>NW_027327046.1:0-600000 GCF_047675955.1 Chlorocebus sabaeus | reverse complement strand
TTCCTTTTTCACCATTGCCCTCTATAGGCTTCCAAATATAACCCTTCAAATTCCACAAGAACAGTCTTAGCGAAAGGCTTCTTGAGGGGAAAGATGTAACACAGTGACATGAATTAACAGAACACAGAGCAGTTTCACCGAAAGCTTCTATCCAGTTTTTAACTGAAGATATTTCCTTTTCAACCATTGCCCTTTAAGGGCTTCCAAATATCACTTTTCAAATTCCACAAGAACAGTCTTATCGAAAGGCTTCTTGAAGGGAAAGCTGTAACTCTGTGAGATGAATTAACAGAACAGAGTACAGTTTGTCAGAAGTCTTCTTTCCAGTTTTTAACAGAAGATATTTCCTTTTTCACCATAGCCCTCTATGGGCTTCCAAATGCCACTTTGCAAATTCCACAAGAACAGTCTTAGCGAAAGGCTTCTTGAGGGGAAAGCTGTAACTCTGTGGGACGAATTAACAGAACAGAGTGCAGTTTCTCAGAAAGCTTCTTTCCAGTTTTAAACTGTAGATGTTTCCTTTTTCACCATTGCCCTCTATAGGCTTCCAAATATAACCCTTCAAATTCCACAGGAACAGTCTGAGCGAAAGGCTTCTTGAGGGGAAAGATGTAACAGTGTGACATGAATTAACAGAACACAGAGCAGTTTCACCGAAAGCTTCTATCCAGTTTTTAACTGAAGATATGTCCTTTTTCACCTTTGCCCTCTAATGGCTTCCAAAGATCACTTTTCAAATTAAACAAGAACAGTCTTATCGAAAGGCTTCTTGAAGGGAAAGCCCTAACTCTGTGAGATGAATTAACAGAACAGAGTACAGTTTGTCAGAAGTCTTCTTTTCAGTTTTTAACTGAAGATATTTCCTTTTTCACCATTGCCCTCTATGGGATTCCAAATATCTTTTTTCAAATTCCAAAAGAACAGTCTTAGCGAAAGGCTTCTTGAGGGGAAAGCTGTAACTCTGTGGGACGAATTAACAGAACAGAGTGCAGTTTCTCAGAAAGCTTCTTTCCAGTTTTTAACTGAAGATATTTCCTTTTTCACCATAGCCCTCTATGGGCTTCCAAATATCGCTTTGCAAATTCCACAAGAACCGTCTTAGCGAACGGCTTCTTGACGCGAAAGATGTAACTCTGTGACATGAATTAACAGAACAGAGTGCAGTTTCTCAGAAAGCTTCTTTCCAGTTTTAAACTGAAAATGTTTCTTTTTCACCATTGCCCTGTACGGGCTTCCAAATATCACCCTTCAAATTACACAAGAACCGTCTTAGCAAAAGGCTTCTTGAGGGGAATGCTGTAACTCTGTGACATGAATTCACAGAGCACAGAGCAGTTTCCCCAAAAGCTTCTTTCCAGTTTTTAACTGAAGATATTTCCTTTTTCAACATAGCCCTCTATGGGCTTCCAAATATCACTTTGCAAATTTCACAAGAACCGTCTTAGCGAAAGGCTTCTTGAGGGGAAAGCTGTAACTCGTTGAGATGTATCAACAAAACACACGGCAATTTCTCAGAATGCTTCTTTCCAGTTTTTAACGGAAGATATTTCCTTTTTCACCATAGCTCTATATGGGCTTCCAAATATCACTTTTGAAATTTCACAAGAACAGTCTTAGTGAACGGATTATTGAGGGGAAGGCTGTAATTCTGTGAGATGAACGAACAGAACAAACAGCATTTTCTCAGAAAGCTTCTTTTCAGTTTTTATCTTAGGATATTTCGATTTTCTCCATAGCCCTCTATGGGCTTCCAAATATCACTTTGCAAATCCCACACAAACAGTCTTAGCGAAAGGTTTCTTGAGCGCAAAGCTGTAACGCGGTGAGATGTCTTACACGAACACACGGCAGTTTCTCAGAAAGCATCTTTCAACTTTTTAACCGTAGATATTTCCTTTTTCACCGTAGCCCTCTATGGGCTTCCAAATATCACTTTGCAAATTTCACAAGAACAGTTTGAGCGAAAGTCTTGTTGAGGGCAAAGCTGTAAGTCAGTGAGATGTATTAACACAACACACGGCAATTTCTCAGAAGGCTTCTTTCCAGTTTTTAACGGAAGATATTATCTTTTTCACCATAGCCCTCTATGGGCTTCCAAATATCACTTTGTAAATTTCACAAAACAAGCCTTAGTGAACGGATTCTTTAGGGTAAAACTGTAACTCTGTGAGATGAACTAACATAAGACAAAGCACTTTCTCAGAAAGCTTCTTTTCGGTATTTATCTTAGGATATTTCCATTTTCAAAATAGCCCCCTATGGGATTCCAAATATCACTTTGCAAATTCCACAAGAACAGTCTTAGCGAAAGGCTTGTGGAGGAGAAAGCTCTAACTCAGTGAGATGAATTAACAGAACACAAAGCAGTTTCTAAGAAATCTTCTTTCCAGTTTTTAACGGAAGATATTTCCTTTTACACCATAGCCCCCTAAGGGCTTCAAAATATCACATTGCAAATTCCACAAGAACACTCTTAGCGAAGGGTTTCTTGAGGGGAGAGCTCTAACGCTCCGAGATGAATTAGCAGAACACAAAGCAGTTTCTCAGAAAGCCTCTTTCCAGGTTTAAACTGAAGATATTTCCTTTTTCACCTTAGCCCTTTATGGGTTTCCAAATATCACTTTGCAAATTCCACAGGAACAGTCTTAGCGAAAGGCTTCTGGAAGGGAAAGCTGTAACCATGTAAGATGAAATAACAGAACACAAAGCAGTTTCTCAGAAAGATTCTTTCCAGTTTTTAACGGAAGATATTTCCTTTTTCACCATAGCCCTGCATGGGCTTATAAATATCATTTTGCAAATTCCACAACAACAGCCTTATCGAAAGGCTACTTGAGGGGAAAGCTGTAACTCTGTGAGATGAATTAAGAGAACACAAAGCTGTTTCTCAGAATGCTTCTTTTCAGTTTCTATCTTAGGATATTTCCTTTTTCAGCATTGCCCTCTATGGTCTTTCAAATATCACATTGCAAATTCCATAAGAACAGTAGTAGCGAAAGGATTCTTGAGGGGAAAGCTGTAACTCTGTGAGATGAATTAACAGAACACAAAGCAGTTTCTCAGAAAGCTACTTTACACTTTTTAACCGAAGATATTTCCTTTTTCTCCGTAGCCCTCTATGGGCTTCTAAATATTACTTTGCAAACTCCACAAGAACAGCCTTTGCGAAAGGCTTCTTGAAGGAAAGTTGTAACTCTGTGAGCTGTATTAACCGAACACAAAGCAGTTTCTCAAAAAGCTTCTTTCCAGTTTTAAGCGGAAGATATTTCCTTTTTCACCACAGCACTCTATGGGCTTCCAAATATCACTTTGCAAATTCCCCAAGACCAGTCTTAACGAAAGGCTTCTTGAGGGGAAAGCTGTAACTCTGTGAGATGAATTAACAGAACAGAGTGCAGTTTGTCAGAAAGCATCTTTCCAGTTTTTAACTGAAGATATTTCATTTTTCACCAATGCCCTCTATGGGATTCCAAATATCACTTTTCAAATTCCAAAAGAAGAATCTTTGCAACAGGCTTCTTGAAGGGAAAGCTGTAACTCTGTGAGACGAATTAACAGAACAGGGTGCAGTTTCTCAGAAAGCTTATTTCCAGTTTTTAAGTGAAGATATTTCCTTTTTCACCACAGCCCTCTATGGGTTTCCAAATATCGCTTTGCAAATTCCACAAGAACAGTCTTAGCGAACGGCTTCTTGAGTGGAAAGATGTAACTCTGTAAGATGAAATAACAGAACAGCCTGCAGTTTCTCAGAAAGCTTCTTTCCAGTTTTAAACTGTAGATGTTTCCTTTTTCACCATTGCCCTCTATGGGCTTCCAAATATAACCCTTCAAATTCCACAAGAACAGTCTTAGCGAAAGGCTTCTTGAGGGGAAAGATGTAACTCTGTGACATGAATTAACAGAACACAGAGCAGTTTCTCCGTAAGCTTCTATCCAGTTTTTAACTGAAGATATTTCCTTTTTCACCATTGCCCTCTAAGGACTTCCAAATATCACTTTTCAAATTCCACAAGAACAGTCTTATCGAAAGGCTGCTTGAAGGGAAAGCTGTAACTCTGTGAGATGAATTAACAGAACAGAGTACAGTTTGTCAGAAGTTTTCTTTTCAGTTTTTAGCTGAAGATATTTCCTTTTTCACCATTGCCCTCTATGGGATTCCAAATATCTCTTTTCAAATTCCAAAAGAACAGTCTTAGCGAAAGGCTTCTTGAGGGGAAAGCTGTAACACTGTGGGACGAATTAACAGAACAGAGTGCAGTTTCTCAGAAAGCTTCTTTCCAGTTTTTAACTGAAGATATTTCCTTTTTCACCATAGCCCTCTATGGGCTTCCAAATATCGCTTTGCAAATTCCACAAGAACCGTCTTAGCGAACGGCTTCTTGAGGGGAAAGATGTGATTCTGTGACATGAATTAACAGAACAGAGTGCAGTTTCTCAGAAAGCTTCTTTCCAGTTTTAAACTGAAGATGTTTCTTTTTCACCATTGCCCTGTACGGGCTTCCAAATATCACCCTTCAAATTACACAAGAACAGTCTTAGCGAAAGGCTTCTTGAGGGGAAAGCTGTAACTCTGTGAGATGAATTCACAGAACACAAAGCAGTTTCTCAGAAAGCTTCTTTCCAGTTTTTAACTGAAGATATTTCCTTTTTCACCATTGCCCTCTATGGGCTTCCAAATATCACTCTTCAAATTCCACAAGAAGAGTCTTAGCGAAAGGCTTCTTGAGGGGAAAGCTGTAACTCTGTGAGATGAATTCACAGAACACAAAGCAGTTTCTCAGAAAGCTTCTTTCCAGTTTTTAACTGAAGATATTTCCTTTTTCACCATTGCCCTCTATGGGCTTCCAAATATCACTCTTCAAATTCCACAAGAACAGTCTTAGCGAAAGGCTTCTTGAGGGGAATGCTGTAACTCTGTGACATGAATTCACAGAGCACAGAGCGGTTTCCCCAAAAGCTTCTTTCCAGTTCTTAACTGAAGATATTTCCTTTTTCACCATAGCCCTCTATGGGCTTCCAAATATCACTTTGCAAATTTCACAGGAACCGTCTTAGCGAAAGGCTTCTTGAGGGGAAAACTGTAACTCGTTGAGATGTATCAACAAAACACACGGCAATTTCTCAGAATGCTTCTTTCCAGTTTTTAACGGAAGATATTTCCTGTTTCACCATAGCTCTCTATGGGCTTCCAAATATCACTTTTGAAATTTCACAAGAACAGTCTTAGTGAACGGATTATTGAGGGGAAGGCTGTAATTCTGTGAGATGAACGAACAGAACACACAGCATTTTCTCAGAAAGCTTCTTTTCAGTTTTTATCTTAGGATATTTCCGTTTTCTCCATAGCCCTCTATGGGCTTCCAAATATCACTTTGCAATTCCCACACAAACAGTCTTAGCGAAAGGTTTCTTGAGCGCAAAGCTGTAACGCGGTGAGATGTCTTACACGAACACACGGCAGTTTCTCAGAAAGCATCTTTCAACTTTTTAACGGTAGATATTTCCTTTTTCACCGTAGCCCTCTATGGGCTTCCAAATATCACTTTGCAAATTTCACAAGAACAGTTTGAGCGAAAGTCTTGTTGAGGGCAAAGCTGTAAGTCAGTGAGATGTATTAACACAACACACGGCAATTTCTCAGAATGCTTCTTTCCAGTTTTTAACGGAAGATATTTTCTTTTTCACCATAGCCCTCTATGGGCTTCCAAATATCACTTTGTAAATTTCACAAAAACAGCCTTAGTGAACGGATTCTTTAGGGTAAAACTGTAACTCTGTGAGATGAACTAACATAACACAAAGCAGTTTCTCAGAAAGCTTCTTTTCGGTGTTTATCTTAGGATATTTCCATTTTCAACATAGCCCCCTATGGGCTTCCATATATCACTTTGCAAATTCCACAAGAACAGTCTTAGCGGAAGGCTTGTGGAGGAGAAAGCTCTAACTCAGTGAGATGAATTAACAGAACACAAAGCAGTTTCTATGAAATCTTCTTTCCAGTTTTTAACAGAAGATATTTCGTTTTACACCATAGCCCCCTAAGGGCTTCAAAATATCACTTTGCAAATTCCACAAGAACACTCTTAGCGAAGGGCTTCTTGAGGGGGGAGCTCTAACTCTCCGGGATGAAATAGCAGAACACAAGGCAGTCTCTCAGAAAGCCTCTTTCCAGGTTTTAACTGAAGATATTTCCTTTTTCACCTTAGCCCTTTATGGGTTTCCAAATATCACTTTGCAAATCCCACAGGAACAGTCTTAGCGAAAGGCTTCTGGAAGGGAAACCTGTAACCCTGTAAGATGAAATAACAGAACACAAAGCAGTTTCTCAGAAAGCTTCTTTCCAGTTTTTAACGGAAGATATTTCCTTTTTCACCATAGCGATCTATGGGATTCCAAATATCACCTTGCAAATTCCACAAGAAGAGTATTAGCGAAAGGCTTCTTGAGGGGAAAGCTGTAACTCTGTGAGATGAATTAACAGAACACAAAGAAGTTTCTCAGAAATCTTCTTTCCAGTTTTTAAAGGAAGATATTTCCTTTTTCACCATTGCCCTCTATGGGCTTCCAAATATCACTTTGCAAATTCCACAAGAACAGCCTTAGTGAAAGACTTCCTGAAGCAAAAGCTGTAACTCTGTGAAATGAATTAACAAATACAAAGGAGTCTCTCAGAAAGCTTCTTTCCAGTTTTTAATTGAAGATATTTCCTTTTTCACCATAGCCCTCAATGGGCTTCCAAATATCACTTTGCAAATCCCATAAGAACAGTCTTAGCCAAAGGCTTCTTTAGGGGAAAGCTGTAATTCTGTGAGACGAATTAACAGAACACAAACAGTTTCTCAGAAAGCTTCTTTCCAGATTTTAACTGAAGATATTTCCTTTTTCACCATAGCCCTCTATGGGCTTCCAAATATCACTTTGCAAATTTCACAAGAACCGTCTTAGCAAAAGGCTTCTTGAGGGGAAAGCTGGAACTCGTTGAGATGTATCAACAAAACACACGGCAATTTCTCAGAATGCTTCTTTCCAGTTTTTAACGGAAGATATTTCCTTTTTCACCATAGCTCTCTATGGGCTTCCAAATATCACTTTTGAAATTTCACAAGAACAGTCTTAGTGAACGGATATTTGAGGGGAACGCTGTAATTCTCTGAGATGAATGAACAGAACACACAGCATTTTCTCAGAAAGCTTCTTTTCAGTTTTTATCTTAGGATATTTCCTTTTTCTCCATTGCCCTCTATGGGCTTCCAAATATCACTTTGCAAATCCCACAGGAACAGTCTCAGCGAAAGGTTTCTGGAAGGGAAAGCTGTAACCCTGTAAGATGAAATAACAGAACACAAAGCAGTTTCTCAGAAAGATTCTTTCCAGTTTTTAACGGAAGATATTTCCTTTTTCACCATAGCACTCTAAGGGCTTCCAAATATCACTTTGTAAATTCCACAAAAAAAGTCTTAGCGAAAGGCTTCTTGTGGGGAAAGCTCTAACTCTTTGAGATGAATTTACAGAACACAAGCAGTTTCTCAGAAAGCTTCTTTACATTTTTTAACTGAAGATATTTCCTTTTTCACCATAGCCCTGCACGGGCTTACAAATATGACTTTGCAAATTCCACAACAACAGCCTTAGCGCAAGGCTTCTTGAGGGAAAAGCTGTAATTCTCTGAGATGAATTAACAGAACACAAAGTAGTTTCTCAGAAAGCTTCGTTTCAGATTTTATCTTAGGCTATTTCCTTATTCATCTCTGCCCTCTATCGGCTTCCAAATATCACTTTGAAAACTCCACAAGAACAGTCTTAGTGAACGGCTTTTTGAGAAGAAAATTGTAAATCTGTGAGATGAATTAACAGAACACAAAGCAGTTTGCGAGAAAGCTTCTTTACAGTTTTTTTCTTAGGTAATTTCCTTTTTCACCATAGCCCTCTATGGGCTTCCAAATATCACTTTGCAAATTCCACAAGAACAGTCTTAGCGAAGGGCTTCTGGAGAAAAATGCTGTAACTCTGAGAGATGAATTAACAGAACACAAAGCAGTTTCTCAGAAATCTTCTTTCCAGTTTTTAACGGAACATATTTCCTTTTTCACCATAGCCCTCTATTTGCTTCCAAATATCACTTTGCAATTTCCAGAAGAACAGTCTTTGCGGAGGGCTTCTGGAGGGGAAGGTTTTTACTCTGTGAGATGAATTAAGAGAACACAAAGCAGTTTCTCAGAAATCTTCTTTCCAGTTTTTAACGGAAGATATATCCTTTTTCACCATAGCCCTCTACGGGCTTCTAAATATCACTATGCAACTTCCACAAGAACAATCTTAGCGAAAGACTTCTGGAGGAGAAAGCTGTAAGTCTGTGAGATGAATTAAGAGAACACAAAGCAGTTTCTCAGAAATCTTCTTTCCAGTTTTTAACGGTAGATATTTCCTTTTTCACCATAGCCCTCTATGGGCTTCCAAATATCACTTTGCAAATTCCACAAGAACAGTCTTAGTGAAAGACTTCTTGAAGAGAAAGCTGTAACTCTGTGAAATGAATTAACAAATAAAAAGGAGTCTCTCAGAAAGCTTCTTTCCAGTTTTTAATTGAAGATATTTCCAATGTCACCATAAACCTCTATGGGCTTCCAAATATCACTTTGCAAATCCCACAAGAACAGTCTTAGACAAAGTCTTCTTTAGGGGAAAGCTGTAACTCTGTGAGATGAATTAACAGAACACAAACAGTTTCTCAGAAAGCTTCTTTCCAGATTTTAACTGAAGATATTTCCTTTTTCACCGTAGCCCTCAATGGGCTTCCAAATATCACTTTGCAAATTTCACAAGAACAGTCTTAGTGAAAGGCTCCTTGAGGGTAAAGCTGTAACTCATTGAGATGTATCAACAAAACACACGGCAATTTCTCAGAATTCTTCTTTCCAGTTTTTAACCGAAGATATTTCCTTTTTCACCATAGCTCTATATGGGCTTCCAAATATCACTTTGGAAATTTCACAAGAACAGTCTTAGTGAACGAATTATTGAGGGGAAGGCTGTAATTATGTGCGATGAACGAGCAGAACACACAGCATTTTCTCAGAAGGCTTCTTTTCAGTTTTTATCTTAGGATATTTCCATTTTCACCAATGATCTCTATGGGCTTCCAAATATCACTTTGCAAATCCCACAGGAACAGTCTTAGCGAAAGGCTTCTGGAAGGGAAAGCTGTAACCCTGTAAGATGAAATAACAGAACACAAAGCAGTTTCTCAGAAAGCTTCTTTCCAGTTTTTAATGGAAGATATTTCCTTTTTCACCATAGCGCTCTATGGGCTTCCAAATATCACTTTGCAAATTCCACAAGAACAGTCTTAGCGAAAGGCTTCTTGAGGGGAAAGCTGTAACTCTCTGAGATGAGTTAACAGAACACAAAGTAGTTTCTCAGAAATCTTCTTTTCAGATTTTTTCTTAGGCTATTTCCTTTTTCATCACAGCCCTCTATCGGCTTCCAAATATCACATTGAAATTTGCACAAGAACAGTCTTAGTGAACGGCTTTTTGAGAAGAAAGCTGTAAGTCTGTGAGATGAATTAACAGAACACAAAGCAGTTTCCAAGAAAGCTTCTTTCCAGTTTTTTTCTTAGGTAATTTCCTTTTTCACCATAGCCCTCTATGGGCTTCTAAATATCACTTTGCAAATTCCACAAGAACAGTCTTAGCGAAGTGCTTCTGGAGGAAAGTGCTGTAACTCTGAGAGATGAATTAACAGAACACAAAGCAGTTTCTCAGAAATCTTCCTTCCAGTTTTTAACGGAACATATTTCCTTTTTCACCATAGCCCTCTATTTGCTTCCAAATATCACTTTGCAATTTCCAGAAGAACAGTCTTTGCGGAGGGCTTCTGGAGGGGAAGTTGTTAACTCTATGAGATGAATTAAGAAAACACAAAGCAGTTTCTCAGAAATCTTCTTTCCAGTTTTTAACTTAAGATATATCATTTATCACCATAGCCCTCTACGGGCTTCCAAATATCACTATGCAAATTCCACAAGAACAGTCTTAGCGAAAGACTTCTGGAGGGGAAAGCTGTAACTCTGTGAGATGAATTAACAGAACACAAAGTAGTTTCTCAGAAATCTTCTTTCCAGTTTTTAAAGGAAGATATTTCCTTTTTCACCATAGCCCTCTATGGGCTTCCAAATATCACTTTGCAAATTCTACAAGAACAGTCTTAGTGCAAGACTTCTTGAAGAGAAAGCTGTAACTCTATGAAATGAATTAAAAAATAAAAAGGAGTCTCTCAGAAAGCTTCTTTCCAGTTTTTAATTGAAGATATTTCCTTTTTCTCCATAGCCCTCTATGGGCTTCCAAATATCACTTTGCAAATCCCACAAAAACAGTCTTAGCCAAAGGCTTATTTAGGGGAAAGCTGTAACTCTGTGAGATGAATTAACAGAACACAAACAGTTTCTCAGAAAGCTTCTTTCCAGATTTTACTGAAGATATTTCCTTTTTCACCATAGCCCTCTATGGGCTTCCATATATCACTTTGCGAATTTCACAAGAACAGTCTTAGTGAAAGGCTTCTTGAGGGAAAAGCTGTAACTCGTTGAGATGTATCAACAAAACACACGGAAATTTCTCAGAATGCTTCTTTCCAGTTTTTAACGGAAGATATTTCCTTTTTCACCATTGCTCTATATGGGCTTCCAAATATCACTTTGGAAATTTCACAAGAACAGTCTTAGTGAACGAATTATTGAGGGGAATTCTGTAATTCTGTGAGATGAACGAGCAGAACACACAGCATTTTCTCAGAAAGCTTCTTTTCAGTTTTTATCTTAGGATATTTCCATTTTCACCAATGCCCTCTATGGGCTTCCAAATATCACTTTGCAAATCCCACAGGAACAGTCTTACCGAAAGGCTTCTGGAAGGGAAATCTGTAACCCTGTAAGATGAAATAACAGAACACAAAGCAGTTTCTCAGAAAGCTTCTTTCCAGTTTTTAACGGAAGATATTTCCTTTTTCACCATAGCGCTCTATGGGCTTCCAAATATCACTTTGCAAATTACACAAGAACAGTCTTAGCGAAAGGCTTCTTGAGGGGAACGCTGTAACTCTGTGAGATGAAATTACAGAACACAAGCAGTTTCTCAGAAAGCTTATTTCCAGTTTTTAACTGAAGATATTTCCTTTTTCACCATAGCCCTGCATGGGCTTACAAATATCATTTTGCAAATTCCACAACAACAGCCTTAGCGTAAGGCTTCTTGAGGGAAAAGCTGTAATTCTGTGAGATGAATTAACAGAACACAAAGTAGTTTCTCAGAAAGCTTCTTTTCAGAATTTATCTTAGGCTATTTCCATTTTCATCACAGCCCTCTATCGGCTTCCAAATATCACTTTGAAAATTCCACAAGAACAGTCTTAGTGAACGGCTTTTTGAGAAGAAAGCTGTAAATCTGTGAGATGAATTAACAGAACACAAAGCAGTTTCCGAGAAAGCTTCTTTACAGTCTTTTTCTTAGGTAATTTCCTTTTTCACCATAGCCCTCTATGGGCTTCCAAATATCACTTTGCAAATTCCACAAGAACAGTCTTAGCGAAGGGCTTCTGGAGAAAAATGCTGTAACTCTGAGAGATGAATTAACAGAACACAAAGCAGTTTCTCAGAAATCTTCTTTCCAGTTTTTAACGGAACATATTTCCTTTTTCACCATAGCCCTCTATTTGCTTCCAAATATCACTTTGCAATTTCCAGAAGAACAGTCTTTGCGGAGGGCTTCTGGAGGGGAAGGTTTTTACTCTGTGAGATGAATTAAGAGAACACAAAGCAGTTTCTCAGAAATCTTCTTTCCAGTTTTTAACGGAAGATATATCCTTTTTCACCATAGCCCTCTACGGGCTTCTAAATATCACTATGCAACTTCCACAAGAACAATCTTAGCGAAAGACTTCTGGAGGAGAAAGCTGTAAGTCTGTGAGATGAATTAAGAGAACACAAAGCAGTTTCTCAGAAATCTTCTTTCCAGTTTTTAACGGTAGATATTTCCTTTTTCACCATAGCCCTCTATGGGCTTCCAAATATCACTTTGCAAATTCCACAAGAACAGTCTTAGTGAAAGACTTCTTGAAGAGAAAGCTGTAACTCTGTGAAATGAATTAACAAATAAAAAGGAGTCTCTCAGAAAGCTTCTTTCCAGTTTTTAATTGAAGATATTTCCAATGTCACCATAAACCTCTATGGGCTTCCAAATATCACTTTGCAAATCCCACAAGAACAGTCTTAGACAAAGTCTTCTTTAGGGGAAAGCTGTAACTCTGTGAGATGAATTAACAGAACACAAACAGTTTCTCAGAAAGCTTCTTTCCAGATTTTAACTGAAGATATTTCCTTTTTCACCGTAGCCCTCAATGGGCTTCCAAATATCACTTTGCAAATTTCACAAGAACAGTCTTAGTGAAAGGCTCCTTGAGGGTAAAGCTGTAACTCATTGAGATGTATCAACAAAACACACGGCAATTTCTCAGAATTCTTCTTTCCAGTTTTTAACCGAAGATATTTCCTTTTTCACCATAGCTCTATATGGGCTTCCAAATATCACTTTGGAAATTTCACAAGAACAGTCTTAGTGAACGAATTATTGAGGGGAAGGCTGTAATTATGTGCGATGAACGAGCAGAACACACAGCATTTTCTCAGAAGGCTTCTTTTCAGTTTTTATCTTAGGATATTTCCATTTTCACCAATGATCTCTATGGGCTTCCAAATATCACTTTGCAAATCCCACAGGAACAGTCTTAGCGAAAGGCTTCTGGAAGGGAAAGCTGTAACCCTGTAAGATGAAATAACAGAACACAAAGCAGTTTCTCAGAAAGCTTCTTTCCAGTTTTTAATGGAAGATATTTCCTTTTTCACCATAGCGCTCTATGGGCTTCCAAATATCACTTTGCAAATTCCACAAGAACAGTCTTAGCGAAAGGCTTCTTGAGGGGAAAGCTGTAACTCTCTGAGATGAGTTAACAGAACACAAAGTAGTTTCTCAGAAATCTTCTTTTCAGATTTTTTCTTAGGCTATTTCCTTTTTCATCACAGCCCTCTATCGGCTTCCAAATATCACATTGAAATTTGCACAAGAACAGTCTTAGTGAACGGCTTTTTGAGAAGAAAGCTGTAAGTCTGTGAGATGAATTAACAGAACACAAAGCAGTTTCCAAGAAAGCTTCTTTCCAGTTTTTTTCTTAGGTAATTTCCTTTTTCACCATAGCCCTCTATGGGCTTCTAAATATCACTTTGCAAATTCCACAAGAACAGTCTTAGCGAAGTGCTTCTGGAGGAAAGTGCTGTAACTCTGAGAGATGAATTAACAGAACACAAAGCAGTTTCTCAGAAATCTTCCTTCCAGTTTTTAACGGAACATATTTCCTTTTTCACCATAGCCCTCTATTTGCTTCCAAATATCACTTTGCAATTTCCAGAAGAACAGTCTTTGCGGAGGGCTTCTGGAGGGGAAGTTGTTAACTCTATGAGATGAATTAAGAAAACACAAAGCAGTTTCTCAGAAATCTTCTTTCCAGTTTTTAACTTAAGATATATCATTTATCACCATAGCCCTCTACGGGCTTCCAAATATCACTATGCAAATTCCACAAGAACAGTCTTAGCGAAAGACTTCTGGAGGGGAAAGCTGTAACTCTGTGAGATGAATTAACAGAACACAAAGTAGTTTCTCAGAAATCTTCTTTCCAGTTTTTAAAGGAAGATATTTCCTTTTTCACCATAGCCCTCTATGGGCTTCCAAATATCACTTTGCAAATTCTACAAGAACAGTCTTAGTGCAAGACTTCTTGAAGAGAAAGCTGTAACTCTATGAAATGAATTAAAAAATAAAAAGGAGTCTCTCAGAAAGCTTCTTTCCAGTTTTTAATTGAAGATATTTCCTTTTTCTCCATAGCCCTCTATGGGCTTCCAAATATCACTTTGCAAATCCCACAAAAACAGTCTTAGCCAAAGGCTTATTTAGGGGAAAGCTGTAACTCTGTGAGATGAATTAACAGAACACAAACAGTTTCTCAGAAAGCTTCTTTCCAGATTTTACTGAAGATATTTCCTTTTTCACCATAGCCCTCTATGGGCTTCCATATATCACTTTGCGAATTTCACAAGAACAGTCTTAGTGAAAGGCTTCTTGAGGGAAAAGCTGTAACTCGTTGAGATGTATCAACAAAACACACGGAAATTTCTCAGAATGCTTCTTTCCAGTTTTTAACGGAAGATATTTCCTTTTTCACCATTGCTCTATATGGGCTTCCAAATATCACTTTGGAAATTTCACAAGAACAGTCTTAGTGAACGAATTATTGAGGGGAATTCTGTAATTCTGTGAGATGAACGAGCAGAACACACAGCATTTTCTCAGAAAGCTTCTTTTCAGTTTTTATCTTAGGATATTTCCATTTTCACCAATGCCCTCTATGGGCTTCCAAATATCACTTTGCAAATCCCACAGGAACAGTCTTACCGAAAGGCTTCTGGAAGGGAAATCTGTAACCCTGTAAGATGAAATAACAGAACACAAAGCAGTTTCTCAGAAAGCTTCTTTCCAGTTTTTAACGGAAGATATTTCCTTTTTCACCATAGCGCTCTATGGGCTTCCAAATATCACTTTGCAAATTACACAAGAACAGTCTTAGCGAAAGGCTTCTTGAGGGGAACGCTGTAACTCTGTGAGATGAAATTACAGAACACAAGCAGTTTCTCAGAAAGCTTATTTCCAGTTTTTAACTGAAGATATTTCCTTTTTCACCATAGCCCTGCATGGGCTTACAAATATCATTTTGCAAATTCCACAACAACAGCCTTAGCGTAAGGCTTCTTGAGGGAAAAGCTGTAATTCTGTGAGATGAATTAACAGAACACAAAGTAGTTTCTCAGAAAGCTTCTTTTCAGAATTTATCTTAGGCTATTTCCATTTTCATCACAGCCCTCTATCGGCTTCCAAATATCACTTTGAAAATTCCACAAGAACAGTCTTAGTGAACGGCTTTTTGAGAAGAAAGCTGTAAATCTGTGAGATGAATTAACAGAACACAAAGCAGTTTCCGAGAAAGCTTCTTTACAGTCTTTTTCTTAGGTAATTTCCTTTTTCACCATAGCCCTCTATGGGCTTCCAAATATCACCTTGCAAATTCCACAAGAACAGTCTAAGCGAAGTGCTTCTGGAGGAAAATGCTGTAACACTGAGAGATGAAATAACAGAACACAAAGCAGTTTCTCAGAAATCATCTTTCCAGTTTTTAACAGAACATATTTCCTTTTTCACCATAGCCCTCTATTTGCTTCCAAATATCACTTTGCAATTTCCAGAAGAACAGTCTTTGCGGAGGACTTCTGGAGGGGAAGGTTTTAACTCTGTGAGATGAATTAAAAAAACACAAAGCAGTTTCTCAGAAATCTTCTTTCCAGTTTTTAACTTAAGATATATCCTTTATCACCATAGCCCTCTACGGGCTTCCAAATATCACTATGCAAATTCCACAAGACCAGGCTTAGCGAAAGATTTCTGGAGGGGAAAGCTGTAACTCTGTGAGATGAATTAACAGAACACAAAGAAGTCTCTCTGAAATCTTCTGTCCAGTTTTTAAAGGAAGATATTTCCTTTTTCACCATAGCCCTCTATGGGCTTCCAAATATCACTTTGCAAATTCCACAAGAACAGTCTTAGTGAAAGACTTCCTGAAGCAAAAGCTGTAACTCTGTGAAATGAATTAACAAATACAAAGGAGTCTCTCAGAAAGCTTCTTTCCAGTTTTTAAAGGAAGATATTTCCTTTTTCTCCATAGGCCTCTATGGGCTTCCAAATATCACTTTGCAAATCCCACAAGAACACTCTTAGCCAAAGGCTTCTTTAGGGGAAAGCTGTAACTCTGTGAGATGAATTAACAGAACACAAACAGTTTCTCAGAAAGCTTCTTTCCAGATTTTAACCGAAGATATTTCCTTTTTCACCATAGCCCTCTATGGTCTTCCATATATCACTTTGCAAATTTCACAAGAACAGTCTTAGCGAAAGGCTTCTTGAGGGGAAAGCTGTAAATCGTTGAGATGTATCAACAAAACACACGGCAATTTCTCAGAATGCTTCTTTCCAGTTTTTAACGGAAGATATTTCCTTTTTCACCATAGCTCTCTATGGGCTTCCAAATATCACTTTGGAAATTTCACAAGAACAATGTTAGTGAACGGATTATTGAGGGGAAGGCTGTAATTCTGTGAGATGAACGAACAGAACACACAGCATTTTCTCAGAAAGCTTCTTTTCAGTTTTTATCTTAGGATGTTTCCATTTTCTCAATAGCCCTCTATGGACTTCCTAATATCACTTTGCAAATCCCACAGGAACAGTCTTAGCGAAAGGCTTCTGGAAAGGAAAGCTGTAACCCTGCAAGATGAAATAACAGAACACAAAGCAGTTTCTCAGAAAGCTTCTTTCCAGTTTTTAATTGAAGATATTTCCTTTTTCACCATCGCGCTCCATGGGCTTCCAAATATCACTTTGCAAATTACACAAGAACAGTCTTAGCCAAAGGCTTCTTCAGGGGAAAGCTGTAACTCTTTGAGATGAATTTACAGAACACAAGCAGTTTCTCAGAAAGCTTCTTTCCAGTTTTTAACTGAAGATATTTCCTTTTTCACCATAGCCCTGCATGGGCATACAAATATCACTTTGCAAATTCCACAACAACAGCCTTAGCTTCAGGCTTCCTGAGGGAAAAGCTGTAATTCTGTGAGATGAGTTAACAGAACACAAAGTAGTTTCTCAGAAAGCTTCTTTTCAGATTTTATCTTAGGCTATTTCCTTTTTCATCACAGCCCTCTATCGGCTTCCAAATATCACTTTGAAAATTCCACAAGACCAGTCTTAGTGAACGGCTTTTTGAGAAGAAAGCTGTAAATCTGTGAGATGAATTAACAGAACACAAAACAGTTTCCAAGAAAGCTTCTTTATAGTTTTTTTCTTAGGTAATTTCCTTTTTCACCATAGCCCACTATGGGCTTCCAAATAACACTTTGCAAATTCCACAAGAACAGTCTTAGTGAAGGGCTTCTGGAGGAAAATGCTGTAACTCTGAGAGATGAATTAGCAGAACACAAAGCAGTTTCTCAGAAATCTTCTTTCCAGTTTTTAACGGAAGATATTTCCTTTTTCACCATAGCCCTCTATGGGCTTCCAAATATCACTTTGCAATTTCCACAAGAACAGTCTTAGCGAAAGGCTTCTTGAGGGGAAAGCTGTAACTCTGTGAGATGAATTAACAGAACAGAAAGCAGTTCCTCAGAAAGCTTGTTTTCTGTTTTTATCTTAGGATACTTTCTTTTCCACCATAGCCCTCTATGGGTTTCCAAATATCACTTTGAAAATTCCACAGGAACATTCTTACCGAAAGGCTTCTTGAGGTGAAAGCTGTAACTCTGTGAGATGAATTAACAGAACACAAAGCAGTACCTCAGAAATCTTCTTTCCAGTTTTTAGCGGAAGATATTTCCTTTTTCTCCATAGCCCTCCATGGGCTTCCAAATATCACCTTGTGAATTCCACAGGAATAGTCTTAGTGAATGGCTTCTTGAGGGGAAAGCTATAACTCTGTGAGATGAATTACGAGAACACAATGCAGTTTCTCAGAAAGCTTCTTTTCAGTTTTTATCTTAGGATATTTCCTTTTTCACCATATCCCTCTATGGGCTTCCAAATATCACTTTGCAAATTTTAAAAGAACAGTCTTAGCGAAAGGCTTCTTGAGGCGAAAGCTGTAAGTCTCTCAGATGAATTAAGAGAACACAAAGCAGTTTCTCAGAAAGCTTCTTACCAGTTTTTAACGGAAGATATTTCCTATTTCAACGTAGCCCTCTATGGGCTTCCAAATATCACTTTGCAAATTCCACAAGAACATCCTTAGCGAAAGACTTCTTTAGGGGAAAGCTGAAACTCTGTGAGATGAATTAAGAGAACACAAGGCAGTTTCTCAGAAAGCTTCTTTCCAGTTTTTAACAGGAGATATTTCCTTTTTCATCATAGCCCTCTATGGGCTTCCAAACACCACTTTGAAAATATTACAAGAACAGTTTTAGTGAACGACTTCTTGAGGGGAAATCTGTAACTCTGTGAGATTAAGAGAACACAAAGCAGTTTCTCAGAAAGCTTCTTTTCAGTTTTTATCTTAGCATATTTCCCTTTGCACCATAGTTCTCTATGGGCTTCCAAATATCACTTTTCCAATTACAAAAGAACAGTCTTTGTGAAAGGACTCTTTAGCGGAGGGCTGTAACTCTCTGAGATGAATTAACAGAACAGAAAGCAGTTCCTCAGAAAGCATCTTTCCATTTTTTATCTTAGGATATTTCGTTTGTAACCATAGCGCTCTCTGGGCTTCCAAATATCACTTTGCAAATTCCACAAGAACAGTCTCAGCGAAAGGCATCTTGAGGGGAAAGCTGTAACTCTGTGAAATGAATTAAAAGAACACAAAGCAGTTTCTCAGAGGGTTTCTTTTCAGTTTTTATCTTAGGATATTTCCTTTGTCACAGTAGACCTCTATAGGCTTCCAAATATCACTTTGCAAAATCCAGAAGAACAGTCTTAGCGAAAAGCTTCCTGACGAGAAAGTTGTAAATCTGTGAGATGAATTAACAGAACACAAAGCAGATTCTCAGAAAGCTTCTTTCCAGTTTTTAACAGAAGATATATCCTTTTTCACCATAGCCCTCTATGGGCTTCAAAATATCCCTCTGCAAATTGCACAAGAGCAGTCATAGCGAAAGGCTTCTTGAGGGGAAAGCTTTAATTGTGTGAGATGAATTAAGAGAATACAAAGCAGTCTCTCAGAAAGCTTCTTTCCATTTTCTAACTGAAGATATTTCCTTTTTCACCATGGCCCTTTATGGGCTTCCAAATATCACTTTGCAAATTCCACAAGAACAGACTTAGCGAAAGGCTTCTTGAAGGGAAAGCTGTAACTCTTTGAGATGAATTAACAGAATACAAAGCAGTTTCTCAGAAAGTTTCTTTCCAGTTTTTAACTGAAGATGTTTCATTTTTCACCGTAACCCCCTATGGGCTTCCAAATATCACTTTGCAAACTCCACAAGAAAAGTTTTAGTGAAAGACTTCTTGAGGGGAAAGCTGTAACCCTGTGAGAAGAATTAACGGAATACAAAGCAGTTTCTCAGAAAGCTTCTTTTCAGTTTTCATCTTAGGATATTTCCTTTTTCATCATAGCTCTCTGTGGGATTCCATATATGACTTTGCATATTCCACAACAACAGTGTTAGCGAAAGGGTTCTTGAGGGGAAAGCGGTAACTCTGTGAGATGAATTAAGAGAACACAAAGCAGTTTCTCAGAAAATTTGTTTTCAGTTTTTTGTCTTAGGATATTTACTTTTTTCCATAGCACTCTAAGGGCTTCCAAATATTACTTTGCAGGTTCACAAGAACAGCCTTAGCGAAAAGCTTCTTGAGGGGAAAGCTGTAACTGTGTGCGATGAATTAACGGAACACAAAGCAGTTTCTCAGTATGCTTCTTGCCAGTTTTTAACTGAAGATATTTCCTTTTTCACCATAACCCTCTATAGGCTTCCAAACATCACTTTGCAAATTACACATGAACAGCCTTAGCGAAAGCCTTCTTGAGAGGAAAGCTGTAACTCTGTGAGATCAAATAACAAAACACAAAGCAGTTTCTCAGAAATCTTCTTTCAGTTTGTAACTGAAGATATTTCCTTCTTCACCCTAGCCCTCTATGGGCTTCCAAATATCACTTTGCAAGAAAAACAAGAACAGCCTTCGTGGAAGGCTTCTTGAGAGGGAAGCTGTAACTCTGTGAGGTGAACTAACAGAACGCAAACCAGTTTCTCAGAAAGCTTGTTTTCTGTTTTTATCTTAGGATCATTCCATTTTCACCATAGCCCTCTATTGGTTACCAAATATCAGTTTGCAAATCCCATAAGAACAGTCTTAGGGTAGGGCTTCTTGAAGGGAAAGCTGTAATACTGTGAGATGAATTAACAGAACACAAAGCAGTTTCTCAGAAAGCTTCTTTCCAGTTTTTTACGGAATATATATGAATTTTCACCATAGCCCTCTATTGGCTTCCAAATATCACTTTCCAAATTTCACAAGAACAGTCTTAGTGAACAGCTTCTTTGGGGGAAAGCTGTAACACTGTGAGATGAACTAACAAAACACAAAGCAGTTTATCATAAAGCTTCTTTTCCGTTTTTATCTTAGTATAGTTCCTTTTTCACCATAGCCCTCTATGGGCTTCCAAATATCAGTTTGCAAATTTCACAAGAACTGTCTGAGTGAACGGCTTCTTGAGGGGAAAGCTGTAACTCTGTGAGATGAACTAACAGAACACAAAGCAGTTTCTCAGAAAGCTTCTTGCCAGTTTTTAACTGAAGATATTTCCTTTCTCACCATAGCCCTCTAAGGGCTTCAAAATATGCCTTTGCAAATTCCACAAGAACTGCGTTATTGAAAGGCTTCTTGAGGGGAAAGGTGTAACTCTCTGAGATGAATTAACAGAACACAAAGCAGTTTCTCACATAGCTTCTTTTCAGTTTTTATCTTAGGATATTTCCTTTTTCACCATAGCCCTCTATGGGTGTCCAAATATCACGTTGGAAATTTCACACAACCGTCTTAGCGAAAGGCTTCTTGAGGAAAAGCTGTAACTCTCTGAGATGAATTTTAAAAAACACAAAGCAGTTTCTTAGAAAGATTCTTTCCAGTTTTTAACGGAAGATATATCCTTTTTCACCATAGCCCTCTATGGGCTTCCAAATATCACTTTGCAAATTCCACAACAACAGTCTTAGCGTAAGGCTTCTTGAGGGAAAAGCTGTAACTCTGTGAGATGAATAAACAGAACATAAAGCAGTTTCTCAGTAATATTCCTTTGGGTTTTTATTTTAGGATATTTCCTTTTTCACCATAGCTCTCTATGGGCTTCCAAATATCACTTTGCAAATTCCACAAGAACAGTCTTAGGGAAAGGCTTCTTGAGGGGAAAGCTGTAAGTCTGTGAGATGACTTAACAGAACCCAAAGCAGTCTCTCAGAAATCTTCTTTCCAGATTTTAACGGAAGATACTTCCTTTTTCACCATAGCCTCCTATGGGCTTCCAAATATCACTTTTCAAATTCCACAAGATTAGCCTTAGCTAAAGGTTTCTTGAGGAGAAATTTGTAACACTGTGAGATGAATTAACAGAACACAAAGCAGTTTCTCAGAAAGCTTCTTGCCAGTTTTTCACGGAAGATATTTCCTTTTTCACCATAGCCCTCTATGGGCTTCCAAATATCACTCTGCAAATTTCAAAAAAGCAGTCTTAGCAAAAGGCTTCTTGAGGGGAAAGCTGTAATTGTGTGAGATGAATTAAGAGAATACAGGAGGTGGAGCAAGATGGCCGAATAGGAACAGCTCCAGTCTCCAACTCCCAGCGCGAGCGACACAGAAGACCGGTGATTTCTGCATTTTCAAGTGAGGTACTGGGTTCATCTCACTGGGGAGTGCCAGATGATCGGTGCTGGTCAGCTGCTGCAGCCCGACCAGCAAGAGCTGAAGCAGGGCGAGGCATTGCCTCACCTGGAAAGCGCAAGGGGGAAGGGAATCCCTTTTCCTAGCCAGGGGAACTGAGACACACAACACCTGGAAAATCGGGTAACTCCCACCCCAATACTGCGCTTTAAGCAAACAGGCACACCAGGAGATCATATCCCACACCTGGCCGGGAGGGTACCACACCCACGGAGTCTCTCTCATTGCTAGCACAGCAGTCTGTGATCTACCAGCAAGGAAGCAGCGAGGCTGGGGGAGGGGCGCCCGCCATTGCTGAGGCTTAAGTAGGTAAACAAAGCTGCTGGGAAGCTCGAACTGGGTGGAGCTCACAGCAGCTCAAGGAAACCTTCCTGTCTCTGTAGACTCCACCTCTGGGGACAGGGCACAGTAAACAATAACAAACGCAGCAGCTCTGCAGACCCAAACGACTCTGTCTGACAGCTTTGAAGAGAGCAGTGGATCTCCCAACACGGATGTTGAGATCTGAGAAGGGACAGACTCCCTGCACAAGTGGGTCCCTGACCCCTGAGTAGCCTAACTGGGAGACATCCCCCACTAGGGGCAGTCTGACACCCCACACCTCACAGGGTGAAGTACACCCCTGAGAGGAAGCTTCCAAAGCAAGAATCAGACAGGTACACTCGCTGTTCAGAAATATTCTATCTTCTGCAGCCTCTGCTGCTGATACCCAGGCAAACAGGGTATGGAGTGGACCTCAAGCAATCTCCTACAGCTACAACATACAGCTGAGGATCCTGACTGTTAGAAGGAAAGCTATCAAACAGGAAGGACACCTACACCAAAACCCCATCAGTACATCACCATCATCAAAGACCAGAGGCAAATAAAACCACAAAGATGGGGAAAAAGCAGGGCAGAAAAGCTGGAAATTCAAAAAATAAGAGCGCATCTCCCCTGGCAAAGGAGCGCAGCTCATCGCCAGCAACGGATCAAAGCTGGACGGAGAATGACTTCGACGAGATGAGAGAAGAAGGCTTCAGTCCATCAAATTTCTCAGAGCTAAAGGAGGAATTACGTACCCAGCGCAAAGAAACTAAAAATCTTGAAAAAAAAGTGGAAGAATTGATGGCTAGAGTAATTAATGCAGAGAAGCTCAAAAACGAAATTAAAGAGACGAAAACCATGGCACGAGAAATACGTGACAAATGCACAAGCTTCAGTAACCGACTCGATCAACTGGAAGAAAGAATGTCAGCGATGGAGGATCAAATGAATGAAATGAAGCGAGAAGAGAAACCAAAAGAAAAAAGAAGAAAAAGAAATGAACAAAGCCTGCAAGAAGTATGGGATTATGTAAAAAGACCAAATCTACGTCTGATTGGGGTGCCTGAAAGTGAGGGGGAAAATGGAACCAAGTTGGAAAACACTCTTCAGGATATCATCCAGGAGAACTTCCCCAACCTAGTAGGGCAGGCCAGCATTCAAATCCAGGAAATACAGAGAACACCACAAAGATACTCCTCGAGAAGAGCAACTCCAAGACACATAATTGCCAGATTCACCAAAGTTGAAATGAAGGAAAAAATCTTAAGGGCAGCCAGAGAGAAAGGTCGGGTTACCCACAAAGGGAAGCCCATCAGACTAACAGCAAATCTCTCGGCAGAAACTCTACAAGCCAGAAGAGAGTGGGGGCCAATATTCAACATTCTTAAAGAAAAGAATTTTCAACCCAGAATTTTATATCCAGCCAAACTAAGTTTCATAAGTG
This sequence comes from Chlorocebus sabaeus, assembly GCF_047675955.1. Taxonomy (NCBI): domain Eukaryota; kingdom Metazoa; phylum Chordata; class Mammalia; order Primates; family Cercopithecidae; genus Chlorocebus; species Chlorocebus sabaeus. The sequence goes on along the minus strand of NW_027327046.1, from coordinate 576,675 downwards.
AAGGAGAAATAAAATCCTTTACAGATAAGCAAATGCTTAGAGATTTTGTCACCACTAGGCCTGCCTTACAAGAGACCCTGAAGGAAGCACTAAACATGGAAAGGAACAACCGGTACCAGCCATTGCAAAAACATGCCAAAATGTAAAGACCATCAAGGCTAGGAAGAAACTGCATCAACTAACGAGCAAAATAACCAGTTAATATCATCATGGCAGGATCAAGTTCACACGTAACAATATTAACCTTAAATGTAAATGGACTAAATGCTCCAATTAAAAAACACAGACTGGCAAATTGGATAAAGAGTCAAGACCCATCAGTCTGCTGTATTCAGGAGACCCATCTCACACGCAGAGACATACATAGGCTCAAAATAAAGGGATGGAGGAAGATTTACCAAGCAAATGGAGAACAAAAAAAAGCGGGGGTTGCAATACTAGTCTCTGATAAAACAGACTTTAAACCATCAAAGATCAAAAGAGACAAAGAAGGCCATTACATAATGGTAAAGGGATCAATTCAACAGGAAGAGCTAACTATCCTAAATATATATGCACCCAATACAGGAGCACCCAGATTCATAAAGCAAGTCCTTAGAGACTTACAAAGAGACTTAGACTCCCATACAATAATAATGGGAGACTTCAACACTCCACTGTCAACATTAGACAGATCAACGAGACAGAAAGTTAACAAGGATATCCAGGAATTGAATTCATCTCTGCAGCAAGCAGACCTAATAGACATCTATAGAACTCTCCACCCCAAATCAACAGAATATACATTCTTCTCAGCACCACATCGCACTTATTCCAAAATTGACCACATAGTTGGAAGTAAAGCACTCATCAGCAAATGTACAAGAACAGAAATTGTAACAAACGGTCTCTCAGACCACAGTGCAATCAAACTAGAACTCAGGACTAAGAAACTCAATCAAAACCGCTCAACTACATGGAAACTGAACAACCTGCTCCTGAATGACTACTGGGTACATGACGAAATGAAGGCAGAAATAAAGATGTTCTTTGAAACCAATGAGAACAAAGATACAACATCCCAGAATCTCTGGGACACATTTAAAGCAGTGTGTAGAGGGAAATTTATAGCACTAAATGCCCACAAGAGAAAGCAGGAAAGATCTAGAATTGACACTCTAACATCACAATTAAAAGAACTAGAGAAGCAAGAGCAAACACATTCGAAAGCTAGCAGAAGGCAAGAAATAACTAAGATCAGAGCAGAACTGAAGGAGATAGAGACACAAAAATCCCTCCAAAAAATCAATGAATCCAGGAGTTGGTTTTTTGAAAAGATCAACAAAATTGACTGACCGCTAGCAAGACTAATAAAGAAGAAAAGAGAGAAGAATCAAATCGACACAATTAAAAATGATAAAGGGGATATCACCACCGACCCCACAGAAATACAAACTACCATCAGAGAATACTATAAACACCTCTATGCAAATAAACTGGAAAATCTAGAAGAAATGGATAATTTCCTGGACACTTACACTCTTCCAAGACTAAACCAGGAAGAAGTTGAATCCCTGAATAGACCAATAGTAGGCTCTGAAATTGAGGCAATAATTAATAGCCTACCAACCAAAAAAAGTCCAGGACCAGATGGATTCACAGCTGAATTCTACCAGAGGTACTAGGAGGAGCTGGTACCATTCCTTCTGAAACTATTCCAATCAATAGAAAAAGAGGGAATCCTCCCTAACTCATTTTATGAGGCCAACATCATCCTGATACCAAAGCCTGGCAGAGACACAACAAAAAAAGAGAATTTTAGACCAATATCCCTGATGAACATCGATGCAAAAATCCTCAATAAAATACTGGCAAACCGGATTCAGCAGCACATCAGAAAGCTTATCCACCATGATCAAGTGGGCTTCATCCCTGGGATGCAAGGCTGGTTCAACATTCGCAAATCAATAAACATAATCCAGCATATAAACAGAACCAAAGACAAGAACCACATGATTACCTCAATAGATGCAGAAAAGGATTTTGACAAAATTCAACAGCCCTTCATGCTAAAAACGCTCAATAAATTCGGTATTGATGGAACGTACCTCAAAATCATAAGAGCTATTTATGACAAACCCACAGCCAATATCATACTGAATGGGCAAAAACTGGAAAAATTCCCTTTGAAAACTGGCACAAGACAGGGATGCCCTCTCTCACCACTCCTATTCTGAAGGGGTGGCCTGCCCATCCACACCTGTGGGTGTTTCTCGTAAGGTGGAACGAGAGACTTGAGAAAAGAAATAAGACACAGAGACAAAGTATAGAGAAAAGCGGGGGCCCAGGGGACCGGCGCTCAGCTTACAGAGGACCCACGCCGGCACCGGTCTCTCAGTTCCCTTAGTATTTATTGATAATTATCTTTACCATCTTAAAGACAGGGGAGTGGCAGGACAATAGGATCAAAGAAAATGAGGAAATCGGCAGTAAGACATATGAACAAAAATCTCTGTGACATGAATAAGTTTAAAGGAAAATGTTGTGCCTTGAGATGCATATGCAGACATCTCCATAAACCTTTTAGTAGCATTGTTTCAGTCTATCACATGGGGAGAAACCTTAGACACACCTAGCTTTCCTAGGCAGAGGTCCCTGCGACCTTTGGCCGTGTACGTGTCCTTGGGTAGTTGAAATAAAGAGAATGGTGATGACTTTTAACCAGCAAGCTGTCTTCAGGCACTTGTTTAACAAAGACACATCCTGCACAGCCCCAAATCCATTCAACCTTGAGTCACCGCAGCACATGTCTCTTGCAAGGACAAGGTTGGGGGTAGGGTCACAGATGAACAGTATCTCAAATACAGAACAAAGAACAAAATGGAGTCTCTTATGTCTACTTCTTTTTATATAGACACAGTAACAGGCTGATTTCTCTTTCTTTTCCCCACACTATTCAACATAGTGTTGGAAGTTCTGGCTAGGGCAATCAGGCAAGAGAAAGAAATCAAGGGGATTCAGTTAGGAAAAGAAGAAGTCAAATTGTCCCTGTTTGCAGACGACATGATTGTATATTTAGAAAACCCCATTGTCTCAGCGCAAAATCTCCTTAAGCTGATAAGCAACTTCAGCAAATTCTCAGGATACAAAATTAATGTGCAAAAATCACAAGCATTCTTATACACCAGTGACAGTCAAACAGAGAGCCAAATCAGGAATGAACTTCCATTCACAATTGCTTCAAAGAGAATAAAATACCTAGGAACCCAACTTACAAGGGATGTAAAGGACCTCTTCAAGGAGAACTACAAACCACTGCTCAGTGAAATAAAAGAGGACACAAACAAATGGAAGAACATACCATGCTCATGGATAGGAAGAATCAATATCGTGAAAATGGCCATATGCCCAAAGTAGTTTATAGATTCAATGCCATCCCCATCAAGCTACCAATGAGCTTCTTCACAGAATTGGAAAAAACTGCTTTAAAGTTCATATGGAACCAAAAAAGAGCCTGCATCTCCAAGACAATCCTAAGTCAAAAGAACAAAGCTGGAGGCATCACGCTACCTGACTTCAAACTATACTACAAGTCTACAGTAACCAAAACAGCATGGTACTGGTACCAAAACAGAGATATAGACCAATGGAACAGAACAGAGTCCTCAGAAATAATACCACACATCTACAACCATCTGATCTTTGACAAACCTGAGAGAAACAAGAAATGGGGAAAGGATTCCCTATTTAATAAATGGTGCAGGGAAAATTGGCTAGCCATAAGTAGAAAGCTGAAACTGGATCCTTTCCTTACTCCTTATACGAAAATTAATTCAAGATGGATTAGAGACTTAAATGTTAGACCTAATACCATAAAAATCCTAGAGGAAAACCTAGGTAGTACCATTCAGGACATAGGCATGGGCAAAGACTTCATGTCTAAAACACCAAAAGCAACGGCAGCAAAAGCCAAAATTGACAAATGGGATCTCATTAAACTAAAGAGCTTCTGCACAGCAAAAGAAACTACCATCAGAGTGAACAGGCAACCTACAGAATGGGAGAAAATTTTTGCAATCTACCCATCTGACAAAGGGCTAATATCCAGAACCTACAAAGACCTCAAACAAATTAACAAGAAAAAAACAAACAACCCCATCCAAAAGTGGGCAAAGGATATGAACAGACATTTCTCAAAAGAAGACATTCATACAGCCAACAGACACATGAAAAAATGCTCATCATCACTGGCCATCAGAGAAATGCAAATCAAAGCCACAATGAGATACCATCTCACACCAGTTAGAATGGCGATCATTCAAAAGTCAGGAAACAACAGGTGCTGGAGAGGATGTGGAGAAATAGGAACACTTTTACACTGTTGGTGGGATTGTAAACTAGTTCAACCTTTATGGAAAACAGTATGGCGATTCCTCAAGGATCTAGAACTAGATGTACCATATGACCCAGCCATCCCATTACTAGGTATATACCCAAAGGATTATAAATTATGCTGCTATAAAGACACATGCACACGTATGTTTATTGCAGCACTATTCACAATAGCAAAGACTTGGAATCAACCCAAATGTCCATCAGTGACAGATTGGATTAAGAAAATGTGGCACATATACACCATGGAATACTATGCAGCCATAAAAAAGGATGAGTTTGTGTCCTTTGTAGGGACATGGATGCAGCTGGAAAACATCATTCTCAACAAACTATCACAAGAGCAGAAAACCAAACACCGCATGTTCTCACTCATAGGCGGGAACTGAACAATGAGATCACTTGGACTCGGGAAGGGGAACATCACACACCGGGGCCTATCATGGGGAGGGGGGAGGGGGGAGGGATTGCATTGGGAGTTATACCTGATGTAAATGACGAGTTGATGGGTGCAGCACACCAACGTGGCACAAGTATACATATGTAGCAAACCTGCACGTTGTGCACATGTACCCTACAACTTGAAGTTTAATAATAATGAATAAATTAAAAAATAAATAAATAAAAAAATAAACAAATAAATAAAAAAAAAAAAAAAAAAAAAAGACACTGTTGCCCACCATCAATAAAGTCAGGTTACAATCAAAAAAAAAAAAAAAAAAAAGAATACAAAGCAGTCTCTCAGAAAGCTTCTTTCCAGTTTTTAACTGAAGATATTTCCTTTTTCACCATGGCCCCTTATGGGCTTCCAAATACCACTTTGCAAATTCCACAAGAACAGTCTTAGCAAAAGGGTTCTTGAGGGGAAAGCTGTAACTCTGTGAGATTAATTAATGGAACACAAAGCTGTCTCTCCAAAAGCTTCTTTCCAGCTTTTTAAGGAAGATATTTCCTTTTTCACCATAGCCCTCTATGGGCTTAAAAATATCACTTTGCAAATTCCACAAGAACACTCTTAGCGAAAAGTTTCTTGAGTGGAAAACTGTAACTCTGTGACTTGAAGTAACAGAACACAGGGCAGTTTCTCAGAAAGATTCTTTACAGTTTTTAATGGAAGATATTTTCTTTTTCTCCATTGCCCTCTATGGGCTTCCAAATATTAATTTCCAAATTTCACAAGAACAGTCTTAGTGTACGGCTTCCTGAGGGGAAAGCTGTAACTCTGTGAGATGAACTAAAAGAACACTAAGCAGTTTCTCAGAAAGTTTCTTTTCGGTTTTTATCTTAGTATATTTCCTTTTTCACCATAGCCCCTATGAGCTTTGAAACATCACTCGGCAATTTCCACAAGAACAGTCTTAGAGAAAGACTTCTTGAGGGGAAAGCTGTACCTCTCTGAGATGAATTAACAGAACACAAAGCAGTTTCTCAGAAAGTTTCTTTTAAGTTTTTAACTGAAGATATTTCGTTTTTCACCATAGCCCTCTACGGTTTTCGAAATATCACTTTGCAAATTTGACAAGAACAGTCTTAGCGAAAGGCTTCTAGAGGGGAAAGCTGTAACTCTGTGAGATGAATTAACAGAACACAAGGTAGATTCTCAGAAAGATTCTTTACAGTTTTTAATGGAATATATTTTCCTTTTCTCCATAGTCCTCTATGGACTTCCAAATATTACTTTCCAAATTTCACAAGAACAGTCTTAGTGTACGGCTTCCTGAGGGGAAAGCGCTAACTCTGTGAGATGAACTAACAGAACACTAAGCAGTTTCTCAGAAAGTTTCTCTTCAGTTTTTATCTTAGGATATTTCCTTTTTCACAATAGCCTTCTAAGGTCTTCCAAATATCACTTTGCAAATTCCACAAGAACACTCTTAGCGAAAGGTTTCTTGAGGGGAAAGTTGTAACTCTGTGAGATGAATTAACAGAAGACAAAGCAGTTTCTCAGAAAGCTCCTTTCCAGTTTTTAACTGAAGATATTTCCTTTTTCAAGATAGCCCTCCCTGGGCTTCCAAATGTCACTCTGCAAATTCCACAAGAACCGCCATCGCGAAAGTCTTCTTGAGGGGATAGCTGTAACTCTGTGAGATAAATTGACAGAACACAAAGCAGTTTCTCAGAAAGCTTCTTTTCAATTTTTATCTTAGGATATCTCCTTTTTCACCATATCCCTCTGTGGGCTTCCAAATATCACTTTGCCAATTCCACAAGAACAGTCTTAGGGAAAGGCTTCATGAGGGGAAAGCTGTAAGACTCTGAGATGAATTAACAGAACACAAAGTAGTTTCTCAGAAATCTTCTTTCCAGATTTTAACGGAAGATACTTCCTTTTTCACCATAGCCCCCTATGGGCTTCCAAATATCACTTTTCAAATTCCACAAGAACAGGCTTAGGGAAAGGCTTCATGAGGGGAAAGCTGTAAGTCTCTGGGATGATTTAACAGAACACAAAGTAGTTTCTCAGAAATCTTCTTTCCAGATTTTAACGGAAGATAGTTCCTTTTTCACCATAGCCCCCTATGGGCTTCCAAATATCCCTTTTCAAATTCCACAAGATCAGACTTAGCTAAAGGTTTCTTGAAGAGAAATTTGTAACAATGTGAGATGAGTTAACAGAACACAAAGCAGTTTCTCAGAAAGCTTGTTTTCGGTTTTTATCTTAGGATATTTCCATTTTCACGATAACCCTCTATGGTTTTCGAAATATCACTTTGCAAATTCCACAGGAACAGTCTTAGCGAAAGGCATCTGGAGGGGAAAGATGTAACTCTGTGAGATGAATTAAGAGAACACAAAGCAGTTTCTCAGAAAGCTTCTTTCCAGTTTTTAAGGGAAGATATTTCCTTTTTCACCGTAACCCTTTATAGGCTTCCAAGTATCACTCTGCAAATTCCACAAGAGCAGTCTTAGTGAAAGACTTCTTGAAGAGAAAGCTGTAACTCTGTGAAATGAATTAAATAATACAAAAGAGTCTCTCAGAAAGCTTCTTTCCAGTTTTTAATTGAAGATGTATCCTTTTTCTCCATAGCCCTCTATGGGCTTCCATATATCACTTTGCAAATTTCACAAGAACAGTCTAAGTGAAAGGCTTCTTGAGGGGAAAGCTGTAACTCGTTGAGATATATCAACAAAACACACGGCAATTTCTCAGAATTCTTCTTTCCAGTTTTTAACGGAAGATATTTCCTTTTTCACCATAGCTCTCTATGGGTTTCCAAATATTACATTGGAAATTTCACAAGAACAGTCTTAGTGAACGGATTATTGAGGGGAAGGCTGTAACTCTTTGAGATGAATTTACAGAACACAAGCAGTTTCTCAGAAAGCTTCTTTCCAGTTTTTAACCGAAGATATTTCCTTTTTCACCATAGCCCTGCATGGACATACAAATATCACTTTGCAAATTCCACAACAACAGCCTTACCTTAAGGCTTCCTGAGGGAAAAGCTGTAATTCTGTGAGATGAATTAACAGAACACAAAGTAGTTTCTCAGAAAGCTTCTTTTCAGATTTTATCTTAGGCTATTTCCTTTTTCATCACAGCCCTCTATCGGCATCCAAATATCACTGTGAAAATTCCACAAGACCAGTCTTAGTGAACGGCTTTTTGAGAAGAAAGCTGTAAATCTGTGAGATGAATGAACAGAACACAAAGCAGTTTCCCAGAAAGCTTCTTTACAGTTTTTTTCTTAGGTAATTTCCTTTTTCACCATAGCCCTCTATGGGCTTCCAAATATTACTTTCCAAATTTCACAAGAACAGTCTTAGTGAACGGTTTCCTGAGGGGAAAGCTGTAAATCTGTGAGATGAACTAACAGAACACTAAGCAGTTTCTCAGAAAGTTTCTTCTCGGTTTTTATCTTAGTATATTTCCTTTTTCACCATAGCCCCTATGAGCTTCCAAACATCACTTTGAAATTTTCACAAGATCAGTCCTAGAGAAAGACTTCTTGAGGAGAAAGGTGTACCTCTCTGAGATGAATAAATAGAACACAAAGCAGTTTCTCAGAAAGCTTCTTTTCAGTTTTTATCTTAGGATATTTCCTTTTTCACAATAGCCTTCTAAGGTTTTCCAAATATCCCTTTGCAAATTCCACAAGAACGGTCTTAGCGAAAGGCTTCTTGAGGGAAAAGCTGTAACTCTGTGAGATGAATTAACACAACACAAAGCAGTTTCTCAGAAAGCTTCTTTGCAGTTTTTAACTGAAGATACTTCCTTTTTCACCATAGCCCTCCATGGGCTTCTAAATGTCACTTTTCAAATTCCACCAGAACCGCCATCGCGAAAGTCTTCTTGAGGGGAAAGCTGTAACTCTTTGACATGAATTAACAGAACACAAGGCAGTTTCTCAGAAACTTCTTTTCAGTTTTTAACGGAAGCTATTTCCTTTTCACCATAGCCCTCTATGGGCTTCTAAATATCACTTTGCAAATTCCAGAAGAACAGTCTTAACGAAAGGCTTCTTTAGGGGATAGCTTTAACTCTGTGAGATTAATTAACAGAACACAAAGCAGTGTCTCAGACAGCTTCTTCCAAATTTTTAACTGAAGATATTTCCTTTTGTACCCTAGCCCTCTATGGGCTTCCAAATATCACTTTGCAAATTCCACAAGAACAGTCTTAGCGAAAGGCTGCTTGACGGGAAAGCTGTAATTCTGTGAGATGAATTAACAGAACACAAAGTAGTTTCTCAGAAAGCTTCTTTCAAGTTTGTAATTAAAGATATTTCCTTTTTCACCATAGCCCTCTATCGGCTTCCAAATATCACTTTCCAAATTCCGCAAGAACAGTCTTAACGAAAGGATTGTTGAGAGGAAAGCTACAACCCTGTGACATGAATTAACAGAACACAAAGCAGTTTCCCAGAAAACATCTTTTCAGTTTTTGTCTTAGGATATTTCCTTTTGCACCATAGACCTCTATGGGCTTCCAAATATCACTTTGCAAATTCCACGAAACAGTCTTAGCGAAAGGCTTCTTGAGGGGAAAGCTCTAACTCTGTGAGACGAATTAACAGAACAGAATGCAGTTTCTCAGAAAGCTTCTTTCCCGTTTTTAACTGAAGATATTTCGTTTTTTACCATAGCCCTCTATGGGCTTCCAAATATCGCTTTGCAAATTCCACAAAAACAGTCTTAGCTAAAGACGTCTTGAGGGGAAAGATGTAACTCTGTGAGATGAATTAACAGAACAGAGTGCAGTTTCTCAGAAAGCTTCTTTCCAGTTTTAAACTGAAGATGTTTCCTTTTTCACCATTGCCCTCTATGGGCTTCCAAATATCACTCTTCAAATTCCCCAAGAACAGTCTTAGCGAAAGGCTCTTTGAGGGGAAAGCTGTAACTCTGTGACATGAATTAACAGAACACAAAGCAGTTTCTCAGGAAACCCCTTGGCAGTTTTTATCTCAGGATATTTCCTTTTTCACCCTAGGCCTCTGTGGGCTTCCAAATATCACTTTGAAAATTCCACAAGAACAGTCTTAGCGAATGGCTTCTGGAGGGGAAATCTGTAACTCTGTGAGATGAATTAAGAGAACACAAAGCAGTTTCTCAGAATGCTTCTTTGCAGTTTTTAACGGGAGATATTTCATTTTCAATATAGCCCTCTAGGGGCTTCCAAATATCACTTTGCAAATTCCACAAGAACATTCTTAGCGAAATGCTCCTTGAGGGGAAAGCTGTAACACTGTGAGATGAATTAACAGAACACAAAGCAGTTTCTGAGAAACCTTGTTTCCAATTTTTTACGGAAGATATTTCCTTTTTCACCATAACCCTCCATGGGCTTCCAAATATCACTTTGGAAATCCCACAAGAACAGTTTTAGCGAAAGACTTCTTGACGGGAAAGCTGTAACCCTGTGAGATGAATTAACAGAACACAAAGCAGTTTCTCAGAAAGCATCTTTGCAGTTTTTTTCCTAGGATAACTCCTTTTTCACCATAGCGTGCTTTGGGCTTTGAAATATCACTTTTAAAATTTCACGAGAACCCTTTTAGTGAACGGCTTCTTGAGGGGAAAGCTGAAACTCTGTTGGATGATTTAACAGAATACAAAGCAGTTTTCCAAAGCTTCTTTTCAGTTTTTATCTTAGTATATTTCCTTTTTCATCCTAGCCCACTATGGGCTTCCAAATATCACTTTGCACATTCCACAAGAATCATCTCTGCGACTGGCTTCTTGAGGGGAAAGCTGTAACTCTGTGAGATGAATTAACAGAACACAAAGCTGTTTCTCAGGAAGCTTCCTTCCAGTTTTTAACGGAAGATATTTCCTTTTTCACCATAGCCCTCTATGGTCTTCTAAATATCACTTTTCAAATCCCACAAGAACAGTCTTAGCAAAAGGCTTCTTGAGGGGAAAGCTGTAACTCTGTGAGATGAATTAACAGAACACAAAGCAGTTTCTCAGGCAGCTTCTTTCCAGTTTTTACTGAAGATGTTTCATTTTTCACCATAGACGTCTATGAGCTTTCAAATATCACTTTGCAATTTTCACAAGAACAGTCTTAGCGAAAGGCTTCTTGAGTTGAAAGCTGTAATCAGAAAGCTTTTTTCGAGTTTTTAACAGAAGACATTTCCTTTTTACCATAGCCCTCCATGGGCTTCCAAATATCACATTGCAAATTCCACAAGAACAGACTTAGCGAAAGACTTCTTGAGGGGAAAGCTATAAGATTGCGAGACGAATTAACAGAACGTAAAGCAGTTTCTCAGAAAGCTTCTTTTCAGTTTTTATCTCAGGATATTTCCTTTTTCACACTAGCCCTCTATGGGCTTCTAAATATCACTTTCCAAATTCCAGAAGAACAGTCTTAGTGAAAGGCTTCTTGAGTGGAAAGCTGTAACTCTGTGAGGTGAATTAACAGAACACAAAGCACTTTCTCAGAAAGCTTCTTTCCAGTTTTTCACTGAAGATATTTCCTTTTTCATCATAGCCCTCTATGGGCTTCCAAGTATCACTCTTCAAATTCCACAACACATTCTTAGCGAAAGGCTTCTTGAGGGGAAAGTTGTAATTCTGTGAAATGAATTAACAGGACACAAAGCAGTATCTCAGAAAGCTTCTTTCCAGTTTTTAACGGAAGATGTTTGCTTTTTCACCAAAGCCCTCTACGGGCTTCCAAATATCACTTTAAAAATTCCACAAGAACAGACGTAGGAAAAGGCTTTTTGAGGGGATGCTGTAACACTGTGAGGTGAATTAACAGAACACAGAGCAGTTTCTCAGAAAGCTTCTTTCCAGTTTTTAACAGAAGATATTTCTTCTTTCACCATAGCCCTCTATCGGCTTCCAAATATCACTTTGCAAATTCCAGAAGAACAGTCTTAGCGAAAGGCTTCTTGAGGGGAAAGCTGTAACTCTGTAAGGTGAATTAACAGAACACAAAGCAGTTTCTCAGAAAGCTTCTTTTCAATTTTCATCTTAGGATATTTCCGTTTCCACCATGGCCTTCTATGGGCTTCCAAATATCACTTTGAAAATTCCACAAGAACAGTGTTAGTGAAAGGCATTTTGAAGGGAAATCTGTAACTTTGTGAGATGAATTCACAGAACACAAACAGTTTCTTAGAAAGCTTATTTGCACTGTTTAACTGAAGATATTTCCTATTTCACCATAGCCCTCTTCTGGCTTCCAAATATCACCTTGAAAATAGCACAATAACAGTCTTAGCGATAGGCATCTTGAGGGGAAAGCTGTATCTCTTTGAGATAAATTAACAGAACACAAAGCCGTTTCTCAGAAAGCTTCTTTCCAGTTTTAACTTAAGATATTTCCTTTTTCACCGTAGCCCTCTATCGGCTCCCAAATACCAATTTGCAAATTGGACAAGAACAGTCTTAGCGAAAGGCTTCTTGATGGGAAAGCTGTAACTATGTGAGATGAATTAAAAGAACACAAAGCAGTTTCTCAGAAAGCTTCTTTCCAATTTTTAACGGGAGGTATTTCCTTTTTCACCATATCCCTCTTTGGGCTTCCAATTATCACTTTGCAAATTCCACAAGAACAGTCTTAGCGAAAGGCTTCTTGAGGGGAAAGCTGTAACTCTGCGAGGTGAATTAACAGATCACAAAGCAGTTTCTCAAAAGGCTTCTTTTTAGTTTTTATCTTAGGCTATTTCCTTTTTCACCATAGAACTCCATGGGCTTCCAAATATCACTTTGCAATTTCCACAAGAACAGTCTTAGCAGAAGTCTTTTTCAGGGGAATGCTGTAATTCTGTGAGATGAATTAAGAGAAACCAAAGCAGTTTCTCAGAAAGCTTCTTTCCAGTTTTTAACTGAAGATATTTCCTTTTTCACCATAGACCTCTAAGGGCTTCCAAATATCACTTTGCAAATTTCACAAAAACAGTCTTAGCGAAAGGCTTCCTGAGTGGAAATGTGTAACTCTGTGAGGTGAATTAACAGAACACAAAGCAGTTTCTCAGAAAGCTTCTTTCCAGTTTTTATCTGAAGATATTTCCTTTTTCACCAATGCCTCTATGGGTTTTGAAATATCACTTTGCAAATTCCACAAGAACAGTCTTAGCGAAAGCTTCTTGAGGGGAAAGCTGTAACCCTGTGAGTTGAATTAACAGAACCCAAAGCAGTTTCTCAAAAAGCTTCTTTCGAGTTTTTAACTGAAGATATTTTCTTTTTCACCGTAGCCCACTATGGACTTCCAAATATTACTTTGCAAATTCCACAAGAACAGTCTTAGCGAAAGGTTTTTTGAGAGGAAAGCTATAGCTCTGTGCGATGAATTAACAGAACACAAGCAGTTTCTCAGAAATCTTCTTTCCAGCTTTTAACTGAAGATATTTTCTTTTTGACCATAACCCTCTATGGGATTCCAAATATCATTTTGCATATTCCACAAGAACAGTCTTAGCGAATGGCTTCTGTAGGGGAAAGCTGTAACTCTGTGAGATGAACTAACAGAACACAAAGCAGTTTCTCAGAAAGATTCTTTTCGGTTTTCATCTTAGGATATATCCTTTTTCACCGTAGACCTCTAATGGATTCCAAATATCACTTTGGAAATTCCACAAGAACAGTCTTAGCGTAAGGCTTCATGTGGGGAAAGCTGTACGATTGAGAGATGTATTAACAGAACACAAAGCAGTGTGTCTGAAGGCTTCTTTCTAGTTTTTCACTGAAGATATTTCCTTTTTCATCATAGCCCTCTATGGGCTTCCAAATATCACTTTCCAAATTCCACAAGAAGAGTGTTAGAGAACGGCATCTTGAGGGTAAAACTATAACACGCTGAGATGAAATAACAGAACCCACAGCAGTTTCCCAGAAATCTTCTTTCCAGTTTGAACGGAAGATATTTCCTTTTTCACCATAGCCTTCTAGGGTCTTCCAAATATCACTTTGCAAGTTCCACAAGAACAGTCGTAGGGAAAGGCTTCTTGAGGGGAAAGCTGTAACTCTGTGAGATGAATTAAAAGAACACAAAGCAGTTTCTCAGAAAGTTTCTTTCCATTTTTAACGAAAGATATTTCCTTTTTCACCATAGCCGTCTATGGGCTTCAAAATCTCACTTTGCAAAATTTCACAAGAACAGTCTTAGCGAAAGGTTTCTTGAGAAAGGCTTTTTAGGGGAATGCTGTAACTCTGTGAGATGAATTAACAGAACACAAGGCAGTTTCTCAGAAAGCCTCTTTCCAGTTTTACACGGTACATAATTCCTGTTTCACCATAGCCCTCTATGGGTTTCAAAATATCACTTTGTATATTCAACAAAACCCTCTTAGCGAAAGTCTTCTTGAGGGGAAAGCTCTGACTCTGTGAGATCAATTAACAGAACACAAACCATTCTCCCAGAAAGCTTCTTTCCTGTTTTTAACTGAAGAAAATTCCTTTTTCACCATAGTCCTCTATGGGCTTCCAAATATCACTTTGCAAATCCCACAAGAGCAGTCGTAGCGAAAGGCTTCTTGAGGGGAAAGCTGTAACTCTGTGAGATTAATTAACAGAAGACAAGACAGTTTCTGAGCGAGCTTCTTTCCTGTTTTCAACGGAAGATATTTCCTTTTTCACCTTAGCCCTCTATGGGCTTCCAAATATCACTTTGCAAATTTCACACGGAGAGTCTTAGAGAACGGCCTCTTGAGAGGAAAGCTGTAACCCTGTTAGATGAACTAACAGAACACAAAGTAGTTTGTCAGAAAGCTTCTTATCGGTTTTTATCTTAGGATATTTCCATTTTCACCATAGCCATCTATGGGCTTCCAAATTCCATAGTAAGAGTCTTAGGGAAATTCTCTTTGAGGGGAAAGCTGTTACTTTGTGAGATGAATTAACAGAACAGAAAGTAATTTCTCAGAAAGATTCTTTCCAGTTTTTAACGGAAGATATTTCCTTTTTCACCATTGTCCTGTATGGGATTCCAAATATCACTTTGCAAATTCCACAAGAAAAGTCTAAGGGAAAGGCTTCTTGAGAAGAAAGCTGTAATTCTGTGAAATGAATTAACAGAACACAAAGCAGTTTCTCAGAAAGCTTCTTTCCAGTTTTTAACGGCAGATATTTTCTTTAGCACCCTGGCCCTTTATCGGCTTACAACTATCACTTGGCAAATTCCACAAGAACGGTCTTAGCGAAAGGCTTCTTGAGGGGAAAGCTGAAACTCTGTGAGATGAATTAACAGAACACAAAGCAGTTTCTCAGAAAGCTTGTTTTCTATTTTTATCTTCGGATATTTCCTTTTTCACCAAGGTCCTCTATGGTTTTCAAAATATCACTTTGCATATCCCACAAGAACGGTCTTAGGGAAAGGCTTCTTGAGGGGAAAGCTGTAATTCTGTGAGATTAATTAACAGAACACAAAGCAGTTTCCCACAAAGCTTCTTTCCAGTTTTTAACGGAAGATATTTCCTTTTCCACCATAGCCCTCTATGGGCTTCCAAATATCACCTTGAAAATAGCACAAGAACAGTCTTAGTGAACGTCTTCTTGGAGGGAAAGCTGTAACTCTGTGAGATGAATTAACAGAACACAATGCAGTTTCTCAGAAAGCTTCTTTCCCCTTTTAACAGAAGAGATTTCCTTTTTCACCATAGCACTCTATGGGCTTACAAATATCACTGTGCAAATTCCACAAGAACAGTCTTATCGAAAGACTTCTTGAGGGGAAAGCTGTAACTCCGTAAGATGAATTAAGAGAACACAAAGCCGTTTCTCAGAAATCTTCTTTCCAGTTTTAACGGAAGATATTTCCTTTTTCACCATAGCCCTCTACGGTCTTGCAAATATCACTTTGCAAATTCCACAAGAACAGTCTTAGGGAAAGGCTTCTTGAGGGAAAAGCTGTAACTCTGTGAGATGAATTAAAAGAACACAAAGCAGTTTCTCAGAAAGCTTCTTTCAATTTTTAACGGAGGATATTTCCTTTTTCACCATAGACCACTAAGGGCTTCCAAATATCACATTGCAAATTCCACAAGAACAGTCTTAGCGAAAGGCTTCATGAGTGGAAAGCTGTAACTCTGTGAGATGAATGAACAGAACACAAAGCTGTTTCTCAGAAAGCTTCTTTCCAGTTTTTAACTGAAGATATTTCCTTTTTCACCATAGCCCTCTATGGGCTTCCAAATATCACTTTGTAAATTCCACAAGAACAGTCTTAGCGAAAGGCTTCTTGAGGGGAAAGCTGTAACTCTGTGAGATGAAATAACAGAACACAAAGCAGTTTCTCAGGCAGCTTCTTTTCGGTTTTCATCTTAGGATAATTCCATTTTCAGCATAGCACTCTATGGCCTTCGAAATATTACTTTGCAAATTCCACAAGAACAGTCTTAGCGAAGTAATTCTTGAGGGGAAAACTGTAACTCTCTGAGATGAATTAACAGAACCCAAAGCAGTTTCTCAGATAGCTTCTTTTCAGTTTTTATCTTAGAATATTTCCTTTTACACCATCGCCCTGTATGGCCTTCCAAATAAAACTTTCAAATTTCCACTAGAATAGTCTTAGCGAAAGGCTTCTTGAGGTGAAATCTGTAATTCTTTGAGATGAATTAAGAGAACACAAACCAGTTTCTCAGAAAGCTTCTTTTCAGTTTTTATCTTAGGATATTTCCTTTTTCACCATAGCAGTCTATGGGCTTCCAAATATCACTTTGCAAATTCTACAAGAACAGTCTTAGCGAAAGGCTTCTTCAGGGGAAAGCTGTAACTGTGTGAGATGAGTTAACCGAACACAAAGCAGTTTCTCAGAAAGCTTCTTTCCAGTTTTTAACGGAAGACATTTCCTTTTTCAGCATAGCCCTATATGGGCTTCCAAATATCACTTTTTAAATTCCACAAGAACAGTCTTTGCCAAAGCCTACTTGACGGGAAAGCTGTTACTCTGTGAGATGAATTAACAGAGCACAATGCAGTTTCCCAGAAAGCTTCTTTTCTGTTTTTATCTTTGAATATTTCCTTTTTCACCGTAGCCCTCCATGGGCTTCCAAATATCACTTTGCAAATTCCACAAGAACAGTATGAGCGAAATGCTTCTTGAGGGGAAAGCTGTAACTCTTTGAGATGAATTAACAGAACACAAGGCAGTTTCTCAGAAAGCTTCTTTCCAGTTTTTAACAGAAGATATTTCCTTTTTCACCATAGCCTTCTATGGGCTTCCAAATATCAATCTGGATATTCCACAAGAACAGTCTTAGCGAAAGGACTCTTGAGGGGAAAGCGGTAACTCTGTGAGATGAATTAACAGAACACAAAGAAGTTTCTCAGAAAGCCTTTTTACAGTTTTATCTTAGGATATTTGCTTTTCTACCTTAACCCTCTATGGGCTTACAAATATCACCTTGAAAATTCCACAAGAACAGACTTAGCGAAAGGCTTCTTGAGGTGAAAGGTGTTACAGTGAGATTAATTCACAGAACACAAAGTAGATTCTCAGAAAGCTTCTTTTCAGTTTTTATCTAAGGATATTTAATTTTTCACCATTGGCTTCTAATGGCTTCCAAATATCCCTTTGCATATTCCACAAGAAGAGTCTTAGCGAAAGGATTCTTGAGGTGAAAGCAGTGACCCTGTGAGATGAATTATCAGAACACAAAGCAGTTTCTCAGAAAGCTTTTTTCCTATTTTTAACGGAAGATAGTTCCTTTTTAAGCATAGCCCTCTATGGACTTCCAAATATCACTTTGCAAATTCCACAAGAACAGTCTTCGCGAAAGGCTTCTTAAGCGTAAAGCTGTAACTCTGTGAGATGAATTAACAGAGGACAAAGCAGTTTCTCAGAAAGCTTTTTTCCAGTTTTTAACGGAAGATAGTTCCTTTTTTACCGTATCCCTTTATGGACTTCAAAATATCACTTTGCAAATTCCACAAGAACTGTCTTAGCGAAAGGCTTCTTGTGGGGAACGCAGTAACTCTGTGAGATGAATTAACAGAACACAAATCAGTTTCTCAGAAAGCTTATTTGCAGTTTTTAAATGAAGATATTTCCTTTTTCGCCATAGCCCTCTAAGGGCTTCCAAATATCACTTTGCAAATTCCACAAGAACAGTCTTAGTGAAAGGCTTCTTGAGAGGAAAGCTATAACTCTGTGAAATGAATTAAGATAACACAAAGCAGATTCTCAGAATGCTTCTTTCCAGTTTTAAACGGAAGATATTTCCTTTTTCAACTTAACCCTCTATGGGCTTCCAAATATCACTTTCCAAATTCCACAAGAACAATCTTAGCGAAAGGCTTCTTGAAGGGAAAGCAGTAACTATGAGATGAATTAAGAGAACACAAAGCAGTTTCTCAGAAAGCTTCTTTCGAGTTTTTAATGGAAGTTATATCCTTTTTCACCATAGCCATCCATGGGCTTCCAAATATCACTTTGCAAATTCCACAAGAAGAGACTTCGCGAAAGGCTTCTTAAGGGGAAAGCTGTTACTCCGTGAGATGAATTAACAGAACACAAAGTAGTTTCTCAGAATGCTTCTTTTCAGTTTTTATCTTAGGATATTTCCTTTTTCACGTTAGCCATCTATGGGATTGAAAATATCACTATGAAAATTCCACAAGAACAGACTTAGCGAAAGCCTGCTTGAGGTGAAAGCAGTGACTCTGTGAGATGAATTAACAGAACACAAAGCAGTTTCTCAGAAAGCTTCTTTCCAGTTATTAACGGAAGATATTTCCTTTTTCACCATAGACCTCTATGGGCTTCCAAATATCACATTGCCAATTCCACAAGAAGAGTCTTAGCGAAAGGCTTCTTGAAGGGAAAGCTGTAACTCTGTGAGATGAATTAACAGGACACAAAGCAGTTTCTCATAAAGCTTCTTTCCAGTTTTTAACAAAAGATATTTCCTTTTCCACTGTAGCCCTCTATGGGCTTCCAAATATCACTTTGCAAATTTCACAAGAACAGTCTTAACGAAAGGATTCTTGAGGGGAATGCTGTAACTCTGTGAGATGAATTAACAGAACAGAAAGGAGTTTCTCAGAAAGCTTCTTTCCAGTTTTTAACGGAAGATATTTCCTTTTTCACCATAGTCTCTATGGGCTTCCAAATAACACTGCCGAAATTCCACAAAAATAGATTTAGCGAAATCCTACTTGAACTGAAAGCTGTAACTCTGTGAGATGAACTAACAGAACACAAAGCAGTTTTTCACAAAGCTTCTATCCAATTTTTAACAGAAGATATTTCCTTTTTCACCGTAGCCCTCTATGGACTTCCAAATATCACTTTGCAAATTCCACCAGAGCAGTCTTCGCGAAAGTCTTCTTGAGGGGAAAGCTGTAACCCTGTGAGATGAATTAACAGAACACAAAGCAGTTTCTCAGAAAGCTTCTTACCAGTTTTTAATGGAAGATATTTCCTTTTTCACCTTAACCCTCTATGCGCTTCCAAATATCACTTTGCAAATTCCACAATAACAGCCTTAGCGAAAGGCTTCTTGAAGGGAAAGCAGTAACTGTGAGATGAGTTAACCGAACACAAAGCCGTTTCTCAGAAAGCTTCTTTCCAGTTTTGAAGGGAAGATTTTCCTTTTTCACCATAACCCTCTATGGGCTTCCAAATATCACTTTGAAAATTCCACAAGAACAGTCTTAGCGAAAGGCTTCTTGAGGGGAAAGCTGTAACTCTGTGAGATGAATTAACAGAACACAGAGCAGTTTCTCAGAAAGCTTCTTTCCAGTTTTTAACGGAAGATATTTCCTTTTTCACCATAGCTCTCTATGGGCTTCCAAATATCACTTTGCAAATTCCACAAGCAGAGTCTTCGCTAAAGGCTTCTTCAGGGGAAAGCTGTATCTCCGTGAGATGAATTAACAGTATTCAAACTAGTTTCTCAGAATGCTTCTTTTCAGTTTTTATCTTAGGATATTTCCTTTTTCACCTTAGCCTTCTATGGGCTTGAAAATATCACTATGAAAATTCCACAAGAACAATCTGAGCGAACGGCTTCTTGAGGTAAAAGCAGTGACTCTGTGAGATGAATTAACAGAACACAAAGCAGTTTCTCAGAAAACTTCTTTCCAGTTTTTAACGGAAGATATATCCTTTTTTACCATATCCCTCTATGGGCTTCCAAATATCACTTTGCAAATTCCACAAGAACAGTCTTAGCGAAAGGCTTCTTGTGGGGAACGCAGTAACTCTATTGGATGAATTAACAGAACACAAATCAGTTTCTCAGAAAGCTTCTTTCCAGTTTTTAAAGGAAGATATTTCCTTTTTCACCATACCCCTCTAAGGCTTCCAAATATCACTTTGCAAATTCCACAAGAACAGTCTCAGCGTAAGGCTTCTTGAGGGGAAAGCTGTAACTCTGTGAAATGAAATAACAGAACACAAAAGCAGTTTCTCAGAAATCTTCTTTCCAGTTTTTAACTGAAGATATTTCCTTTCTCACAATAGCCCTCTATGAGCTTCCAAATATCAGTTTCCAAATTCCACAAGAACAGTCTTAGCGGAAGGCTTCTTGAGGGGAAGGCTGTAACTCTGTGAAATGAATTAACGGAACACAAAGCAGTTTCTCAGAGAGCTTTTCTTCACTTTCTATCTTAAGATATTTCCTTTTTCACCACAGCTCTCTTTGGGCTTCTAAATATCACTTTCCAAATTCCACAAGAACTGTCTTGGGGAAAGGCTTCTTGAGGGGAAAGCTGCAACTCTGTGGGGTGAATTATCAGAAAACAAAACCGTTTCTCAGAAAGCTTCTTTCCAGGTTTTAACGGAAGATATTTCCTTTTTCACCATAGCCCTCTAAGGGCTTCCAAATATCACTTTGCATATTCCACAAGAACAGTGTTAGCGAAAGGTTTCTTAAGAAGAAAGCTGTAAATCTGTGAGATGAATTAACAGAACACAAAGCATTTTCTCAGAAAGCCTCTCTCCAGTTTTTGTCTCGGTATATTTCCTTTTTCACCACAGCCCTCCATGGTCTTCTAAATATCACTTTCCAAATTCCACAAGAACAGTCTTAGGGAAAGGCTTCTTGAGAGGAAAGTTGTAACTCTGTGAGATGAATTAACGGAACACAAAGCAGTTTCTTAGAAAGCTTCTTTCCAGTTTTTAACGGAAGATATTTCCTTTTTTACCAAAGCCGTCTTTGGGCTTCCAAATATCACTTTGCAAATTACACAAGAACAGTGTTAGCGAAATGCTTCTTGAGGGAAAAGCTGTAAGTCTATGAGATGAATTAACAGAACACAAAGCAGTTTCTCAGAAAGCTTCTTTCCAGTTTTTAACAGAAGATATTTCTTCTTTCACCATAGCCCTCTATCGGCTTCCAAATATCACATTGCATATTCCACAAGAACAGTCTTAGCGAAAGGCTTCTTGAGGGGAAAGCTGTAACTCTGTGAGATGAATTAAGAGAACAGAAAGCAGTAGATTAGAAAGCTTCTTTCCAGTTTTTAACTTAAGATATTTCCTTTTTCACCATAGCCCTCTAGGGGCTTCCAAATATCACTTTGCAAATTCCACAAGAAGAGTCTTAGTGTAAGGCTTCTTGAGGGGAAAGCTGTAATCAGAAAGCTTCTTTCCAGTTTTTAACGGAAGATATTTCCTTTTTCACCATAGCCCTCTATGGATTTCCATATATCACTTTGCAAATTCCACAAGAACAGTCTTAGCGAACGGCTTCCTGATGGGAAAGCTGTAACTCTGTGAGATGAATTAACAGAACACAAAGTAGTTTCTCAGAGGGCTTCTTTCCAGTTTTTAGCTGAAAATATTTCCTTTTTCCCCATAGCCTTCTATAAGCTTCCAAATATCACTTTGCAAATTCCACAAGAACAGACTTAGTGAAAGGCTTCTTGAGGGGAAAGCTGTAACTCTGTGAGATGAATTAACAGAACACAAAGCAGTCTCTCGGAAAGCTTCTTTCCACTTTTTAATGGAAGAATTTCCTATTTCACCGTAGCCCTCTAAGGGCTTCCAAATATCACTTGGCAAATTCCACAAGAAGAGCCTTAGCGAAAGGCTTCTTGAGGATAAAGCTGTAACTCTGTGAGTTGAATTATCAGAACTCAAAGCAGTTTTTCAGACAGCTTCTTTCCAGTTTTTAACTGAAGATATTTCCTTTTTTACCCTAGCCCTCTATAGGCTTCCAAATATCACTTTGCAAATTCTACAAGAACTCTCTTAGCGAAAGGCTTCTTGAAGGGAATGCTGTAACTCTGTGAGTTGCATTAACAGAACACAAAGCAGTTTCTCAGAAAGACTGTTTCCAATTTTTAAAGGAAGATATTTCCTTTTTCACCATAGCCCTCTTTGGGCTTCCAAATATTACTTTGCAATTTCCACAAGAACAGTCTTAGCGAAAGGCTTGTGAAGGGGAATCTGTAACTCTGTGAGATGAATTAACAGAACACAAAGCTGTTTCTCAGAAAGCTTCTTTCCAACTTTTAACGGAAGATATTTCCTTTTTCACCAAATCCCTCTATGGGCTTCCACGTATCACTTTGCAAATACTACAAGAACAGTCTTAGCGAAATGCTTCTTGAGGGGCAAGCTGTATCTCTGTGAAGTGAAATAACAGAACACAAAGCAGTTTCCCAGAATGCTTCTTTCCAGTTTTTAACGGAGGATATTTCCTTTTTTACCATAGCCCTCTATGGGCTTCTAATATCACGTTCTAAAATCCACAAGAACAGTCTTAACGAAAGGCTTCTTGAGGATTAAGCTGCTACTCTGTGAGACGAATTAACAGAACACAAAGCAGTTTCTCAGAAAGCTGATTTGTAGTTTTTATCTTAGGCTATTTCCTTTTTCAAAAAAGACCGCTATGGGCTTCTAAATACCACCTTCGAAATTCCACAAGAACAGTTTTAGGGAAAGGCTTCTAGAGGGGAAAGATGAAACTCTGTGAGATGCATTAACATAACACAAAGCAGTTGCTCAGAAAGCTCCTTTCCAGTTTTTAACTGAAGATAATTCCTTTTTCACCTTTGCCCTCTAGTGTCTTCCAAATATCACTTTGAAAATTCCACAAGAACAGACTTAGCGAAAGGCTTCTTGAGAGGAAAGCTATAACACTGTGACATGAATTAACAGAACAAAAAGCAGTTTCGCGGAAAGCTTCTTTCCATTTTTTAACAGAAGATATTTCCTTTTTCACTAAAGCCCTCTATGGGTTTCCAAGTATCACTTGGCAAATTCCACAAAAACAGCCTTAGCGAAAGGCTTCTTGACGGGAAAGCTGTAACGCTCTGACATGAATTATCAGAACACAAAGCAGTTTCTCTGAAAGCTTCTTTTCAGTTTTTGTGTTAGGATATTTTCTTTTTCACCATAGCCCTCTCTGGGCCTCTAAATATCACCTTCCAATTTCCACAAGAACAGTCTTAGCGAAAGGCTTCCAGAGGGGAAACCTGTAACTCTGTGAGATGAATTAACATAACACAAAGCAGTTTCTCAGAAAGCTTCTTTTCGGTTTTTATCTTAGGATATTTCCATTTTCACCATAACCATCTCTGGGC
Organism: Chlorocebus sabaeus; assembly: GCF_047675955.1. Taxonomy (NCBI): domain Eukaryota; kingdom Metazoa; phylum Chordata; class Mammalia; order Primates; family Cercopithecidae; genus Chlorocebus; species Chlorocebus sabaeus. Next base: position 553,377 of record NW_027327046.1, on the reverse strand, counting down.
ATCCAAATATCACTTTGCAAATTCCACAAGAGCAGTCTCAGTGAACTGCTGTTTGAGGGCAAAGCTGTAACACTGTGAGATGAATTAACAGAACACAAAGCAGTTTTTGAGAGAGCTTCTTTCCAGTCTTTAACGGAAGATATTTCCTTTTTCACCATAGCCCTCTATGGGCTTCCAAATATCACTTTGCAAATTACACAAGAACAGCCTTAGAGAAAGGTTTCTTGAGAGGAAAGCTGTAACTCGGTGAGATGTATGAACAGAACTCACGGCAGTTTCTCAGAAAGCTTTTTTCCAGCTATTAACGGTAGATATTTCCTTTTTCACCATATCTGTCTATTCGTTTCCAAATATCAGTTTGAAAATTTCACAAGAATAGTCCTAGTGAACGGCTTCTTGAGGGGATAGCTGTAACTTTGTGAGATGAATTATGAGAACACAAAGCAATTTCTCAGAAAGCTTCTATCCAATTTTTAACTGAAGATATTTCCTTTTTCACCATAGCCTTGTATGGGCTTCCAAATATCACTTTACATATTCCACAAGAACAGTCTTAGCGAAAGGTTTCTTGAGGGAAAAGCTGTAACTCTGTGAGATGTATTAACAGAACACAAAGCAGTTTCTCAGAAAGCTTCTTTTCAGTTTCTGTCTTAGGATATTTCCTTTTTCACCGTAGCCCTCTATGGGTTTCCAAATATCACTTTGAAAATTTCACAAGAATAATCTTAGTGAACGGCTTCTTGAGGCGAAAGCTGTATCTCTGTGAGATGAACTAACAAAACAGAAAGAAGTTTCTCAGAAAGCTTCTTTTCGGTTTTTAACGAAAGATATTTTCTTTTTCACCATGGCCCTATAAGGGCTTCCAAATTTCACTTTGTAAATTCCACAAGAACAGTCTTAGTGAAAGGATTCTTGAGGGAAATGCTTTAACTCTGTGAGATGCATTAAGAGAACAAAAAGAAGTTTTTCAGAAAGCTTCTTTCCAATTTTTTAACTAAAGATATTTCCTTTTTCACACAGCCCTCTACGGGCTTCCAAATATCACTTTGCAAATTCCACAAGAACAGTCTTAGCGATAGGCTTCTGGAGAGGAAAGCTGTAACTCTGTGAGATAAATTTACAGAACACAAAGCAGTTTCTCAGAAATCTTCTTTCCAGTTTTTAACGGAATAAATTTCATTTTTCACCTTAGAGCTCTATGGGCTTCCAAACATGACTTTGCAGATTCCACAAGAACAGTGTTAGCGAAACGTTTCTTGAGGGGAAAGCTGTAACTCTATGAGATTAATTAACAGAACACAAAGCAGTTCCTCAGAAAGTTTCTTTCAAGTTTTTAACTGAAGATATTTCCATTTCACCACAGCACTCTATGGGCTTCCAAATATCACTTTGCAAATCCCACCAGAACAGTCTCAGTGAAGGGGTATTTGAGCGGAAAGCAGTATCTCGGTGAGATGTATTACCAGAACACACGGCAGTTTCTCAGAAAGCTTCTTTCCAGTTTTTAACGGAAGATATTTCCTTTTACAACATAACCTTCTATGGGCTTCCAAATATCACTTTGGAAATTCAACAAGAACAGACTTACCGAAAGGCTTCTTGAGGGGAAACCTGTAACTCTGTGAGATGAATTAACAGAACACAAAGCCTTTTCTCAGAAAGCTTCTTTCCAGTTTTTAACGGAAGATACTTCCTTTCTCACCATAGCCCTCTATGTGTTTCCAAATATCACTTTGCAAATTCCACAAGAACAGTCTTAGCGAAAGGCTTTTTGAGGGCAAAGCTGTAACTCTGTGAGATGATTTAACAGAACACAATGAAGTTTCTCAAAAATCTTCTTTCCAGTTTTTAACGGAAGATATTTCCTTTTTCACCATAGCCCTCTATGGGCTTCCAAATATCACTTTGCAAATACAACAGGAACAGTCTTAGCTTATGGATTCTTGAGGGGGAAGTTGTAACTCTGTGAGATGAATTAACAGAACACAAAGGAGTTTCACAAAAAGCTTCTTTTCAGTTTTTATCTTAGGATATTTCTTTTTTCACCACAGCTCTCTAAGGACTTCCAAATATCACCTTTTAAATTCCACAAGTGCACTCTTAGCAAAAGGCTTCCACAGGGGAAAGCTGTAACTCTGTGAGATGAATTAACTGAACACAAAGCAGTTTCTCAGAAAGCTTCTTTCCAGTTTTTAACTGAAGATACTTTCTTTTTCACCATAGCCCTCTATGGGGTTTCAAATATCACTTTGCAAATTCCACAAGAACAGTCTTAGCGCAAGTCTTCTTCAGGGGAAAGCTGTAACTCTTTGAGATGAATTAATAGAACACAAAGCCGTTTCTCAGAAATCTTCTTTCCAGTTTATAAGGGAAGAGATTTCCTTTTAAACCATAGCCCTCTAGGGGCTTCCAAATATCACTTTGCAAATTCCACAAGAACAGTCTTAGCGAAGGGATTCTTGAGGGAAAAGCTGTAACTCTGTAGGATGAATTAACAGAACACAAAGCCGTTTCTCAGAAAGCTTCTTTCCACTTTTTAACTGAAGATAATATCTTTTTCACCATAGCCCTCAATAGGCTTCCAAATATCACTTTGCAAATTCCACAAGAACAGTCTTAGCGAAAGGCTTCTTGAGGGGAAAGCTGTAACTCTGTGACATGAATTAACAGAACACAGAGAAGTTTCTCAGAAAGCTTCTTTCCAGTTTTTAACTGAAGATATTTCCTTTTTCTCCATAGCCCTCTATGGGCTCCCAAATGTCACTCTGCAAATTGCAGAAGAGAAGTCTTAGCAAAAGGCTTCTTGAGGGGAAATCTGTAAATCTCTGAGATGAATTAAAAGAACACAATGAAGTTTCCCAAAAAGCTTCTTTCCAGTTTTTAACAGAAGATATTTCCTTTTTCAGCATAGCCATCCATGGGATTCCAAATGTCACTTTGAAAATTCCACAAGAACAGTCTTAGCGAAAGGCTTCTTGAGAGGAAAGCTATAACTCTGTGAGATGAACTAACAGAACACAAAGCAGTTTCTCATAATGCTTCCTTCAGGTTTAACTGAAGATATTTTCTTTTTCACCATAACACTCTATGTGCTTCAAAATATCACTTTCCAAATTCCACAAGAACAGTCTTGGCGAAAGGCTTCTTGAGGGGAAAGCTGTAACTCCGTGTGATGAATTAAGAAAACACAAAGCCGTTTCTTAGAGAGCTTCTTTCCAGTTTTTAACTGAAAATATTTCTTTTTTAAGCATAGCCTTCTATGGTCTTTTTAAATTCCAGAAGAACAGTCTTAGTGAGAGGCTTCTTGAGGTAAAAGCTATAACACTGTGAGATGAATTAAGAGAACAGAAAGCCGTTTCTCAGAAAGCTTCTTTCCAGTTTTTAACGGAATTGATTTCCTTTTTCACCATAGCCCCCTATGGACTTCCAAATATCACTTTGCAAATTCCACAAGAACAGTCTTAGGGAAAGGCTTCTTGAGAGGAAAGCTATAACGCTGTGAGATGAATTAACAGAACACAAAGCAGTTTCTAAAAAAGTTTTTTTCACTTTTTATCTTAGGATATTTCCTTTTTCAGCATAGCCCTCTATGGGCTTCCAAATATCACTTTGAAAGTTCCACAAGAACACGCTTAGCGAAAGGCTTCATGAGGGGAAAGCTTTAACTCTGTGAGATGAATTAACAGAACATAAAGCCTTTTATCAGAAACCTTCTTTCCAGTTTTTAACGGAAGAGATTTCCTTTTTCTCCATAGACCTCTATGGGCTTCCAAATATCACTTTGCAAATTCCACAACAACAGCCTTAGCGAAAGGGTTCTTGAGGGGAATGCGGTAGCTCTGCGAGATGAACTAAGAGAACACAAGGCCGTTTCTCAGAAAACTTCTTTCCAGTTATTAACTGAATATATTTCCTTTTTCTCCATAGCCCTATATGGGCTTCCAAATATCACTTTGCGATTTCCACAAGAACAGTCTTAGTGAAAGGCTTCTTGAGGGGAAAGAGTTAACTCTGTGGGATGAATTAATAGAACACAAAGCAGTTTCTCAGAGAGCTTCTTTCCAGTTTTTAACTGAAGATATTTCCTTTTTCACCATATACCTCTATTGGCTTCCAAATATCACTCTGTAAATACCACAAGAAGAGTCTTAGCGAAAGACTTCTTGAGAGGAAAGCTGTAAGTCTCTGAGATGAATTAACAGAACACAAAGCAGTTTCTCAGAAAGTTTCTTTCCAGTTTTTAACTGAAGAGATTTTCTTTTTCACAATAGCCCTCTATGGGCTTCCCAATATCATTATGGAAATTACACAAGAACAGTTTTAGCGAAAGGCTTCTTGAGGGGAACGCTGTAGATCTGTGAGATGAATTTAGAGAACACAATGCAGTGTCTCAAAAAGTTTCTTTCCAGTTTTTAACTGAAGATATTTCCTTTTTAACCGTAGCCCTCCGTGGGCTTCCCATTATCACTTTGCAAATTCCACAAGAACAGTCTTAGCGAAAGGCTTCTTAAAGGGAAAGCTGTAACACTGTGAGATGAATTCACAGAACACAAAGCAGTTTCTCAGAAAGCTTCTTTCCAGTTTTTAACTGAAGATATTTCCTTTTTCACCTTAGACCTCTTTGGGCTTCCAAATATCACTGTGCAAATTCCACAAGAACAGTCTCAGCGAAAGGCTTCTTCAGGGGAAAGCTGTTACTCTGTGGGATGAATTAACAGAACAAAAAGCAGTTTCTCAGAAATCTTCCTTCCAGTTTTTAACGGAAGACATTTCCTTTTTAACCTTAGCCCTCTATGGACTTTAATTATCACTTTGCAAATACCACAAGAACACTCTTAGCGAAAGGCTTCTTAAGCGGAAAGCTGTAACTCTGTGAGATGAATTAACAAAACAATGCAGTTTCTCAGAAAGCTTCCTTTCGGTTTTTATCTTTGGATATTTGCTTTTTCGCCATAACCATCTAGTGGTTTCCAATAGCACTTTGCAAATTCCACAAGAACAATCTCAGTGAACGGTTTCTTCAGGGGAAAGCTGTAACTCTGTGAGATGAATTTACAGAACACAAAAAGCTGTCTCTCAGAAACCTTCTTTGCAGTTTTTAACAGAAGATATTTCCTTTTTCACCGTAGCTCTCTATGAGCACCCAAATATCTCTTTGCAAACTCCACAAGAACAGTCTTAGAGAATGGCTACTTGAGGGGTAATCTGTAACTCTGTGAGTTGAATTAACAGAACAAAAGAAGTTTCTCAGAAAACTTCTTTTCAGTTTTTATCCTAGGATGTTTCCTTTTTCACCATAGCCCTGTATGGGCTTCCAAATATCACTTTGCAAATTCCACAAGAACAGTCTTAGCGAAATTCTACTTGAGGGGAAAGCTGTAACTCTGTGAGATGAATTAACAAATCACAAGGCAGTTTCCCAGAAAGTTTCTTTCCAGTTTTTAACGGAAGATATTCCCTTTTTCACCATAGCCTTCTATGGGCTTCCAAATATTACTATGCCTATCCACCAAGAACAGTCTTAGGGAAAGGCTTCTTGAGGGGAAAGCTGTAACTCTGTAAGATGAATTAACAGAACACAAAGCAGTTTCTCAGAAAGCTTCATTTCAGTTTTTATCTTAGGATATTTCCTTTTTTACCCTAGCCTTCTATAGGCTTCCATATATCACTTTGCAAATTTCACCAGAACACTCTTAGGGAATTGCTTCTTGAGGGGAAAGCTGTAACTCTGTGAGATGAATTAACAGAACACAAAGCCGTTTCTCAGAAAGCCCTTTCCAGTTTTTAACTGAAGATATTTCTTTTTCACCGTAGTCTTCTATGGACTTCCAAATATTACTTTGCAAATTCTACAAGAACAGTGTTAGCGAAAGGGTTCTTGAGAGTAAAGCTATAACTCTGTGAGATGAATTAACAGAACACAATGCAGTTTCTCAGAAAGCTTCTTCCCAGTTTTTAACTGAAGATATTTTCTTTTTGACCATAACCCTCTATGGGCTTCCAAATATCATTTTGCATATTCCACAGGAACAGTCTTAGCCAAAGGCTTCTTGAGGGGAAAGCTGTAACCCTCTGAGATGAATTAACAGAACACAAAGCAGTTTCTCAGAAAGCTTCTTTCCCCTTTTAACAGAAGAGATTGCCTTTTTCACCATAGCACTCTATGGGCTTCCAAATATCACTGTGCAAATTCCACAAGAAGAGTCTTATCGAAAGGCTTCTTGAGGGGAAAGCTGTAACAGTGTGAGATGAATTAAGATAACACAAAGTCGTTTCTCAGAAAGCTTCTTTCCAGTTTTTAACGGAAGATATTTCCTTTTTCAACATAGCCCTCTATGGCCTTCCAAATATCACTTTGCAAATTCCACAAGAACAGTCTTAGCGAATGGCTTCTTGAGGGGAAAGCTGTAACCCTGTGAGATGAGTTAACAGAACACAAAGCTGTTTCTCAGAAAGCTTCTTTCCAGTTTCTAACGGAAGACATTTCCTTTTTCACCATAGCCTTCTATGCTCTTTCAAATATCACTTTGCATATTCCACCAGAACAGTCTTAGCGAAAGGATTCTTGAGGGGAAATCTGTAACTCTGTGGGATGAATTAACAGAACACAAAGCCGTTTCTCAGAAAGCTTCTTTCCAGTTTTTAACTGAAGAGATTTCCTTTTTCAGCAAAGCCATTTATGGGCTTCCAAATATCACTTTGCAAATTCCACAAGAACAGTCTAAGCGATTGGCTTCTTAAGGAGAAAGTTGTTACTCTGTGAGATGAATTAAGAGAACACAAAGCCGTTCATCAGAAAGCTTCTTTCCAGTTTTTAACCGAATTGATTTCCTTTTTCACCACAGCCGTCTATGGGCTTCCAAATATCACTTTGCAAATTCCACAAGGACAGTCTTAGCGAAAGGCTTCTTCAGGGGAAAGCTGTTACTCTGTGGGATGAATTAACAGAACAAAAAGCAGTTTCTCAGAAAGCTTCTTTCCATTTTTTAACGGAAGAGATTTCCTTTTTAACCATAGCCCTCTATGGACTTTAATTATCACTTTGCAAATACCACAAGAACAGTCTTAGCGAAAGGATTCCTGAGCCGCAAGCTGTAACTCAGTGAGATGACTTAACAAAACACAATGCAGTTTCTCAGAAAGTTTCTTTCCAGGTTTTAACTGAAAATATTTCTTTTTTCATCATGGCCCTCTATGGGCTTCCAAATATCACTTTGCAAATTGCACAAGAACAGTCTTAGCGAATGGTTTCTTGAGGGAAAATTTGTAAATCTGTGATATGAATTAAGAGAACACAAAGCAGTTCCTCAGAAAGCATCTTTTCCGTTTTTATCTTAGGATATTTCCTTTTTCACCATAGCTCTCTTTGGGCTTCCAAATATCATTTTGCAAATTCCACAAGAACAGTCTAAGCGAAAGGCTTCTGGATTGGAAAGTTTTATCTATGTGAGATGAATTAACAGAACACAAAGCAGTTTCTCAGAATTCTTCTTTTCTATTTTTATCTTAGGATATTTCCTTTTTCACCATTGCCCTCTATGGGATTCCAAATATCACTTTGCAAATTCCACAAGAACAGTCTTAGGGAAAGACTTCTTGAGAAGAAAGCTGTAATTCTGTGAAATGAATTAACAGAACACAAAGCAGTTTCTCAGAAAGCTTCTTTCCAGTTTTTAACGGCAGATATTTCCTTTTTCACCATTGCCCTCTATGGGATTCCAAATATCACTTTGCAAATTCCACAAGAACAGTCTTAGGGAAAGACTTCTTGAGAAGAAAGCTGTAATTCTGTGAAATGAATTAACAGAACACAAAGCGGTTTCTCAGAAAGCTTCTTTCCAGTTTTTAACGGCAGATATTTCCTTTTTCACCATAGCCCTCTATGGGTTTCAAAATATCTCTTTGCAAATTTCACAAGGAGAGTCTTAGTGAACGGCCTCTTGAGAGGAAAGCTGTAAACCTGTGAGATGAACTAACAGTACAAAAAGTAGTTTGTCAGACAGCTTCTTATCGGTTTTTATCTTAGGATATTTCCATTTTCACCATAGCCTTCTAGGGGCTTCCAAATATCACTTTGCGAATTCCATAAGAACAGCCTTAGCCAAAAGCTTCTTGAGGAGAAAGCTGTAACTCTGTGAGTTGAATTAACAGAACACAAAGCAGTTTCTCAGAAAGCTTCTTTTCGGTTTTTAACTTAGGATATTTCCTTTTTCACCATAGCCCTCTATGGGCTTCCAAATATCACTTTGCAAATCCCACAGTAAGAGTCTTAGCGATATTCTTCTTGAGGGGAAAGCTGTAACTCTGTGAGATTAATTAACAGAAGAGAAAGTAGTTTCTCAGAAAGATTCTTTTCAGTTTTGATCTTAGGATATTTCCTTTTTCACCATTGCCCTCTATGGGATTCCAAATATCACTTTGCAAAGTCCACAAGAACAGTCTTAGAGAAAGGCTTCTTGAGGAGAAAGCTGTAACTCTCTGAGATAAATTAACAGAACAAAAGCAGTTTCTCAGAAAGCTTCTTTTCGGTTTTTACCTGAAGATATTTCCTTTTTCACCACAGCCCTCTATGGGCTTCCAAATAACACTTTGCAAGTCCCACAAGAACAGACTTAGCGAAAGTCTTCTTGTGGAAAAAGCTGTAACTCGGTGAGATGCATTAACAGAACACACGGAAATTTCTCAGAATGCTTCTTTCCAGTTTTTAACGAAAGATATTTGCTTTTTCACTATAGCCCACTATGGGCTTCGCAACATCACTTTTCAAATTTCACAAGAACAGTCTCAGCGAAAGGCTTCTTGAGGGGAAAGCTGTATCTCTGTGAGTTGATTTAAAAGGACACAAAGCAGATTCTCCGAAAGCTTCTTTTCAGTTTTTAACTTAGAATATTTCCTTTTTCACCATAGCCCTCTATGGGCTTCCAAATATCACTTTGCAAATTCCACAAGAAAAGTCTTAATGAAAAGCTTCTTGAGGGGAAGCTGTAAGTCTCTGAGATGAATTAATAGAACACAGAAGAGTTTCTCAGAAAGCTTCTTTCCAGTTTTTAACCGAAGATATTTCCTTTTTCACCCTAGCCCTCTATGGGCTTCCAAATATGACTTTTAATATCCCACAAGAACATTCTTAGCGAAGGCTTCTTGTGGGGAAAGCTGTTACTCGGTCAGATGTATAAGTAACAGAACACACGGCAGTTTCTCAGAAAGCTTCTTTTCAGTTTTTAACTGAAGATATTTCCTTTTTCATCATAGCCCTCTATGAGCTTTCAAATATCACTTTGCAAATTCCACAGGAGCAGTCTTAGCGAAAGTCTTCTGGAAGGGAAAGCTGTAACTCTGTGAGATGAATTAACAGAACACAAAGCAGTTTCTATGAAAGCTTCTTTTCAGTTTTTATCTTAGGATATTTCCTTTTTCACCATAGCCCTGAATGGGCTTCGAAATATCACTTTGCAAATTCCAAAACAACAGTCTTAGTGAAAGGTTCCTGGAGGGGAAATCGGTAACTCTCTGAGATTAATTAACAGGACACAAAGCAGTTTCTCAGAAATCTTCTTTCCAGTTTTTAACAGAAGATGTTCACTTTTTCACCTTAGCCCTCTATGGTCTTCCAAATATCACTTTGCAAATTCCACGAAAACAGTCTTAGCGAAAGGCTTCTTGAGGGGAAAGCTGTAACTCTCTGAGATGAATTAACAGAACACAAAGCAGTTTCTCAGAAAGATTCTTTTCAGTTTTTAACGGAAGATATTTCATTTTTCACCATAGCCCTCTATGGGCTTCCAAATATCACTTTGGAAATGCCACAAGAACACTCTTAGCAAAAGACTTCTTGAGGCGAAACCTGTAACTCTGTGAGATAAATTAGAAGAACACAAAGCAGTTTCTCAGAAAACTTCTTTCCAGGTTTTAACGGAAGATATTTCCTTTTTTACCATTGCCCTCAATGGGCTTCGAAATATCAGTTTGCACATCCCACAAGAACAGTCATAGCGAAAGGCTTCTAGAGGGGAAAGCTGCAACTCTGTGAGATGAATTAACAGAACACAAAGCAGTTTCTCAGAAAGCTTCTTTCCAGTTTTTAACGGAAGATATTTCCTTTTTAACCATAGCCCTGTATGGACTTCCAAATATCACTTTGCAAATTCCAAAACAACAGCCTTGGCGAAAGGATTCTTGAGGGGAAAGCTGTAAATCTGTGAGTTGAATTGACAGAACACAAAGCAGTTTTTCAGAAAGCTTCTTTTCAGTTTTTATCTTAGGCTATTTCCTTTTTCACCATAGCCCACTAGGGGCTTCCAAATATCACTTTGCAAATTCCACAAGAACAATCTTAGTTAACGGCTTCTTGAGGGGAAAGCTGTAACTCTGTGTGATGAATTAACAGAACTCAAAGCAGTTTTTCAGAAAGCTTCTTTTCAGTTTTTATCTTAGGATATTTCCTTTTTCATCATAGCCCTCTATAGGCTTCCAAATATCACTTTGCAAATTCCACATGAAAAGTCTTAGCGGAAGGCTTCTTGAGGGGAAAGATGTAACTCTCTGAGATGAATTAACAGAACACAAAGCAGTTTCTCAGAAAGCTTCTTTACAGATTTTAACTGAAGATATTTCCTTTTTCACCATAGCCCTCTGTGTGCTTACAAATATCACTTTGCAAATTCCACAACAACAACCTTAGCGAAAGAGTACTTGAGGAGAAAGTTGTACCTCTGTGAGTTGAGTTAACACAACCAAAGCAGTTTCTCAGAAAGCTTCTTTTCAGATTTTATCTTAAAATATTTCGTTTTTCACCATAGCCCTCTATGGGCTTCCAAATATCACTTTGCAAATTCCACAAGAAGAGTCTTACTGAACGGTTTCCTGAGGTTAAAGCTGAAACTCAGTGAGATGAATTAGCAGAACACATAGCATTTTCTCAGAAAGCTTCTTTCCAGTTTTTAATGGATGATATTTCCTTTTTCACCGTAGCCCTCTAGAGGATTCCAAATATCACTTTGGAAATTCCACAAGAAGCGTTTTAGCGAAAGGCTTCTTGAGAGGTAAGCTGTAACTCTGTGAGATGAATTAACAGAACACAAAGCAGTTGCTCAGAAGGTTTCTTTCAAGTTTTTAACTGAAGATATTTCCTTTTTCGCCATAGCCCTCTATGGGTTCTCAAATATCACTTTGAAATTTCACAAGAAGGGTCTTAGTGAACGGCTTCTTGAGGGGAAAGCTGTAACTCTGTGAGATGAACTAACAGAACACAAAGCAGTTTCTCAGAAGTCTTCTTTTCAGTTTTTAACGGAAGATATTTCCTTTTTCACTATAGCTCTGTAAGGGCTTCCAAATATCACTTTGTAAATTCCACAAGAACAGTCTTAGCGAAAGGCTTCTTGAGGGGAAAGCTGTAACTCTGTGATATGCATTAAGAGGACAAAAAGAAGTTTCTCAGAAAGCTTCTTTCCAGTTTTTAACTGAAGATATTTCCTTTTTCGTATAGCCCTTTAAGAGCTTCCAAATATCACTTTGCTAATTACCCAAGAACAGTCTTAGCAAAGGGCTTCCTGAGTTAAAACCTGTAACGCTGTGAGATGAATTAACAGAACACAAAGCAGTTTCTCAGAAAGCTTCTTTCCATTTTTTAATTGAAGATATTTCCTTTTTCACCGTAGCCCTCTAAGGGCTTCCAAATATCACTTTGCAAATTCCACAAGAACACTCTTAGCGAAATACTTCTTGAAAGAAAAGCTGTAACTCTGTGAGATGAATTAACAGAACCCAAAACAGTTTCTCAGAAAGCTTCTTTGCAGTTTTTATCTTATTATATTTCCTTTTTTACCATAGCCCTCTATGGGCTTCCAAATATCTCTTTGCAAATTCCACAACAACAGTCTTAGTGAAAGGATTATGGAGAGTAAAGCTGTAACTCTGTGACATGAATTAACAAAACACAAAGCAGTTTTTCAGAAATCTTTCTTCCAGTTTTTAACGGATGATATTTCCTTTTTCACCATAGGCCTCTATGGGCTTCCAAATATCACTTTACAAATTCCACCAGAAGAGCCTTACAGAAAGGCTTCTTGAGAGGAAAGCTGTAACTCGGTGAGATGTATTAACAAAAAACACGGCAGTTTCTCAGAAAGCTTCTTTCAAGTTTCTAACTGAAGATATTTCCTTTTTCACCATAGCCTTCTACTGGCTTCCAGATATCACTTAGCAAACTAAAGAGTAACAGTATTAGGGAAAGGATTCTGGAGAGGAAATCTGTAACTCCGTGAGATGAATTAACAGAACACAAAGCAGTTTCTCAGAATTCTTCTTTTCTATTTTTATCTTAGGATATTTCCTTTTTCACCATAGTCCTCTATGGGCTTTTAAATATCACTTTGCAAATTCCACAAGAACAGTCTTAGTGAACGGCTTCTTGAGGAGAAAGCTGTAACTCTGTGAGATGAATTAAAAGAACAAAAAGCAGTTTCTCAGAAAGCTTCTTTCCAGTTTTTAACGAAAGATTTTAATTGTTCAACATAGCTCTCTATGGGCTTCAAAATATCACTTTGCAATTTGCACAAGAACAGTCTTAGCGAAAGGCATCTTGAAGTAAAAGCTGTAACACTGTGAGATGAATTAACAGAACACAAAACAGTTTCTCAGAAAGTTTCTTTTCTGTTTTTATCTTAGGATATTTCCTTTTTCACCATAGCCTTCTAAGGGCTTCCAAATATCACTTTGCAAATTCCACAAGAAAACTCTTAGCGAAAGGCTTCTGTACGGGACAGCTGTAGCTCTGTTAGATGAAATAACAGAACACAAAGCTGATTCTCTGAAATCTTCTTTCCAGTATTTAACGGAAAATATTTTCTTTTTGACCATAGCCCTCTACGGGCTTCCAAATATCCCTTTGCCAATTCCACAAGAACAGCCTTAGCGAAAGGCTTCTTGAAGGGAAAGATGTAACTCCGTGAGATGAATTAACAGAACACAGAGCAGTTTCTCAGAAAGCTTCTTTCCAGTTTTTAACGGAAGATATTTCCGTTTTCCCCATATCTCTCTGGGATTCCAAATATCACTTTGCAAATACCACAAGAACAGTCTTTGAGAAAAGCTTCTTGTGGGAAAATCTGTAACTCTGTGAGATGAATTAACGGAACACAAAGCAGTTTCTCAGAAACCTTCTTTCCAGTTTTCCACTGAAGATATTTCCTTTTTCACCATAGCCCTCTATGGGCTTCCAAATATCACTTTGCAAATTCCACAAGAACAGTCCTAGCGAAAAATTTCTTGAGGGGAAAGCTGTAACTCGGTGTGATGTATTAACAGAACACATGGCAGTTTCTCAGAATGCTTCTCTCCAGTTTTAAAGGGAAGATAGTTCCTTTTTCAATATAGCCCTCTATGGTTTTCCAAATATCTCTTTGCAAATTACACAAGAACAGCCTTCGTGAACGGCTTCTTGAGGGGAGAGATGTAACTCTGTGAGATGAACTAACAGAACACAAAGCAGATTCTCAGAAAGCTTCTTTTCGGTTTTTATCTTCGGATATTTCCAATTTCACCATAACCCTCTATGGGCTTCCAAATATCACTTTGAAAATTCCACAAGAACAGTCTTAGCGAAAGGTTTCTTGAGGGGAATCTCTAACTCTACGATATGAATTAACAGAACACAAAGCAGTTCCACCATGAGTTGAATTAACAGAACACAAAGCAGTTTCTCAGAAAGCTTCTTTTCAGTTTTTATCATAGGATATTTCCTTTTTCACCATAGCCCTCTATGGTCTTCCAAATATCACTTTGCAAATTCCACAGGAACAGTCTTAGCGAAAGGCTTCTTTAGGGCAAATCTGTAACTCTGTGAGATAAATTAACAGAACACAAATCAGTTTATCAGAAAGCTTCTTTTCAGTTTTTATCTTACGACATTTCCTTTTTCGCCATAGCCCACTATGGGCTTTCAAATATCACTTTGCAAATTCCACAAGAACAGTCTGAGTGAAAGGCTTCTTAAGGGGAAAGCTGTAACTCTGTGAGATGAATTAACAGAACACTAAGATGTTTCTCAGAAAGCTTCTTTCCAGTTTTTAACGGAAGATATTTCCTTTTTCTCCATAGCCCTGTAGGGGCTTCTAAATATCACTTTCCAAATTACACAAGAACAGTCTTATCGAAAGTCTTCTTGAGGGGAAAGCTGTAACTCTGTGGGATGAATTAACAGAACACAAAGCAGTTAATCAGAAAGCTTCTTTTCAGTTTTTATCTTAGGATATTTCCTTTTTCACCTTAGCCCTCTAGGGGTTCCTACTATCTCTTTGCATATTTCACAAAAACAATGTTAGTGAACGGCTTCTTGAGGGGAAAGCTGTAACTCTGTGAGATGAACTAACAGAACACAAAGCGGTTTCTCAGAAAGCTTCTTTTCGGTTTTTATCTAAGGATATTTCCATTTTCACAGTAGACCTCTATGGGCTTCCAAATATCATTTTGCAAATTACACAAGAGGAGCCTTAGCTGAAGGCTTCTTGAGGGGAAAGTTGTAACTCTTTGAGGTGAATTAACAGAACACATAGCAGTTTCTCAGAAAGCTTCTTTTCAGTTTTTAACGAAAGATATTTCCTTTTTCACCATAGCCCTCTATGGGCTTCCAAATATCACTTTGCGAATTCCACAAGAACAGTCTTAGCGAAAGGCTTCTTGAGAGGTAAGCTGTAACTCTGTGAGATGAATTAACAGAACACAAAGCAGTTTCTCAGAAAGCTTCTTTCCAGTTTTTAACTGAAGATATGTATTTTTTCATCATAGCCCTCTATAGACTTCCAAATATCACTTTGCAAATTACACAGGAACAGTCTTAGCGAAAGGCTTCTTGAGGGGAAAGCTGTAACTCGGTGAGATATATTAACAGAACACACGGCAGTTTCTCAGAAAGCTTCTTTCCAGTTTTTAATGGAAGATATTTCCTTTTTCAACATAGCCCTCTGTGGGCTTCCAAATATCACTTGGCAAATCACTCAAGAACAGTCTTAGCGAAGGTCTTCTTGAGAGCAAAGCTGTAACTGTGTGAGATGTATCAATAGAACACACGGCAGTTTCTCAGAAAGCTTCTTTCCAGTTTTTAACGGAAGATATTTTGTTTTTCACCATAGCCCTCTATGGGCTTTCAAATATCACTTTGCAAATTTCACAAGAAGAGCCTTAGCGAAAGGCTTCTTGATGGGAAAGCTGTAACTCTGTGAGTTGAATTAACAGACCACACAGCAGTTTCTCAGAAAACTTCTTTTCATTTATTATCTTAAGATATTTCCTTTTTCTCCAAAGCCCTCTATGGGCTTCGAAATATCACTTTGCAAATCCCACAAGAACAGTCTTATCGAAAGGCTTCTTGAAGGGAAAGCTGTAATTCTGTGAGATGAATTATCAGAACACAAAGCAGTTTCTCAGAAAGCTTCTTTCCAGTTTTTAACTGAAGATATTTCCTTTTTCACCGAAGCCCTCTTGGGGCTTCCAAATATCACTTTGCAAATTCCACAAAACCACTCTTAGCGAATGAAGTTCTGTAGGGGAATGCTGTAACTCTGTTAGATAAATTAACAGAACAGAAAGCAGTGTCTCAGAAATCTTCTTCCCAGTTTTTAACGGAAGATATTTCCTTTTTCTGCCTATCCCACTATGGGCTTCCAAATATCACTTTGCAAATTCCACAAAACAGACTTACCGAAATGCTTCTTGAGAAGAAAACTGTAACGCTGTGAGATGAATTACTACAACACAAAGCAGTTTCTCAGAAAGTTTCTTTCCAGGTTTTAACTGAAAATATTTCCTTTTTCATCATGGCCCTCTATGGGCTTCCAAATATCACTTTGCAAATTGCACAAGAACAGTCTTAGCGAATGGCTTCTTGAGGGAAAATTTGTAACTCTGTGATATGAATTAAGAGAACACAAAGCAGTTCCTCAGAAAGCATCTTTTCCGTTTTTATCTTACGATCTTTCCTTTTTCACCATAGCTCTCTTTGGGCTTCCAAATATCATTTTGCAAATTCCACAAGAACAGTCTAAGCGAAAGGCTTCTGGATTGGAAAGTTTTATCTATGTGAGATGAATTAACAGAACACAAAACAGTTTCTCAGAATTCTTCTTTTCTATTTTTATCTTAGGATATTTCCTTTTTCACCATAGTCCTCTATGGGCTTTTAAATATCACTTTGCAAATTCCACAAGAACAGTCTTAGTGAACGGCTTCTTGAGGAGAAAGCTGTAACTCTGTGAGATGAATTAAAAGAACAAAAAGCAGTTTCTCAGAAAGCTTCTTTCCAGTTTTTAACGAAAGATTTTAATTGTTCAACATAGCTCTCTATGGGCTTCAAAATATCACTTTGCAATTTGCACAAGAACAGTCTTAACGAAAGGCATCTTGAAGTAAAAGCTGTAACACTGTGAGATGAATTAACAGAACACAAAACAGTTTCTCAGAAAGTTTCTTTTCTGTTTTTATCTTAGGATATTTCCTTTTTCACCATAGCCTTCTAAGGGCTTCCAAATATCACTTTGCAAATTCCACAAGAAAACTCTTAGCGAAAGGCTTCTGTACGGGACAGCTGTAGCTCTGTTAGATGAAATAACAGACACACAAAGCTGATTCTGTGAAATCTTCTTTGCAGTTTTTAACGGAAAATATTTTCTTTTTCACCATAGCCCTCTACGGGCTTCCAAATATCCCTTTGCCAATTCCACAAGAACAGCCTTAGCGAAAGGCTTCTTGAAGGGAAAGATGTAACTCCGTGAGATGAATTAACAGAACACAGAGCAGTTTCTCAGAAAGCTTCTTTCCAGTTTTTAACGGAAGATATTTCCTTTTTCACCATAGCCCCCTATAGACTTCAAAATATCACCTTGAAAATTCCACAAGAACAGTCTTAGCGAAAAACTTCTTGAGGGGAAAGCTGTATCTCTGTGAGATGAATTAACAGAACACAAAGCAGTTTCTCAGAAGTCTTCTTTCCAGTTATTAACGGATGATATTTCCTTTTTCACCGAAGACTTCAATGGGCTTCCAAATATCACTTTGCAAATTGCACAAGAACAGTGTTTGAGAAAAGCTTCTTGTGGGAAAATCTGTAACTCTGTGAGATGAATTAACGGAACACAAAGCAGTTTCTCAGAAACCTTCTTTCCAGTTTTCCACTGAAGATATTTCCTTTTTCACCATAGCCCTCTATGGGCTTCCAAATATCACTTTGCAAATTCCACAAGAACAGTCCTAGCGAAAAATTTCTTGAGGGGAAAGCTGTAACTCGGTGTGATATATTAACAGAACACATGGCAGTTTCTCAGAATGCTTCTTTCCAGTTTTAAAGGGAAGATAGTTCCTTTTTCAATATAGCCCTCTATGGTTTTCCAAATATCTCTTTGCAAATTACACAAGAACAGCCTTCGTGAACGGCTTCTTGAGGGGAGAGATGTAACTCTGTGAGATGAACTAACAGAACACAAAGCAGATTCTCAGAAAGCTTCTTTTCGGTTTTTATCTTCGGATATTTCCAATTTCACCATAACCCTCTATGGGCTTCCAAATATCACTTTGAAAATTCCACAAGAACAGTCTTAGCGAAAGGTTTCTTGAGGGGAATCTCTAACTCTACGATATGAATTAACAGAACACAAAGCAGTTCCACCATGAGTTGAATTAACAGAACACAAAGCAGTTTCTCAGAAAGCTTCTTTTCAGTTTTTATCATAGGATATTTCCTTTTTCACCATAGCCCTCTATGGTCTTCCAAATATCACTTTGCAAATTCCACAGGAACAGTCTTAGCGAAAGGCTTCTTTAGGGCAAATCTGTAACTCTGTGAGATGAATTAACAGAACACAAATCAGTTTATCAGAAAGCATCTTTTCAGTTTTTATCTTACGACATTTCCTTTTTCGCCATAGCCCACTATGGGCTTTCAAATATCACTTTGCAAATTCCACAAGAACAGTCTGAGTGAAAGGCTTCTTAAGGGGAAAGCTGTAACTCTGTGAGATGAATTAACAGAACACTAAGATGTTTCTCAGAAAGCTTCTTTCCAGTTTTTAACGGAAGATATTTCCTTTTTCTCCATAGCCCTGTAGGGGCTTCTAAATATCACTTTCCAAATTACACAAGAACAGTCTTATCGAAAGTCTTCTTGAGGGGAAAGCTGTAACTCTGTGGGATGAATTAACAGAACACAAAGCAGTTAATCAGAAAGCTTCTTTTCAGTTTTTATCTTAGGATATTTCCTTTTTCACCTTAGCCCTCTAGGGGTTCCTACTATCTCTTTGCATATTTCACAAAAACAATGTTAGTGAACGGCTTCTTGAGGGGAAAGCTGTAACTCTGTGAGATGAACTAACAGAACACAAAGCGGTTTCTCAGAAAGCTTCTTTTCGGTTTTTATCTAAGGATATTTCCATTTTCACAGTAGACCTCTATGGGCTTCCAAATATCATTTTGCAAATTACACAAGAGGAGCCTTAGCTGAAGGCTTCTTGAGGGGAAAGTTGTAACTCTTTGAGGTGAATTAACAGAACACATAGCAGTTTCTCAGAAAGCTTCTTTTCAGTTTTTAACGAAAGATATTTCCTTTTTCACCATAGCCCTCTATGGGCTTCCAAATATCACTTTGCGAATTCCACAAGAACAGTCTTAGCGAAAGGCTTCTTGAGAGGTAGGCTGTAACTCTGTGAGATGAATTAACAGAACACAAAGCAGTTTCTCAGAAAGCTTCTTTCCAGTTTTTAACTGAAGATATGTATTTTTTCATCATAGCCCTCTATAGACTTCCAAATATCACTTTGCAAATTCCACAAGAACAGTCCTAGCGAAAAATTTCTTGAGGGGAAAGCTGTAACTCGGTGTGATATATTAACAGAACACATGGCAGTTTCTCAGAATGCTTCTTTCCAGTTTTAAAGGGAAGATAGTTCCTTTTTCAATATAGCCCTCTATGGTTTTCCAAATATCTCTTTGCAAATTACACAAGAACAGCCTTCGTGAACGGCTTCTTGAGGGGAGAGATGTAACTCTGTGAGATGAACTAACAGAACACAAAGCAGATTCTCAGAAAGCTTCTTTTCGGTTTTTATCTTCGGATATTTCCAATTTCACCATAACCCTCTATGGGCTTCCAAATATCACTTTGAAAATTCCACAAGAACAGTCTTAGCGAAAGGTTTCTTGAGGGGAATCTCTAACTCTACGATATGAATTAACAGAACACAAAGCAGTTCCACCATGAGTTGAATTAACAGAACACAAAGCAGTTTCTCAGAAAGCTTCTTTTCAGTTTTTATCATAGGATATTTCCTTTTTCACCATAGCCCTCTATGGTCTTCCAAATATCACTTTGCAAATTCCACAGGAACAGTCTTAGCGAAAGGCTTCTTTAGGGCAAATCTGTAACTCTGTGAGATGAATTAACAGAACACAAATCAGTTTATCAGAAAGCTTCTTTTCAGTTTTTATCTTACGACATTTCCTTTTTCGCCATAGCCCACTATGGGCTTTCAAATATCACTTTGCAAATTCCACAAGAACAGTCTGAGTGAAAGGCTTCTTAAGGGGAAAGCTGTAACTCTGTGAGATGAATTAACAGAACACTAAGATGTTTCTCAGAAAGCTTCTTTCCAATTTTTAACGGAAGATATTTCCTTTTTCTCCATAGCCCTGTAGGGGCTTCTAAATATCACTTTCCAAATTACACAAGAACAGTCTTATCGAAAGTCTTCTTGAGGGGAAAGCTGTAACTCTGTGGGATGAATTAACAGAACACAAAGCAGTTAATCAGAAAGCTTCTTTTCAGTTTTTATCTTAGGATATTTCCTTTTTCACCTTAGCCCTCTAGGGGTTCCTACTATCTCTTTGCATATTTCACAAAAACAATGTTAGTGAACGGCTTCTTGAGGGGAAAGCTGTAACTCTGTGAGATGAACTAACAGAACACAAAGCGGTTTCTCAGAAAGCTTCTTTTCGGTTTTTATCTAAGGATATTTCCATTTTCACAGTAGACCTCTATGGGCTTCCAAATATCATTTTGCAAATTACACAAGAGGAGCCTTAGCTGAAGGCTTCTTGAGGGGAAAGTTGTAACTCTTTGAGGTGAATTAACAGAACACATAGCAGTTTCTCAGAAAGCTTCTTTTCAGTTTTTAACGAAAGATATTTCCTTTTTCACCATAGCCCTCTATGGGCTTCCAAATATCACTTTGCGAATTCCACAAGAACAGTCTTAGCGAAAGGCTTCTTGAGAGGTAGGCTGTAACTCTGTGAGATGAATTAACAGAACACAAAGCAGTTTCTCAGAAAGCTTCTTTCCAGTTTTTAACTGAAGATATGTATTTTTTCATCATAGCCCTCTATAGACTTCCAAATATCACTTTGCAAATTACACAGGAACAGTCTTAGCGAAAGGCTTCTTGAGGGGAAAGCTGTAACTCGGTGAGATATATTAACAGAACACACGGCAGTTTCTCAGAAAGCTTCTTTCCAGTTTTTAATGGAAGATATTTCCTTTTTCAACATAGCCCTCTGTGGGCTTCCAAATATCACTTTGCAAATCACTCAAGAACAGTCTTAGCGAAGGTCTTCTTGAGAGCAAAGCTGTAACTGTGCGAGATGTATCAATAGAACACACGGCAGTTTCTCAGAAAGCTTCTTTCCAGTTTTTAACGGAAGATATTTTGTTTTTCACCATAGCCCTCTATGGGCTTTCAAATATCACTTTGCAAATTTCACAAGAAGAGCCTTAGCGAAAGGCTTCTTGATGGGAAAGCTGTAACTCTGTGAGTTGAATTAACAGACCACACAGCAGTTTCTCAGAAAACTTCTTTTCATTTATTATCTTAAGATATTTCCTTTTTCTCCAAAGCCCTCTATGGGCTTCGAAATATCACTTTGCAAATCCCACAAGAACAGTCTTATCGAAAGGCTTCTTGAAGGGAAAGCTGTAATTCTGTGAGATGAATTATCAGAACACAAAGCAGTTTCTCAGAAAGCTTCTTTCCAGTTTTTAACTGAAGATATTTCCTTTTTCACCGAAGCCCTCTTGGGGCTTCCAAATATCACCTTGCAAATTCCACAAAACCACTCTTAGCGAATGAAGTTCTGTAGGGGAATGCTGTAACTCTGTTAGATAAATTAACAGAACAGAAAGCAGTGTCTCAGAAATCTTCTTCCCAGTTTTTAACGGAAGATATTTCCTTTTTCTGCCTATCCCACTATGGGCTTCCAAATATCACTTTGCAAATTCCACAAAACAGACTTACCGAAATGCTTCTTGAGAAGAAAACTGTAACGCTGTGAGATGAATTACTACAACACAAAGCAGTTTCTCAGAAAGTTTCTTTCCAGGTTTTAACTGAAAATATTTCCTTTTTCATCATGGCCCTCTATGGGCTTCCAAATATCACTTTGCAAATTGCACAAGAACAGTCTTAGCGAATGGCTTCTTGAGGGAAAATTTGTAACTCTGTGATATGAATTAAGAGAACACAAAGCAGTTCCTCAGAAAGCATCTTTTCCGTTTTTATCTTACGATCTTTCCTTTTTCACCGTAGCTCTCTTTGGGCTTCCAAATATCATTTTGCAAATTCCACAAGAACAGTCTAAGCGAAAGGCTTCTGGATTGGAAAGTTTTATCTATGTGAGATGAATTAACAGAACACAAAGCAGTTTCTCAGAATTCTTCTTTTCTATTTTTATCTTAGGATATTTCCTTTTTCACCATTGCCCTCTATGGGATTCCAAATATCACTTTGCAAATTCCACAAGAACAGTCTTAGGGAAAGACTTCTTGAGAAGAAAGCTGTAATTCTGTGAAATGAATTAACAGAACACAAAGCAGTTTCTCAGAAAGCTTCTTTCCAGTTTTTAACGGCAGATATTTCCTTTTTCACAATTGCCCTCTATGGGATTCCAAATATCACTTTGCAAATTCCACAAGAACAGTCTAAGCGAAAGGCTTCTGGATTGGAAAGTTTTATCTATGTGAGATGAATTAACAGAACACAAAGCAGTTTCCCAGAATTCTTCTTTTCTATTTTTATCTTAGGATATTTCCTTTTTCACCATTGCCCTCTATGGGATTCCAAATATCACTTTGCAAATTCCACAAGAACAGTCTTAGGGAAAGACTTCTTGAGAAGAAAGCTGTAATTCTGTGAAATGAATTAACAGAACACAAAGCAGTTTCTCAGAAAGCTTCTTTCCAGTTTTTAACGGCAGATATTTCCTTTTTCACCATTGCCCTCTATGGGATTCCAAATATCACTTTGCAAATTCCACAAGAACAGTCTTAGGGAAAGACTTCTTGAGAAGAAAGCTGTAATTCTGTGAAATGAATTAACAGAACACAAAGCAGTTTCTCAGAAAGCTTCTTTCCAGTTTTTAACGGCAGATATTTCCTTTTTCACCATAGCCATCTATGGGCTTCAAAATATCTCTTTGCAAATTTCACAAGGAGAGTCTTAGTGAACGGCCTCTTGAGAGGAAAGCTGTAAACCTGTGAGATGAACTAACAGTACAAAAAGTAGTTTGTCAGACAGCTTCTTATCGGTTTTTATCTTAGGATATTTCCATTTTCACCATAGCCTTCTAGGGGCTTCCAAATATCACTTTGCGAATTCCATAAGAACAGCCTTAGCCAAAAGCTTCTTGAGGAGAAAGCTGTAACTCTGTGAGTTGAATTAACAGAACACAAAGCAGTTTCTCAGAAAGCTTCTTTTCGGTTTTTAACTTAGGATATTTCCTTTTTCACCATAGCCCTCTATGGGCTTCCAAATATCACTTTGCAAATCCCACAGTAAGAGTCTTAGCGATATTCTTCTTGAGGGGAAAGCTGTAACTCTGTGAGATTAATTAACA
Organism: Chlorocebus sabaeus; assembly: GCF_047675955.1. NCBI lineage: Eukaryota > Metazoa > Chordata > Mammalia > Primates > Cercopithecidae > Chlorocebus > Chlorocebus sabaeus. Next base: position 530,511 of record NW_027327046.1, on the reverse strand, counting down.
GAAGAGAAAGTAGTTTCTCAGAAAGATTCTTTTCAGTTTTGATCTTAGGATATTTCCTTTTTCACCATTGCCCTCTATGGGATTCCAAATATCACTTTGCAAAGTCCACAAGAACAGTATTAGAGAAAGGCTTCTTGAGGAGAAAGCTGTAACTCTCTGAGATAAATTAACAGAACAAAAGCAGTTTCTCAGAAAGCTTCTTTTCGGTTTTTACCTGAAGATATTTCCTTTTTCACCACAGCCCTCTATGGGCTTCCAAATAACACTTTGCAAGTCCCACAAGAACAGACTTAGCGAAAGTCTTCTTGTGGAAAAAGCTGTAACTCGGTGAGATGCATTAACAGAACACACGGAAATTTCTCAGAATGCTTCTTTCCAGTTTTTAACGAAAGATATTTGCTTTTTCACTATAGCCCACTATGGGCTTCGCAACATCACTTTTCAAATTTCACAAGAACAGTCTCAGCGAAAGGCTTCTTGAGGGGAAAGCTGTATCTCTGTGAGTTGATTTAAAACGACACAAAGCAGATTCTCCGAAAGCTTCTTTTCAGTTTTTAACTTAGAATATTTCCTTTTTCACCATAGCCCTCTATGGGCTTCCAAATATCACTTTGCAAATTCCACAAGAAAAGTCTTAATGAAAAGCTTCTTGAGGGGAAGCTGTAAGTCTCTGAGATGAATTAATAGAACACAGAAGAGTTTCTCAGAAAGCTTCTTTCCAGTTTTTAACCGAAGATATTTCCTTTTTCACCCTAGCCCTCTATGGGCTTCCAAATATGACTTTTAATATCCCACAAGAACATTCTTAGCGAAGGCTTCTTGTGGGGAAAGCTGTTACTCGGTCAGATGTATAATTAACAGAACACACGGCAGTTTCTCAGAAAGCTTCTTTTCAGTTTTTAACTGAAGATATTTCCTTTTTCATCATAGCCCTCTATGAGCTTTCAAATATCACTTTGCAAATTCCACAGGAACAGTCTTAGCGAAAGTCTTCTGGAAGGGAAAGCTGTAACTCTGTGAGATGAATTAACAGAACACAAAGCAGTTTCTATGAAAGCTTCTTTTCAGTTTTTATCTTAGGATATTTCCTTTTTCACCATAGCCCTGAATGGGCTTCGAAATATCACTTTGCAAATTCCAAAACAACTGTCTTAGTGAAAGGTTCCTGGAGGGGAAATCGGTAACTCTCTGAGATTAATTAACAGAACACAAAGCAGTTTCTCAGAAATCTTCTTTCCAGTTTTTAACAGAAGATGTTCACTTTTTCACCTTAGCCCTCTATGGTCTTCCAAATATCACTTTGCAAATTCCACGAAAACAGTCTTAGCGAAAGGCTTCTTGAGGGGAAAGCTGTAACTCTCTGAGATGAATTAACAGAACACAAAGCAGTTTCTCAGAAAGATTCTTTTCAGTTTTTAACGGAAGATATTTCATTTTTCACCATAGCCCTCTATGGGCTTCCAAATATCACTTTGGAAATGCCACAAGAACACTCTTAGCAAAAGACTTCTTGAGGCAAAACCTGTAACTCTGTGAGATAAATTAGAAGAACACAAAGCAGTTTCTCAGAAAACTTCTTTCAAGGTTTTAACGGAAGATATTTCCTTTTTTACCATTGCCCTCAATGGGCTTCGAAATATCAGTTTGCACATCCCACAAGAACAGTCATAGCGAAAGGCTTCTAGAGGGGAAAGCTGCAACTCTGTGAGATGAATTAACAGAACACAAAGCAGTTTCTCAGAAAGCTTCTTTCCAGTTTTTAACGGAAGATATTTCCTTTTTAACCATAGCCCTGTATGGACTTCCAAATATCACTTTGCAAATTCCAAAACAACAGCCTTAGCGAAAGGATTCTTGAGGGGAAAGCTGTAAATCTGTGAGTTGAATTAACAGAACACAAAGCAGTTTCTCAGAAAGCTTCTTTCCAGTTTCTAACGGAAGAGATTTCCTTTTTCGCCATAGCCCTCTATGGGCTTCCAAATATCACTTTGCAAATTCCTCAAGAACTGTCTTAGCGAAAGGCTTCTTGAGGGGAAAGCTGTAACTCTTTGAGATGAATTAACAGAACACAAAGCAGTTTCTCAGAAAGCTTCCTTCCACTTTTTTTTTTAATATTACATGCTTAATTTCTTTTTTATTTATATAATTTTGTGTAACAATCACTCACGAAATATCAGAATTCTTATTACTTAGTACATAAAGAATATTCAACAAATATTGTTGCAGTAGAAAGCTAGTCAAGTATGAGCAGGGCAGAAGAGGTCTCCCCTCTTTCACACACGAAATATGTTGGGAGACCCTCAGGTGATGATCAAGGGTTTGTTAACTGTTTCTCTGAAGTAGTAATTGGTCATACCTTGTGTCAAGGAAAGGCAGGCTTCTAATAGAAAACACCTGAAACTGTTCAGCAACTTCCCAATGAGATCTCAGGAGTGAGGAGAAGTAAGGCAAGATCCCGGAAGTATGCCAATGTATAAAACCCGAAGTCAAGAAGTCAAGCTGTGTACTTGGCTTCTCAAGTCTCCCACTTGGCCCTCTTCCAGGTTGTACTTCCCTTCTTTTCCTTTCTGTTTTACAGCCTTTTAATAAACCTTCACTCCTGCTCTGAGAATTACCTCTGTCTCACTTTCTGCCTTATGCCCCTTAGTGGAATTCCTTCTGAGGAAGCAAGAATGGAGGGTGCTGCAAACCTACACAGATTCGCCGCCAATGTCTCCAGAACTCGGATATTCCACAGGTAATAAAATTGCTTTCAATATTTTTCATAATTATATCATGCTAAAAAACTAAGTATAACAGTGTCAAATACAAATATAACAGTGTCAAATACAAATACAATTAAAGCTTTTTGAATTCTATTTTACTTTACAAGGTTTTTTAAATCAAGTATGATTTTTCCTGGTGCCATTAAATTATAATTCTTTTCATATTTATATTTAATCATTTTATATAGAATTATTTTATATTTCTAGTATTTATTATTCTAGTATATCTCTTTTAGGCTTACTTTATGTCTCACTTTTATAAAAATAAGTAAAATATATATTTGACACATTACAATAACTTAGCAAAATGCTCAGGTATAATGCTATTTAAAAATTAATATACCATATTTATATAATAATGCTATAATTTTCTCATAAAATAATAAATCTTTTTAATGTTTGAAATTATAGGATGATAAGTGGTCTTTAATTTATTCCCCTTGTTTGAATTTTCAGTAGTGAATATGTTCTTTCAAAAATATTTTTATGATAAATTCCAAATGCATACAATAGTGGATTACCTCTAGGTACTCATCATTCATTTCACCAACATCAACACTTGTCCAATTCCTTTTACCTTCACTCACTTCTCCCCATTTCCCCCAACCGCATTCCTGCCACAACTGCTGACTCAAACGGTTCAAAGGATTGTTTGGTCAATCATTTTGTAACAATTTAGTTATGTGCTTTTCCTAAAAAATAAGTGGAAGATTATTTTTTATTTTTTATTTTTTATTTTTTACAATTATTTATTTCAACTTTGTGGGTATATAGTAGATGTATGTATTTTTGGGGTGCATGAGATGTTCTGATTCAGGCATGCAATGAATAATAATCACATCAGGTAAAATGGGGTATCCATTCTCTCAAGCATTTATCCTTTGTGTTACAAGCAATCCAATTAGACTCTTTCAGTTATTTTAAAATGCACAGTTAAATTGTTACTGACTATAGTCGCCTTGTTGTGCTATCAAATACTAGATCTTATTTATTCTTTCTGTTTTTTTGTACCCATTAACCATCTCCAGCTTTGCCTCAAACCCCCACTACCCTTCCCAGCCTCTGGTAACCATGCTTCTACTCTCTATCTCCATGAGTTCAATTGTTTTGATTTTTAGATCTCACAAATAAGTGAGAACATGAAATTAGAATTATTATTAAACAGATCTCAAAATGGGACTTAGTTGTGTATCTTCTCCTCCTCTCCCTGTATCAACCTGTTTCAGCCTGGAAGCCTCTAGTGGGAAGGAGGGATGTGGTTGGTTGCTTCTTTTTTTTTATATATATATATATATATATTTTAAGTTCTAGGGTACATGTGCATAACGTGCAGGTTTGTTACATATGTATACTTGTGCCCTGTTGCTGTGCTGCACCCATCAACTCGTCAGCACCCATCAACTCGTCATTTACATCAGGTATAACTCCCAATGCAATCCCTCCCCCCTCCCGCCTCCCCATGATAGGCCCCGGTGTGTGATGTTCCCCTTCCCGAGTCCAAGTGATCTCATTGTTCAGTTCCCAATTATGAGTGAGAACATGCGGTGTTTGGTTTTCTGTTCTTGTGATAGTTTGCTAAGAATGATGGTTTCCAGCTGCATCCATGTCCCTACAAAGGACACAAACTCATCCTTTTTTATGGCTGCATAGTATTCCATGGTGTATATGTGCCACATTTTCTTAATCCAGTCTGTCACTGATGGACATTTGGGTTGATTCCAAGTCTTTGCTATTGTGAATAGTGCTGCAATAAACATACGTGTGCGTGTGTCTTTATAGCAGCATGATTTATAATCCTTTGGGTATATACCCAGTAATGGGATGGCTGGGTCATATGGTACGTCTAGTTCTAGATCCTTGAGGAATCGCCATACAGTTTTCCATAATGATTGAACTAGTTTACAATCCCACCAACAGTGTAAAAGTGTTCCTATTTCTCCACATCCTCTCCAGCACCTGTTGTTTCCTGACTTTTGAATGATCGCCATTCTAACTGGTGTGAGATGGTATCTCAGTGTGGTTTTGATTTGCATTTCTCTGATGGCCAGTGATGATGAGCATTTTTTCATGTGTCTGTTGGCTGTATGAATGTCTTCTTTTGAGAAATGTCTGTTCATATCATTTGCCCACTTTTTGATGGGGTTGTTTGTTTTTTTCTTGTAAATTTGTTTGAGTTCTTTGTAGGTTCTGGATATTAGCCTTTGTCAGATGAGTAGATTGCAAAAATTTTCTCCCATTCTGTAGGTTGCCTGTTCACTCTGATGGTAGTTTCTTTTGCTGTGCAGAAGCTCTTTAGTTTAATGAGATCCCATTTGTCAATTTTGGCTTTTGCTGCCGTTGCTTTTGGTGTTATAGACATGAAGTCTTTGCCCATGCCTATGTCCTGAATGGTACTACCTAGGTTTTCCTCTAGGGTTTTTATGGTATTAGGTCTAACGTTTAAGTCTCTAATCCATCTTGAATTAATTTTCGTATAAGGAGTCAGGAAAGGATCCAGTTTCAGCTTTCTGCTTATGGCTAGCCAATTTTCCCAGCACCATTTATTAAATAGGGAATCCTTTCCCCATTTCTTGTTTCTCTCAGGTTTGTCAAAGATCAGATGGCTGTAGATGTGTGGTATTATTTCTGAGGACTCTGTTCTGTTCCATTGGTCTATATCTCTGTTTTGGTACCAGTACCATGCTGTTTTGGTGACTGTAGCCTTGTAGTATAGTTTGAAGTCAAGTAGCGTGATGCCTCCAGCTTTGTTCTTTTGACATAGGATTGTCTTGGAAATGCGGGCTCTTTTTTGGTTCCATATGAACTTTAAAGCAGTTTTTTCCAATTCTGTGAAGAAACTCATTGGTAGCTTGATGGGGATGGCATTGAATCTATAAATAACCTTGGGCAGTATGGCCATTTTCACAATATTGATTCTTCCTATCCATGATCATGGTATGTTCTTCCATTTGTTTGTGTCCTCTTTTATTTCATTGAGCAGTGGTTTGTAGTTCTCCTTGAAGAGGTCCTTTACATCCCTTGTAAGTTGGATTCCTAGGTGTTTTATTCTCTTTGAAGCAATTGTGAATGGAAGTTCATTCATGATTTGGCTCTCTGTTTGTCTGTTACTGGTGTATACGAATGCTTGGGATTTTTGCACATTAATTTTGTATCCTGAGACTTTGCTGAAGTTGCTTATCAGCTTAAGGAGATTTCGGGCTGAGACAATGGGATTTTCTAAATATACAATCATGTCATCTGCAAAGAGGGACAATTTGACTTCTTCTTTTCCTAACTGAATCCCCTTGATTTCTTTCTCTTGCCTGATTGCCCTAGCCAGGACTTCCAACACTATGTTGAATAGGAGTGGTGAGAGAGGGCATCCCTGTCTTGTGCCAGTTTTCAAAGGGAATTTTTCCAGGTTTTGCCCATTCAGTATGATATTGGCTGTGGGTTTGTCATAAATAGTTCTTATGATTTTGAGGTGCATTCCATCAATACCGAATTTATTGAGCGTTTTTAGCATGAAGGGCTGTTGAATTTTGTCAAAAGCCTTTTCTGCATCGATTGAGATAATCATGTGGTTCTTGTCATTGGTTCTGTTTATATGCTGGATTATGTTTATTTATTTGCGAAAGTTGAACCTGCCTTGCATCCCAGGGATGAAGCCCACTTGATCATGGTGGATAAGCTTTTTGATGTGCTGTTTAATACGGTTTGCCAGTATTTTATTGAGGATTTTTGCATCGATGTTCATCAGGGATATTGGTCTAAAATTCTCTTTTTTTGTTGTGTCTCTACCAGGCTTTGGTATCAGGATGATGTTGGCCTCATAAGATGAGTTAGGGAGGATTCCCTGTTTTTCTATTGATTGGAATAGTTTCAGAAGGAATGGTACGAGCTCCTCCTTGTACCTCTGGTAGAATTCAGCTGTGAATCCATCTGATCCTGGACTTTTTTTGGTTGGTAGGCTATTAATTATTGCCTCAATTTCAGAGCCTGCTATTGGTCTATTCAGGGATTCAACTTCTTCCTGGTTTAGTCTTGGAAGAGTGTAAGTGTCCAGGAAATTATCCATTTCTTCTAGATTTTCAAGTTTATTTGCATAGAGGTATTTATAGTATTCTCTGATGGTAGTTTGTATTTCTGTGGGGTCGGTGGTGATATCCCCTTTATCATTTTTTATTGCATCTATTTGATTCTTCTCCTTTTTCTTCTTTATTAGTCTTGCTAGCGGTCAGTCAATTTTGTTGATCTTTTCAAAAAACCAACTCCTGGATTCATTGATTTTTTGGAGGGATTTTTGTGTCTCTATCTCCTTCAGTTCTGCTCTGATCTTAGTTATTTCTTGCCTTCTGCTAGCTTTTGAATGAGTTTGCTCTTGCTTCTCTAGATCTTTTAATTGTGATGTTAGAGTGTCAATTTTAGATCTTTCCTGCTTTCTCTTGTGGGCATTTAGTGCTATAAATTTCCCTCTACACACTGCTTTAAATGTGTCCCAGAGATTCTGGTATGTTGTATCTTTGTTCTCATTGGTTTCAAAGAACATCTTTATTTCTGCCTTCATTTCGTCATGTACCCAGTAGTCATTCAGGAGCAGGTTGTTCAGTTTCCATGTAGTTGAGCGGTTTTGATTGAGTTTCTTAGTCCTGAGTTCTAGTTTGATTGCAGTGAGGTCTGAGAGACAGTTTGTTACAATTTCTGTTCTTGTACAATTACTGATGAGTGCTTTACTTCCAACTATGTGGTCAATTTTGGAATAAGTGCGATGTGGTGCTGAGAAGAATGTATATTCTGTAGATTTGGGGTGGAGAGTTCTATAGATGTCTATTAGGTCTGCTTGCTGCAGAGATGAGTTCAATTCCTGGATATCCTTGTTAATTTTCTGTCTCGTTGATCTGTCTAATGTTGACAGTGGACTGTTGAAGTCTCCCATTATTATTGTGTGGGAGTCTAAGTCTCTTTGTAAGGCTCTAAGGACTTCCTTTATGAATCTGGGTGCTCCTGAATTGGGTGCATATATATTTAGGATAGTTAGCTCTTCCTGTTGAATTGATCCCTTTACCATTATGTAATGGCCTTCTTTGTCTCTTTTGATCTTTGATGGTTTAAAGTCTGTTTTATCAGAGACTAGGATTGCAACCCCTGCTTTTTTTTGTTCTCCATTTGCTTGGTAAATCTTCCTCCATCCCTTTATTTTGAGCCTATGTATGTCTCTGCGTGTGAGATGGGTCTCCTGAATACAGCAGACTGATGGGTCTTGACTCTTTATCCAGTTTGCCAGTCTGTGTCTTTTAATTGGAGCATTTAGTCCATTTACATTTAAGGTTAATATTGTTACGTGTGAACTTGATCCTACCATTATGATATTAACTGGTTATTTTGCTCGTTAGTTGATGCAGTTTCTTCCTAGCCTTGATGGTCTTTACATTTTGGCATGTTTTTGCAATGGCTGGTACCGGTTGTTCCTTTCCATGTTTAGTGCTTCCTTCAGGGTCTCTTGTAAGGCAGGCCTAGTGGTGACAAAATCTCTAAGCATTTGCTTATCTGTAAAGGATTTTATTTCTCCTTCACTTATGAAACTTAATTTGGCTGGATATGAAATTCTGGGTTGAAAATTCTTTTCTTTAAGAATGTTGAATATTGGCCCCCACTCTCTTCTGGCTTGTAGAGTTTCTGCTGAAAGATCTGCTGTTACTCTGATGGGCTTCCCTTTGTGGGTAACCCGACCTTTCTCTCTGGCTGCCCTTAAGATTTTTTTCTTCATTTCAACTTTGGTGAATCTGGCAATTATGTGTCTTGGAGTTGCTCTTCTCGAGGAGTATCTTTGTGGTGTTCTCTGTATTTCCTGGATTTGAATGTTGGCCTGCCCTACTAGGTTGGGGAAGTTCTCCTGGATGATATACTGAAGAGTGTTTTCCAACTTGGTTCCATTTTCCCCCTCACTTTCAGGCACCCCAATCAGACGTAGATTTGGTCTTTTTACATAATCCCATACTTCTTGCAGGCTTTGTTCATTTCTATTTCTTCTTTTTTCTTTTGATTCCTCTTCTCGCTTCATTTCGTTCATTTGATCCTTAATCGCTGATACTCTTTTCCAGTTGATCGAGTCGGTTACTGAAGCTTGTGCATTTGTCACGTATTTCTCGTGTCATTGTTTTCATCTCTTTCATTTCGTTTATGACCTTCTCTGCATTAATTATTCTAGCCATCAATACTTCCACTTTTTTTTCAAGACTTTTAGTTTCTTTGCGCTGGGTACGTAATTCCTCCTTTAGCCCTGAGAAGTTTGATGGACTGAAGCCTTCTTCTAACATCTCGTCAAAGTAATTCTCCGTCCAGCTTTGATCCGTTGCTGGCGATGAGCTGCATTCCTTGCCGGAGGAGATGCGCTCTTATTTTTGAAATTCCAGCTTTTCTGCCCTGCTTTTTCCCCATCTTTGTGGCTTTATGTGCCTCTTTTTTTTAACGTAAGATATTTCCTTTTTCACCATAGCCCTCTGTGGGCTTCCAAATATCACTTTGCAAATTTCACAAGAACAGTCTTAGTGAACGGCTTCTTGAGGGGAAAGCTGTAACTCTGTGAGACGAATTAACAGAACACAAAGCAGTTTCTCAGAAATCTTGTTTCCAGTTTTAAACGAAAGATATTTCCTTTTTCACCATAGCCCCCATGGGCTTCGAAATATCACTTTTCAAATTCCACAAGAACAGTCTTAGCGAAAGGTTTCTTGAGGAGAAAGGTGTAACTCTTTGAAATGAATTACCAGAACACAAAGCAGTTTCTCAGAAAGCTTCTTTTCGGTTGTTATCTTAGGATATTTCCATTTTCACCGTAGCCCTCTATGGGCTTCCAAATATCACTTTGCAAATTCCACAAGAACAGTCTTAGCGAAAGGCATCTTCAGGGGAAAGCTGCAAATCTGTGAGATGAATTAACAGAACACAAAGCAGTTTCTAAAAAACATTCTTTCCAGTTTTTAATGGAAGATATTTCCTTTTTCATCATAGCCCTCTATGGGCTTCCAAATATCACCTTGAAAATTCCACAGGAACAATCTTAGTGAACGGCTTCTTGAGGGGAAAGCTATAACTGTGTAAGATGAATTAAGAGAACATAATGCAGTTTCTCAGAAAGCTTCTTTTCGGTTTTTATCTTAGAATATTTCCTTTTTGCCATAACCCTCTATGGGCTTCTAAAATCACTTTGCAAATTCCACAAGAACAGTCTTAGCGAAAGGCTTCTTGAGGAGAAAGCTGTAACTCTGTGAGATGAACTAACAGGACACAAAGCACTTTCTCAGAAAGCTCCTTTCCACTGTATAACGGAAAATATTTCCTTTTTCACCATAGCCCTCTATGGCCTTCTAAATACCACTTTCGAAATGACACAAGAACAGTCCTAGTGAAAGAATTCTTGAGCGGAAAGCTGTAACTCTGTGAGATGAATTAACAGAACACAAAGCAGTTTCTCAGAAAGCTTCTCTCCAGTTTTTAACTGAAGATATTTCCTTTTTAACCACAGACCTATAAGGGCTTCCAAATATCACTTTGTAAATTCCACAAGAACAGACTTAGTAAAGGTCTTCTTGAGGGGAAAGCCGTAACTCTGTGAGATGAATTAACAGAACACAAAGCAGTTTTTCAGAAAGCTTCTTTCCAGTTTTTAACGGAAGATATTTCCTTTTTCACCAAAGCCCTCTATGGGCATCCAAATATCACTTTAAATATTCCACAAGAACAATCTTATCAAAAGGCTACTTGAGGGGAAAGCTATAACTCTGTGAGATGAATTAACAGAACACAAAGCAGTTTCTCAGAAAGCTCCTTTCCAGTGTTTAACTGAAGATATTTCCTTTTTCACCGTAGCCCTCTATGGGCTTCCAAATATCACTTTGCAAATTCCACAAGAACAGTCTTAGCGAAAGGCTTCTTGAGGGGAAAGCTGTAACTCTGTGAGATGAATTAAGAGAACACAAAGCAGTTTCTCCGAAAGCTAATTTTCAGTTTTTATCTCTGGCTATTTCCTTTTTAACCATAGACCTCTATGAACATCCAAATATCACTTTGCAAACTCCACAAGAACAGTCTTAGTGATCGACTTCTTGAGGGGAAAGCTATAACTCCGTGAGATGAGTTAAGGGAACACAATGCAGTTTCTCAGAAGGTTTCTTTTCGGTTTTTATCTTAGGATATTTCCTTTTTCAACATAACCCTCTATGTTCTTCCAAATATCACCTTGCAAATTCCACAAGAGCAGTCTTAGCGAAAGACTTCTCGAGGGGAAAGCTGTAACTCTGTGAGATGAATTAACAAAACACAAAGAAGTTTCTCAGAAAGCTTCTTTCCAGTTTTTAACTGAAGCTATGTCCTTTTTCACCGTAGCCCTCTACCGGCTTCCAAATATCACTTTGCAAATTCCACAAGAACAGTCTTAGTGAAAGGCTTCTTGAGGGGAGAGCTGTAACTCTGTGAGATGAATTAACAGAACACAAAGCAGTTTCTCAGGAATGTTCTTTACAGTTTTTATCTGAAGATATTTCCTTTTCACCATAGCGCTCTCTGGGCTTCCAAATATCACATTTCAAATTCTACAAGAACAGTCTTAGCGAAAGACTTCTTGAGGGGAAAGCTGTAAGTCTCTGAGATGATTAAAAGTACACAAAGCAATTTCTCAGAAAGCTTCTTTCCAGTTTTTATCGGAGGATATTTCGATTTCACCATAGTCGTCTATTGGCTTCCAAATATCATTTTTCAAATTGCGCAAGAATAATCTTAGTGAAAGGCTTCTTGACGTGAAATCTGTAACTCTGTGAAATGAATTCGCAGATCACAAAGAAGTTTCTCAGAAAGCTTCTTTCTAACGTTTAGCGGCGGATATTTCCTTTGGCCCTACAGTCTTCAAAGGGATCCAAAATAACAGTTCTCAGATTCCACAGAAATAAGGCTGCCAAACAGCTCTACGAAATACAGGTGTAATTCAGTGAGTGGAAGTCATATATCACAAAGCAGTTTCTCAGAAAGCTTCTTTTCAGTTTTTAACTGAAGATATATCCTTTTTCACTATAGGTCACTATGAGCTTCCAAATATCACTTTGCATATTCGACAAGAACTGTCTTAGCGAAAGGCTTCTTGAGGGGAAACCTGTAACTCTGTGAGATGAATTAACAAAACACAAAGCAGTTTCTCAGAAAGGTTCTTTTCAGTTTTTATCTTAGGATATTTACTTTTTCACCATCGACTTCTATGGGCTTACAAATATCACTTTGCAAATCCCACAAGAACAGTCTTAGCGAAAGTCTTCTAGAGGGGAAAGCTGAAACTCTGTGAGGTGAATTAACAGAATACAAAGCAATTTCTCAGAAAGCTTCTTTCCAGTTTTTAACTGAAGGTATTTCCTTTTTCACTATAGCCCTCTACGGGCTTTCAAATAACTCTTTGCAAATTCCCCAAGAACAGTCTTAGCGAAAGGCTTCTTGAGGGGAAAGCTGAAACTCTATCAGATGAGTTAACAGAAAACAAAACAGTTTTTTGAAACCTTCTTTCCAGTTTTTATCCGAGGACATTTCCTTTTACACCATAGCCCTCTCACGTCTTTCAAATATCACTTTGCAAATTCCACAAGAACCGTCTTATCAAAAGACTTCTGGAGGGGAAAGCTGTAACTCTGCGAGATGAATTAACAGAACACAAAGCAGTTTCTCAGAAAGCTTCTTTCCAGTTTTTAATTGAAGATATTTCCTTTTTCACCATATTCCTCCATGGGCTTCCAAATATCACATTGCAAATTCCACAAGAAGAGTCTTAGCGAAATGCTTCTTGAGGGGAATGCTGTAACTCTGTGAGATGAATTAACAGAACTCAAAGCAGTTTCTCAGAAAGCTTCTTTCCAGTTTTTATGTGAGGAAATTTCCTTTTTAACTGTACCCCTCTATGGGCTTCCAAATATCACTTTGTAAACTCCACAAGAACAGTCTTAGCGAAAGGATTCTTGATAGGAAAGCTGTAACTCTGTGTATGAATTAACAGAACACAAAGCAGTTTCTCAGAAAGCTTCTCTCCAGTTTTTAACTGAAGATGTTTCCTTTTTCACCATAGCGCTCTATGGGCTTCCAAATATCTCTTTGGAAATTCCAGAAGAACAGTCTTAGTGAAGGGCTACTTGAGGGTAGAGCTGTAATACTGTTAGATGAATTAACAGAACACAAAGAAGTTTCTCAAAAAGCTTCTTTTCAGTTTTCATCTTAGGCGATTCCCTTTTTTACCATAACCCTCGATGGGCTTCCAAATATCACTTCTCAAATCCCCCAAGAATTGTCTTAGCGAAAGGCTTCTTGTGGGGAAAGCTGCAACTCTGTGAGATGAACTCACAGATCACAAAGAAGTTTCTCAGAAAGCTTCTTTCTCACTTTCAGCAGCGGATATTTCCTTTGGCCCTATAGTCTTCAAATTGATCCGAAATAACAGTTCTCAGATTCCACAGAAATTAGCCTAGCAAAGAGCTCTACGAAATACAGCTGTAACACAGTGAGTGGAAGTCATATATCAGAAAGCAGTTTCTCAGAAAGCTTCTTTACAGTTTTTAACTGAAGATATATCTTTTTTCACCTTAGCCCTCTAAGGGCTTCCAAATATCACTTTGCAAATTCCAGAAGAACACTCTTATCGAAAGGATTCTTGAGTGGAAAGCTGTAACTCTTTGAAATGAATTAACAGATCGCAAAGCAGTTTCTAAGAAAGCCTCTTTCCAATTTTTAACTGAAGATATTTCCTATTACACCATAACCATCTATGGGCTTACAAATATAACTTTGCAAATTCCACAAGAACAGTCATAGCAAAAGGCTTCTTGAGGGAAAAGCTGCAGCTCTGTGAGATGTATTAACAGAACACAAAGCGGTTTCTCAGAAAGATTCTTTCCAGTTTTTATGTTAGGATATTTCCTTTTTCACCGTAGCCCAATATAGGCTTAAAAATATCACTTTGAAAATTAAACAAGAACATTCTTAACAAAAGTCTTCTTGAGGGTAAAGCTGTAAGTCTTTGAGATGAATTAGCAAAACACAGAGCAGTTTCTCAGAAAGCTTCTTCCCAGTTTGTAACTGAAGATATTTCTTTTTTCACCATAGCCCTCTATGGGCTTCCAAATATCACTTTGCAAATTCCACAAGAGCAGTCTTCGCGAAATGTTACTTGAGGGGAAAGCTGTAACTCTGTGAGATGAATTAAAAGAACACAAAGCAGTTTCTCAGAAAGCTTCTTTCCAGTTTTTAACTGAAGATATTTCCTTTTTCAAAGAAGCCCTCTATGGACTTCCAAATATCACTTTGCAAATTCCAAAAGAACAGTCTTAGCGAAAGGCTTCTTGAGGCGAAAGCTGTAACTGTCTGAGATGAATTAAGAGAACACAAAGCAGTTTCTAAGCAAACGTCTTTTCAGTTTTTATCGTAGGATATCTGCTTTTTCACATTAGCCCTCTATGGGCTTACAAATATCACGTTGCAAATTCCACAAGAACCGTCTTAGCGAAAGGCTTGCTGAGGGGAAAGCTGTAACTCTTTGAGATGAATCAACAGAACACAAAGGAGTTTTTCAGAAAGCTTCTTTCCACTTTTCATCTTAGGATATTGCCTTTTTCACCATAGCCCTATTTGGGCTTAAAATATCAGTTTGAAAATTACACAAAACAATGTTAACAAAAGTCTTCTTGAGGGTAAAGCTGTAACACATTGAGAGGAATTATCAGAACAAAAACCGTTTCTCAGAAAGCTTCTTTGCAGATTTTAATTGAAGATATTTCCTTTTTCACCGTAGCCCTCTATGGGCTTCCAAATATCACTTTGCAATTTCCACAAGAACAGTCTTAGTGAACGGCTTCTTGAGGGGAGAGTTGTAACTCTGTGAGATGAATTAAGAGAAAACAAAGCAGTTTCTCAGAAAGCTTCTTTTCAGTTTTTATCTTAGGATATTCAATTTTTCACCAAAGCCCTCTATGGGCTTCCAAATATCACTTTGCAAATTCCCCAAGAAAAGTGTTAGCGAAAAACTTCTTGAGGGGAAAGCTGTAACTCTGTGAGATGAATTCACAGATCACAAAGAAGTTTCTCAGAAAACTTCTTTCTCACTTTTAGCAGCGGATATTTCCTTTATCCCTGTAGTCTTCAAAGGGATTCGAAATAACAGTCCTCAGATTCCACAGAAATAAGGCTAGCACACAGCTCTACGAAATACAGCTGTAACGCAGTGAGTGGAAGTCACATATCACAAAGCAGTTTCTCAGAAAGGTTCTTTTCAGTTTTTATCAGAAGATATATCCTTTTTCTTCTTAGTTCTCTGTGGGCTTTCAAATATCACTTTGCAAATTCCACAACAACAGTCTTAGCGAAAGGCTTTTTGAGGTGAATGCTGTAATACTGTAAGATGAATTAACAGAACACAAAGCAGTTTCTCAAAAGCTTCTTTCAAGTTTTTATGTTAGAATATTTCCTTTTTCACCATACCCCACAATGGGCTTCGAAATATCACTTTGCAAATTCGACAAGAAGAGTCTTAGCGAAAGGCTTCTTGAGGGGAAAGCTGTAACTCTATGAGATGAATTAACAGAACACAAAGCAGTTTCTCTGAAAGCTTCTTTCCAGTTTTCAACAGACGATATTTCCTTTTTCAACTTAGCCCTCTAAGGGCTTCCAAATATCACTTTGCAAATTCCACAAGAACAGTCTTTGAGAAAGGCTTCTTGAGGGGAAAGCTGTAACTGTTTGATGAATTAACAGAACACAGAGTGGTTTCTCACAAAGCTTCTTTCCAGTTTTTAACTGAGACATATTTCCTTTTTCTCCATAGACCTCTACTGGTTTTCAAATATCACTTTGCAAATTCCACAAGAACACTCTTAGTGAACGATTTCTTAAGGGGAAAGCTGTAGCTCTGTGGGATGAATTGTCAGAACACAAAGCAATTTCTCAAAAAGCTTCTTTCCAATTTCTATCTGAGGACACTTCCTTTTTCACCATAGCCCTCTATGTGCTTCGAAATATCATTTTGAAAATTCCACAAGAACAGTCTTAGCGAAAGGGTTCTTGAGGGGAAAGCTTTAACCCTGTGACATGAATTAACAGAACCCAAAGTAGTTTCTCAGAAATCTTGTTTCCAGTTTTTAACGAAAGATATTTCCTTTTTCATCATAACCCCCTGGGCTTCGAAATACCACTTTTCAAATTCCACAAGAACAGTCTTAGCGAAAGGCTTCTTGAGGAGAAAGGTGTAATTCTGTGAGATGAATTAACAGAACACAAAGCAGTTTCTCAGAAAGCTTCTTTTCGGTTTTTATCTTAGGATATTTCCATTTTCACCATAGCCCTCTATGGGCTTCCAAATATCACTTTGCAAATTCCACAAGAACAGTCTTAGCGAAAGGCATCTTGAGGGGAAAGCTGTAAATCTGTGAGATGAATTAACAGAACACAAAGCAGTTTCTAAAAAGCATTCTTTCCAGTTTTTAACGGAAGACATTTCCTTTTTCATCATAGCCCTCTATGGGTTTCCAAATATCGCCTTGAAAATTCCACAGGAACAATCTTAGTGAATGGCTTCTTGAGGGGAAAGCTATAACTCGGTGAGATGAATTAAGAGAACATAATGCAGTTTCTCAGAAATCTTCTTTTCGGTTTTTATCTTAGAATATTTCCTTTTTGCCATAACCGTCTATGGGCTTCTAAAATCAATTTGCAAATTCCACAAGAACAGTCTTAGCGAAAGGCTTCTTGAGGAGAATGCTGTAACTCTGCGAGATGAATTAACAGGAAACAAAGCACTTTCTCAGAAAGCTTATTTCCAGTTTATAACCAAAAATATTTCCTTATTCACCATATCCCTCTATGACCTTCTAATACCATTTTCGAAATGACACAAGAACAGTCCTAGCGAAGCAGTTTCTCAGCAAGCTTCTTTCCAGTTTATATCGGAAGATATTTCCTTTTTCACCATATCCCTCTATGGGCTTCCAAATATCAACCTGCAAATTCCACAAGAACAGCCTCAGCGAAGGGCTTCTTCAGAAAGGCTTTTTAGGGGAAAGCTCTAACTCTGTGAGTTTAATTAACAGAACACAAAGCAGTTTCTCAGAAAGCTTGTTTCCAGTTTTTAACCGAAGATATTTCCTTTTTCACCGTATCCCTCTATGGGCTTCCAAACATCACTTTGCAACTTCCACAAGAACAGTCTTAGCCAAAGGCTTCTTGAGGGGAAAGCTGTAGCTCTGTGAGATTAATTAACAGACAACAAAGCAGTTACTCAGAAAGCTTCTTTCCAGTTTTTATCGGAAGAGATTTCCTTTTTCACCTTATCCCTCTATGGGCTTTGAAATTTCACTTTGCAAATTCCACAAGAACAGTCTTATTGAACGGATTCTTGAGGGGAAAGCTATAACTCTGTTACATGAATTAAGAGAACACATTGCAGTTTTTCAGAAAGCATCTTTTCGGTTTTTATGTTACGATATTTTCTTTTTCACCATAGCTCTCTAAGGGCTTCCAAATATCACTTTGCAAATTCCACAAGAAGAATCTTAGGGGAAGGCTCCTTGAACGGAAAGTTGTAACACTGTGAGATGAATTAAGAGAACACAAAGTAGTTTCTCAGAAAGCTTCTTTCCAGTTTTTAACGGAAGTTATTTCCTTTATTACCATAGCCTTCTATGGGCTTCCATATATCAGTTTGCAAATTTCTCAAGAACAGTCTTAGCGAAGGTTTCTTGAGGAGAAAGCCGTAACTCTCTGAGATGAATTAACAGAACACAAAGCAGTTTCTCAGAAAACTTCTTTTCGGTATTTATCTTAGGATATTTCCATATGCAACATAGCTCTCTATGGCCTTCCAAATATCACGTTGCCAATTCCAAAAGGACAGTCTTTGCGAAAGGCTTCTTGAACGGAAAGCTGTAAATCTCTGAGATGAATTAACAGAACAGAAAGCAGTTACTCAGAAAGCTTCTTTTCAGTTTTTGTCTTAGGATATTTCCTTTTTCACCCTAGCACTCTAAGGGCTTCCAAATATCACTTTGCAAATTCCACAAGAGTAGTCTTAGCGAAAGGCTTCTTGAGGGGAAAGCTGTAAATCTGAGAGATGAATTAACAGAACACAAAGCATTTTCTCAGGAAACTTCTTTCCAGTTTTTAACTGAAGATATTTCCTTTTTCACCATAGACCTCTTTAGGCTTTCAAATATCTCTTTGCAAATTCCAAAAGAACAGTCTTAGCAAAAGGCTTCTTGCGGAGACTGCTGAAACTGTGTGAGATGAAAGAACAGAACACAAAAAAGTTTCTCAGAAATCTTCTTTCCAGTTTTTAACTGAAGATATTTCCTTTTTCACCATAGCACACTATGGGCTTCCAAATATCACTTTGCAAATTCCACAAGACCAGTCCTAGCGAAAGGCTTCTTGAGGAGAAAGCTGTAACTCTCTGAGATGAATTAACAGAACAAAAAGCAGTTTCTCAGAAAACTTCTTTCCAGTTTTTAACGGAAGATATTTCCTTTTTCACCATAGCCTTCTACGGGCTTCCAAATAACCCTTTGCAAATTAAACAAGAACAGTCTTAGTGAACGGCTTCTTGAGTGGAAAGCTGTAACTCTGTGAGAAGAACTAACAGAATGAAAAGCGGTTTCTCAGAAAGTTTCTTTTCTTTTTTTAACTTAGGATATTTCCATTTTCACCATTGCCCTCTAGGGAATTCTAAATATCACTTTGCACATCCCACAAGAACAGTCTTAGTTAAATCCTTCTTGAGGTGAAAGCTTTAACTCGGTGAGATGTATTAACAAAACACACGGCAGGTTCTCAAAGAACTTCTTTCCAGTTTTTAATGGAAGATATTACCTTTTTCACCATAGCCATCTATGGGTTTTGAAATATCACTTTGCAAATTTCACAAGAATAGTGTTAGTGAACAGCTTCCTGAGGGGAAAGCTGAAACCCTGTGAGATGAACTAACATAACAGAAAACAGTTTCTCAGAGAGCTTCTTTTCGGTTTTTAACGGTAGACATTTACTTTTTCACCATAGCTCTCTAAGGGCTTCCAAATTTCACTTTGCAAATTCCACAAGAACAGTCTTAGTGAAAGGCTTCTTGAGGGGAAAGCTGTAGCTCTGTGAGATGAATTAACAGAACACAAAGCAGTTCCTCAGAAAGCTTTTTTTCAGATTTTATCTTAGGATATTTCCTTTTTCACCATAGCCCTCTATAGGCTTCAAATATCACTTTGCAAATTCCACAAAAACAGTCTTATCGAAAGGCTTCTTGAGGGAAAATCTGTAACCCTGTGAGATGAATTAACAGAACACAAAGCAGTTTCTCAGAAAGATTCTTTTCAGGTTTTATCTTAGGATATTTCCTTTTTCACCGTAGCCCTTTATGGCCTTCCAAATATCACTTTGAAAATTCCACAAGAACACTCTTAGCGAAAGGCTTCTGGAGGGGAAAGCTGTAACTCTTAGATGAATTAACAGAATACATAGAAGTTTCTCAGAAATCTTCTTTCCAGTTTTTAATGGAATATATTTCCTTTTTCACCGTCGCCCTCTATGGGCTTCAAAATTTCACCTTGCAAATTCCACAAGAACAGTCTTAGCGAAAGTCTTCTTGAGGGGAAAGCTGTGACTCTGTGAGATGAATTAACAGAACACAGTGCAGTTTCTCAGAAATCTTCTTTCCAGTTTTTAACGGAAGATATTCCTTTTTCACCATAGCCGATTACGGGCTTCCAAATATCACTTTGAAAATTTCACAAGAAGAGTTTTAGTGAACTGCTTCTTGAGTGGAAAGTTGTAACTCTGTGAGATGAACTAACAGAACAATAAGCAGCTTCTCAGAAAGCTTCTTTTCTTTTTTTGTCTTAGGAGATTTCCATTTTCAACATTGCCCTCTATGGGCTTCCAAATATCACTTTGCAATTTCCACAACAACAGCCTTAGCGAAAGGCTTCTTTAGAGGAAAGCTCAAACTCAGTGAGTTGAATTAACAGAATACAAAGCAGTTTCTCAGAAACCTTTTTTTCATTTTTTAACTGAAGATATTTCCTTTTTCACCAAAGCCCTCTATGGGCTTAAAAATATCACTTTGGAAATCCCACAAGAACATTCTTAGCGAAAGGCTTTTTTAGGGGAAAGCTGTAACTCGGTGAGATGTATTAACACAACACACGGCAGTTTCTCAGAATTCTTCTTTCCAGTTTTTAACGCAGGATATTTCCTTTTTCACCATAGCCCTCTACGGGCTTCAAAATAATTCTTTGCAAATTACACAAGAACAGCCTTAGTGAACAACTTCTTGAGTGGAAAGCTGTAACTCTGTGAGATGAACTAACAGAACACAAAGCAGTTTCACAGAAATCTACTTTTCTTCTTTTATCTTATGATATTTCCATTTTCACCATAGCCTTCTATGGGCTTCCAAATATCACTTTGCAAATTTTACAACAACAGCCTTAGTGAAAGGCTTCTTGAGGGGAAAGCTGTAACTCTGTGAGTTGAGTTAACAGAACACAGAGTAGTTTCTCAGAAAGTTTTTTCCAGTTTTTAACTGAAGATATTTCCTTTTTCACCGTTGCCCTCTACGGGCTTCCAAATATCACTTTGCAAATACCACAAGAACAGTCTCAGCGAAAGGCTTCTTGAGGGGAAGGCTCTAACTCTGTGAGATGAATTAACAGAACACAAAGGAATTTCTCAGAAATCTTCTTTCCAGTTTTTAACGGAAGATATCCTTTTTTCACTGTAGCCCTTTAAGTGTTTCCAAATATCACTTTGGAATTTCCACAAGAACAGTCTTAGCGACAGGCTTCTTGAGAGGAAAGCTGTAACTCTGTGAGTTGAATTAAGAGAACACAAAGTAGTTTCTCAGAAAGCTTCTTTCCAGTTTTTAACTGAAGATATTTCCTTTTTCACCATAGCCATTTATGGGCTTCCAATATCACTTTGCAAATTTCAAAAGAACAGTCTTAGCGAAAGGCTTCTTAAGGGGAATGCTCTAACTCTTTGAGATGAATCAACAGAATACAAAGTAGTTTTTCAGAAAGCTTCTTTTCACTTTCTATCTTAGGCTATTTTCTTTTTCACCATAGCCCTCTATGGTCTTCCAAATATCACCTTGCAAATTCCACAAGAACAGTCTTAGCGAAAGGCTTCTGGAGGGGAAAGCTCTAATTCGGTGAGATGTATTAACCGAAAACACACCAGTTTCTCAAAAAGCTTATTTCCCCTTTTTAACGGGAGATATTTCCTTTTTCACCATAGCGCTCTATGAGTCTCCAAATATGAATTTGCAAATTGCACAAGAATAGTCTTAGTGAACGGCTTCTTGAGGGGAAAGCTCAAACTCTGTGAGATGAACTAACAGAACACAAAGCAGTTTCCCAGAAAGCTTCTTTTCGGTTTTTAATGAAAGTTATTCCCTGTTTCACCATAGCCTTCTATGAGCTCCAAAATTTCACTTTGCAAATTCCACAAGAACAGTCTTAGCGAAAGGCTTCTGCAGGGACAAGCTGTAACTCTGTGAGATGAATTAACATACACAAAGCAGCTTCTCAGAAAGCTTCTGTTCAGTTTTTATCTTAGGATATTTCCTTTTTCACCATAGCCTTCTAAGGGCTCCAAACATAACTTTGCAAATTCCACAAGAACAGTCTTAGCGAAAGGCTTCATGAAGGGAAAGCTGTAGCTCTGTGAGTTGAATTAAGAGAACACAAAGTAGTTTCTTAGAAAGCTTCTTTCCAGTTTTTAACGGAAGATATTTCCTTTTTCACCATAAAACTCTACGGGCTTCCAAAGATCACTTTGCAAATTTCACAAGAATAGTCTCAGTGAACGAATTCTTGAGGAGAAAGCTGTAACTCTGTGAGATGAACTAACAGAACACAAAGCAGTTTCTCAGAAAGCTTCTTTTTGGTTTTTATCTTAGGATATTTCTATTTTCATCATAGCCCTTTATGGGCTTCCAAATATCACTTTGCAAATTCAACAAGAACAATCTTATCGAAAGGCTTCTTGAGGGGAAAGCTGTAACTCTGTGAGATGAATTAAAGAACACAAAGCAGATTCTAAGAAGGCTTCTTTCCAGTTTTTAAAGGAAGATATTTCCTTTTTCACCATTGCTCTCTATGGGCTTCCAAATATCACTTTGCAAATTACACAACAACAGCCATAGCGAAAGGCTTCTTGAGAGTAAAGCGGTAACTCTGTGAGTTGAATTCTCAGAATACAAAGCAATTTCTCAGAAAGCCTCTTTCCAGTTTTTATATGAAGATATGTCCTTTACACCGTAGTCCTCTATGGGCTTCCAAATATCACTTTGTAAATTCCACAAGAACACTCTTAGTGAACGACTTCTTGAGGGGAAAGCTGTAATTCTATAAGATGAATTAACAGAACACAAAGTCGTTTCTCAGAAAGCTTCTTTTCAGTTCTTATCTTAGGAAATTTCTTTTTCACCACAGCCATCTATGGGCTTCCAAATATCACTTTGCAAATTCCACAAGAACAGTCTTAGCGGAATGCTTCTTGAGGGGAAAGCTGTAACACTGTCACATGAAATAACAGAACACAAAGCAGTTTCTCAGAAAACTTCTTTCCAGTTTATCACTGAAGATATTTCCTTTTTCACCATAGCCCCCTATGGGTTTCCAAATATCACTTTGAAAATTCCACAAGAACGGTCTTAGTGAACGGTTTCTGGAGGACAAAACTGTAACTCCTGTGAGATGAATTAACGGAACACAAAGCAGTTTCTCAAGAAGCTTCTTTCTAGTTTTCATCTGACGACATTTCCTTTTTCACCATAGCACTCTATGGGCTTCCAAATATCACTTTGCAAATTCCACAAGAACAGTCTTAGCGAAAGGCTTCTTAGGGGAAAGCTGTAACTCTGTGAGATGAATTAACAGAAAACAAAGCAGTTTCTCAGAAAGCTTCTATACAGTTTCTAACTGAAGATATTCCTTTTTTCACCATAACCCTACATGGGCTTCCAAATATCACTTTGCGAAATACACAAGAACAGTCTTAGCGAAAGGCTTCTTGAGGGGAAAGCTGTAACTCTGTGAGATGAATTAACAGAACACAAAGCAGTTTCTCAGAAAGCTTCTTTCCAGTTTTTATCTAAGGACATTTCCTTTTTCTCCGTAGCCCTCTATGGGCTTCCAAATATCACTTTGCAAATTCCACAAGAAGATTCTTAGTGAAAGACTTCTTCAGGGGAAAGCTGTAGCTCTTTGAGATGAAATAACAGAACACAAAGCAGTTTCTCAGAAAGCTTCTTTCAGGTTTTTAACTGAACATATTTACTTTTTCACAATAGGCGTCTCAAGGGTAGCAAATATCACTTTGGAAATTCCACAAGAACAGTCTTAGTGTGCGACTTTTTGAGGAGAAAGCTGTAACTCTGTGAGATGAATTAACAGAACACAAAGCAGTTTCTAAGAAAGATTCTTTTCAGTTTTTATCTTAGGATATTTCCTTTCTAACCATAGCCCTTTATGGACTTCCAAATATCACTTTGCAAATTCCGCAAGAACAGTCTTAGCGAAAGGCTTCCTGAGGGGAAATCTGTTACACTGTGAGATAAATTACCAGAATATAAAGCAATTTTTCCGAAAACTTCTTTCCAGTTTTTAATGAAGATATTTTCTTTTTACCATCGCCCTCTATGGTCTTCCTGATATCACTTTGAATATTACACAAGAACAGTCTTAGTCAACAGCTTCTTGAGGGGAAATCTGTAACACTGTGAGATGAATTAATAGAACACAAAGCAGTTTCACAGAAAGCTTCTTTCAGATTTTTATCTGAGGACATTTACTTTTTCACCATATCCCTCTAGGGTCTTCCAAATATCACTTTGAAAATCCCACAAGAACACTCTTAGAGAAAGGCTTCATGAGGGTAAAGCTGAAACTGTGTGAGATGAAATAACAGAACACAAAGCAGTTTCTCAGATAGATTCTTTCCAGTTTTTAGCTGAAGATATTTTATTTTTCACCATAACCCTCCAAAGGCTTCCAAATATCACCTTGCAAATTCCAAAAGAACAGTCTTAGTGAACGGCCTCTTGAGGGGAAAGCTGTAACTCTGTGAAAGGAACTAGAAGAACACAAAGAAGTTTCTCAGAAAGCTTCTTTCCAGTTTTTAACTGAAGATATTTCCTTTTTCACCGTAGCCCTCTATGGACTTCCAAATATCACTTTGCAAATTCCACAAGAACAGTCTTAGCGAAAGGCTTCTTGAGGGGAAAGCTATAACTCTGTGAGATGAACTAACAGTACACAAAATAGTTTGTTAGAAAGCTTCTTTCCAGTTTTTAACTTAAGATACTACTTTTTTCACCATAGCCCTCTACAGGCTTCCAAATATCACTTTCCAAATTCCACAAGAACAGTCTTAGCGAAAGGCTTCTTGAGGGGAAAGCTGTAACTCTGTGAGATGTATTAACAGAACACAACGCAGTTCCTCAGAAAGCTTCTTTACAGGTTTTAACAGAAGATACTTCCTTTTTCACCATAGCCCTCTATTGGCTTCAAATATCACTTTGCAAATTCCACAAGAATTGTCTTAGCCAAAGGCTTCTTGAGGGGATAGCTATAACTCTGTGAAATGAATTAGCAGACCACAAAGCAGTTTCTCAGCAAGATTCTTTCCAGTTTTTAACGGAAGATGTTTCCTTTTTCACCATAGCCCTCACTGGGCTTCCAAATATCACTTTGAAAATTCCACAAGAACAGTCTTAGCGAAAGACTTCTCGAGGGGAAAGCTGTAACTCCGTGAGATGAATTAACAAAACACAAATAAGTTTCTCAGAAAGCTTCTTTCCAGTTTTTAACTGAAGTTATTTCCTTTTTCACCATAGCCCTCTGTGGGCTTCCAAATATCACTTCGCAAATTCCACAAGAACAGTCTTAGCGAAAGGCTTCTTGAGGGGAAAGCTGTAACTCTGTGAGATGAGTTAAAAGAACACAAAGCAGTTTCTCAGAAAGCTTATTTCCAGTTTTTAACGGAGGATATTTCCTTTTTCACCATAGACCTCTATGGGCTTCTAAATATCACGTTCTAAATTGCATAAGAACAGTCTTAGCGAAAGGTTTCTTGAGGGGAAGGCTGTAACTCTGTGAGATGAATTAACAGAACACAAAGCAGTTTCTCAGAAAGCTTCTTTCCAGTTTTTAACGGAGGATATTTCCTTTTTCACCATAGCCCTCTCTGGGCTTCTAAATATCACTTTCTAAATTGCACACGAACAGTCTTAGTGAAAGGCTTCTTGAGAGGAAAGCTGTAACTCTGTGAGATGAATTAAGAGAACACAAAGCAGTTTTTCAGAAAGCTTATTTTCAGTTTTTATATTAGGCTATTTCCTTTTTCACCGTAGATCTCTGTGGGCTTCTAAATATCACTTCCCAAATTCGACAAGAACTGTCTTAGGGAAAGGCTTCGTTAGGGGAAAGCTGTAACTTTGTGAGATGAATTAACAGAACCCAACGCAGTTTCTCAGAAAGCTTCTTTCCCGTTTTATACCGAAGATATTTCCTTTTCACCATAGCTCTCTATGGCCTTCGAAATGTCACTTTGGAAATTCCTCAAGAACAGTTTAGCGAAAGGCTTCTTGAGGGGAAAGCTGTAATTCTGTGAGATGAATTCACAGAACACAAAGAAGTTTCTCAGAAAGCTTCTTTCCTATTATTAACTGAGGATATTTCTTTTTTACTGTAGCCCTCTAGGGGCTTCCAAATATCACTTTGCAAATTCCACAAGAACAGTCTTACCGAGGTGCTTCTTGAGGGGAGAGCTGTAACTCACTGAGATACATTAGCAGAACACAATGCAGTTTCTCAAAAACTTCTTTCCAGTTTTCAACTGAAGAGATTTCCTTTTTCACCCTAGCCCTCTAAGGGCTTCCAAATATCATTTTGAAAATTACACAAGAACAGTCTTAGCGAAAGGCTTCTTGAGGGGAAAGCTGTAACTCTGTTAGATGAATTAACACAACACAAAGCAGTTTCTCAAAAGGCTTTTTTTCAGTTTTTATCTTAGGATATTTCCTTTTTCACCACAGCTCTCTATGTTCTTCCAAGTAGCACATTTTAAATTCCACAAGAACTCTCTTAGCGAAAGGCTTCTTGAGGGGAGAGCTGTAACTCTGTGAGATGAATTAACAGAACACAAAGCAGTTTCTCAGAACGCTTCTTTCCAGTTTTAAACTGAATATATTTCCTTTTTCACCATAGACCTCCATGGGCTTCCAAATATCACTTTGCAAATTCCACAAGAACAGTCTTAGTGAAAGGTTTCTCCAGGGGAAAGCTGTAACTCTTTGAGATGAATTAACAGAACACAAAACAGTTTCTCAGAGATCTTCTTTCCAGTTTTTACCTGAAGACATTACCTTTTTCACCATAGCCCTCTATAGGCTTCCGAATATCACATTGAAAATTCCACAAGAACATACTTAGCGAAAGGCTACTTGAGGGGAAAGCTGTAACTCCGTGAGCTGAATTAACAGAACTCAAAGCAGTTTCTCAGAAATCTTCTTTCCAGTTTCTAACAGAATATATTTACTTTTTCACCATAACGATCTATGGGCCTCCAAATATCACTTTGCAAATTCCACAAGAACAGTCTTAGCGAAGGGATTCTTGAGGGAAAAGCTGTAACTCTGTGAGATTAATTACAGAACACAAAGCAGTTTCTCAGAAAACTTCTTTCCACTTTATTAAATGAGGATAATTCGTTTTTCACAGTAGCTCTCTAGAGGCTTCTGAATATCACTTTGCAAATTAAACAAGAACAGTCTTAGCGAAAGGCTTCTTGACGGGAAAACTGTAACTCCGTGAGATGAATTAACAGAACTCAAAGCAGTTTCTCAGAAATCTTCTTTCCAGTTTCTAACAGAATATATTTACTTTTTCACCATAACGATCTAAGGGCTTCCAAATATCACTTTGCAAATTCCACAAGAACAGTGTTAGTGAAAGACTTCTTGAGGGGAATGCTGTAACTCTGTGAGATGAATTAACACAACACAATGCAGTTTCTCAAAAAGCTTGTTTCCAGTTTTTATCTGAAGATATTTCCTTTTTCACCATAGCCCTGCATGGGCTTCCAAATATCACATTGCAAATTCCAAAAGAACTGTCTTAGGGAAAGGCTTCTTGAGGGGAAAGCTGTAATTGTGTAAGACGAATTAACAGAACACAAAGCAGTTTCTCAGAAAGCCTCTTTCCAGTTTTTAACGGAAGATATTTGCTTTTTCACCATAGCCCTCTATGGGCTTCCAAATATCACTGTGCAAATTCCAGAAGAACAGTCTTAGTGAAAGGATTCTTGAGGGGAAATCTGTAACAATTTGAGATGAATTAACAGAACACAAAGCGGTTTCTAAGAAATTTTCTTTACGGTTTTTAACTGAAGATATTTCGTTTTTCACTGAAGCCCGCTATGGGCTCCCAAATATCACTTTGCAAACTGAACAAGAACGGTCTTAGCGAAAGGCTTCTTGAGGGGAAAGCTGTAACTGTGTGAGATGAATTAACAGAAAACAAAGCAGTTTCTCAAAAAGATTCTTTCCAGTTTTTAATGGAATATATTTCCTTCTTAACCGTAGCCCTCAATGGGCTTCCAAATATCACTTTGCATATTCCACAAGAACAGTATTAGCGAAAGACTTCTTGAGGGGAAAGCTGTAACTCTGTGAGATGAATTAACAGAACACAAAGCAGATTTTCAGAAAGCTTCTTTTCAGTTTTCAAAGAAAGATATTTCCTTTTTCACAATAGCACTCTTTGGGCTTCCAAATATCACTTTGAAAATTCCACAAGAACTGTATTACGAAAGACTTTTTGAGGAGAAAGCTGTAACTCTCTGAGATGAATTAACAGAACACAAAGCAGTTTCTCCGAAAGCTTCTTTCCAGTTTTTAACGGAAGATATTTCCTTTTTAACCATAGCCCTCTATGGGCTTCCAAATATCACTTTGAAAATTACACAAGAACAGTCTTAGCCAAAGATTTCATGATGGGAATCCTGTAATTCTGTGAGATGAATTAGCAGAACACAAAGCAGTCTCTCAGAAAGCTTCTATCCACTTTTTAACGAAGATATTTCCTTTTTCACCGTAGCCCTCTATTGACTTCTAAATATCACTTTCCAAATTCCACATGAACAGTCTCAGCGAAAGACTTCTTGAGGGGAAAGCTGTAACTCTTTGAGATGAATTAACAGAACACAAAGCAGTTTCTCAGAATGATTCTTTCCAGTTTTTAACGGAAGATATTTAGTTTTTCACCATAGCCCTCTAGTGGTTCTACATATCACATTCCAAATTCCACATGAACAGTCTTAGCGAAAAGCTTCTTGAGCGGAAAGCTATAACTCTGTGAGATCAATTAAGAGAACTCAAAGCAGTTTCTCAGAATGCTTCTTTCCAGTTTTTAACTGAACATATTTCCTTTTTCACCGTAGCCCTCTGTGGACTTCCAAATATCACTTTGCTAATTCCTCAAGAGCAGTCTTAGCGAAAGGCATCTTGAGTGAAAAGCTGTAAGTCTGTGAGATGAATTAATACAACACAAAGCAGTTTCTCAGAAATCTTCTTTCCAGTTTTTAACGGAAGCTATTTCCTTTTTCACCATGGCCCTCTATGGGCTACTACATATCACTTTCCAAATTCCACAAGAAAAGTCTTAGCAAAAGGCTTCTTGAGGGGAAAGCTGTAACTCTGTGAGATGAATTAATAGAACACAAAGCAGTTTCTCAGAAATCTTCTTTCCAGTTTTCAACGGAAGATATTCCCTTTTTCACCATAGCCCTCTATGGGCTTCTAAATATCACTTTGCAAATCCCACAAGAACAGTCCTAGGGAAAGTCTTCTTGAGGGGAAAGCTGTAACTCAGTGAGGTGCATTAAGAGAACACATGGCAGTTCCTCAGAAAGCTTATTTCCACTTTTTAAGAGAAAATATTTTCTTTTTCACCATAACCCTCTATGGGCTTCCAAATATGACTTTGCAAATTCCACAAGAAGAGTCTTAGTGATCGGCTTCTTGAGGGGAAAGCTGTAAATCTGTGAGATGAATTAACAGAACACAAAGCAGTTTCTCAGAAAGCTTCTTTCCAGTTTTGAACGGAAGATATTTCCTTTTTCACCATAGCCCTCTATGGGCTTCCAAATATCACTTTGCAAATTCCACAAGAACAGTCTTAGCGAAAGGCTTCTGAGGGGAAAGCTCTAACTCTGTGAGATGAATTAGCAGAACACAAATCAGTTTCTCAGAAAGTTTCTTTCCAGTTATTAACTGAAGATATTTCCTTTTTCACCATAGCCCTCTACATGCTTCCAAATATCACTTTGCAAATTTCACAAGAACAGTCTTAGCTAAAGGATCCTTGAGGAGAAACCTGTAACTCTGTGAGATGAAATAATAGAACACAAAGCAGTTTCTCAGAAAGCTTCTTTCCAGTTTTCATCTTAGGATATTTCCTTTTTCACCATAGACATCTACGGGCTTCCAAATATCACTTTGCAAAATCCACAAGAACAGTCTTCGCGAAAGGCTTCTTGAGGGGAAAGCTGTAACTCTGTGAGATGAATTAACAGAGCACAAAGTAGTTTTTCAGAAAGTTTCTTTTCAGTTTTTGTCTTAGGATATTTCCTTTTTCACCATAGCCCTCTATGGGATACTTAGTATCACTTTCCAATTTCCACAAAAACAGTCTTAGCGAAAGGCTTCTGGAGGGGAAAGCTCTAACTCTGTGAGATGAACTAACAGAATACAAAGCAGTTTCTCAGAAAGTTAATTTTCAGTCTTTATCTTAGGATATTTCCTTTTTCACCATAGACCACTAAGGGCTTCCAAATATCACTTTGCAAATTCCACAAGAACAGTCTTAGCGAAAGGCTTCTTGAGGGGAAAGCTGTAAGTCTGTGAAATGAGTTAACAGAACACAAAGCAGTTTCTCAGAAAGCCTCTTTCCAGTTTTTAACGGAAGGTATTTCCTTTTTCACCATAGCCCTCTATGGGCTTCCAAATATCACTTTGCAAATTACACAAGAACAGTCTTAGCAAAAGGCTTCTTGAGGAGAGAGCTGTAACTTTGTGAGATGAATTAACAGAAAACAAAGCAGTTTCTCAGAAAGATTCTTTGCAGTTTTTAACGGAAGATATTTCCTATTTAACCGTAGCCCTCTATGGGCTTCCAAATATCACTTTGCAAATTCCACAAGAACAGTCTTAGCGAAAGGCTTCTTGAGGGGAAAGCTGTAACTCTGTGAGATGAAATATCAGAACTCAAAGCAGTTTCTCAGAAAGTTTATTTCCATTTTTAACTGAAGATATTTACTTTTTCACCAAAACCCTCTATGGGCTTCCAAATATCACTTTGCAAATTTCACAAGAATAAGCAGTTTCTCAGAAAGCTTCTTTCCAGTTTTTATCTTAGAATATTTCCTTTTTCTCCATAGCCCTCTATGGGCTTCCAAATATCACTTTGCAAATTCCACAGGAAGAGTCTGAGTGAAAAGCTTCTTGAAGGGAAGCTGTAACTCTCTCAGATGAATTAATAGAACACAAAGCAGTTTCTCAGAAAACTTCTTTCCAGTTTTTAACCGAAGATATTTCCTTTTTCACCAGAGCCCTCTAAGGGCTTCCAAATATGACTTTGAATATCCCACAAGAACATTCTTAGCGAAGGTTCTTGTGGGGAAAGCTGCAACTCGGTCAGATGTAGAATTAAGAGAACACACGGCAGTTTCTCAGAAAGCTTCTTTTCAGTTTTTAACTGAAGGTATTTCCTTTTTCACCATAGCCCTCTAGGGGCTTCCAAAAATCACTGTGCATATTCCACAAGAACAGTCTAAGCGAAAGGCTTATTGAGGGGAAAGCTGTAACTCTTCGAGATGAAATAACAGAACACAAACCAATTTCTCACAAAGCTTCTTTCCAGTTTTTATTTGTAGATATTTCCTTTTTCACCATAGCAGTCTATGGGCTTCCAAATGTCACTTTGTTAATCCCACAAGAACGGTCTTAGCAAAAGGCTTTTTGAGGGAAAAGCTGTAACTCTCTGAGATGAATTAACCGAACACAAAGCAGTTTTTCAGAAAGCTTCTTTAAACTTTTTAACGGAAGATTTTTCCTTTGTCACCATAGCCCTCCATGGGCTTCCAAAAATCACTTTGAAGAATTCCACAAGAACAGTCTTAGCGAAAGGCTTCTGGAGGGATAAGCTGTAACTCTGTGAGATGAATTAACAGAACACAAAGCAGTTTCTCAGAAAGCTTCTTTTTAGATTTTATCTTAGGATATTTCCTTTTTCACCATAGCCCTCAATGGGCTTCCAAATATCACTTTGCAAATTCCACAAAAACAGTCTTATCAAAAGGCTTCTTGAGGGAAAAGCTTTAACTCTGTGAGATGAATTAACAGAACTCAAAGCAGTTTCTCAGACATCTTCTTTCCAGTTTTTAACAGAATATATTTACTTTTACACCATAACCTTCTATGGGCCTCCAAATATCACTTTGTAAATTCCACAAGAACAGTCTTAGTGAATCGCTTCTTGAGGGGAAAGTTGTGACTGCGTGAGATGAATTAACAGAACACAATGCAGTTTCTCGGAAATCTTCTTTCCAGTTTTTAACGGAAGATATTTCCTTTTTCACTATAGCCCTCTACGGGCTTCCAAACATCACTTTGCAAACTTCACGAGAACAGTCTTAGTGATCGGCTTCTTGAGTGGAAAGCTGTAACTCTGTGAGATGTACTAACAGAACAAAAAGCGGTTTCTCAGAAAGCTTCTTTTCTTTTTTTAACTTAGGATATTTCCATTTTCACCAGTGCCCTCTAGGGGCTTCCAAATATCACTTTGCAAATCGCACAAAAACAGTCTTACCGAAAGGCTTCTTGAGCTGAAAACTGTAACTCGGTGAGATATATTAACAGAACACACGGCAGTTTCCAGAATGCTTCTTTCCAGTTTTTACCCGAAGATATTTCCTTTTTCACCATAGCCCTCTATGGGCTTCCAAATATCACTTTGCAAATTTCACAAGAAAGGTCCTAGTGTAGGGCTTCTTGAGGGGAAAGCTGTATCTCTGTGAAATGAATTAACAGAACACAAAGCAGTGTCTCAGAAAGCTTCTTTTCATTATTTTTCTAAGGATATATCCTCTTTCATCATAGTCCTCTATGGGCTTCCAAATATCATCTTGCAATTTCCACAAGAACAGTCCTGGTTAAAGGCTTCCTGAGGTGAAAGCTTTAACTTGGTGAGATGTATTAACAAAACACACGGTAGGTTCTCAAAAAACTTCTTTCCAGTTTTTAACGGAAGATATTTCCTTTTTCACCATAGCCCTCTATGGGTTTTGAAATATCACTTTGCAAATTTCACAAGAATAGTGTTAGTGAACGGCTTCTTGAGGGGAAAGCTGAAACTCTGTGAGATGAACTAACAGAACAGAATACAGTTTCTCAGAGAGCTCCTTTTCGTTTTTAACGGAAGATATTTCCTTTTTCACCATAGCTCTCTAAGGTCTTCCAAATTTCACTTTGCAAATTCCACAAGAACAGTCTTAGCGAAAGGCTTCTTGAGGGGAAGGCTGTAAATCTGTGAGATGAATTAACAGAACACAAAGCAGTTTCTCAGAAAGCTCCTTTTCAGATTTTATCTTAGGATATTTCCTTTTTCACCATAACCCTCTATAGGCTTCCAATATCACTTTGCAAATTCCACAAAAACAGTCTTATCGAAAGGCTTCTTGAGGGAAAAGCTGTAACACTGTGAGATGAATTAACAGAACACAAAGCAGTTTCTCAGACATCTTTTTTTCTGTTTTTAACTGAAGATATTTCCTTTTTCACCAAAGCCCTCTATGGGCTTCCAATTATGACTTTGCAAATTACACAACAACTGCCTTAGTGAAAGCCTTCTTGAGGGGAAAACTGTAACTCTGTGAGTTGAGTTCACAGAATACAGAGTAGTTTCTCAGAAAGTTTTTTCCAGGTTTTAACTGAAGTTATTTCCTTTTTCACCACAGCCCTCTATGGGCTTCCAAATATCACTCTGCAAATTCCACAAGAACAGTCTTAGCGAAAGGTTTTTGAGGAGAAAGCTGTAACTCTGTGAGATGAATTAACAGAACACAAAGGAATATCTCAGAAATCTTCTTTCCAGTTTTTAACGGAAGATATTCCTTTTTCACCATAGCCCTCTAAGGGCTTCCAAATATCACTTTGGAAGTTAGACAAGAACAGTCTTATCGACAGGCTACTTGAGGGGAAAGCTGTAACTCTGTGAGTTTAATTAAGAGAACACAAAGTAGTTTCTCAGAAAGCTTCTTTCCAGTTTTTAACTGAAGATATTTCCTTTTTCTCCATAGCCCTCTATAGGCTTCCAAATATCACTTTGCAAATTCCACAAGAACAGTCTCAGCGAAAGGCTTCTGGAGGGGAAGCTGCAACTCTGTGAGATGAATTAACAGAACACAAAGCAGTTTCTCAGAAAGCTTCTTTTCAGTTTTTATTTTAGGATATTTCCTTTTTCACCATAGCCCTCTAAGGGCTTACAAATATCACTTTGAAAATTTCACAACAACAGCCTTAACGAAAGTCTTGACGGGAAAGCTGTAACACTGTGAGATGAATTAACAGAACACAAAGGAATTTCTCAAAAATCTCCTTTCCAGTTTTTAACGGAAGATATTACTTTTTCACCATAGACCTCTAAGGGCTTCCAAATATTACATTGGAAGTTCCACAAGAACAGTCTTAGCGACAGGTTTCTTGAGGGGAAAGCTGTAACTCTGTGAGTTGAATTATGAGAACACAAAGTAGTTTCTCAGAAAGCTTCTTTCCAGTTATTAACTGAAGATATTTCCTTTTTCATCATAGCTTTCTATGGGCTTCCAATATCACTTTGCAAATTTCACAAGAACTGTGTCAGCGAAAGGCTTCTTAAGGGGAAAGCTCTAACTCTTTGAGATGAATCAACAGAACACAAAGTTGTTTTTCAGAAAACTTCTTTTCAGTTTCTATCTTAGTCTATTTTCTTTTTCACCATAGCCCTCTATGGTCTTCCAAATATCACCTTGCAAATTCCACAAGAACAGTCTTAGCGAAAGGCTTCTGGAGGGGAAAGCTCTAATTCGGTGAGATGTATTAACCGAAAACACACCAGTTTCTCAAAAAGCTTATTTCCCCTTTTTAACGGGAGATATTTCCTTTTTCTCCATAGCCCTCTATGGGTTTCCAAATATGAATTTGCAAATTGCACAAGTATAATCTTAGTGAACGAGTTCTTGAGGGGAAATCTCACACTCTGTGAGATGAACTAACAGAACACAAAGCAGTTACTCAGAAAGCTTCTTTTCGGTTTTTAATCGAAGATATTCCCTTTTTCAGCATAGCCCTGTATGGGCTCCGAAATTTCACTTTGCAAATTCCACAAGAACAGTCTTAGCGAAAGGCTTCTGGAACGGAAGCTGTAACCCTGTGACATGAATTAACAGAACACAAAGCAGTTTCTCAGAAAGATTCTTTTGGGTTTCTATCTCAGAATATTTCCTTTTTCTCCATAGCCTTCTATGGGCTTCCAAAGATCACTTTGCAAATTCCACAAGAACAGTTTTAGTGAAAGGCTTCTTGAGGGGAAAGCTGTAACTCTGTGAAATGAATTAACAGAACACAAAGCAGTTTCTCAGAAGCTTCTTTCCACTTTTTAACTGAAGATATTTCCATTTTCACCATAGCCCTTTATGGGCTTCCAAAGATAACTTTGCAAATCCCACAAGAACAGTCTTAGCGAAAGGCTTCTTGAGGGTCAAGCTATAACACGGTGAGATATATTAACATAACACACGGCAGATTCTCTGAAAGCTACTCTCCAGTTTTTAACGGAAGATATTTCCTTTTTCACCATAGCCCTCAATGGGCTTCCAAATATCACTTTGAAAAATTCACAACAACAGCCTTAGCAAAAGGTTTCTTGAGGGGAAAGCTGTAAATCTGTGAGTTGAATTGACAGAACACAAAGCAGTTTTTCAGAAAACTGATTTTCAGTTTCTATCTTAGGATAATTCCTTTTTTAAAATAGACTTCTATGGGCTTCCAAATATCACTTTGCAAATTCCACAAGAACAGTCTTAGCGAAAGGCTTCTGGAGGTGAAGCTGTAACACTGTGAGATGAATTAACAGAACAAATAGCAATTTCTCAGAAATCTTCTTTCCAGTTTTTAATGGAAGAAATTTCCTTTTTCACCATAGCCCTCTATGGACTTCCAATTATCACTTTTCAAATCCCACAAGAGCAGTCCTAGCGGAAGTCTTCTTGAGGGGAAAGCTGAAACTCGGTGAGGTGCATTAAGAGAACACATGGCAGTTTCTCAGAAAGCTTATTTCCAGTTTTTAAGGGAAGATATTTCCTTTTTCACCATAGCCCTCTAAGAGCTTCCAAATATCACTTTGCACATTCCGCAAGAACAGTCTTAGTGATCGGTTTCTTGAGGGGAATGCTGTAACTCTTTGAGATGTATTAGCAGAACACAAAGGAGTTTCTAGAAATCTTCTTTCCAGTTTTTAACGGAAGATATTTCCTTTTTCACCATAGCCCACTACGGGCTTCCAAATATCATGTTGCAAATTCCCCAAGAACAGTCTTAGGGAAAGGCTTCTGGAGGGGAAATCTATAACTCCGTGAGATCAACTAAAAAAACACAATGCCATTTCTCAGAAAGCTTCTTTTCAGTTTTTATCTTAGGATACTTCCTTTTTCACCATAGCTCTCTAGGAGCTTCCAAATATCACTTTGCAAATTCCACAAGAACAGTCTTAACGAAAGGCTTCTTGAGGTGAAAGTTGTAACTCTGTGAGATGAATTAACAGAACACAAAGCAGTTTCACAGATAGCTTCTTTTAGTTTTTATCTTAGGATATTTCCTTTTTCACCATAGCTCTCTCTGGGCTTCCAAATATCACTTTGCAAATTCCCCAAGAACAGTGTTTGCGAAAGGTTTCTGGATGGGAGAGCTGTAACTCTGTGAGATGCATTAACAGAAAACAAAGCAGTTTCTCAGAAATCTTCTTTCCAGTTTTTAATGGAAGATATTTCTTTTATCGCCTTAGCCCTCTATGGGGTTCCAAATATCACGTTGCAAATTCCACAAGAACAGTCTTAGCGAAAGGCTTCTTGAGGGCAAAACTCTAACTCTGTGAGATGAAATAACAGAACACAAAGCATTTTCTCACAAATCTTCTTTCCAGTTTTTAACGGAAGATATTTCCTTTCTCACCACAGTCCTCTATGGGCTTCCAAGTATCACTTTGCAAATCCCACAAGAACAGTCTTAGCAAAAGTCTTTTTGAGAGGAAAGCTGTAACTCAGTGAGACGTATTAACAGAAAACACGGCATTTTCTCAGAATGCTTCTTTCCAGTTTTTAACGGAAGATATTTCTTTTTCACCATAGTCCTCTATGGGTTTCCAAATATCACGAAAGGCTTCTTGAGGGGAAAGCTTAACTCTCTGAGTCGAATTAACAGAACACATAGCAGTTTCCCAGAAAGCTTCATTTCGGATTTTATCTTACAATATTTCCTTTTTCAACATAGCCCTCTATGGTCTTCCAAATATCACTTTGCAAATTACACAAGAACAGTCTTTGTGAAAGACTTCTTGAGGGGAATGCTGTAACTCTCTGAGATGAATTAACAGAACACAAAGCAGTTTCTCAGAAAGCTTGTTTTCAGTTTTAACTTAGGATATTTCCTTTTTCAGCATAGACCACTATGGGCTTCGAAAAACATTTTGCAAATTCCACAAGAACAGACTTAGCGAAGGATTCTGGAGCGGAAAGCTGTAAATCTGTGAGATGAATTAACAGAATACAAAGCAGTTTCTCAGAAACCTTCTTTTCGTTTTTTAATCTTTCGACATTACCATTTTAACCATAGCGCTATAGGGGTTCCAAATATCACTTTGCAAATTCCAGAAGAACAGTCTTAGCGAAAGGCTTCTTGAGGGTAAAGCTGTAACTCTGTAAGATGAATTAACAGAACACAAAACATTTTCTCAGAAACCTACTTTTCAGTTTTTACCTTGGGATATTTCCTTTTTCACATAGCCCTCTATGGGATTCCAAATATCACTTGGCAAATTGCACATGAACAGTCTTAGCGAAAGTCTTCTTGAGAGGAAAGCTGTAACTCTGTGAGATGAATTAACAGAACACAAAGCAGTTTCTCAGAAACATTCTTTCCAGTATTTATCGCAACATATTTCCTTTTTCACCGTAGCCCTCTACGGGCTTCCAAATATCACTTTGCAAACCACACAAGAAAAGTCTTAGCGAAAGGCTTCTTGAGAAGGAAGCTGTAACTCGGTGAGATGTATTAACAGAACACACGGCAGATTCTCAGAATGCTTCTTTCCAGTTTTTAACGGAAGATATTTTCATTTTCACCATAGCCCTCTATGGGCTTCCAAATATCACTTTGAAAATTTCACAACAACAGCCTTAGCAAAAGGCTTCTTGAGGGGAAAGCTGTAAATCTGTGAGTTGAATTGACCGAACACAAAGCAGTTTTTCAGAAAACTGATTTTCAGTTTCTATCTTAGGATAATTCCATTTTCTCCATAACCCTCTATGGGCTTCCAAATATCATTTTGCAAATTTCACAAGAACAGTCTTTGTGAAAGACTTCTTGAAGGGAAAGCTGTAACTCTGTGAGATGAATTAACAGAACACAAAGCCGTTTCACAGAAAGCTTCATTTCAGTTTTTATCTTTGGATGTTTTCTTTTTCACCATAGACGTCTATGGGTCTCCAAATATCACTTTGCAAATTCCACAAGAAAAGTCTTAGTGAACGGCTTCTTGAGGGGAAAGCTGTAACTCTGGGAGATGAATTAACAGAACACAAAGCA
The DNA here is from genome assembly GCF_047675955.1 of Chlorocebus sabaeus. Classification (NCBI taxonomy): domain Eukaryota; kingdom Metazoa; phylum Chordata; class Mammalia; order Primates; family Cercopithecidae; genus Chlorocebus; species Chlorocebus sabaeus. Next base: position 492,807 of record NW_027327046.1, on the reverse strand, counting down.
GTTTCTCAGAAAGCTTCTTTTCAGTTTTTAACGGAGGATATTTCCTTTTATTCCATAGCCCTCTATGGTCTTCCAAATATCACTTTGCAAGTTTCACAAGAACAGTCTTAGCGAAAGGCTTCCTGAGGGGAAAGTTGTAACTCTGTGAGATGAATTAACAGAACACAAAGCAGTTTTTCAAACAGCTTCTTTTCAGTTTTTAACTGAAGATATTTCCTTTTTCAACATAACGCTCTATGGGCTTCCAAATATCACTTTGCAAATTCCACAAGAACGGTCTTAGCGAAAGGCTTTTAGAGGGAAATGTTGTAACTATGTGAGATGAATTAAGAGAACACAAAGCAGTTTCTCAGAAAGCTTCTTCTCAGTTTTTATCTTACGATATTTACTTTTTCACCATAGCCCTCTATGGGCTTCCAAATCTCACTTTGCAAATTCCACAACAACAGTCTTAGCGAAAGAATTATTGAGGGGAAAGCTGTAACTCTGTGAGGTGAATTAACAGAACAAAAAGGATTTTCTCGGAAAGCTTCTTTCCGCTTTTTAAATGAAGATATTTCCTATTTCACCATAGCGCTCTATGGGCTTCCAAATATCACTTTGCAAATCCCAAAAGAATAGCCTTAGCGAAAGGATTCTTGAGGGGAAAGGTGTAACTAGGTGAGGTCTATAATCAGAACAAATGGCAGTTTCTCAGAAAGCTTCTTTCCAGTTTTTAACTGAAGATATTTCCTTTTTCACCATAGCCCTCTATGGGCTTCCAAATATCACTTTGCAAAGTGGACAAAAACAGCCTCAGCGAAAGGCTTTTAGAGGGAAATGTTGTAACTCTGTGAGATGAATTAACAGAACACAAAGCAGTTTCTCAGAAAGCTTCTTTCCAGTTTTTAACGGAAAATAATTCCTTTTTAACCATAGCCCTCTGGGATTCTAAATATCACTTTCCAAATTTCAGAAGAACAGTCATAGTGAAAGGCCTCTTGAGGGGAAATCTGTAACAGTCTGAGATGAATTAACAGAACACAAAGCAGTTTCTCAAAAAGCTTCTTTTTGGATTTTATCTTACGATATTTCCTTTTTCAACATAGCCCTCTATGGTCTTCCAAATATCACTTTGCAAATTACACAAGATCTGTCTTTGTGAAAGACTTCTTGAATGGAAAGCCGTAACTCTCTGAGATGAGTTAACAGAACCCAAAGCAGTTTCTCAGAAAGCTTCTTTTCAGTTTTTATCTTAGGATATTTCCTTTTTCAGCATAGCCCTCTATGGGCTTCCAAAAACATTTTGGAAAATATCATGTTGCAAATTCCACAAGAACACTCTTAGCGAAAGGATTCTGGACGGTAAAGCTGTAAATCTGTGAGATGAACTAACAGAACACAAAGCGGTTTCTCAGAAACCTTCTTTTCGTTTTTTATCTTAGGATATTTCCTTTTTCACCAAAGCCCTCTATGGGCTTACAAATAGCACTTTGCAAATTCCAGAAAAGTCTTAGCGAAAGGCTTCATGAGGGGATAACTGTAACTCTGTGAGATGAATTAAGAGAACACAAAGCAGTTTCCTAGAAAGATTCTTTGCAGTATTTAACGCAACATATTTCCTTTTTCTCCGTAGCCCTGTATGGGCTTCCAACTATCACCTTGCAAATTCCACAGGAACAGTCTTAGTGAATGGCTTCTTGAGGGGGAAGCTGTAACTCTGTGAGATGAATTAAGAGAACACAATGCACTTTCTCAGAAAGCTTCTTTTCTGTTTTTATCTTAGGATATATACTTTTTCGCCATAACCCCCTATGGGCTTCCAATATCGCTTTGCAAATTCCACAAGAACAGTCTGAGTGAACGGCTGCTTGAGGGTAAACTGTAACTCTGTGAGATGAATTAACATAACATAAAGCAGTTTCTCAGAAAGCTTCTTTGCAGTTTTTTACAGAGGATATTTCCTTTTTCTCCGTAGCCCTATATGGGCTTGCAAATATCACTTTGCAAGTTCTACAAGAACAATCTTAGCGAAAGGCTTCTGAAGGAAAAGCTGTAATTCTGTGAGATGAATTAACAGAACACAAAGCAGTTTCTCAGCCATCTTCCTTCCAGTTTTTAACGGAAGATATTTGCTTTTTCACCATAGCACTCTAACGGTTTCCAAATATCACTTTGCAAATTCCACAAGAACAGTCTTAGCGAGAGGGTTCTTGACGGAAAAGCTGTAACTCGGTGAGATGTATTAACGGAACACACAGCAGTTTCTCAGAATGCTTCTTTCCAGTTTTTAACGGAAGATATTTTCATTTTCACGATAGCCTTCTATGAGCTTCCAAATATCACTTTGCAAATTTCACAAGAACAGTCTTAGTGAACGACTTCTTGACGGGAAAGCTGTAACTCTGTGAGATAAACTAACACAACACAAAGCAGTTTCTCAGACAGTTTCTTTTCGGTTTTTATCTTTGGATATTTCCATTTTCACAGTAGCCCTCAATGGGCTTCCAAATATCATTTTGCAAATTTCACAAGAACAGTCTTAGTGAACGACTTATTGAGGGGAAAGCTGTAACTCTGTGACATGAATTAACATAACACAAAGCAGTTTCACAGAAAGCTTCATTTCAGTTTTTATTTTAGGATGTTTTCTTTTTCACCATAGCCCTCAATGGGCCTCCAAATATCACTTTGCAAATTCCACAAGAAAAGTCTTGGTGAACGGCTTCTTGAGGGGAAAGCTGTAACTCTGTGGGATGAATTAACAGAACACAAAGCAGTTTCTCAGAAAGCTTCTTTCCAGTTTTTACCCGAAGATTTTTCCTTTTTCACCATAGCCCACTATGGGCTTCCAAATATCACTTTGCAAATTCCACAAGTACAGACTTAGCGAAAGGTTTCTTAAGGGAAAAACTCTAACTCTTTGAGATGAATTAACAGAACACAAAACAGTTTTTCAGAAAGCTTTTTCTCAGTTTTTATCTTAGGATATTTCCTTTTTCACCATAGCCATCTATGGGTTTCCAAAAACATTTTGCAAATTCCACAAGAACAGTCTTAGGGAAAAGATTCTGAAAGGGAAAGGTGTAATTCTGTGAGATGAATAAAAAGAACACAAAGCAATTTCTCAGAAATCTTCTTTCTAATTTTTAACGGAAGATATTTCGTTTTTAACCATAGCCCTCTAGATGCTTCCAAATATCACTTTGAAAATTCCACAAGAACAGTCTTAGTGAAAGGTTTCTTTAGGGGAAAGTTGTAACTCTGTGAGATGAACTAACAGAACACAAACCAGTTTCTCAGAAACCTTCTTTTCGGTTTTTATCTTACGATATTTCCATTTTCACCATAGCCCTCTAGGGGTTCCAAATATCACGTTGTAAATTACACAAGAACATTCTTAGCAAAAGGCTTCTTGAGGGGAAAGCTGGAACTCTGTAAGATGAATTAAGAGAACACAAAACAGTTTCTCAGAATCTTTCTTTTCAGTTTTTATCATAGGCTATTTCCTTTTTCACCATAGCCCTCTATGGGATTTCAAATATCACTTTGCAAATTCCACATGAACAGTCTTAGCTAAAGTCTTCTTGAGGGGAAAGCTGTAACTCAGTGAGATGAATTAACAGAACACAAAGCAGTTTCTCAGAAAGATTCTTTCCAGTTTTTAACGGAACATATTTCCTTTTTCACTGTAGCCCACTATGGACTTCCAACTATCACCTTGCAAATTCCACAGGAACAGTCTTAGTGAACGGCTTCTTGACGGGAAAGCTGTAGCTTTGTGAGATGAATTAAGAGAACACAAGGCAGTTTCTCAGAAAGCTTCTTTAAGGTTTTTATCTTATGATAATTCCTTTTTCGCCATAACCCTCTAGGGGCTTCCAAATATCACTTTGTGAATTCCTCAAGAACAGCCTTAGCGAAAGGCTTCTGGAAGAGAAAGCTGTAACTCTGTGAAATGAAATAAGAGAACACAAAGCAGTTTCTAAGAAAGCTTCTTTCCAGTTTTTAACTGAAGATATTACCTTTTTAACGAAAGCTCTCTACGGGCTTCCAAATATCACTTTGCAAATTCCACAAGAACAGCCTTAGCGAAAGGCTTCTTGAGGGGAAAGCTATAACTCTGTGAGATAAATTAAGAAAACACAAAGCAGTTTCTCAGAAAGCTTCTTTCCAGTTTTTAACGGAAGATATTTCCTTTATCACCGTAGCCCTCTATGGGCTTCCAAATATCATATTGCAATTTCCACAAGAACAGTCTTAGCAAAAGGCTTCTTGAGAGGAAGGCGGTAACACTGGGAAATGAATAAACAGAACACAAAGCAGTTTCTCAGAAAGATTCTTTCCAGTTTATGTCTTAGGATATTTCCTTTTTCATCATAGCCCTCTATGTGCTTCCAAATAAGACTTTGAAAATTCCACAAGAACAGTCTTAGCGAAAGGCTTCTTGAGGGGAGAGCTGTAATTCTGTGAGATGAATTAACAGAACACAAAGCAGTTTCACAGAAAGCTTCTTTCCAGTTTTTAACGGAAGATATTTCCTTTTTCACCAAAGCCCTCTGTGGGCTTCCAAATATCACTTTGCAAATTCCACAAGAACAGACTTAGCGGAAGGCTTCTTGAAGGGAAAGCTGTAACTCTGTGAGATGAATTAACAGAAAACAAAGCAGTTTCTCAGAAAGCTTCTTTCCAGTTTTTAACGGAAGATATTTCCTTTTTCACCAAAGCCGTCAATGGGCTTCCAAAGATCACCTTGCAAATTCCACAAGAACCGTCTTACGAAAGGCTTCTTCAGGTGAAAGCTGTAACTCTGTGAGATGAATTAAAAGAACACAAAGCAGTTTCTCAGAGAGCTTCTTTCCAGTTTTTAACTGAAGATATTTCCTTTATCACCATAGCCGTTTATGGACTTCCAAACATCACTTTGTAAATTACACAAGAACAGTCTTAGCGAAAGGCTTCTTGAGGGGACTGCTGTAACTCTGTGAGATGAATTAACAGAACACAAAGCTGTTTCTTGTAAAGCTTCTTTCCACTTTTTAACGGAAGAATTTTTCTTTTTCACCATAGCCTTCTATGGGCTTTCAAATATCACTTGGGAAATTCCACAAGAAGAGCCTTAGCGAAAGGCTTCTTGAGGAGAAAGCTGTAACTCTGTGAAATGAATTATCAGAACACAAAGCAGTTTCTCAGAATGCCTCTTTTCAGTTTTTAACGGAAGATATTTCCTTTTCCACGATAGCCCTCGATGGGTTTCCAAATATCACTTTGCAAATTCCACAAGAACAGTCTTAGCGAAAGGCATCTTGAGGGGAAAGCTGTAACTCTGTGAGATGAATTATCAGAACACAAATCAGTATTTCAGAAAGCTTGTTTTCAGTTGTTGTCTTAGGATACTTCCTTTTTCACCATAGTCCTCTATGGGCTTCCAAATATCACTTTGCAAATTCCACAAGAACAGTCTTAGCGAAATGCTTCTTGAGGGAAAAGCTGTAACTCTGTGAGATGAAAGAACAGAATACAAAGCAGTTTCTCAGAAAGCTTCTTTCCAGTTTTTAACGGAGGATATTTCCTTTTTCACCATAGCCCTCTATGGGCTTCTAATATCACGTTCTAAATTCCACAAGAACAGTCTTAGCGAAAGGCTTCTTGAGGGGAAAGCTGTATCTCTGTGAGATGAATTAACAGTACACAAACCAGTTTCTCAGAAAGCTTCTTTCCAGTTTTTAACGGAGAATATTTCCTTTTTCACCATAGACATCTATGGCCTTCTAAATATCACTTTCCAAATTCCACAAGAACAGTCATAGGGAAAGGCTTCTTGAGGGGAAAACTGTAACTCTGTGAGATGAAATAACATAACACAAAGCACTTTCTCAGAAATCATATTTCCAGTTTTTAACGGAATATGTTTCCTTTTTCACCAAAGCCCTCTAAGGGTTTCCAAATATCTCTTTTCAAACTCCTCAAGAACAGTCTAAGCGAAAGGCTTCTTGAGTCGAAAGCTGTAACTCTGTGCGATGAATTAACAGAACACAAAGAGTTTTCTCAGTAAGCTTCTTTCCAGTTTTTAACGGAAGATATTTCCTTTTTTACCAAAGACGTCTTTGGGCTTCCAAATATCACTTTGCAAATTACACAATAACAGTGTTAGCGAAATGCTTCTTGAGGGGAAAGCTGTAAATCTGTGAGATGAATTAACAGAACACAAAGCAGTTTCTCAGAAATCTTCTTTCCAGTTTTTAACTGAAGATATTTCCTTTTTCACTATAGCCCTCTTTGGTCTTCCAAATATCACTTTGCAAATTCCACAAGAACAGGCTTGGCGAAAGGCTTTTTGAGGGGAAAGCTGTAACTGTGTGAGATGAATTCACAGAACACAAAGCAGCTTCTCAGATAGCTTCTTTGCAGTTTTCTACGGAAGATATTTTCTTTTTCACCAAGCCCTCTATGGGCTTCCAAATATCACTTTGCAAATTCCACAAGAACAGTCTCAGCGTAAGGGTTCTTCAGTGGAAAGCTGTAACTCTGTAAAATGAAATAACAGAACACACAGCAGTTTCTCAGAAATCTTCTTTCCAGTGTTTAACTGAAGATATTTCCTTTTTCACAATAGCCCTCTATGAGTTTCCAAATATCACTTTCCAAATTCCACAAGAACAGTCTTAGCGGAAGGCTTCTTGAGGGGAAGTCTGTAACTCTGTGAAATGAATTAACGGAACACAAAACAGTTTCACAGAGAGCTTTTCTTCACTTTTTATCTTAAGATATTTCCTTTTTCACCACAGCTCTCTTTGGGCTTCTAAATATCACTTTCCAAATTCCACAAGAACTGTCTTAGGGAAAGGCTTCTTGAGGGGAAACTGTAACACTGTGGGGTGAATTATCAGAAAACAAAGCAGTTTCTCAGAAAGCTTCTTTCCAGTTTTTGACGGAAGATATTTCCATTTTCACCATAGCCCTCTAAGGGCTTCCAAATATCACTTTGCATATTCCACAAGAACAGTCCTAGTGAAAGATTTCTTAAGGGGAAAGCTGTAAATCTGTGAGATGAATTAACAGAACACAAAGCATTTTCTCAGAAGGCTTCTTTCCAGTTTCTGTCTTGGTATATTTCCTTTTTCACCACAGCCCTCTAAGGTCTTCTAAATATCACTTTCCAAATTCCACAAGAACAGTCTTAGGGAAAGGCTTCTAGAGAGGAAAGTTGTAACTCTGTGAGATGAATTAACAGAACACAAAGCAATTTCTTAGAAAGCTTCTTTCCAGTTTTTAACGGAAGATATTTCCTTTTTTACCAAAGCCGTCTTTGGGCTTCCAAATATCACTTTGCATATTACACAAGAACAGTGTTAGCGAAATGCTTCTTGAGGGGAAAGCTGTAACCCTGTGACATGAAATAACAGGACACAAAGCAGTTTCTCAGAAAGCTTCTTTCCAGTTTTTAACTGAAGATATTTCCTTTTTCACTATAGCCCTCTTTGTTCTTCCAAATATCACTTTGCAAATTCCACAAGAACAGTCTTAGCGAAAGGCTTCTTGAGGGGAAAGCTGTAACACTGTGAGATGAATTACCAGAACACAAAGCAGTAGATCAGAAAGCTTCTTTCCAGTTTTTAACTTAAGATATTTCCTTTTTCACCATTGCCCTCTATGGGCTTCCAAATATCACTTTGCAAATTCCACAAGAAGAGTCTTAGTGAAAGGCTTCTTGAGGGGAAAGCTGTAATCAGAAAGCTTCTTTCCAGTTTTTAACGGAAGATATTTCCTTTTTCACCATATCTCTCTATTGGTTTCCAAATATCAGTTTGAAAATTTCACAAGAATAGTCCTAGTGAATGGCTTCTTGAGGGGAAAGGTGTAACTTTGTGAGATGAATTAAGAGAACACACAGCAATTTCTCAGAAAGCTTCTATCCAATTTTTAACTGAAGATATTTCCTTTTTCACCATAGCCTTGTATGGGCTTCCAAATATCACTTCACATATTCCACAAGAACAGTCTTAGCGAAAGGCTTCTTGAGGAAATAGCTGTAACTCTGTGAGATGTATTAACAGAACACAAAGCAGTTTCTCAGAAAGCTTCTTTTCAGTTTCTGCCTTAGGATATTTCCTTTTTCACCGTAGCCCTCTATGGGTTTCCAAATATCACTTTGAAAATTTCACAAGAATAATCTTAGTGAACGGCTTCTTGAGGGGAAAGCTGTAACTCTGTGAGATGAACTAACAAAACAGAAAGAAGTTTCTCAGAAAGCTTCTTTTCGGTTTTTAACAGAAGATATTTCCTTTTTCACCATGGCCCTATAAGGGCTTCCAAATTTCACTTTGTAAATTCCACAAGAACAGTCTTAGTGAAAGGATTCTTGAGGGAAATGCTTTAACTCTGTGAGATGCATTAAGAGAACAAAAAGAAGTTTTTCAGAAAGCTTCTTTCCAATTTTTTAACTGAAGATATTTCCTTTCTCACATAGCCCTCTATGGGCTTCCAAATATCACTTTGCAAATTCCACAAGAACAGTCTTAGCGATAGGCTTCTGGAGAGGAAAGCTGTAACTCTGTGAGATAAATTAACAGAACTCAAAGTAGTTTCTCAGAAATCTTCTTTCCAGTTTTTAACGGAATAAGTTTCCTTTTTCACCTTAGAGCTCTATGGGCTTCCAAACATGACTTTGCAGATTCCACAAGAACAGTCTTAGCGAAACGTTTCTTGAGGGGAAAGCTGTAACTCTATGAGATTAATTAACAGAACACAAAGCAGTTCCTCAGAAAGTTTCTTTCAAGTTTTTAACTGAAGATATTTCCTTTTCACCACAGCACTCTATGGGCTTCCAAATATCACTTTGCAAATCTCACAAGAACAGTCTCAGCGAAGGGCTATTTGAGAGGAAAGCAGTATCTCGGTGAGATGTATTAGCAGAACACACGGCAGTTTCTCAGAAAGCTTCGTTCCACTTTGTAACGGAAGATATTTCCTTTTTCGCATAGCCCTCTAAGAGCTTCCAAATATCACTTTGCTAATTACCCAAGAACAGTCTTAGCGAAGGGCTTCTGGAATTAAAACCTGTAACTCTGTGAGGTGAACTAACAGAACACAAAGCAGTTTCTCAGAAACCTTCTTTTCAGTTTTTATCTTATTATATTTCCTTTTTCACCAAAGCCCTCTATGGACTTCCAAATATCTCTTTGCAAATTCCACAAGAACAGTCTTAGCGAAAGGCTTATGGAGGGGAAAGCTGTAACTCTGTGACATGAATTAACAAAACACAAAGCAGTTTTTCAGAAATCTTTCTTCCAGTTTTAACCAAAGATATTTCCTTTTTTACCGTAGCCCTCTATGGGCTTGCAAATATCACTTTGCAAATTCCACAAGAAGAGCCTTACAGAAAGGCTTCTTGAGAGGAAAGCTGTAACTCGGTGAGATGTATTAACAGAACACTATGTAGTTTCTCAGAAAGCTTCTTTCCAGTTATTAAAGGAAGATATTTCCTTTTTCACCATAGCCTTCTATGGGTTTCCAAATATCACTTTGAAAATTTCACAAGAATAGTCCAACTGAACGGCTTCTGGAGGGGAAAGCTGTAACTCTGTGAGATGAACCAACAGAACACAACGCAGTTTCTCAGAAAGCTTCTTTTCGGTTTTTAATGGAAGATATTTCGTTTTTCAACATAACCCTCTATGGGCTTCCAAATTTCACTTTGCAAATTCAAAAAGAACAGTCTTAGCGAAAGGCTTCTTCAGTGGAAAGCTGTTACTCTGTGAGATGAATTAAGAGAACACAAGGAAGTTTCTCAGAGAGCTTATTTCCAGTTTTAAACTGAAGATATTTCCTTTTTCAAATAGCCCTCTATGGGTTTCCAAAAAACACTTTGCAAATTCCACAAGAACAGTCTTAGCGAAAGACTTCTTGAAGGAAAACATGTAACGCTGTGAGATGAATTAACAGAACACAAAGCAGTTTCTCAGAAAGCTTCTTTCCAGTTTTTAACTGAAGATATTTCCTTTTTTACCGTAGCCCTCTAAGGGCTTCCAAATATCATTTTGCAAATTCCACAAGAACTGTCGTAACGAAAGGTTTCTTGAGTGGAAAGCTGTAACTCTGTGAGATGAATTAACAGAACACAAAGCAGTTTCTCAGAAAGCTTCTTTCTAGTTTCTAACTGAAGATATTTCCTTTTTCACAATAGCCCTCTACTGGCTTCCAAATATCACTTTGCAAATTAAACAGTAACAGTATTAGAGAAAGGATTCTGAGAGGAAAGCTGTAACTCTGTGAGATGAATTAACAGAACACAAAGCAGTTTCTCAGAAATCTTTTTTCCAGTCTTTAACGGAAGATATTTCCTTTTTCACCTTAGCGCTCCATGGGCTTCCAAATATGACCTTGCAGATTCCACAAGAACAGTCTTAGTGAAAGTCTTACTGAGGAGAAAGCTGTAACTCTGTGAGATGAACTTACAGAACACAAAGCAGTTTCTCGAAAGGCTTATTTTAAGTTTTTATCTTAGGATATTTCCTTTTTCACCATAGCCTTCTAAGGGCTTCCAAATATCACTTTGCAAATTCCACAAGAACAGTCTTAGGGAATGGCTTCTTGAGGGGAAAGCTGTAACTCTGTGAGATGAATTAACAGAGCACAACGCAATTTCTCAGTAAGCTTCTTTCCAGTTTTTAACTGAAGATATTTCCTTTTTCACCATAGCCCTCTATTGGCTTCTAAATATCACTTTGCAAATATCACAAGAACAGTCTTAGAGATCGGCTTCTTTAGGGGAAGGTTGTAACTCCTTGAGATGAACTAACAGAACACAAAGTGCTTTCTCAGATAGCTTCTTTTCGGTTTTTATCTCATGATGTTTCCATTTTCACCGTAGCCCTCCATGGGCTTCCAAATATCACTTTGCAAGTTCCACAAGAACAGTCTTAGGGGAAGGCTTCTTGAGGAGAAACTGTAACTCTTAGAGATGAATTAACAGATCACAAAGCAGTTTCTCAGAAAGCTTCTTTCAAGTTTTTAACTGAAGATATTTCCTTTTTCACCATAGACTTCTACGGGCTTCCATATATCACTTTGCAAATTCCACAAGAACAGTCTTAGCCAAAGGCTTCTTGAGGAGAAAGCTGTAACTCTTTGAGATGAATACACAGAACACAAAGTAGGTTCTCAGAAAGCTTCTTTTCTGTTTTTATCTTAGGATATTTCCATTTTCACCATAGCACACTGTGGGCTTTCAAATATCACTTTGCAAATTCCACAAGAACAGTCTTAGCGAAAGGCTTCTTTCAGGGAAAACTGTAACTCTGTGAGATGAATTAACAGAACACAAAGCAGTTTCTCAGAAAGCTTCTTTCCAGTTTTTAACGGAAGATATTTCCGTTCTCCCCATAGCTCTCTATGAGATTCCAAATATCACTGTGCAAATTCCACAAGAACATTCGTAGCGAAAGTCTTCTGGTGGGGAAATCTGTAACTCTGTGAGATGAATTAACAGAACACAAAGCAGTTTCTTAGAAATCTTCTTTACAGTTTTTAACGAAAGATATTTCCGTTTTCACCATAGCCCCTTATAGGCTTCCAAATATCACTTTGAAAATTCCACAAGAACTGTCTTAGCGAAAGACTTCTTGAGGCGAAAGCTGTATCTCTGTGAGATGAATTAACAGAACACAAAGCAGTTTCTCAGAAGTCGTCTTTCCAGTTTTTAACTGATGATATTTCCTTTTTCACCGTAGTCTTCTGTGGGCTTCCAAATATCACTTTGCAAATTCCACAAGAACAGTCTTTGAGAAAAGCTTCTTGTGGGAAAATCCGTAACTCTGTGAGATGAATTAACAGAAGACACATCAGTCTCTCAGAATCTTTCTTTCCAGTTTTACACTGAAGTTATTTCCTTTTTCACCAAAGCCCTCTATGGGCTTCCAAATATCACTTTGCAAATTCCACAAGAAAAATCTTAGTGAAAGGCTTCTTGAGGGGAAAACTGTAACTCTGTGAGATGAATTAACAGAACACAAAGTAGTTTCTCAGAAATCTTCTTTCCAGTAGTTAACGGAAAATATTACCTTTTTCACCGTAGCCCTCTAAGGGCTTCCAAATATCACTTTGCAAATTCCACAAGAACAGTCCTAGTGAAAAATTTATTGAGGGGAAAGCTGTATCTCGGTGTGATGTGTTAACAGAACACATGGCAGTTTCTCAGAATGCATCTTTCCAGTTTTTAACGGAAGATATTTCCTTTTTCAACACAGCCCTCTATGGTGTTCCAAACATCTCTTTGCAAATTACACAAGAACAGCCTTCGTGAACGGCCTCTTGAGGGGAAAGCTGTAAATCTGTGAGATGAACTAACAGAACTCAAAGCAGATTCTCAGAAAGCTTCTTTTCGGTTTTTATCTTAGGATATTTCCAATTTCACCATAACCCTCTATGGGCTTCCAAATATCACCTTGCAAATTCCACAAGAACAGTCTTAGCCAAAGGCTTCTTGAGGGGAAAGTTCTAACTCTTTGAGATGAATTAACAGAACACAAAGCAGTTTCTCAGAAAACTTCTTTTCAGTTTTTTTCTTAGGATATTTCCTTTTTCAGACTAGCTCTCTATGGTCTTCGAAATATCACATTGCAAATTCAAGCAGAACAGTCTTAACGAAAGGCTTCTTGAGGGGAAAGTCTAACTCTTCGATAGGAATTAACAGAACACAAAGCAGTTTCTCAGAAAGCTTCTTTTCAATTTTTAACTGAAGATATTACCTTTTTCACCATAGCCCTCTATGGGCTTCCAAATATCACTTTGCAAATTCCAAAAGAACAGTCTTAGCGAAAGGTTTCTTGAGGGGAAAGCTTTAACTCTGTGAGTGGAATTAACAGAACACAAAGCAGTTTCTCAGAAAGCTTCTTTTCAGTTTTTATCATAGTATATTTCCTTTTTCACCATAGCCCTATATGGGCTTCCAAATATCACTTTGCAAATTCCACAGGAAAGGTCTTAGCGAAAGGCTTCTTTAGGGAAAATCTGTAACTCTGTGAGATGAATTAACAGAACACAAATCATTTTATCAGAAAGTTTTTTTCAGTTTTTATCTTACGATATTTCCTTTTTCGCCATAGCCCACTATGGGCTTCCAAATATCACTTTGCAAATTCCACAAGAACAGTCTTACAGAAAGGCTTCTTGAGAGGTAAGCTGTAACTCTGTGAGATGAATTAAGAGAACACAAAGCAGATTCTCAAAATGATTCTTTCCAGTTTTAAACTGAAGATATTTCCTTTTCACCATAGCCCCCTATGGGCTCCAAAATAACACTTTGGATATTCCAGAGGAACAATCTTAGCAAAAGGCTTCTTGAGCGGAAAGCTGTAACTCTGTGAGATGAATTAACAGATCACAAAGCAGTTTTTCAGAAATATTCTTTCCAGTTTTTAACTGAAGATATTTCCTTTTTCACCAAAGCCCTCTATGGGGTTCCAAATATCACTTCGCAAATTACACAAGAACAGCCTTACAGAAAGTCTTCTTGAGGGGAAAGCTTTAACTGTGTAAGATGAATTAACAGAACACAAAGCAGTTTCTCAGAAAGCTTCTTTCCAGTTTTTAACAGAAGATATTTCTTCTTTCACCATAGCCCTCTATCGGCTTCCAAATATCACTTTGAAAATTCCACAAGAACAGTCTTAGCGAAAGGCTTCTTGAAGGTAAAGCTGTAACTCTGTGAGGTGAATTAACAGAACACCAAGCAGTTTCTCAGAAAGCTTCTTTTCAGTTAATATCTTAGGATATTTCCGTTTTCACCATAGCCTACTATGGGCTTCCAAATATCACTTTGAAAATTCCACAAGAACAGTCTTAGTGAAAGGCTTTTTGAGGGGAAATCTGTAATTTTGTGAGATGAATTCAGAGAACACAAACAGTTTCTTAGAAAGCTTATTTCCACTTTTAAACTGAAGATATTTCCTATTTCAACATAGTCCTCTTCTGCCTTCCCAATATCATCTTGAAAATAGCACAAGAACAGTCTTAGCGAAAGGCTTCTTGAGGGGAAAGCTGTATCTCTTTGAGATAAATTAACAGAACACGAAGGAGTTTCTCAGAAAGCTTCTTTCCAGATTTTAACTTAAGATATTTCCTTTTTCACCGTAGCCCTCTATCGGCTCCAAAATATCAATTTGCAAACTGCACAAGAACAGTCTTAGCGAAAGGCTTCTTGAGGGGAAACCTGTAACTATGTGAGATGAATTAACAGAACACAAAACAGTTTCTCAGAAAGCTTCTTTCCAGTTTTTAACTGAGGATATTTCCTTTTTCACCATAGCCCTCTAAATGCTTCCAAATATCACTTTCAAAATTCCACAAGAGCAGTCTTATCGAAAGGCTTTTTGAGGGGAAAGCTGTAACTCTGTGAAATGAATTAACAGAACACAAAGCAGTTTCTCATAAAGATTTTTTCCAGTTTTTAACGGAAGGTGTTTTCTTTTTCATAGTAGTCTTCTTTGGGCTTCCAAATATCACTTCGCAAATTCCACAACAACAGTCTTACCGAAAGGCTTCTTGGGGGAAAGCTGTAACTCTGTGAGATAAATTTACAGAACACAAAGCAGTTTCTCAGAATGCTTCTTTCCAATTTTTTCACGGAAGATATTCCCTTTTTCACCATCGCCCTCTATGGGCTTCCAAATATCACTTTGCAAATTCCACAAGAACAGTCTTAGCGAAAGGCTTCTTGACGGGAAAGCTGTAAATCTGCGAGGTGAATTAACAGATCACAAAGCAGTTACTCAAAAGGCTTCTTTTTAGTTTTTATCTTAGGATATTTCCTTTTTCACCACAGCCCTCCATGGGCTTCCAAATATCACTTTGCAAATTCCACAAGAACAGTCTTAGCAAAAGGCTTCTTCAGGGGAAAGCTGTAATTCTGTGAGATGAATTAACAGAACACAAAGCAGTTTCTCAAAATGCTTCTTTCCAGTTTTTAACTGAAGATATTTCCTTTTTCACCGTAGCCCTCTATGGGCTTCCAAATATCACCTTGGAAATTCCACAAGAATAGTCTTAGCGAAAGGCTTCTTGGGGGAAAGCTGTAAGTCTGTGAGATGAATTAACAGAACACAAAGCCGTTTCTCAGAAAGCTTCTATCCAGTTTTTAAAGAAGAGACTTCCTTTTGCAATATAGACCTCTATGGGCTTCCAAATATCACTTTGAAAATTCCACAAGAACTGTCTTAGCAAAAGGCTTCTTGAGGGGAAAGCTGTAACTCTGTGAGATGAATTAACAGAACACAAAGCCTTTTCTCAGAAAGCTTCTTTCCAGTATTTAACGGAAGATATTTCCTTTCTCACCATTGCCCTCTATGTGCTTCCAAATATCACTTTGCAAATTCCACAAAAACAGTCTTAGCGAAAGGCTTCTTGAGGGGAAAGCTGTAACTCTGTGAGATGATTTAATAGAACTCAATGAAGTTTCTCAAAAAGCTTCTTTCCAGTTTTTAACTGAAGATATTTCCTTTTTCACCATAGCCCTCTATGGGCTTCCAAATATCACTTTGCAAATTCCACAGGAACAGTCTTAGCGTAAGGATTCTTGAGGGGAAAGTTGTAACTCTGTGAGATGAATTAACAGAACACAAAGGAGTTTCTCAAAAAGCTTCTTGTCAGTTTTTATCTTAGGATACTTCCTTTGTCACCATAGCCCTCTATGGGCTTCTAAATATCACTTCGCAAATTCCACAAGAACATTCTGAGTGAGCATCTTATTGAGGGGAAAGCTGTACTTCTGTGAGATGAATTAACAGAACACAAAGCAGTTCCTCAGTAAATTTCTTTTCGGTTTTTATCTTAGTATATTTCCTTTTTCACCATACCCCTCTATGGAATTCCAAATATCACTTTGCAAATTACAGAAGAACAGTCTTAGTGAACGGCTTCTTGAGGGGAAAGCTAAAACTCTGTGAGATGATTTAACAAAACAGAAAGCAGTCTCTCAGAAAGCTTCTTTCCAGTTTTCTCCGGAAGATATTTCTTTTTTCACCATAGTCCTCTATGGGCTTCCAAATATCACTTTGAAAATTCCACAAGAAGAGTCTTAGCAAAAGGCTTCCTGAGAGGAAAGCTGTAACTCTGTGAGATGAATTAAGAGAACACAAATCAGTTTCTGAGAAGGCTTCTTTCCAGTTTTTAACAGAACATATTTCCTTTTTCACCATAGCCTTCTAAGGGCTTCCAAATATCACTTTGCAAATTCCACAAGAACAGTCTTAGGGAGTGGCTTCTTGAGGGGAAAGCTGTAACTCTGTGACATGAATTAACAGAACACAAAGCAGTTTCTCAGAAAGCTTGTTTTCTGTTTTTATCTTAGGATATTTTCTTTTCCACCATAGCCCTCTATGGGCTTCCAAATATCACTTTGAAAATTCCACAAGAACAGTCATACCAAAAGGCTTATTGAGGGGAGAGTTGTAACTCTGTGAGATGAATTAACAGAACAGAAAGCAGTTTCTCAGAAAGTTTCTTTTTAGTTTTTACCTTACGATATTTCATTTTTCATCATAGACCTCTATGGGCTTCCAAATATCTCTTTGCAAATTTCACATAAACAGTGTTACGGAAAAGCTTCTTGAGGTGAAAGCTGTAACTCTGTGAGATGAATTAACAGAACTCAAAGTAGTATTTCAGAAATCTTCCTTCCAGTTTTTAGCGGAAGATATTTCCTTTTTCTCCATAGCCCTCTGTGGGCTTCCAAATATCACCTTGTAAATTCCACAGGAACAGTCTTAGTGAATGGCTTCTTGAGGGGAAAGCTATAACTCTGTGAGATGAATTAATAGAACACAATGCAGTTTCTCAGAAAGCTTCTTTCCAGTTTTTAAGGGAAGAGATTTCCTTTTAAACCATAGCCCTCTAGGGGCTTCCAAATATCACTTTGCAAATTACACAAGAACAGTCTTAGCGAAAGGATTCTTGATGGGAAAGCTGTAACTATGTGAGATGAATTAACAGAACACAAAGCGGTTTCTCAGAAAGCTTCTTTCCAGTTTTTAACTGAAGATATTTCCTTTTTCATCATAGCCCTCTGTGGGCTTCAAAATATCACTTTGAAAATACCATAAAAAGAGTCTTAGCAAAAGGCTTCTTGAGGGGATAGCTGCAACTCTGTGAGACGAATTAACAGAACACAAAGCCGTTTCTCAGAAAGCTTCTTTCCAGTTTTTAACTGAAGATATTTCCTTTTTCGCTGTAGCCCTCTTTGGGCTTCGAAATATCACTTTGCCAATTCCACAAGAATAGTCTTAGTGAAAGGCTTATTGAGGGGAAAGCTGTAACTCTGTGAGATGAATTATAAGAACACAAAGCCATTTCTCAGAAAGCTTCTTTCCAGTTTTTAATGAAGAGAATTACTTTTTCACCATAGACATCTATGGGCTTCCAAATATCACTTTGAAAATTCCACAAGAACAGCCTTAGCGAAAGGCTTCTTGAGGGGAAAGGTGTAACTCTGTAGGATGAATTAACAGAACACAAAGCCATTTCTCAGAAAGCTTCTTTCCAGTTTTTAGCGAAAGATATTTCCTTTCTCACCATTGGCCTCTATGGGCTTCCAAATATCACTTTGCAAATTCCACAAGAACAGTCTTAGCAAAAGGCTTCTTGAGGGAAAAGCTGTAACTCTGTAGGATGAATTAACAGAACACAAAGCAGTTTCTCAGAAAGCTTCTTTCCACTTTTTAACTGAAGATAATATCTTTTTCACCATAGCCCTCTATAGGCCTCCAAATATCACTTTGCAAATTCCACAAGAACAGTCTTAGCGAAAGGCTTCTTGAGGGGAAAGCTGTAACTCGGTGAGATGAATTAACAGAACACAGAGAAGTTTCTCAGAAAGCTTCTTTCCAGTTTTTAACTGAAGATATTTCCTTTTTCACCGTAGCTCTCTATGGGCTTCCAAATATCACTTAGGAAATTCCACTAGAATAGTCTTAGCGAAGAGCTTCTTGAGGGGAAAGCTGTAACTGTGTAAGATGAATTAACAGAACACAAAGCCGTTTCTCAGATAGCTTCTTTCCAGTTTTTAAGGAAGAGATTTCCTTTTTCACCATAGCCCTCTATGGGCTTACAAATATCACTTTGAAAATTCCACAAGAACAGTCTTAGCGAAAGGCTTTTTGAGAGGAATGCTGTAACTCTGTGAAATGATTTATGAGAACACAAGACCCTTTCTCAGAAAGCTCTTTCCAGTTCTTAACTGAAGATATTTCCTTTTTCTCCATAGCCCTCTATGGGCTTTCAAATGTCACTTTGCAAATTCCACAAGAGAAGTCTTAGCGAAAGGCTTCTTGAGGGGAAATCTGTAAATCTCTGAGATGAATTAAAGGAACACAATGAAGTTTCCCAAAAAGCTTCTTGCCAGTTTTTAACTGAAGATATTTCCTTTTTCAGCATAGCCATCTATGGGCTTCCAAATATCACTTTGAAAATTCCACAAGGACAGTCTTAGCGAAAGACTTCTTGACAGGAAAGCTATAACTCTGTGAGATTCACTAACAGAACACAAAGCAGTTTCTCATAATGCTTCCTTCCAGTTTTAACTGAAGATATTTTCTTTTTCACCATAACACTCTATGTGCTTCAAAATATCACTTTCCAAATTCCACAAGAACAGTCTTGGCGAAAGGCTTCTTGAGGGGAAAGCTGTAACCCTGTGTGATGAATTAAGAGAACACAAAGCTGTTTCTTAGAAAGCTTAATTCCAGTTTTTAACTGAAAATATTTCTTTTTAAGCATAGCCTTCTATGGTCTTCCAAATATCACTTTTTAAATTACAGAAGAACAGTCTTAGTGAGAGGCTTCTTGAGGCGAAAGCTATAACACTGTGAGATGAATTAAGAGAACACAAAGCCGTTTCTCAGAAAGCTTCTTTCCAGTTTTTAACGGAATTGATTTCCTTTTTCACCATAGCCCCCTAAGGATTTCCAAATATCACTTTGCAAATTCCACAAGAACAGTCTTTGCGAAAGGCTTCTTGAGAGGAAAGCTATAACGCTGTGAGATGAATTAACAGAACACAAAGCAGTTTCTGAAAAAGCTTTTTTCACTTTTTATCTTAGCATATTTCCTTTTTCAGCATAGCCCTCTATGAGCTTCCAAATATCACTTTGCAAATTCCACAAGAACACTCTTAGCGAAAGGTTTCATGAGGGGAAAGCTTTAACTCTGTGAGATGAATTAACAGAACATAAAGCCTTTTATCAGAAACCTTCTTTCCAGTTTTTAACGGAAGAGATTTCATTTTTCTCCATAGCCCTCTATGGGCTTCCAAATATCACTTTGCAAATTCCACAACAACAGCCTTAGCGAAAGGGTTCTTGAGGGGAATGCGGTAGCTCTGTGAGATGAATTAAGAGAACACAAGGCCGTTTCTCAGAAAACTTCTTTCCAGTTATTAACTGAATATATTTCCTTTTTCACCATAGCCCTCTATGGGCTTCCAAATATCACTTTGCAATTTCCACAAGAACAGTCTTAGCGAAAGGCTTCTTGAGGGGAAAGCTGTAACTCTGTGAGTTCTATTAACAGAGCACAATGCAGTTTCTCAAAAAGCTTCTTTCCAGTTTTTAACTGAAGATATTTCCTTTTTCACCGTAGCCCTCTTTGGGCTTCCAAATATCACTTTGCAAATTCCACAAAAACAGAATTAGCGAAAATCTTCTTGAGAGGAAAGCTATAACACTCTGAAATGAACTAAGAGAACACAAAGCCGTTTCTCAGAATGCTTCTTTCCAGTTTTTAACTGAAGATATTTTCTTTTTCACCATAACCCTCTATGGGCTTCCAAATATCACTTTGCAAATTCCACATGAACAGTCTTAGGGAAAAGCTTCTTGAGAGGAAAGTTGTAACTCTGTGAGATGCATTAAGAGAACACAAAGCCGTTTCTCAGAAAGCTTCTTTTCAGTTTTTATATTCGGTTATTTCCTTTTTCACCATAGAACTCTAAGGGCTTCCAAATATCACTTTGCAAATTCCACAAGAACAGTCTTAGCGAAATTCTTCTTGAGGGGAAAGCTGTAAGTCTGTGAGATGAATTAACAGAACAGAAAGTAGTTTCTCCCAAAGATTCTTTCCAGTTTTTAACGGAAGATATTTCCTTTTTCACCATTGCCCTCTATGGGATTCCAAATATCACTTTGCAAATTCCACAAGAACAGTCTTATGGAAAGCTTTTTTGAGAAGAAAGGTGTAATTCTGTGAAATGAATTAACAGAACCCAAAGCAGTTTCTCAGAAGGCTTCTTTCCAGTTTTTAACGGCAGCTACTTCCTTTAGCACCCTGACCCTTTATCGGCTTCCAACTATCATTTGGCAAATTCCCCAAGAACAGTCATAGCGAAAGGCTTCTTGAGGGGAAAATTGAAACTCTGTGAAATGAATTAACAGAACACAAAGCAGTTTCTCAGAAAGCTTGTTTTCTGTTTTTGTCTTAGGATATTTCCTTTTTCACCAAGTTCCTCCATGGGTTTCCAAATATCAATTTGCATATCCCACAAGAACAGTCTTAGGGAAAGGCTTCTTGAGGGGAAAGCTGTAATTCTGTGAGATGAATTAACAGAACACAAAGAGTTTCCCAGAAAGCTTCTTTCCAGTTTTTAACGGAAGCTATTTCCTTTTCCACCATAGCCCTCTATGGGCTTCCAAATATCACTCTCCAAATTTCACAAGAACAGTCTTAGTGAACGTATTTTTGGGGGGAATGCTGTAACTCTGTGAGATGAACTAACAGAAAACAAAGTAGTTTATCGGAAAGCTTGTTTTCGGTTTTTATCTTAGTATAATTCCTTTTTCACCATAGCCTTCAATGGGCTTCCAATTATCACTTTGCAAATTCCACAAGTAGAGTCTTAGCGAAATTCTTCTTGAGGGGAAAGCTGTAACTCTGCGAGATGAATTAACAGAACACAAAGCAGTTTCTCAGAAACCTTCTTTGCAGTTTTTAACTGAAGTGATTTCCTTTCCCACCATAGCCCTCTATGGGCTTCCAATTATCACTTCGTAAATTCCACAAGAACAGTCTTAGTGAAAGGCTTCTTGAGGGGAAAGTGGTAACTCTGTGGGATGAATTAACAGAACACAAAGCAGTTTCTCAGAGAGCTTCTTTCCAGTTTTTAACTGAAGATATTTCCTTTTTCACCATATACCTCTATTGGCTTCCAAATATCACTCTGTAAATTCCACAAGAAGTGTCTTAGCGAAAGACTTCTTGAGAGGAAAGCTGTAAGTCTGTGAGATGAATTAACAGAACACAAAACCGTTTCTTAGATAGCTTCTTTCCAGTTTTTAACTGAAGAGATTTTCTTTTTCACAATAGCCCTCTATGGGCTTCCCAATATCATTATGGAAGTTACACAAGAACAGTTTTAGCAAAAGGCTTCTTGAGGGGAACGCTGTAGATCTGTGAGATGAATTAAGAGAACACAATGCAGTGTCTCAAAAAGTTTCTTTCCAGTTTTTAACTGAAGATATTTCCTTTTTAACCGTAGCCCTCTGTGGGCTTCCCATTATCACTTTGCAAATTCCACAAGAACAGTCTTAGCGAAAGGCTTCTTAAAGGGAAAGCTGTAACACTGTGAGATGAATTCACAGAACACAAAGCAGTTTCTCAGAAAGCTTCTTTCCAGTTTTTAACTGAAGATATTTCCTTTTTCATCATATCCCTCTATGGGCCTCCAAATATCACTATGCAAATTCCACAAGAACACTCTTAGCGAAAGGCTTCATGAGGGGAAAGATGTAACTCTCTGAGATGAATTAACACAACAGAAAGCAGTTCCTCAGAAAGCTTCTTTCCATTTTTTATCTTAGGATATTTCGTTTTTAACCATGGCCCTCTATGGGCTTCCAAATATCTCTTTGCAAATTCCACAAGAACAGTCTCAGCGAAAGGCATCTTGAGGGGAAAGCTGTAACTCTGTGAAATGAATTAAAAGAACACAAAGCAGATTCTCAGAAAGCTTCTTTTCCGTTTTTATCTTAGGATATTTCCTTTTTTACCATCGCCCTCTATGCGCTTCTAAATATCACTTTGCCAGTTCCACAAGAACAGTCCTTGCGAAAGGCTTCTGGAGGAGAAAGATGTAACTCTATGAGATGAATTAACAGAACACAAAGCAGTTTCTCAGAACGATTCTTTCATGTTTTTAAAGGAATATATTTCCTTTTCCACAATAGCTCTCTATGGGCTTTCAAATATCACCTTATAAATTCCACAAAAACAGTCTTAGTGAACGGCTTCGGGAGGGGAAAGCTATATTTCTGTGAGATGAATTATGAGAACACAATGCAGTTTCTCAGAAAGCTTCTTTTCGGTTTTTATCGTAGGACATTTCCTTTTTCGCCATAAACCTCTGTTCGTTCCAATATCACTTTGGAAATTCCAGAAGAACGGTCTCAGTGAACGGCTTCTTGAGCACAAAGCTGTAACTCCGTGAGATAAATTAACAGAACACAAAGCGGTTTCTCAGAAAGCTTCTTTTCAGTTTCTATCTTAGGATATTTCCTTTTCCATCATAACCCTCTACGGGCTTCCAAATATCACTTTGCAAATTGCACAAGAACTGTCTTAACGAAAGGCTTCTTGATGGGAAAGCTATAACTCTGGGAGATGAGTTAACAGAACACAAAGCAGTTTCTCAGAATGCTTCCTTCCAGTTTTTAACGGAAGATAGTTCCTTTTTCACGATAGCCCTCTACTTGCTTCAAAATATCACTTTGCTAATTCTACAAGAACAGTCTTTGCGAAAGGCTTCTTGAGGGGAAAGCTGTGACACTGTGTGATCAATTAACGGAAAACAAAGCAGTCTCTCAGAAGGTTTCTTTCCAGTTTTTAACGGAAGATATTTCCTTTTTCACCATAGCCCTCTACGGACTTCCAAATATCATTTTGAAAATCCCACAAGAAAAGTCTTAGCGAAAATTTTCATGAGGGGAAAACTGTAACTCTGTAAGATGATTTAACAGAACACAAAGCAGTTTCTCAGAAAGCTTCTTTGCAGTTGGTAACCGAAGATATTGCATTTTTCACCGTAGCCCCCTATGGTCTTCCAAATACCACTTTGAAAATTCCACCAGAACAGTCTTAGCGAAAGACTTCTTGAGGGGAAAGCTGTAACTCTGTGAGATGAATTAACAGAACACAAAGAAGTTTCTCAGAAAGCTTCTTTCCACTTTTTAACGGAAGAGATTTCCTTTTTCACCTAGTCCTCTGCGGGCTTCCAAATATCACTTTGCCAATCCCACAAGAACAGTCTTAGCGAAAGGCTTCATGAGGGGAAAAGTGTAAATCTGTAAGATGATTTAACAGAACACAAATCAGTTTCTCAGAAAGCTTCTTTCCAGTTTTTAACGGAAGATATTTCCTTTTTCATCATAACCCACTAAGGGCTTCCAAGCATCACCATGCAAATTCCACAGGAACAACCTTAGTGAATGGCTTCTTGAGGGGAAAGCTGTAACTCTGTGAGATGAATTAACAGAGCATCAAGCAGTTGCTGAGAAAGATTCTTTCCAGTTTTTAACGGAAGATATTTCCTTTTTCACAAGAGACCTCTATGGGCTTCTAAATGTCACTTCGTAAATTCCGCAAGAACAGTCATAGCGAATGGCTTCTGGAGGGGAAAGCTGTAACTCTGTGAGATGAATTAACAGAAAACAGAAAATTTTCTCAGAAAACTTCTTTTCAGTTTTTATCTTAGGTAAATCCTTTACCACCATAGCCCTCTAAGGGCTTTCAAATATCACTTTGCAAATTGCACAAGAACAGTCTTAGCAAAAGGCTTCTTGAGGGGAAAGCTGTAACTATGTAAGATTAATTAACAGACACAAAGCAGTTTCTCAGAAAACTTCTTTCCAATTTTTAACGGAAGATATTTCCGATTTCACCATAGCCCTCTAAAAGCTTCCAAATATCACTTTGCAAATTTCCGAAGAACATTCTTAGCGAAAGTGTTTTTGAGGCGAAAGCTGTAACTCTGTGAGATGAACTAACAGAACACAAAACAGTTTCTCTGAAAGCTTCTTTCCAGATTTTAACGGAATATATTTCCTTTTTCACCATAGCCCATTATGGGTTTTTAAATATCACTTTGCAGATTCCATAAGAACAGTCTTTGCGAAAGGCTTTTTGAAGGGAAAGCTGTAACTCTGTGAGACGAATTAACAGAACAGAAAGCAGTTTCTCAGAAAGCTTATTTCCAGTTTTTAACGGAAGATATTACCTTGTTCACCATAGACATTTATGGGCTTCCAAATATCACCTTGCAAATTCCTCAAGAGCAGTCTTACCGAAAGGCTTCTTGAGGGGAAAGCTGTAACTCTGTGAGATTAATTAACAGAACATGAAGCAGTTTCTCAGAAAGCTTCTTTTCAGTTTTTATCTTAGGATATTTCGTTTTTCACCATAGCCCTCTATGGGCTTCGAAATGTCACTTTGCAAATTCCACAAGAACAGTCTCAGTGAAAGTCTTCTTCAGGGAAAAGCTGTAACTCTGTGAGAAGAATTAACAGAACACAAAGAAGTTCCTCAGAAAGTTTCTTTGCAGTTTTTTACTTAGGATATTTCCTTTTTAACCATAGCCATCTTTGGGCTTCCAAATATCACTTTCCAAATTCCACATGAACAGTCTTAGCGAAAGGCTGCTTGAGAGGAAAGCTGTAACTCTGTGAGTTGAATTACCAGAACACAAAGCAGTTTCTCAGAAAGCTTCTTTTCAGTTTTTATCTTAGGATATTTCCTTTTACACGAGAGCCCTCTATGAACTTACAAATATCACTTTGCAAATTCCACAAGAACAGTCTTAGCGAAAGATTCTTGAGGGTTAAGCTGTAACTCTGTGAGCTGAATTAAGAGAACACAAAGCAGTTTCTCAGAAAACTTCTTTCCAAATTTTTTCTTAGGATATTTCCTTTTTCACCATAGCCCTCTATGGGCTTCCAAATATCACTTTGCAAGTTACACAAGAACAGTCTTAGGAAAAGGTTTCTTGAGGGGGGAGCTGTACACAGTGAGAAGAATTAAGAGAACACAAAGCAGTTTCTCAGACAGCTTCTTTCCAGTTTTTAACGGAAGATATTTCCTTTTTCACAATAGCCCTCTACGGGTTTCCCACTATCATTTTGCAAATTCCACAAGAACAGCCTTAGCGAAAGGCTTTATGAAGGGAAAGCTGTAACTCTGTGAGATGAATTAACAGAACACAAAGCAGTTTCTCAGAAGGCTTCTTTCCAGTTTTTAACGCAAGATATTTCCTATTCACCATAGCCCTACATGGGCTTCCAAATATCACTTTGCAAATACCACAAGAACAGTCTTAGCGAAAGGCTTCTTGAGGGGAAATCTGTAACTCTGTGAGAAGAATTCACAGAACAAAAAGCAGTTTCTCAGAAAGCTTCTTTCCAGTTTTTAACGGAAGATATTTCCTTTTTCACCATACCCCTGTATGGGCTTCCAAATATCACTTTGCAAATTTCACAAGAACAGTCTTAGCGAAAGACAACTTGGAGGAAAGCTGTAACTATGTGAGATGAATAAACAGAATACAAAGTTGTTTCTCAGAAAGCTTCTTTTCAGTTTTCAATGGAAAATATTTCGTTGTTCACCATTGCCCTCGATGGACTTCCAAATATCACTTTGCACATTCCACAACAACAGTCTTAGCGAAAGTCTTCTTGAGGGGAAAGCTGTAGCACTTTGAAATGAATTAACAGAACACTAAACAGCTTCTCAGAAAGCTTCTTTTCAGTTTTTATCTTAGGATATTTCCTTTTTCTCCATAGCCCTCTAAGGGATTCCAAATATCACTTAGCAAATTCCACAAAAACAGTCTTAGAGAAAGATTCTTGAGGGGGAAGCTGTAACTCTGTGAGATGAATCAACAGAACACAAAGCAGTTTCTCAGAATGCTTCTTTTCAGTTTTTATCTTAGGATATTTCCTTCTTCACCATAGACCTCTAAGGGCTTCCAAATATCACTTTGCAAATTCCAGAAGAACAGTCTTAACAAAAGCCTTCTTGAGGGGAAAGCTGTAATTCTGTGAGAAGAATCACCAGAACACAAAGCAGTTTCTCAGAAAGCTTCTTTCCAGTTTTTAAGGGAAGATATTCACTTTTTCACATTAGCCCTCATTGGGCTTCCAAATATCACTTTCCAAATTCCATAAGAACAGCCTTAGCAAAAAGCTTCTTGAAGGGAAATCTGTAACACTGTGAGATAAATTAACAGAACACGAAGCAGTTTCTCAGAAAGCTTCTTTCCAGATTTTAACAGAACATATTTCCTTTTTCACCATAGCCCTCTATGGGCTTTCAAATATCACTTTCCAAATTCCACAAGAACAGTCTTAGCGAAAGGCTTCTTGAGGGGAAAGCTGTAACTCTGTGAGATGAATTAACAGAACACAAACCAGTTTCTCAGAAAGCTTCTTTTCAGTTTTTAACTGAAGATATTTCCTTTTTCACCGCAGCCCTCTTTGGGCTTCCAACTATCACTTTGCAAATTCCCCAAGAACAGACTTAGCCTAAGGCTTCTTGAGGGGTAAGCTGTAACTCTGTGAAATGAATTAACAGAACACAAAGCTGTTTCTCAGAAAACTTCTTTCCAGGTTTTATCTTAGGATATTTCTTTTTTCACCACAGCCCTCTAAGGGCTTGCAAATATCACTTTGCAAATTCCAAAAGACCAAACTTATCGAAAGGCTTCTTAAGGGGATAGCTGTAACTCTGTGAGACGAAATAACAGAACACAAAGCAGTTTCTCTGAAAGCTTCTTTGAAATTTTTAACGCAAGGTATTTCCTTTTTCACCATAGCCCTCTATGGGCTTCCAAATATCACTTTAGAGATGCAACAAGAACAGTCTTAGCGAAAGGCTTCTTAAGGGGAAAGCTGTAACTCTGTGAGATGAATTAACAAAACACAAAGCAGTTTCTCAGAAAGCTTCTTTTCAGTTTTTATCTCACGAGAATTCCTTTTTCACCATAGCCCTCTAGGGGCTTCCAAATATCACTTTTCAAATTCCACAAGAACAGTCTTAGCGAAAGGCTTTTTGAGGGGAAAGCTGTAACTCTGTGAGATGAATTAACAGAACACAAAGCAGTCTCTCAGAAATCTTATTTCCAATTTTTTACTGAAGTTGTTTCCTTTTTCACCAAAGCCCTCTATGGGCGTCCAAATATCTCTTTGCAAATTCTACAAGTACAGTCTTAGCCAAAAACTTCTTGAAGGGAATGCTGTAACTCTGTAAGATGAATAAACAGAACACAAAACAGTTTCTCAGAAAGCTTCTTTGCAGTTTTTAGCTGAAGATATTTCCTTTTTCACCATAGCTCTCTATGGGCTTACAAATATCACTTACCAATTTTCACAAGAACTGCTATAGTCTACGACTCTTTGAGGGGAAAGCTGGAACTCTGTGAGATGAATTGACAAAACGGAAAGCAGTTTCTCGGTAAGCTCCTTGCCAGTTTTTAACTGAAGATATTTCCTTTATCACCATAGCACTCTAAGGGCTTCCAAATATCACTTTGCAAATTCCACAAGAACAGTCTTAGCGAATGGCTTTTTGAGGGGAAAGCTGCAACTCTGTCAGATGAATTATCAGAACACAAAGCAGTTTCTCAGAAAGCTGCTTTCCAGTTTTTAAAGGAAGATATTTCATTTTCACCATAACCCTCCAGGGGTTTCCAAATATCCCTTTGCAAATTCCACAAGAACAGTCTTAGCAAAAGGCTTCTTGAGGGAAATGCTGTAACTCTTTGAGATGAATTAACAGAACACAAAGCAGTTTCTGAGAAAGCTTCTTTCCATTTTTTAACGGAAGGTATTTCCTTTTTCACCATAGCCTTCTGTGGGCTTCCAAATATCACCTTACAAATTCCACAGGAACAGTTTTAGCGAAAGGCTTCTTGAGGGGAAAGCTGTAACTCTGTGAGATGAATTAACAGAACACAACGCAGTTTCTATGAAATCTTCTCTCCAGTTTTTAAGTGAAGATACTACCTTCTTCACCATAGCCCTGTAAGGGCTTCCAAATATCATTTTGTAATTTCCAAAAGAACAGTCTTAGCGAAAGGCTTCTTGAGGGGAAAGTTTTAACTCTGTGAGATGAATTCACAGAATACAACGCAGTTTCTCAGAGAGCTTCTTTCCAGTTTTTAACTGAAGATATTTCCTTTTTCACCATTGCCCTCTATGGGCTTCCAAATATCACCTTGCAAATTCCACAAGAACAGTCTCATCGAAAGGCTTCTTGAGGGGAAAGCTGTAACTCTGTGAGATGAATTAACAGAACAAAAAGCAGTTTCTCAGATAGCTTCTTTCCAATTTTTAACTGAAGATATTTCCTTTATCACCATAGCCCTCTATGGGCTTCCATGTATCACTTTGCAAATTCCACAGGAACAGTCTTATCGAAAGGCTTCTTGAAGGGAAAACTGTAACTCTGTGAGATGAATTATCAGAAAAGAAAGCACTTTCTAAGAAAGCTTCTTTAAAGTTTTTAACGGAAGGTATTTTCTTTTTCACCATAGCCCTCGACGGGCTTCCGAATATCAATTTGCAAATTCCACAAGAACAGCCTTATCGAAAGGCTTCTTGAGGGGAAAGCTGTAACTCTGGGAGATGAATTAACAGAACACAACGCAGTTTTACAGAAGGCTTCTTTGCAGTTTTAAACTTAAGATATTTCCTTTTTCACCATAGCCTTCTATGGGCTTCGATATATCACTTTGCAAATTACACAAGAACAGTCTTCTTGAACGTCTTCTTGAGGGGAAAGCTGTAACTCTGTGAGACGAATTAACGGAACACAAAGCAGCTTCTCAGACAGCTTCTTTGCATTTTTTAACTAAAGATATTTCATTTTCACCATAACCCTCTATGAGATTCCAAATATCACTTTGAAATTCCAGAAGAACAGTCTTAGCGAATGGCTTCTTGAGGGGAAAGCTATAACTCTCTGAGATGAATTAACAGAACACAAAGCAGTTTCTCAGAAAGCTTGTTTGCAGTTTTTAACAGAAGATATTTCCTTTTTCTCCATAGCCCTCTATTGGCTTCCAAATATCACTTTGCAAATTTCACAAGAAGAGTCTTAGTGAAGCGATTCTTGAGGGGAATGCTGTAACTCTGTGAGATGAATTAACAGAACACAAAGCAGTCTCAGAAAGCTTCTTTCCAGTTTTTAACGAAAGATATATCATTTTCACCATAGCCTTCAATAAGCTTCCAAATATCACTTTGCAAATTCTACAAGAACATTCCTAGGGAAAGACTTCCTGAGGGGAAAGCTGTAACTCTGTTGGATGAATTAACAGAACACAAAGCAGTTTCTCAGAATGCTTCTTTCCAATTTTCAACTGAAGATATTTCCTTTTTCACCATAGCCCTATATGGGCTTCCAAATATCACTTTGCAAATTCCACAAGAACAGTCTTAGCGAAAGGCTTCTGGAGTGGAATGCTGTAACTCTGTGAGATGAATTAACAGAACACCAAGCAGTTTCTCAGAAAGCTTCTTTGCGGTATTTATCTTACGATATTTCCTTTTTCACCATAGACTTCTATGCACTTCCAAATATAACTTCGCAAAATCCACAGGAAGAGTCTTAGCAAATGGCTTCTTGAGGGAAAGCTGTAACTCTGTGAGATGAATTCACAGAAAACAAAGGAGTTTCTGAGAAAGATTCTTTGCAGTTTTAAACTGAAGATATTTCCTTTTTCACAATAGCACTCTTTGGGGTTCGAAATATCACATTGCAAATTTTCCCAAGAACAGACTTAGTGAACGGCCTCTGGAGGGGCAAGCTGTAACTCTGTGTGATGAATTAACAGAACACTAAGCAGTTTCTCAGAAAGCTTCTTTCCAGTTTTTAATGGAAGATATTTCAATTTCACCGTAGCCCTCTATGGGCTTCCAATTATCGCTTTGCAAATTCCACAGGAACAGTCTTAGCGAATGGCTTTTTGAAGGGAAAGCTGTAACTCTCTGAGATGAATTAACAGAACACAAAGCAGTTTCCTAGAAAGCTTCTTTTCAGTTTTTAACGGAAGATATTTCCTCTTTCACCATTGCCCTTTATGGGCTTCCAAATATCACTTTCCAAATTTCACAAGAACTGTCTTAGTCTACGGCTTCTTGAGGGTAAAGCTGCAAGTCTGTGAGATGAATTGACAGAACAGAAAGCAGTTTCTCAGAAAGCTTCTTTCCAGTTTTCAGCTGAAGATATTTCCTTTTTCACCATAGCCGTCTATGAGCTTCCAAATATCACTTTGCAAATTCGACAAGAACAGTCTTAGCGATAGGCTTCTTGAGGGGAATGCTGGAACTCTGTGAGATGAATTAACAGATCACAAAGCAATTTCTCAGAAATCTTTTTTGCAGTTTTCAATTGAAGATATTTACTTTTTCACCATAGCCTTCTATGGGCTTTCAAATATCACTTAGCAAATTCCAAAAGAACATTCTTAGCGAAAGCTTTCTTGAGGAAAAAGCTGTAACTCAGTGAGATGAATTAACAGGACACAAAGAAGTTTCTCAGAATGTTTCTTTCCAGTTTTTAACGGAAGATATTTCCTTTTTCACCATAGCCCTCTTTGGGCTTCCAGATATCACTTTGCAAATTTCACAAGAACAGTCGTAGTGAACGGCTTCTTGAGGGGAAAGCTGTAACTCTGTGAGATGAATTATCACAAAACAAAGCAGTTTCTCAGAAAGCTTCTTTCCAGTTTTAACTGAAGATATTTCCTTTTTCACCACTCCTCAATATGGGCTTCCAAATACCACTTTGGAAATTCCACAAGAACTGTCTTAGCGAAAGACCTCTTGAGGGGAAAGCTGTAACTCTGTGAGATGAATTAACAGAACACAAGAGAATTTCTCAGAAAGCTTCTTACCAGTTTTTAACTGAGGATATTTCCTTTTTCACCATAGGCCTCTATGAGCTTCCAAATATCACTTTGCAAATTTCACAATAACAGTCTTAGTTAACGGATTCTTGAGGAGAAAGCTGTAAGTCGGTGAGATGAATTAACACAACATGAAGCAGTTTCTCAGAAAGCTTCTTTTCAGTTTTTTTTTTTTTTTTTTTTTGGATCTTTCCTTTTCCACCATAGCCCTCAATGGGCTTCCAAATATCACTTTGGAAATTCCAATAGGACAGTCTTAGCGAATGGCTTCTTGAGTGGAGAGCTGCAACTCTGTGAGATGAATTAACAAAACAAACAGCCGTTTCTCAGAAAGCTTCTTTTCAGTCTTTCACTGAGGATATTTCCTTTTTCACCTTAGCCCTCTATGGGCTTCCAAATATAACTTTGCAAATTCCACAAGAAGAGTCTTAACGAAAGGCTTCTTGAGGGGAATGCTGTAACTCTGTGAGATGAATTAAGGGAACACAAAGCAGTTTCTCAGAAAGCTTCTTTCCAGTTTTTAACTAAAGATATTTCCTTTTTCACCGTAGCCTTCTATGGGCTTCAAAATGTCAGTTTGAAAATTCCACAAGACCAGTCTTAGCGAAAGGCTTCTTGAGGGGAAAGCTGTAACTCTGTGAGATGAATTAACAGAACACAAAGCAGTTTCTCAGAAAGCTTCTTTCCAGTTTTTAATGGAAGATATTTCAATTTCACCGTAGCCCTCTATGGGCTTCCAATTATCGCTTTGCAAATTCCACAGGAACAGTCTTAGCGAATGGCTTTTCGAAGGGAAAGCTGTAACTCTCTGAGATGAATTAACAGAACACAAAGCAGTTTCCTAGAAAGCTTCTTTTCAGTTTTTAACGGAAGATATTTCCTCTTTCACCATTGCCCTTTATGGGCTTCCAAATATCACTTTCCAAATTTCACAAGAACTGTCTTAGTCTACGGCTTCTTGAGGGTAAAGCTGCAAGTCTGTGAGATGAATTGACAGAACAGAAAGCAGTTTCTCAGAAAGCTTCTTTCCAGTTTTCAGCTGAAGATATTTCCTTTTTCACCGTAGCCGTCTATGAGCTTCCAAATATCACTTTGCAAATTCGACAAGAACAGTCTTAGCGATAGGCTTCTTGAGGGGAATGCTGGAACTCTGTGAGATGAATTAACAGATCACAAAGCAATTTCTCAGAAATCTTCTTTGCAGTTTTCAATTGAAGATATTTACTTTTTCACCATAGCCTTCTATGGGCTTTCAAATATCACTTAGCAAATTCCAAAAGAACATTCTTAGCGAAAGCTTTCTTGAGGAAAAAGCTGTAACTCAGTGAGATGAATTAACAGGACACAAAGAAGTTTCTCAGAATGTTTCTTTCTAGTTTTTAACGCAAGATATTTCCTTTTTCACCATAGCCCTCTTTGGGCTTCCAGATATCACTTTGCAAATTTCACAAGAACAGTCGTAGTGAACGGCTTCTTGAGGGGAAAGCTGTAACTCTGTGAGATGAATTATCACAAAACAAAGCAGTTTCTCAGAAAGCTTCTTTCCAGTTTTAACTGAAGATATTTCCTTTTTCACCACTCCTCAATATGGGCTTCCAAATACCACTTTGGAAATTCCACAAGAACTGTCTTAGCGAAAGACCTCTTGAGGGGAATGCTGTAACTCTGTGAGATGAATTAACAGAACACAAGAGAGTTTCTCAGAAAGCTTCTTACCAGTTTTTAACTGAGGATATTTCCTTTTTCACCATAGGCCTCTATGAGCTTCCAAATATCACTTTGCAAATTTCACAATAACAGTCTTAGTTAACGGATTCTTGAGGAGAAAGCTGTAAGTCGGTGAGATGAATTAACACAACATGAAGCAGTTTCTCAGAAAGCTTCTTTTCAGTTTTTTTTTTTTTTTTGGATCTTTCCTTTTTCACCATAGCCCTCAAGGGGCTTCCAAATATCACTTTGGAAATTCCAATAGGACAGTCTTAGCGAATGGCTTCTTGAGTGGAGAGCTGCAACTCTGTGAGATGAATTAACAAAACAAGCAGCCGTTTCTCAGAAAGCTTCTTTTCAGTCTTTCACTGAGGATATTTCCTTTTTCACCTTAGCCCTCTATGGGCTTCCAAATATAACTTTGCAAATTCCACAAGAAGAGTCTTAATGAAAGGCTTCTTGAGGGGAATGCTGTAACTCTGTGAGATGAATTAAGGGAACACAAAGCTGTTTCTCAGAAAGCTTCTTTCCAGTTTTTAACTAAAGATATTTCCTTTTTCACCGTAGCCTTCTATGGGCTTCCAAATGTCAGTTTGAAAATTCCACAAGACCAGTCTTAGCGAAAGGCTTCTTGAGGGGAAAGCTGTAACTCTGTGAGATGAATTAACAGAACACAAAGCAGTTTCTCAGAAAGCTTCTTTCCAGTTTGTAACTGAAGATATTTCCTTTTTCAACATAGCCCTCTAAGGGCTTCCAAATATCACTTTCCAAATTCACAAGAACAGTCTTAGCGAAAGGCTTCTTGAAGGGAAAGCAGTAACTGTGAGAAGAATAAACAGAACACAAAGCAGTTTCTCAGAAAGCTTCTTTCCAATTTAACGGAAGATATTTCCTTTTTCATCATACCCCTCAATGAGCTTCCAAATACCTCTTTGCAAATTCCCCAAGAACAGTCTTAGCGAAAGTCTTCTTGAGGGGAAAGCTGTAACTCTGTGAGATGAATTAACAGAACACAAAGCAGTTTCTCAGAAAGCTTCTTTCCAGTTTTTAACGGAAGATATTTCCTTTATTACCATAGCCCTCTATGGGCTTCCAAATATCACTTTGCAAATTCCACAACAACAATCTTAACGAAAGGCTTCTTGAGGGGAAAGGTGTAATTCTGTAAGATGAATTAACAGAACACAAAGCAGTTTCTCAGAAAGCTTCATTCCAGTTTTTAACGGAAGATATTACCTTTTTCAGCATTGCCCTCTATGCTCTTACAAATAACACTTTCCAGATTCCACAAGACAGCCTTAGCGAAACGCTTTTTGAAGGGAAAGCTGTAATTCTGTGAAATGAATTAACAGAACACAAAGCAGTTTCTCCGAAAGACTCTTTCCAGTTTTTAACGGAAGATATTTTCTTTTTCACCATAGTCCTCTATGGGCTTCGAAATATCACTTTGCAAATTCCACAAGAACAGCCTTAGCGAAGACTTCATGAAGGGAAAGCTGTAAGTCTGTGAGATGAATTAACAGAACATAAATCAATTTCTCAGACTACTTCTTTGAAATTTTTAACGGAAGGTATTTCCTTTTTCACCATAGCCCTCTATGAGCTTCCAAATATCACTTTGCAAATTCCACAAGAACAGTCTTAGCGAAAGGCTTCTTGAGGGGAAAGCTGTAACTCAGTGAGATGAAATAACAGAACACAAAGCAGTTTCTCAGAAAGCATTATTTCAGTTTTTATCTTAGGATATTTCCTTTTTCACCATAGCTTTCTATGGGCTTCCAAATATCACTTTGCAAATTCCACAAAACAGACTTAGCGAAAGGCTTATTGAGGGGAAAGCTGTAATTCTGTGAGTTGAATTAACAGAACACAAAGCAGATTCTCAGAAAGCTTCTTTCCAGTTTTTAATGAAAGATATTTCCTTTTTCACCATAGCCCTCTATGGGCTTCCAAATATCACTTTGCAAATTCCAAAGGAACCGTCTTAGCGTCAGGCTTCTTGAGGGGAAAATTGTAATTCTGTTAGATGAATTAACAGAATAAAAAGCAGTTATTCAGAAACCTACTTTCCAGTTCTTAACGGAAGATATTTCCTTTTTCACCATAGGCGTCTATGGGCTTCCAAATATCACTTTGCAAATTCCACAAAATAGTCTTAGTGAAAGGCTTTTTGAAGGGAAAGCTGTAACTCTCTGAGGTGAATTAACAGAAAACAGAGCAGTTTCTCAGAAAGCTTCTTTCCAGGTTTTATCTTAGGATATTTCCTTTTTCACCAGAGCCCTCTACGGGCTTCCAAATATCACTTTCAAATTCCACAAGAACAGTCTTAGCGAAAGGCTTATTGAGGGGGAAGCTGTAACTCTGTGAGATGAATTAACAGAACACAAAGCAGTTTCTCAGAAAGCTTCTTTCCAGTTTTTAACGGAAGATATTTCATTTTCACCATAACCCTCCAGGGGCTTCCAAATATCACTTTTCAAATTCCACAAGAACAGTCTTAGCGAAAGGCTTCTTCAGGGTAAAGCTGTAGCTCTGTGACATGAATTAACAGAACACAAAGCAGTTTCTCAGAAATCTTCTTTGCAGTTTTTAATTGAAGATTTTTTTTTTTCATTATAGCCGTCTATGGGCTTCCAAATATCACTTAGCAAATTCCACAAGAGCATTCTTAGCGAAAGCCTTCTTGAGGAAAAAGTTGTAACTCTGTGAGATGAATTAACAGGACACAAACAAGTTTCTCAGAAAGTTTCTTTCCTGTTATTAACGGAAGATATTTCCTTTTTCACCATAGCCCTCTTTGGGCTTCCATATATCACATTGCAAATTTCACAAGAACAGGCTTAGTGAACGGCTTCTTGAGGGGAAAGCTGTAACTCTGTGAGATGAATTATCACAAAACAAAGCAGTTTCTCAGAAAGCTTCTTTCCAGTTTTTAACGGAAGATATTTCCTTTTTCACCATAGCACAATATGGGCTTCCAAATATCACTTTGCAAATCCCACGAGAACAGCCTTATCGAAAGGCTTCTTGAGGGGAAAGCTATAACACGGTGAGATGAATTAGCAGGACTCAAAGCAGTTTCTCACAAAGCTTCCTTGCAGTTTTTGTCTTAGAATATTTCCTTTTTCACCATAGCCCTTTATGGGCTTCTAAATATCACTTTCCCAATTCCACAAGAACATTCTTAGCGAAAGGCTTCTTGCAAGGACATCTGTAATTCGGTGAGATGAATTAAGAGAACACAAAGCAGTTTCTCTGAAAGCTTCTTTTCAGTTTTTATCTTAGGATATTTCCTTTTCCACCATAGCCCTCTATCGGCTTCCAAATATCACGTTGCAAATTCCACAAAACAGTCTTATCGAAAGGCTTCCTGGAGGGAAATCTGTAACACTGTGAGGTGAATTACCAGAACACATAGCAGTTTCTCAGAAAGCTTCTTACCAGTTTTTAACTGAAGGTATTTCCTTTTTCACCATAGCCCACTCTGAGCTTCCAAATATCACTTTGCAAATTCCACAAGAACAGTCTTAGCGAAAGGCTACTTGAAGGGAAAGCTGTAACTCTGTGAGATGAAATAACAGAACACAAAGCAGTTTCTCAGAAGGCTTTTTTTCAGTTTTTATCTTAAGATAATTCCTTTTTCACCATAGCTTTCTACGGGCTTCCAAATATCACTTTGCAAATTCCACAAAAGAGTCTTAGCAAAAGGTTTCTTGAGGGGAAAGCTGTAACTCTGTGAGTTGAATTAACAGAACACAAATCAGATTCTCAGAAAGCTTCTTTCCAGTTTTTAAGGAAAGATAATTCCTTTTTTACCATAGCCCTCTATGGGCTTTCAAATATCACTTTGCAAATTCCAAAGGAACAGTCCTAGCCTAAGGCTTCTTGAGGGGAAAACTGTAATTCTGTGAGATGAATTAACAGAACAAAAAGCAGTTTCTCAGAAACCTACTTTCCAGTTTTTAACGGAAGATATTTCCTTTTTCACCATAGCCCTCTATGGGCTTCAAAATATCACATTGCAAATTCCTCAAAACAGACTTAGCGAAAGGCTTCTTGAAGAGAATTCTGTAACTTTGTGAGATGAATTAACAGACCACAAAGCAGTTTCTCAGAAAGCTTCCTTACAGTTTTTAACTGAAGATAATTCCTTTTTCACCATATCCCTCTATGGGCTTCCAAATATCACTTTGCAAATTTCACAAGTACAGTCTTAGTGAACGGTTTCTTGAGGGGAAAGCTGTACCACTGTGAGATGAATTAACAGAACAAAATGTAGTTTCTCAGAAACCTACTTTCCAGTTTTTAACGGAAGATATTTTCTTTTTCACCATAGACCTCTATGCGCTTCCAAATATCACTTTGAAAATTCCACAAGAACAGTCTTAGCGAAAGTCTTCTTGAGGGGAAAGCGGTAATTCTGTGATATGAATTAGCAGAACGCAAAGGAGTTTCTCAGAAAGATTCTTTACAATTTTTAACGGAAGTTACTTTCTTTTTCACCATAGCCCTCTAAGGGCTTCCAAATATCACTTTGCAAATTCCACAAGAACAGTCTTAGCGAAAGACTTTTTGAGGGGAAAGCTCTAACACTGTGAGATGAATTAACACAACAAAAAGCAGTTTCTCCGAAAGCTTCTTTGCAGTTTTTAAAGGAAGATATTTCCTTTTTCATCATAGTCCTCTATGGGCTTCCAAATATTACTTTGGAAATTCCACAAGAACAGTCTTAGTGAACGGCTTCGTTAGGAAAAAGCTGTATCTCTGTCAGATGAAATAAGAGAACACAAAGCAGTTTCTCAGAATTCTTCTTTTCAGTTTTTATCTTAGGACATTTCCTTTTTCACCAAAGCTTTCTATGGGCTTCCTAATATCACTTTGCAAATCCCACAAAGAAGTCTTAGCGAAAGACTTCTTGAGGGGAAAGCTGTAACCCTGTAAGTTGAACTAACAGAACACAAAACAGATTCTCAGAAAGCTTCTTTCCAGTTTTTAACGGAAGATATTTCCTTTTTCACCATAGTCCTCTATGGACTTCCAAATATCACTTTGCAAATTCCACAAGAACAGGGTTCTCGAAAGGCTTCTTGAGCATAAAGCTGTAACTCTGTGAAATGAATTAACAGAAGACAAAGCAGTTTCTCAGAAAGCTTCTTTCCAGTTTTTAACGGAAGATATTTCCTTTTTCCCCATTGCACTCTATGGGCTTCCAAAAATCACTTTGCAAATTCCACATGAACAGACTTTTCGAAAAGCTTCTTGAAGGGAATGCTGTAAATCTGTTAGATGAGTTAACAGTACACAAAGCAGTTTCTCTGAAAGCTTCTTTCCAGTTTTTACCGGAAGATATATCCTTTTTTACCATATCCCTCTATGGACTTCCAAATATCACTTTGCAAATTCCACAAGAACAGTCTTAGCGAAAGGCTTCTTGAGGGGAAAGCTGTAACTCTGTGAGTTGAATTAAAACAACACAAAGCTGTTTCTCAGACAGCTTCTTTCCAGTTTTTAACTGAAGATATTTCCTTTTTCACCATAGCCCTCTATGGGCTTCCAATTATCACTTTGCAAATTCCACAAGAACTGCCTTAGCGAAAGGCTTCTTGAAGGGAAAGCTGTAACTCAGAAAACTTCTTTCCCATTTTTAACGGAAGATATTTCCTTTTCCACCATAGACAACTATGGGCTTCCAAAAACCACTTTGCAAATTCCACAAGAACAACATTAGCGAAAGGCTTTTTGAGGGGAAAGCTGTAACTCTGTGAGATGAATTAACAGAACACAAAGCAATTTCTCAGAAAGCTTCTTTCCAGTTTTTAACGGAAGATATTTCCTTTTTCACTACAGCCCTCTAAGGGGTCCCAAATATTACTTTGCAAATTCCACAGGAACAGTCTTAGCGAAAGGCTTCTGAGGGGAAAACTGTAACACTGTGAGATGAATTTACAGAAAACAAAGCAGTTTCTCAGAAAGCTTCTTTCCAGTATTTAACGGCAAATATTTCCTTTTTCACCATAGCCCTCTAGGGGTTCCCAAATATCACTTTGTCAATTCCACAAGAACAGCCTTACCGAAAGGCTTCTTGAAAGGAATGCAGTAACTCTGTGAGATGAATTAACAGAGCACAAAGCAGTTTCTCAGAATGTTCCTTTTCAGTTTTTATCTTAGGATATTTCCTTTTTCACCATAACCCACTATGTGCTTCCAAACATCACCTAGTAAATTCCACAAGAACAGTCCTACCAAAAGGTTTCAAGAGGAGAAAGCAGTAATTCCGTGAGATGAATTAACAGAACACAAAGTATTTTCTCAGACAGTTTCTTTCCAGTTTTTAACTGAAGATATTTTCTTTTTCACCATAGCCCTCTATGGGCTTCCAAATATCACTTTGCAAGTTCTGCAAGAACAACCTTAGCGAAAGGCTTCTTTAAGGAAAGCTGTAACTCTGTGAGATGAATTCACAGAACACAAAGCACTTTCTCAGACAGCTTCTCTCCAGTTTTTACCTGAAGATATTTCCTTTCTCACCACAGGCCTCCTAGGGCTTCCAAATATCCCTTTGCAAATTCCACAAGAAAAGACTTAGAGAAAGTCTTCTTGAAGGAAAAGCTGTAACTCTGTGAGATGAATTAACAGAACACAAAGCAGTTTCTCAGAAAGCTTCTTTCCAGTTTTCAACTGAAGATATTTCCTTTTCCACCATAGCCCTCTATGGGCTTCCAAATATCACGTTGCCAATTCCCCAAGAACAGCCTTAGCGAAAGGCTAATACAAGGGAAAGCTGTAACTCTGTGTCATGAATTAACAGGACACAAAGCAGTTTCTCAGAATTCTTCTTTTCAGTTTTTAACTTAGGATATTTCCTTTTTCACCGTAGCCCTCTTAGCGCTTCCAAATATCGGTTTGCAAATTCCACAAGAACAATCTTAACAAAAGTCTTCTTGAGGGGAAAGCTGTAAATCTGTGCGATGAATTAAGAGAACACAAAGCAGTTTCTCAGAAAGCTTCTTTCCAGTTTTTAACGGAAGATATTTCCATTTTCACCATCGCCGTCTATGGGCTTCCAAATATCACTTTGCAAATTCCACAAGAACAGTCATAGCGTAAGGCTTCTTGAGGGGAAAGCAGTAACTCTGTGAGGTGAATTAACAGAACACAAAACAGTTTCTCTGAATGTTTCTTTCCATTTTTTAACGGAAGATATATCCTTTTACTCCATAACCCTCTAAGGGCTTCCAAATATCACTTTCCAAATTCCACAAGAACAGTTTTAGCGAAAGACTTCCTGAGGGGGAAGATGTAACACTCTGAGATGAATTAACAGAACACAAAGCACTTTTTCAGAAAGCTTCTTTCCAGTTTTTAACTGAAGCTATTTCCTTTTTCACCATAGCCCTCTATGGGCCTCAAAATATCACTTTGTAAATTCCACAAGAACGGTATTAGCAAAAGGCTTCTTTAGGGGAAAGCTGTAACCCTGTGAGATGATTTAACAGAACACAAAGCAGTTTCTCAGAAAGCTTCTTTGCAGTTATTAACGGAACATATTTCATTTTCACCATAGCTCTCTACGGGCTTCCAAACATCACTTTGCAAATTCCACAAGAACAGTCTTAGTGAACGGCTCCTTGAGTGGAAAGCTGTATATCTGTGAGATGAATTAACAGAACACAAAACAGTTTCTCAGAAAGCTTCTTTACAGTTGTTAACCAAAGATATTTCCTTTTTCAGCATAGCCCTCTATGGGCTTCCAAATATCACTTTGCAAATTCCACAAGAACAGTCTTATTGAAAGGCTTCTCAGGGGAGGATGTAACACTGTGAGTTGAATTAACAGAACACAAAGCACTTTCTCAGAAAGTTTCTTTCCAGTTTTTAACTGAAGATATTTCCTTTTTCACCATAGCCCTCTTTGGGCTGCCAACTATCACTTTGCAAATTTCACAACACCACTTTAGCGAAAGGCTCTTTTAGGCGAAAGCTGTAACGCTGTGTGATGAATTAACAGAACACAGGACAGGTTCTCAGAAAGCTTCTTGTCGGTTTTTATCTTACGATATTTCCTTTTTCAACATGGCCCTCTGTGGGCTTCCAAATATCACTTTGCACATTCCACAAGAACAGTCCTAGCGAATGGCTTCTTGAGGGGAAAGCTCTAACTCTGTGAGATGAATTAACAGAACAGAAAGCAGTTTCTCAGAAAGCTTCTTTTCAGTTTATAACTGAAGATATTTCCTTTATCACCATAGCCCTCTATGGACTTGCAAATATCACTTTGCAAATTCCACAAGAACAGTATTAGCGAAAGGCTTCTTCAGGGCCAAGCTGTTACAGTGTGAGATGAATTAACAGAACACAAAACACTTTCTCATAAAGCTTCTTTTCAATTTTTATTTTAGGATATTTCCTTTTTCACC
Organism: Chlorocebus sabaeus; assembly: GCF_047675955.1. Classification (NCBI taxonomy): domain Eukaryota; kingdom Metazoa; phylum Chordata; class Mammalia; order Primates; family Cercopithecidae; genus Chlorocebus; species Chlorocebus sabaeus. The sequence goes on along the minus strand of NW_027327046.1, from coordinate 451,764 downwards.
ATAGCACTCTATGGGCTTCCAAATATCACCTTGCAAATTCCCCAAGAACAGTCTTAGCGAAAGACTTCTGGACGGGAAAGCTGTAACTCTGTGAGATGAATCAACCGAACACATAGCAGTTTCTCAGAAAGCTTCTTTCCAGTTTTTAACTGAAGATATTTCCTTTTTCACCATAGCCCTCTGTGAGCTTGCAAATATCACTTTGCAAATTCCACAAGAACAACATTGGCAAAAGGATTCTTGAGGGGTAAGCTGTAACTCTCTGAGATGAATTAGCAGAACATAAAGCAGTTTCTCAAAAATCTTCTTTGCAGTTTTTAACGGAAGATATCTCATTTTCACCCTAGCCCACTATGGGCTTCCAAATATCACTTTGCAAATTCCTCATGAAGAGTCTTAGTGAAAGGCTTCTTGAGGGGATAGCTGTAACTCTGTGAGATGAATTAACAGAACACAAAACAGTGTCTCAGAAATCTTCCTTGCAATACTTACCTGTAGATATTTCCTTTTTCACCATAGCCCTCTACGGGCTTAAAATATCACTTTGCTAATTTCACAAGAACAGTCTTAGTGAATGGCTTCTTGAAGGGAACGCTGTAACTCTGTGAGATGAATTAACAGAACACAAAGCAGTTTCTCAGAAAGCTCCTTTCCAGTTTGCTAACGGAAGATATTTCCTTTTTTGCCATAGCCCTCTATGGGCTTTCAAATATCACTTTGCGAATTCCACAAGAATAGTCATAGCGAACGGCTTCTTGAGGGAGAAGCTGTAACTGTGTGTGATGAGCTAACAGAACACAAAGCACTTTCTCAGAAATCTTCTTTGCAGTTTTTACCTGAAAATATTTCCTTAAACACCATAGCCCTCCAGGGGCTTCCAAATATCTCTTTGCAAATTCCACAAGAACAGACTTAGCGAAAGGCTTCTTGAGGGGAAACATGTAACTCTGTGAGATGAATTAACAGAATTCAAAGCCGTTTCTCAGAAACCTTCTTGGCAGTTCTTAACTGAAGATATTTCCTTTTTCGCTATAGCCCTCTATGGGTTTCCAAATATCACTTTACAAATTGCACAAGAACAGACTTGGTGAATGTCTTCTTGAGGGGAAAGCTGTAACTCTGACAGATGTATTAACAGAACACAAAGCAGTTTCTCAGAAAGCTTCTTTCCAGTTTTTAACGGAAGATATTTCCTTTTTCACCATAGCACTCTATGACCTTCCGAATATCACTTTGCAAATTCCACTAGAACAGTCTTATCGAACGGCTTCTTGAGGGGAAAATTGTATCTCTGTGAGAAGCATTAACAGAACACAAAGCAGTTTCTCATAAAGCCTCTTTTCAGTTTTTACCTTAGGATATTTCCTTTTTCACCATAGCTCATTATGGGCTTCCAAATATCACTTTGCAAATTCCACAAGGACAGCCTTACCGAAGACTTTTTGAGGGGAAAGCTATAAATCTCTGAGATGAATTAACAGAACAGAAAGAAGTTTCTCAGAAAGCTTCTTTTCAGTTTTTATGTTAGGATCCTTCCTTTTTCATCATAGCCCTCTATGGGCTTCCAAATATCACTTTGCAAAATCCACAAGAACAGTGTTAGCGAATGGCTTCTTGAAGAGAAAGCTGTAACTCTGTGAGATGAATTAACAGAACACAAAGCAGTTTCTCAGAAAGCTGCTTTCAAGTTTTTAAATGAAGATATTTCCTTTTTCACCATAACCCTCTATGGGCTACCAAATATCACTTTGCATATTCCACAAGAATAGTGTTGGGGTCCGCGTGTTTCCTAAACAAAGGAATGAACACACAAGACAACACAAGACAAGACAAACATGGCGGCCGCGCCGAATGGCGCGCTCCGCTTTATTTGATACAGTCGTTTGTGGAATGTTGCCAAGTCACAAGACACATTGTTGTTTTTCTGACCTTTCCCTGACTTTCTGGATTTTCAAGATATTTACATATAAACAGGCCCCCAACGCCCTGCTTCGTTTGCAAGAGCAGGACTTATGGGGAACGCCCTGCTTCGTTTGCGAGAGCAGGACTTATGGGGAACGCCCTGCCTCGTTTGGGAGAGCAGGACTTATCGGGAACACCCTGTTTGTGAGCACATAGTCCTCTACATTTCCCCTTTCCTTATTTACAAGTTTGAATTTCTTTTAAAACCATCATTACATGTTGGGCTCGCTGGGATTCGGTGTTTGCTCTTTGGCACCATCTCCAGCAGACTGTGAAAAATGACAAAGGCAAGAACAACAATCAATACATTACTAGCTGCTGCCACAACAAATGTGATTGTTCATGCCATTGTTGCACAAATTCTGCATTTTGTATACTCCGGTGTAGAGCTAATCCAGCAACAGTGACGGTGGAAGCAATTGCTAGAAGTCCTATCACCGCGGTCACGACGATTTCAACCATCCTCTGACTGCGGTGGACAAGATCTTGCATAACCTTGTAAATTTGAGTAATCCCAGCAGATTCACTCCAGGTACATGTTAAGTTTACAGGTAGCCAGGTTTCTTTTCTGGCTCTTAGTAAATATAAATCGGAATGAGACTCATTCCAATTATTATTCCACCAAGTAGTATTTATACAACTTAAGAATGTACAATTGTTTGCACAGTTAACTACCCCTGTATTATTATCCTATTTAAAAATTCCTGTCAACAACAAGTAAGGCTTTCTTACACATGTAATAACATATCTAGAACTATTTTGATGCAAAGATATATGGAAAAGGTTAGCAATATTAGTAAGATTTAAGGACATGTTTCCCTTGAAAGTGAACATTGGTTTACCAGCAGCTAGCAACTTCCAAATATGACCTTGTATTTGTGAGGTATTAGCCAAATGTGGCAAGGGGGTGATAGACCACCATCATGCCAAATAATAGTTTCATTGCCATCTGCAGAAATGCTGTGATTACCTTTATGCCAACGCAGGTTGACATGACTGAATTTAGTCTGAAAATCTCCATGTACACTCCAATCTGTAACAAGGTATTTATGACACTTCCCTTTTACTTCTGACAACAATCGTGGCCCACTACTTTTACATCTAGTCCACTCTAGTTGGGAAACACCTCCAGACACATCAGGGATAGGGCATAAAGATAATGTACTTGGCAGAGTTTCATTAAGTACTGCAGTATGATTACACTTAAAACTTTGAGCAACAATAATCATAGTAAAGGCAGAGATATGACTATGGTTATAGCGAACAGCCCAAGCCTCATGAGAAAGATGCAGACAATGTGGACTACCCCCTCAAGACATATAGGTGACCTTTCAACCTCAAATTGATATGAACTATTTACAGTGCCAGTGTTTAATTCAGGATCCTGGTTTAAAGAAGGCGATGGCATCCAAGCAGTATCAATAGTAAATACTGGGACTTCTCTGTCTCCCCAGGCCACACCTTGATATAAGGGTGGAAAAGGAATATAAGCCCAGTATGTAAATTCTCCAGCTGTTACCTGACAATTTACTACGGCCAGCATAGCCAGGAATAAAGTCAGTGGGGTTTTGGGCTGCCCAGCTTGTTGAACAACCCCTTCAGCTTCTTAACCTTTTCAGTTGTCCCCATGTCGGGGGCTCCGCACAAGTTCCGAAGGTGAATGTTCTCTGAGCGCTCAGATTTAGCTCCTGGAATTCCTTCAGGAACTCTTCGGATCGGCTTCTCTTCGCCATGGCACTGTTTCAACCCGGCACCTGTACGGACAAGAGCATAGCCTTGGCCCCATTGTAAAACTTTTCCTTTTAAATATTTTCCTTGTAATGAAGGATAATACACCCACAGATTACTGTTTTGCGGCTTTTCTGAAGGCTGTTGAAAATGTTTCACTGCTGCAGACTGCTGTAATTGGCACCAATGGTTGAGAAAATTTAAAGTAAAAAGGGCTTTCAGAATTTGATGTTTTGGGGAATCTCGCCCATTTCCCCTTTTTAGTTTTAAAAGTTGTAATTTTAAGGAAGCATTGACTCTTTCAATAATTGCTTGACCTTGACTGTTAAATGGAATACCAGTGCAATGATGAATATGGTATAAAGAGAGGAAGGCAGCCAATTTGCGAGAGCAATAAGCAGGGGTATTATCCGTTTTTAATTCAGCAGGGACTCCCATAACTGCAAAGCAAGTAAATAAATGAGTAATAACAGAGTCAGCCTTTTCAGAGGGTAATGGCGTAGCCCACTGTAAATGTGACCACGTATCAATAGTATGATGAACATATTTTAAACGACCAAAGGAAGGCACAAGATTAGCAGGCTCTGACAATAGCTTGGGCTTGACGGCGTGTTATAGAAAATTGCTGTTGTAATCCTAAACTATTAGTATGATGTAGTTGGTGCTCATCCTGAGCCCACTGGACACTGCCAATAAGTAAAGAATCAATCTGACTATTGCTAAAAGATAAAGGTCCTGGCAAAGCTGAATGAGAATAATTTTTATAGGGTCAGCACCAAGCAACTGACGAGCTCGATGTCATCTTTTAATAATTAATTCAACCAATTTATCAATATATGGGTGAATTTTCTTAATGGCTTTATTAGCCAAAAACAGCCACTCCAGAATATTATCTTGGTGTAAAATGGCCATTGGTGAATGGGGAGTATGCAAAAGACACAATGAAAGTGGAAGATTGGGTGCAATATAATCAAGGTGAGCTTCACTAATTATATTTTCTGCAAATGACAATTCTTCTTCTGCTACAGGGGATAAAGTCCCCATAGGCTGAATACAAGTATTTACAGCTCTAAGATCAGTTAATAAGTGCCATTTTCCTTTTTTCTTTTTTCTTTTTCTTTTTTTTTTTTTTTGACAAGACAAACACAGGGGAATTCCATGCAGAAGTACTTGGCTCAATATGCCCTTCGGCCAATTGTTCCTTAACTAAATTCTTTAAAGCCTTAAGTTTTTCTTTAGATAATGGCCACTGTTCCACCCAAACAGGAGTTGTAGTTTTCCACCTTAATTGTAAAGCTCGAGGCTTGTGGACAGTGGCTAAGAGTTTAAAGGATTGTAGCCCATTTTGAACATCATATTTTTGGCAGCTGAAGAAATATGAGGAATGCTTAAAAAGGCACCAAATTGTTGTAAAAGATCACGGCCCCAAAGGTTAATATTAATGGGAACAATATAAAAGAACACTTTTCCTTGTTGTCCTTCAGGTCCTACACAGCTCAGGGGCTCGACACTTTGGTAGACTATAGAAGCAGTACCTAGGCCAGATAGAGGAACCGATACTTGTTTCTTTTTCCAGTGATAGGCCATTGAGCCAAACATTATTATATACATCCTCTCCTGTGTTGACTAATCCCTCAAAAAGTATCCCATTAATTTGCAATGAACATAAAGGTTTTTGATCAGAAACTAGTTTCCCAGAAAACAGTTTTCCCAGTACTACCGAAACCTCCTTGACGAGACACATCTCTAGATAAGAAAGGGAAAAAAGTCAATAAAAGCAATTGTGCAATACGTTCCCTTGCCTCTAGGCGCATAAATTGTGAGACTTGTACCATAATAAGGATTTCATCAGTAAAATCAGGATCAATAATTCCTGGGACCACCATTAACCCCCGCATAGCGCTGCTGCTTCGACCTAGTAAAAGTCCTACATGTCCCTTTGGCAAAGGACCACACACTCCGGTAGCCAACTTATATATTCCTCCTTTAGGAGATAAAGTATAAGGTTGGACAATAGCTAGGTCAGCAGTGGCACTCTGCTTAGTGGCAGCATAAAGCTGAGAAACTGGGGTAGGGTAAGATGTCTTTAAGGAGGACTCGAGGTCATTCCTTGATGTTGTAAGCCACTGCTCACTGGGTACTGGTGTAGGCCTGCATTGTAGTTGTTGGGGTCCCAAGCCTGCGGGCCCCGGCTCCCGTTTCCCGAGAGGGGTGACAATACATTCCCACTTTATCAGTTTTTGAACGGCATTCATTGATCCAATGTCGACCCTTGCCACATGGTTTACACATATCAGATGGTAACCTTTTTTCTTTTAGAGCAGAAGAGCCTAATTTTTTCCGGCATTCCTTTTTAAAATGACCGGGTTTTCCACATTGATAGCATATACTTTGTTTAGAATTGCCTTTTAAAGCCTTAGAAAGTGCCCCAGCAAACAACTGAGCATTGTAAATAGCTCCTCCAACACCTGCACAAGCCCGAATGTATTCAGCTAAATCAGCTCCACTAGCTTTTAGAGGACGCAGCAATTTTTGGCACTCGGGATTAACACTCTCAAAAGCCAGAGTATCCAAAAGAATTTTAGCAGCAGGGCCTGAACCTACAGTCTTTAATACAGCATCTTGAAGACGGGCTACCAAATCTGGATACGGCTCAGTGGCTCCTTGTAGGATCTTTACAAAAGGTAAAGAAGTTTTACCCGCTATTTCAACCTTAGTCCACGCTTTTATAAACAAGGCTTTAATCTAAGTGAGAGCAATATCATCTAGGCCTGCCTGAGCATTAAGAGTGGCCTTTTGTCCTGAACCCGTAAGCTGCTCTTCAGTAGGTCCTGGGGGATTTCGGGTAGCATTTTTTCTAGCTTGTACTCTTGCTTCCTCCCACCACCAACTTTTTAATTGAAGCCATTGTGAACGATCAAGGACAGCCTGTCCCAAAGTTTCCCAGTCAATAGAAATCATCATACGTTCTAAAGAGAAGGAATCGAGAAGGCCAAGAACAAACTGTGACTGAGGTCCATAATTAGCATTTCTTGAGGTAGTACTTTCCACTGAAACCTGGTGGCTAGTTCTTTATTATTTATGGCTGGTATAGTAAAGGCAAATTTTTCACAATCTTGCTCTGCCAGAGGAATGGTGAAAAAGCAATCCTTAAGTTCAATTATAATTAAAGGCCAGTCTTTTGGGATTATGGCCGGAGAGGGCAATCCGGGTTGAAGAGGCCCCATGGGTTGAATTACAGCATTTACGGCTCTTAAGTCCATTAACATCCGCCATTTGCCTGATTTTTTCTGAATTACAAATACAGGAGAATTCCAGGGTGAGAATGAAGGCTCAATGTGTCCTTTCTCTAATTGTTCCTTTGCTAATAAATGTAAAGCCTCCAGTTTTTGCTTCGGTAGTGGCCACTGATTTACCCATACCGGTTTCTCTGTTTTCCAAGTTAATGGAATGGGTTTAGGAGGCGCTACAGTGGCCGCCCCTAAAAAGGATATTTTATTCCTTTTCTTTCTTGATTTTTCTCAGTCTCAATTGGGACTTTAATGTCATTTTTATTTTTTCTTAACCCCTTTCCTGGTATATATCCCATCTTAGTCACGATTTTTTGACTCGTGGGGCTGTATAATGGAGCGGGCATAATGATTTTCGCACCCCATTGTTGTAATAAATTTTGACCCCATAGATTAACAGGAATTGAAGTAATCATTGGCTGAACAGTACTTTCTTATCTGGTCCTAAACAATGTAAAATCATTGTACTTTCACACACTTCTGAAGCTGTGCCTACGCCGACAAGTCTTGTACCAGCCTTTTGTTTAGGCCAATTTTTTGGACACTGATTTAAAGCAATGACAGGGATATCTGCTCCAGTGTTTACCAACCCTTCAAACTGTTTTCCTTGAATAATGGCCTTACACACAGGTCTGCTCTCAGAGACCAGACTTGCCCAATATGCAGCCTTTCCTGCCTGATCAGTGCTTTTGAACCCTCCTGTTCTTTTTATTTCACTGTTTCCAACTTTAATATAAGGTAGGAGTAATAATTGAGAAATCCTGTCTCCTAGACTGGCACTCCAAGGAATTGAGGAACTAATAACCAATTGAATTTCACCTTTATAGTCTGAATCAACCACACCAGTATGAAACAGGAGCAGCGGTACCTTGCAATTTTAACAACTGTTGTAACAGCTCTAAAATGCGCTGCAAATCAGAATTTCCTTCAGATGAAGGAGGCATTAGCTCTTTTTCCAATTCCTTGTCCTCAACAACCGGGGCATAAATATGTCCCTCTCTAGGACCATTCCTCTCTAAAGCTTCAGATGCCTCACCTCCTGTGGCAGTATTGCCATGCTTTGAGTCAGATTCAAATAACTCTAATCCTGAGTAATGGAACTACACAAAGTCCACAAAGTCAGAGGCAACGTTTGCCCCCGCTGATGAGCTCGACGCAGGGCTTTAACCACTTAAACCATTTCTTTCTATTTAACTGCACTTTGGTTTGGTATTGAAACCAACAACAATGTTGTTCAACATGGGCAAACAATCGCTTCAAAGTCTTATGTTCCTTAAATAACTTCTACTCCTATAGACATAAACAGTCCCTGGAGTAACCACAAATATTCAGAGGCCAGAGAGGTGGAATTCCCCATAATTTTCCCGTGGGTCCCCCTTTCTTTATTTACCTGCCCAGGGTGTTCCCCCTCCGGTTCCTTGCTCTCGTGGAGCCACGGACCCTGCTCACTGCGCCAGATGTTGGGGTCCGCGTGTTTCCTAAACAAAGGAATGAACACACAAGACAACACAAGACAAGACAAACATGGCGGCCGCGCCGAATGGCGCGCTCCGCTTTATTTGATACAGTCGTTTGTGGAATGTTGCCAAGTCACAAGACACATTGTTGTTTTTCTGACCTTTCCCTGACTTTCTGGATTTTCAAGATATTTACATATAAACAGGCCCCCAACGCACTGCTTCGTTTGCAAGAGCAGGACTTATGGGGAACGCCCTGCTTCGTTTGCGAGAGCAGGACTTATGGGGAATGCCCTGCTTCGTTTGCGAGAGCAGGACTTATCAGGAACACCCTGTTTGTGAGCACATAGTCCTCTACAAATAGTCTTAGCGAAAGGCTTCCTGAGGTGAAAGATGTAACTCTGTGAGGTAAATTAACAGAACACAAAGCAGTTTCTCAGAAAGCTTCTTTTCTGTTTTCATTTTAGGATATTTCCTTTTTCACCAGAGCCCACTGTGGGCTTCCAAATATCACTTTGTAAATTCCACAAGAATAGTATTAGCGAAAGGCTTCTGGATGGCAATGCTGTAAATCTGTGAGATGAATTAATATAACACAAAGTCGTTTCTCAAAAACCTTCCTTTCAGTTTTTATCTTAGGATATTTCCTTTTTCAAAATAGCCCTCTATGGGCTTCCAGATATCATTTTGCAAATTCCACAAGAACAGTCTTAGCGAAAGGTTTGTTGAGGGGAAAGCTGTAACTCTGTGAGATGAATTAACAGAACACAAAGCAGTTTCTCAGAAAGCATCTTTCCAGTTTTTAACGGAAGATATTTCCTTTTTCACCATACGCCTCTGTGGGCTTCGAAATATGACTCTGCAAATTCCACAACAACAGTCTTAGGGAAAGGCTTCTTGAGGGGAAAGGTGTAACTCTGTGATATGAATTAACAGAACAAAAAGCCGATTCTCTGAAAGCTTCTTTTCGGTTTTTATCTTAGGATATTTCCTTTTTCACCATAGCCCTCATTGGGCTTCCAAATATGAAAATTTAAAGTCCACTAGAACAGTCTTAGCGAAGGGCTTCTTGAGAAAGGCTTTGTAGGGGAAAGTTGTAACTCTGTGAGTTGAATTGACAGAGCATAAAGCAGTTTATCAGTAAGCTAGTTTCCAGTATTTAACGGAAGATATTTCCTTTTTCACCGTATCCCTCTATGGGCTTCCAAATATCAGTGTGCAACTTCCACAAGAACAGTCTTAACGAAAGGCTTCTTGAGGGGAAAGCTGTAGCACTTTGAGATGAATTAACAGACAACAAAGCAGTTACTCAGAAAGCTTCTTTCCAGTTTTTAACGGAAGATATTTCCTTTATCACCATATCTCTCAATGGGCTTCCAAATATCACTTTCAAATTCCACAAGAACAGTCTTAGGGGAAGGTTTCTGGAGGGGAAAGCAGTAACTCTGAGATGAATTAACAAAACACAAAATAGTTTCTCAGAAAGCTTCTTTCCAGTTTTTAACTGACGATATTTCCTTTTTCCCCATAGCCCTCTATGGGCTTCAAAATACCACCTTGCAAATTAAACAAGAACAGCCTTAGCGAAAGGCGTCTTGAGCGGAAAGCTGTAACTCTGTGAGATGAATTAACAAAATACAAAGCAGTTTCTCAGAAAGATTCTTTCCAGTTTTTAACTGAAGATGTTTCATTTTTCACCGTAAACCACTATGGGCTTCCAAATATCACGTTGCAAATTCCACAAGAACAGTCTTAGCGAAAGGCTTCTTGAGGGGAAAGCTGTAACCCTGTGAAAAGAAATAACAGAATAAACAGCAGTTTCTCAGAAAGCTTCTTTTCAGTTATTATCTCTGAATATTTCCTTTTTCACCATAGCCCTCCATGGACTTCCAAATATCAATTTGCAAATTCCAAAAGAACAGTCTTAGTGAATGGCTTCTTGAAGGGAAAACAGTAACTCTGAGAGATGAATTAACAGAACACAAAGCAGTTTCTCAGAAAACTTCTTTTCAGTTTTTATCTTCGGATAATTCCTTTTTCACCGAAGCCCTCTATGGGTTTCCAAATACCACTTTGCAAACTCCACAAGAAGAAGCTTAGGGGAAGGCTTCTGGAGGGGAAAGGTGTAACTCTGTGAGATGAATTAAAAGAACCAGAGGCAGTTTTTCAGAAATCTTGTTTTCATTTTTTAACGGAAAATAATTCCTTTTTCACAGTAGCCCTCTATGGGCTTCCAAATATCGCTTTGCAAATTCCACAAGAACAGCCTTAGGGAAAGGCTTCTTGAGGACAAAGCTGTAGCTCTGTGAGATGAATTAACAGAAGACAATGCAGTTTCTTAGAAGGCTTCCTTTCAGTTTTTATCTTAGGATATTTCCTTTTTCACCATAGCCGTCTTTGGGCTTCCAAATATCACTTTGCAAATTCCACAAGAGCAGACTTAGCGAAAGGCTTCTTGAGGGGAAAGCTGTAATTGTGTGAGATGAAATAAGAGAACACAAAGCAGTCTCTCAGAAAGCTTCTTTCCAGTTTTTAACTGAAGATATTTCCTTTTTCACCATGGCCCTTTGTGGGCTTCCAAATATCACTTTGCAAATTCCACAAGAACATACTTAGCGAAAGGCTTCTTGAGGGGAAAGCTGTAACTCTATGAGATGAATTAATGGAACACAAAGCTGTCTCTCCGAAAGCTTCTTTCCAGCTTTTTAAGGAAGATATTACCTTTTTCACCATAGCCCTCTATGGGCTTCCAAATATCACTTTGCAAATTCCACAAGAACCGTCTTAGCGAAAGGCTTATTGAGGGAAAAGCTGTAAGTCTGTGAGATGAATTAACAGAACACAAAGTAGTTTCTGAGAAAGTTTCTTTTTATTTTTTGTTTTAGGATATTTCCTTTTCGACCATAGAGCTCTAGGGACTTCCAAATATCACTTTCCAAATTCCACAAGAGCAGTCTTAGCGAAAGGCTTCTTGAGAGGAAAGCTGTAGCTCTGTGAGATGAATTAACAGAACACAAAGCAGTTCCTCAGAAAGCTTCTATCCAGTTTTTAACTGAAGATATTTCCTTTTTCACCAAAGCCCTCTATGGGCTTCCAAATATCACTTTGCAAATTCCCCTAGAACAGTCTTAGCGAAAGGCTTCTTGAGGGGAAAGCTGTAACTCTGTGAGATGAATGAACAGAACACAAAGCAGTTTCTCAGAAGGCTTCTTTCCAGTTTTTCACTGAAGATATTTCCTTTTTCACCAGAGACCTCTATGGACTTTCAAATATCTCTTCGCAAATTCCACAAGAACTGTCTAGCGAAAGGCTTCTGAAGGGAAAAGCTGTAACTCTGTTAGATGAATTAACAGAACACAAAGCAGTTTCTCAGAAAGTTTCTTTCCAGTTTTTAAAGGAAGATATTTCCTTTTTGACCACTAACTTCTAGAGGCTTCCAAATATCACAGAGCAAATTCCACTAGAACAGTCTTAGCGAAAGGCTTCTAGAGGAAAAAGCTGTAACTCTGTGAGGTGAATTAACAGAACACGAAACAGTTTCTCAGAAAACTTCTATACAGTTTTTAACTGAAGATATTTCCTTTTTCACCATAGCCCTGTATGGGCTTCCAAATATCACTCTGCAAATTCCACAAGAACAGTCTTAGGGAAAGGCTTCTTGAGGGGAAAGCTGTATCTGTGTGAGATGAATTAACAGAACACAAATCAGTTTCTCAGAAATCCTCTTTCCAATTTTTAATGGAGGATATTTCCTTTTTCACCATAGCACTCTATGGGCTTCCAAATATCACTTTGCAAATTCCACAAGAACAGTCTTAGCGCAAGGCTTCTGTAGGGGAAAGCTCTAACTCTGTGACATGAATTAACAGAGCACAAAGTAGTATCTAAGACAGATTCTTTTCAGTTTTTGTCTTAGGATATTTCTTTTTTCACCATAGCCCTCTAAGGGCTTCAAAGTATCGCTTTGCAATTTCCACAAAAACTATCTAAAGGAAAGGCTTCTTGAGGGGAAAGGTGTAACTCTGTGAGTTGAATTAAGAGAACACAAAGGAGTTTCTCAGAATGCCTCTTTTCAGTTTTCAACGGAAGATATTTCCTTTTTCACCATAGCCCTCTATGGTCTTCCAATTATCGCTTTGCAAATTCCACAAGAACAGTCTTAGCGAAAGGCTTCTTGAGCGGAAAGCTGTAACACGGTGAGATAAATTAACAGAACACAAAGCAGTTTCTCAGAATGCTTCTTTCCAGTTTTTAACGGAAAATAATCCCTTTTTCAACATAGCCCTCTAGGGGTTCTACATATCACATTCCAAATTCCACTTGAACAGTCTTAGCGAAAGGCTTCTTGAGGGGAAAGTTGTAACTCTGTGAGATCAATTAAGGGAACACAAAGCAGTTTCTCAGAATGCTTCTTTCCAGTTTTTAACTGAACATATTTCCTTTTTCACCATAGCCCTCTATGGACTTCCAAATATCACTTTGCTAATTGCTCAAAAACAGTCTTCACGAAAGGCTTCTTGAGTGGAAAGCTGTAATTCTGTGATATGAATTAACAGAACACAAAGCAGTTTATCAGATATCTTCTTTCCAGTTTTTAAAGGAAGATATTTCCTTTTTCAAAATGGCCTTCTATGGGCTACTAAATATCACTTTCCAAATTCCACAAGAACAGTCTTAGCGAAAGGCTTCCTGATGGGAAACCTGTAACTCGGTGAGATGAATTAACAGAACACAAAGCAGTTTCTCAGAAAGCTTCTTCCCAGTTTTTAACGGAAGATATTTCCTTTATCACCGTAGCCCTCTTTAGGCTTATAAACATCACTTTCCAAATTCCACATGAAGAGTCTTAGCGAAAGGCTTCCTGATGGGAAACCTGTAACTCGGTGAGATGAATTAACAGAACACAAAGCAGTTTCTCAGACTGCTTCTTTCCAGTTTTCATCTTAGGATATTTCCTTTTACACCATAGACATCTATGAGCTTCCCAATATCACTTTGCAAATTCCACAAGAACAGTCTTATCTAAAGGCTTCTTGAGGGGAAAGCTGTAACTCTGTGAGATGAATTAACAGAACACAAAACAGTTTTTCAGAAAGCTTCTTTTCAGATTTTGTCTTAGGATATTTCCTTTTTCACCATAGCCCTCTATGGGATGCTAAGTATCACTTTCCAATTTCCACAAAAACAGTCTTAGCGAAAGGTTTCTTGAGGGGAAAGCTGTAACTCTGTGAGATGAATTAAGAGAACACAAAGCAGTTTCGCAGAAAGCTTCTTTCCAGTTTTTAACGGAAGATATTTCCTTTTCCACCATAGCCCTTTAAGGGCTATCAAATATCACTTTGAAAATTCCTCCAGAACTGTCTTATCGAAAGGCTTCTTGAGATTAAAGCTGTAACTCTGTGAGATGAATTAGCAGAACACAACGCAGTTTCTCAGAAAGCTTCTTTCAAGTTTTTAACTGAAGATATTTCCTTTTTTCTCATAGCCGTCTATGGGCTTCCAAATATCAATTTGCAAATTCCACAAGAACAGTCTTAGCGAAAGTCTTCTTGAGGGGAAATCTGTAACTCTGTCATATGAATTAACGGAAAACAACGCTGTTTCTCTGAAAGCTACTTTCTAGGTTTCAACTGAAGATATTACCTTTTTCACCAGAGACCTCCATGGGCTTCCAAATATCACTTTGCAAATTCCACAAGAACAGTCTTAGGGAAAGGCTTCTTGAGGGGAAAGCTGTAACTGTGTGAGTTGAATTAACAGAACAGAAACCAGTTTCTCAAAAATATTCTTTCCACTTTTTAACGGAAGATATTCCCTTTTTCACCATAGCACTCTATGGGCTTCGAAATGTCACTTTGCAAATTCCACAAGAACAGTCATAGCGAAAGGCTTCTGTAGGGGAAACCTCTAAGTCTGTGACATGAATTAACAGAGCACAAAGTAGTTTCTAAGAAAGATTCTTTTCAGTTTTTGTCTTGGATATTTCTTTTTTCACCCTAGCCCTCTATGGGCTTCTAAGTATCCCTTTCAAATTTCCACAAAAACTGTCTTAAGGAAAGACTTCTTGAGGGGAAAGGTGTAACTCTTTGAGTTGAATTAAGAGAACACAAAGTAGTTTCTCAGAATGCCTCTTTCCAGTTTTTAACGGAACATATTTCCTTTTTAACCGTAGCCCTCTATGGGCTTCCAAATATCACTTTGCAAATTGCACAAGAACAACCTTAGCAAAAGGCTTCTTGAGGGGCAAGCTGTAACTCTGTGAGGTGAATTAACCGAACACAAAGCAGTATCTCAGAAAGCTTCTTTCCAGTTTTTAACGGAAGATATTTCCTTTTTCACATCAGCCCTCTATATGCTTCCCAATATCACTTTGCAAATTTCACAACAACAGGCTTAAAAAAAGGCTTCTTGAGGGGAAACCTGTAACTCTGTGAAATGAAATAATAGAACACAAAGCAGTTTCTCAGAAACCTTCTTTCCAGTTTTCATCTTAGGATATTTCCTTTTTCACCATAGACATCTATGGGCTTCCCAATATCACTTTGAAAATTCCGCAAGAACAGTCTTAGCTAAAGGCTTCTTGAGGGGAAAGCTGTAACTCTGTGAGATGAATTAACAGAGCACAAAATAGTTTTTCAGAAAGCTTCTTTTCAGTTTTTGTCTTATTATATTTCCTTTTTCACCATACAACTCTAAGGGATACTAAGTATCACTTTCCAATTTTTACAAAAACAGTCTTAGCGAAAGGCTTCTTGAAGGGAAAGCTGTAACTCTGTGAGATGAACTAACAGAATACAAAGCAGTTTCTCAGTAAGCTTCTTTCCAGTTTTTAACGGAAGATATTTCCTTTTTCACCATAGCCCTCTAGGAGTTCCAAATATCACTTTGCAAATTCCCCTAGAACAGTCTTATCGAAAGGATTCTTGAGGGGAAAGCTGTAACTGTGTGAGATGCAGTAACAGAACACAAAGCAGTTTTTCAGAAAGCTTCTTTGCAGTTCTTATCTTAGGATATTTCCTTTTTCACCATAGCCCTATATGGGCTTTCTAATATCACTTTGCAAATTCCACAAGAACAGTCTAAGCGAATGGCTTCTTGAGGGGAAAGCTGTAACTCTGTGAGATTAATTAACAGAACACAAAGCAGTTTCTCAAAAGCTTCTTTTCCGTTTTTATCTTAGGATATTTCCTTTTCCACCCTAGACCTCTATGGGCTTAAAAATATCACCTGGCAAATTCCACAAGAACATTCTTAGCAAAAGGGTTCTTGAGGGGAAATCTGTAACTCTGTGAGATGAAATAACAGAACACAAAACAGTTTCTCAGAAATCTTGTTTGCAGTTATTAACTGAAGATATTTCTTTTTTCACCATAGCCCTCTATGGGCTTCCAAATATCCCTTTGAAAATTTCACAAGAACTCTCTTAGTGAACGGCTTCTTGAGGGGAAAGCTGTAACGCTGTTGGATGAATTAACAGAACACAAAGCAGTTTCTCAGAAAGCTTCTTTCCAGTTTTAAACGGAAGATATTTCCTTTTTCACCATAGCCCTCTATGGGCTTCCAATATCACTTTGAAAATTCCACAAGAACATTCTTAGCGAAAGGCTTCTTGAAGTGAAAGCTGTAAGTCTTTGAGATGAATTAACAGAACACAAAGTAGTTTCTCAGAAAGCTTCTTTGCAGTTTTTAACGGAAGATATTTCCTTTTTCACCATAGCCTTCTATGGGCTTCCAAATATCACTTTCCAAGTTCCACAAGAACAGTCTTAGCGAATGGCTTCTTGAGGGGAAAGCTGTAACACTGTGAGATGAATTAACAGAACACAAAGCAGTTTCTCACAATCCTTCTTTCCAATTTATAACGGAAGATATTTCCTTTTTCATCATAACCCTCCATGGGCTTCCAAATATCACTTTGGAAATTCCACAAGAACAGTCTTAGCGAAATACTTCTTGAAGGGAAAGCTGTAACCCTGTGAGATGAATTAACAAAACACAAAGCAGTTTTTCAGAAAGCTTCTTTGCAGTTTTTAATCTTAGGATATTTCCTTTTTCACCATAGCGCGCTTTGGGCTTTGAAGTATCACTTTTAAAATTTTACAAGAACCCTCTTAGTGAATGGCTTCTTGAGGGTAAAGCTGTAACTCTGTTGGATAAATTAACAGAACACAAAGCAGTTTTCCAAAGCTTCTTTTCTGTTTTTATCTTAGGTAATTTCCTTTTTCATCATTGCCTCAATGGGCTTCCAAATATCACTTTGCACATTCCACAAGAATAATGTCTGCGACTGGCTTCTTGAAGGGAAAGCTGTACCTCTCTGAGATGAATTAACAGAAAACAAAGCAGTTTCTCAGAAAGCTTGTATTCAGTTTTAAACTGAAGTTATTTTGTTTTTCACCATAGCCCTCTATTGGCTTCCAATTATCACTTTGCAAATTCCACAAGAACAGCCTTAGCGAAAGGCTTCTTGAAGTGAATGCTGTAAGTCTGTGAGATGAATTAACAGAACACAAAGCAGATTCTCAGAAAGCTTCTTTGAAGTTTTTAACGGAAGATATTTCTTTTCACAGTTGCCCTCTATGGGCTTTCAAATATCACTTTGTAAATTCCACAAGAACTGTCTTAGCGAAAGGCTTCTTGAGTGGAAAGCTGTATCACTGAGATGAATTAACAGAACACATAGCAGTTTCTCAGAAACCTTCTTTCCAGTTTTTAACTGAAGATATTTCCTTTTTCACCATAGCCCTCTTTGGGCTTCCAAATATCACTTTGCAAATTCCAAAAGAACAGTCTTAGCGAAATTCTTCTTGAGGGGAAAGCTGTAACTCTGTGAGATGAATTAACAGGACACAAAGCAGTTTCTCAGAAAGATTCTTTTCAGTTTTTATCTTAGGATATTTCCTTTTTCACCGCAGCCCTATATGGGCTTAAAAATAGGACTTTGCAAATTCCACAAGAACAGCCTTAGCGAAAGTCTTCTTGAAGAAAAAGTTGTAACTCTGTGAGACGATTTAACACAATACAAAGCAGTTTCTTAGAAAGCTTCTTTTCATTTTTTATCTTAGGATACTTCCTTTTTCACCATAGACGTTTTTGGGCTTCCAAATATAACTTTGCAAATTTCACAAGAACAGTCTTAGTGAACGGTTTCCTGAGGGGAAACTGTAACTCTGTGAGATGAATTAACAGAACACAAAGCAGTTTCTCAGAAATCTTCTTTGCAGTTTTTAACGGAAGATATTTCCTTTTTCACCATAGCCCGTTATGGTCTTCCAAATATCACTTTCCAAATACCACCAGAACTGGCTTAGCGAAAGGCTTATTGAAGGGAAAGCTGTAACTCTGTGAGATGAATTAACAGAACACAAAGAAGTTTCTCAGAAAGCTTCTTTCCTGTTTTTAACGGAAGATATTTCCTTTTCCAGCTTAGCCCTCTATGGGCTTCCAAATAACACTTGTAAATTCCATAAGAACAGTCTTAGAGAATATCCTCATCAGGGGAAAGCTGTAACTCTATGGGAAGAATTAACAGAACACAAAGCAGTTTCTCAGAAAGCTTCCTTCCAGTTTTTAACGAAAGATACATCCTTTTTCACCATAGCCCTCTATGGGCTTCCAAATATCACTTTGCAAATTCTACAAGAACAATCTTAGAGAAAGGATTCTTCAGAGGAAAGCTGTAACTATGTGAGAAGAATTAACAGTGCACAAAGCAGTTTCCCAGAAAGCTTCTTTACAGTTTTTAACGGAAGATATTTCCTTTTTCACCATAGTCCTCTATGGGCTTCCAAATATCAGTTTGAAAATTCCACAAGAGCAGTATTAGCGATAGGCTTCTTGAGGCGAAAGCAGTAACTCTGTGAGAAGAATTAACAGAACACAAACCAGCTTCTCAGAAAGCTTCTTTCCAGTTTTTAAAGGAAGATATTTCCTTTTTCCCCATATCCCTCTTTGGGATTCCAAATATCACTTTGCAAATTCCACAAGAACAGACTTAGCGAAAGGCTTCTTGAATGGAAAGCTGTAACTCTGTAAGATGAATTAACAGAACACAAATCAGTTTCTCAGAAAGCTTCTTTCCAGTTTTTAACGTAAGATACTTCCTTTTTCAATATAGCCCTCTATGGGCTTCCAAATATCAATTTGCAAATTCCACAAGAGCAGTCTTCGCGAAAGTGTTCTTGAAGGGAATGCTGTAACTCTGTGAGATGAATTGACAGAACACAAAGCAGTTACTCAGAAAGCTTCTTTCCAGTGTTTAACTGAAGATATTTCCTTTTCCACGATAGCCCTCTAAGGGCTTCCAAATAACACTATGAAAATTCCACAAGAACAGTCTTAGCGAAAAGCTTCTTCAGGGAAAAGCTGTAACACTGTGGAAAAATTAACAGAACACAAAGCAGATTCTCAGAAAGCTTCTTTCCATTTTTGAAGGGAAGATATATCCTTTTACACCATAGCCCTCTGTGGGCTTCCAAATATCACTTGGAATATTCCACAAGAACAGTCTTAGCGAAAGGCTTCTTGAGGGGAAAGCGGTAATTCTGTGACATGAATTAACAGAACAGAAAGCAGTTTCTCAGAAAGCTTCTTTCCAGTTTTTAATGGAAGATAATTCCTTTTTCACCGTAGCCCTGTATAGGCTTCCAAATATCACTTTTAAAATTCCACAAGAAGAATCTTAGCCAAAGGCTTATTGTAGGGAAATCTGTATCTCTGTGAGATGAATTAACAGAACACAAAGCATTTTCTCAGAAAGCTTCTCTCCTGTGTTTAAAGGAAGATATTTTCTATTCCACCATAGCCCTCTATGGGCTTCCAAATATCACTTTGGAGAGTCCATAAGATCAGTCTTTCCGAAAATCTTCTTCAGGGGGAAGCTGTAACACTATGGGAATAATTAACAGAACACAAAGGAGTATCTCAGAAAGCTTCTTTCCGGTTTTTAACGGAAGATATTTCCTTGTTCACCATAGCCCTCTATGGGCTTCCAAATATCACTTTGCAAATTCCACCAGAACAGTCTTAGCGAAACGCTTGTTGAAAGGAAAGCTGTAACTCTGTGAGATGAATTAACAGAACACAAATCAGTTTCTCAGAAAGCTTCTTTCTAGTTTTTAATGGAAGTTATATCCTTTTTCAATATAGCCCTCTATGGGCTTCCATATATCACTTTGCAAATTCCACAATAACAGTCTTAGCGAAAGAATCCTGGAGGGGAAAGTTGTAACTCTGTGAGATGAATTGACAGAACACAAAGCTGTTTCTCAGAAAGCATTTTTCTAGTTTTTAACGGAAGATATTTCCTTTTTCACCATAGCCCTCTACAGGCTTCCAAATATCACTTTGCAAATTCCACAAGAACAGTCTTTGCGAAAGGCTTCTTGAGGAGAAAGCTGTAACTCTGTGAGATGAATTAACAGAACACAAAACAGATTCTCAGAAATCTTCTTTCCAGTTTTTAACGGAAGATATTTCCTTTTTCACCATAGCACTCAAAGGGTTTCCAAATATCACTTTACAAAATCCACAAGAACAGTCTTAGCGAAAGGCTTCTTGATGGTAAAGCAGTAGCTCTGTGAGATGAATTAACAGAACACAGAACAGTTTCTCAGAAAGCTTCTTTCCAGTTTTTAACGGAAGATATTTCCTTTTTCACCATAGACCTCTATGGCCTTCCAAATATCACTTTGCCAATTCCTCAAGAAAAGTCTTAGCGAAAGGCTTCTTGAAGGGAAAGCTGTAACTCTGTGAGATGAATTAACAGAACACAAAGCAGTTTCTCATAAAGCTTCTTTCCAGTTTTTAACGGAAGATATTTCCTTTTCCACCATAGTCCTCTATGGGCTTCTAAATATCACTTTGCAAATTTCACAAGAACAGTCTTATCGAAAGGACTCTTGAGGGAAATGCTGTAACTCTGTGAGATGAATTAAAGAACACAAAGCAGTTTCTCAGAAAGCTTCTTTCCAGTTTTTAACGGAAGATAATTCCTTTTTCAATATAGCCCTCTATGAGCTTCCAAATATCACTTTGCAAAGTCCAAAAGAACAGTCTTCGTGAAAGTCTTCTTGAAGGGAATGCTGTGACTCTGTGAGATGAATTGACAGAACACAAATCAGTTTCTCAGAAAGCTTCTTTCCAGTGTTTAACTGAAGATATTTCCTTTTCCACCGTAGCCCTCTATGGGCTTCCTAATATCACTTTGCAATACCACAAGAAAAGGCTTAGCGAAAGGCTTCTTGAAGGGAAAGCTGTAACTCTGTGAGATGAATTAACAGAACACAAAGTAGTTTCTCAGAAAGCTTTTTTCCAGTTTTTAACGGAAGATGTTTCCTTTTCCTCCATAGCCCTCTAAGGTCTTTCAAATATCACTATGAAAATTCCACAAGAACAGTCTTAGCGAAAAGCTTCTTCAGGCAAAAGCTGTAACACTGTGGGAACAATTAACAGAACACAAAGCAGATTCTCAGAAAGCTTCTTTCCATTTTTGAACGGAATATATATCCTTTTTCAACATAGCCCTCTATGGGCTTCCAAATATCACTTTGAAAATTCCACAAGAACAGTCTTAGCGAAAGGCTTCTTGAGGGGAAAGCTGTAACTCTGTGACATGAATTAACAGAACAGAAAGCAGTTTCTCAGAAATCTTCTTTCCTGTTTTTAACGGAAGATAATTCCGTTTTCACCGTAGCCCTGTATAGGCTTCCAAATATCACTTTGCAAATTCCACACGAAGAATTTTAGCGAAAATCTTATTGTAGGAAAATCTGTAACTCTGTGAGATGAATTAACAGAACACAAAGCATTTTCTCAGAAAGCTTCTTTCCTGTTTTTAACGGAAGATATTTTCTTTTCCACCATAGCCTTCTATGGGCTTCCAAATATCACTTTGTAGATTCCATAAGATCAGTCTTAGCGAAAATCTTCTTCAGGGGGAAGCTGTAACTCTATGGGAATAATTAACAGAACACAAAGCAGTTTCTCAGAAAGCTTCTTTCCAGTTTTTAACTTAACTTATATCCTTTTTCACCACAGCCCTCTATGGGCTTCCAAATATCACTTTTCAAATTCTACAAGAACAATCTTGGCGAAAAGGTTCTTGAGGGGAAAGCTGTAACTATGTGAGAAGAATTTAAAGTACACAAAGCAGTTTCTCAGAAAGCTTCTTTCCAGTTTTTAACGGAAGATATTTCCTTGTTCACCATAGCCCTCTATGGGCTTCCAAATATCACTTTGCAAATTCCACAAGAACAGTCTTAGCGAAAGGCTTGTTGAAAGGAAAGCTGTATCTCTTTGAGATGAATTAACAGAACACAAAGCAGTTTCTCAGAAAGCTTCTATCCAGTTTTTAACTGAAGATATTTCCTTTTTCACCAAAGCCCTCTATGGGCTTCCAAATATCACATTGCAAATTCCCCAAGAACAGTCTTAGCGAAAGGCTTCTTGAGGGGAAAGCTGTAACTCTGTGAGATGAATGAACAGAACACAAAGCAGTTTCTCAGAAAGCTTCTTTCCAGTTTTTAACTGAAGATATTTCCTTTTTCACCAGAGACCTCTATGGACTTTAAAATATCTCTTCGCAAATTCCACAAGAACTGTCTAGCGAAAGGCTTCTGGTGGGGAAAGCTGTAACTCTGTGAGATGAATGAACACAACACAAAGCAGTTTCTCAGAAAGCTTCTTTCCAGTTTTTAAAGGAAGATATTTTCTTTTTCACCACTAACTTCTAGAGGCTTCCAAATATCACATAGCAAATTCCACTAGAACAGTCTTAGCGAAAGGCTTCTAGAGGAAAAAGCTGTAACTCTGTGAGGTGAATTAACAGAACACGAAACAGTTTCTCAGAAAACTTCTATACAGTTTTTAACTGAAGATATTTCCTTTTTCACCATAGCCCTGTATGGGCTTCCAAATATCACTCTGCAAATTCCACAAGAACAATCTTAGGGAAAGGCTTCTTGAGGGGAAAGCTGTATCTGTGTGAGATGTATTAACAGAACACAAATCAGATTCTCAGAAATCCTGTTTCCAATTTTTAATGGAGGATATTTCCTTTTTCACCATAGCACTCTATGGGTTTCCAAATATTACTTTGCATATTCCACAAGAACAGTCTTAGCGAAAGGCTTCTGTAGGGGAAAGCTCTAACTCTGTGACATGAATTAACAGAGCACAAAGTAGTATCTAAGACAGATTCTTTTCAGTTTTTGTCTTAGGATATTTCTTTTTTCACCATAGCCCTCTATGGGCTTCAAAGTATCCCTTTGCAATTTCCACAAAAACTTTCTAAAGGAAAGGCTTCTTGAGGGGAATGGTGTAACTCTGTGAGTTGAATTAAGAGAACACAAAGGAGTTTCTCAGAATGCCTCTTTTCAGTTTTCAACGGAAGATATTTCCTTTTTCACCATAGCCCTCTATGGTCTTCCAATTATCGCTTTGCAAATTCCACAAGCACAGTCTTAGCGAAAGGCTTCTTGAGCGGAAAGCTGTAACACGGTGAGATAAATTAACAGAACACAAAGCAGTTTCTCAGAATGCTTCTTTCCAGTTTTTAACGGAAGATAATCCCTTTTTCACCATAGCCCTCTAGGGGTTCTACATATCACATTCCAAATTCCACTTGAACAGTCTTAGCGAAAGACTTCTTGAGGGGAAAGCTGTGACTCTGTGAGATCATTTAAGAGAACACAAAGCAGTTTCTCAGAATGCTTCTTTCCAGTTTTTAGCTGAACATATTTCCATTTTCACAATAGCCCTCTAGGGGCTTCTAAATATCACTTTGAAAATTCCAAAAGAACAGTCTTAGCGAAAGGCTTCTTGAGGGGAAAGCTGTAATTTGGTGAGATGTATTCTCAGAACCCATGGCAGTTTCTGATAAAGTTTCTTTCCAGTTTTTAACGGAAGATATTTCCTTTTTCACCAAAGCCCTCTATGGGCTTCCAAATATCACTTTGCAAATTTCACAAGAACAGTCTTAGTGAACGGCTTCTTGAGGGGAAAGCTGTAAGTCTGTGAGACGAACTAACAGATCACAAAGCAGTTTCTCAGAAAGCTTCTTTTCGGGTTTTAATGGAAGATATTTCCTTTTTCACCATAGCCCTCTACGGGATTCCAATTATCACATTGCAAATTCCACAAGAACAGTCTTAGCGAAAGACTTCTTGAGGGAAAGCTGTAACTCTTTCAGATGACTTAACAGAACACAAAGCAGTTTCTCAGAAAGCTTCTTTCCAGTTTTAACTGAAGATATTTCCTTTTTCACCATAGTCCTCAAAGGGCTTCCAAATATCAGTTTGCAAATATCACAAGAACAGTCTTAGCGAAAGGCTTCTTGAGGGGAATCCTGTATGTCAGTGAGATGTATTAACACAACACACGGTAATTTTTCAGAATGCTTCTTTCCAGTTTTTAACGGAAGATATTTCCTATTTCACCATAGTCCTCTATGGGCTTCCAAATATCATTTTGCAATATTCAAAAGAACAGTCTTAGTGAACGGATTCTTGAGGGGAAAGCTGTAACTCTGTGAGATGAACTAACAAAACACAAAGCAGTTTCTCAGAAAGCTTCTTTTTGGTTTTTATCTTAGGATATTTCCATTTTCACCACAGCCCTCTATGGGCTTCCAAATATCACTTCACAATTTCCACAAGAACAGTCTTAGCGAAAGTCTTCTTGACGGAAAAGGTGTAACTCTGTGAGATGAATTAAGAGAACACTAAGCAGTTTCTCAGAAATCTTCTTTCCAGTTTTTAACAGAAGATGTTTCCTTTTACACCAGAGCCCCATATGGGCTTCAAAGTATCATTTTGCAAATTCGACAAGAAAAGTCTTAGCGAAGGGCTTCTTGAAGAGACAGCTGTAACTCTCCGAGATGAATTAACAGAACACTAAGCAGTTTCTCAGAAAGCCTCTTTCCAGTTTTTAACAGAAGATATTTCCTTTTTCACCGTAGCCCTCTATGGGCTTCCAAATATCACTTTGCAAATCCCACAAGAACAGTCTTAGCAAAAGGCTTCTGGAGGGGAAAGCTGTAAGCACGTGAGATGAATTAGCCGAACACAAATCAGTTCCTCAGAAAGCTTCTTTCCATTTTTTAACGGTAGATATTTCCTTTCTCACCGTAGCCCTCTATGGCCTTCCAAATATCTCTTTGCAAATCCCACAAGAACAGTCTCAGTGAAAGGCTTCTTGAGGAGAAAGCTGTAACTCGGTGAGATGTATTACACGAAACACGGCAGTTTCTCAGAAAGCTCCTTTCCAGTTTTTAACGGAAGATATTTCCTTTTTCACCAAAGCGCTCTATGGGCTTCCAAATATCCCTTTGCCAATTCCACAAGAACAGTCTTAGCGAAAGGCTTCTTGAGGGGAAAGCTCTAACTCTGTGAGATGAATTAGCAGAACACAAAGCAGTTTCTCAGAAATCTTCTTTCCATTTTTAACGGAAGATATTTCCTTTTTTACCTTAGCCCTCTATGGGCTTCCAAATATCACTTGGCAAATTCCACAAGAACAGTCTTAGAGAAAGGCTTTTTCAGCGAAAACCTGTAACTCGGTGGGATGTCTTACACGAGCACAGGGCATTTTCTCAGAAAGCTTCTTTCCAGTTTGTAATGGTAGATATTTCCTATTTCACCATTGCTCTCCATGGGCTTCCAAATATCACTTTGCAAATTTCACAAGAACAATCTTAGCAAAAGGCTTCCTGAGGGGAAAGCTGTAAGTCGGTGAGAAGTATCAACACAACACATGGCAATTTCTCAGAATGCTTCTTTCCAGTTTTTAACGGAAGATATTTCCTTTTTCACCATAGCCCTCTATGGGCTTCCAAATATCACTTTGAAAATTTCACAAGAACAGTCTTAGAGAACGGATTATTGAGGGGAAGTCTGTAATTGTGTGAGGTGAACTAACAGAACACACAGCATTTTCTCAGAAAGCTTCTTTTCAGTTTTTATCTTAGGATATTTCCATTTTCACCATAGCCCTCTATGGGCTTCCAAATATCACTTTGCAAATCCCACAAGAAGAGTCTTAGCGAAACGTTTCTTGAGCGCAAAGCTGTAACGCGGTCAGATGTCTTACACGAACACACGGCAGTTTCTCAGAAAGCATCTTTCAAGTTTTTAACGGTAGATATTTCCTTTTTCACCGTAGCCCTCTATGGGCTTCCAAATATCACTTTGCAAATTTCACAAGAACAGTCTTAGCGAAAGGCTTGTTGAGGGGAAAGCTGTAAGTCAGTGAGATGTATTAACACAACACATGGCATTTTCTCAGAATGCTTCTTTCCAGTTTTTTTTTTTTTTTTTTTTTTAGTGGTCATTATTTCCTATCAATTTTTTTTTTAATTTATTTATTATTATTAAACTTCAAGTTGTAGGGTACATGTGCACAACGTGCAGGTTTGCTACATATGTATACTTGTGCCATGTTGGTGTGCTGCACCCATCAACTCGTCATTTACATCAGGTATAACTCCCAATGCAATCCCTCCCCCCTCCCCCATCCCCATGATAGGCCCCGGTGTGTGATGTTCCCCTTCCCGAGTCCAAGTGATCTCATTGTTCAGTTCCCACCTACGAGTGAGAACATGCGGTGTTTGGTTTTCTGTTCTTGTGATAGTTTGCTAAGAATGATGGTTTCCAGCTGCATCCATGTCCCTACAAAGGACACAAACTCATCCTTTTTTATGGCTGCATAGTATTCCATGGTGTATATGTGCCACATTTTCTTAATCCAATCTGTCACTGATGGACATTTGGGTTGATTCCAAGTCTATTCAATGCCATCTCCATCAAGCTACCAATGAGCTTCTTCACAGAATTGGAAAAAACTGCTTTAAAGTTCATATGGAACCAAAAAAGAGCCTGCATCTCCAAGACAATCCTATGTCAAAAGAACAAAGCTGGAGGCATCACGCTACCTGACTTCAAACTATACTACAAGGCTACAGTCACCAAAACAGCATGGTACTGGTACCAAAACAGAGATATAGACCAATGGAACAGAACAGAGTCCTCAGAAATGATACCACACATCTACAGCCATCTGATCTTTGACAAACCTGAGAGAAACAAGAAATGGGGAAAGGATTCCCTATTTAATAAATGGTGCTGGGAAAACTGGCTAGCCATAAGTAGAAAGCTGAAACTGGATCCTTTCCTTACTCCTTATACGAAAATTAATTCAAGATGGATTAGAGACTTAAATGTTAGACCTAATACCATAAAAATCCTAGAGGAAAACCTAGGTAGTACCATTCAGGACATAGGCATGGGCAAAGACTTCATGTCTAAAACACCAAAAGCAACGGCAACAAAAGCCAAAATTGACAAATGGGATCTCATCAAACTAAAGAGCTTCTGCACAGCAAAAAAAACTACCATCAGAGTGAGCAGGCAACCTACAGAATGGGAGAAAATTTTTGCAATCTACTCATCTGACAAAGGGCTAATATCCAGAACCTACAAGAACTCAAACAAATTTACAAGAAAAAAACAAACAACCCCATCCAAAAGTGGGCAAAGGATATGAACAGACATTTCTCAAAAGAAGACATTCATATAGCCAACAGACACATGAAAAAATGCTCATCATCACTGGCCATCAGAGAAATGCAAATCAAAACCACACTGAGATACCATCTCACACCAGTTAGAATGGCGATCATTAAAAAGTCAGGAAACAACAGGTGCTGGAGAGGATGTGGAGAAATAGGAACACTTTTACACTGTTGGTGGGATTGTAAACTAGTTCAACCATTATGGAAAACAGTATGGCGATTCCTCAAGGATCTAGAACTAGATGTACCATATGATCCTTGCAGTTTTTAACTGAAGATATTTCCTTTTGCAAAATATTCCTCTATGGGCTTCGAAATATCACATTGCAAATTCCACAAGAACAGTCTTAGTGAACGGTTTATTGAGGGGAAACCTGTAACACTGTGAGATGAATTAACAGAACACAAAGCAGTTTCTCAGAATGCTTCTTTCCAGTTTTTAACCGAAGATATTTCCTTTTTGACCATAGCCCTCTATGTTCTTCCAAATATCACTTTACAAATTCCAAAAGAACAGTGTTAACGAAAGGCTTCTTGAGGGGAAAGCAGTAACACTGTGAGATGAATTGAAAGAACACAATGCAGTTTCTCAGAAATCTTCTTTGCAGTTTTCAACTGAAGATATTTCCTTTTTCACCATAGCCCTCTATGGGCTTCCAAACATCACTTTCAAAATTCAACGAGAACAGTCTTCGCGAAAGGCTTCCTGAGGGGAAAGCTGTAACTCTGGGGGATGAATTAACAGAATACAAAGCAGTTTCTCAGAAAGCTTCTTTCCAGTTTTTAACTGAAGGTATTTATTTTTTCACCATAGCCCACTATGGGCTTCCAACTATCACTTTGCAAATTCCACAAGATCTGTCTTAGTGAAAGGCTTCTTGAGGGGAAAGCTGTAACTCTGTGCGATGAATTTACAGAACAGAAAGCAGTTTCTCAGAATGCTTCTTTTCTGTTTTTATCTAAGGATATTTCCTTTTTCCTCATAGCCCTCTATGGGCTTCGAAATATCACTTTTCAAATTCCAGAAGAAGAGTCTTAGCGAATGGCTTCTTGTGGGGAATGCTGTAACTCTGTGAGATGAATTAACAGAGCACAAAGCAGTTTCTCAGAAAACTTCTTTCCTGTCTTTAACTGAAGATATTTCCTTTTTCAACATAGCCCTCTATGGGCTTCCAAGTATTACTTTGCATTTCCACAAGAAGAATCTTGGCCAAAGGCTTCTTGATGAGGAAGCTGTAACTCTGTGAGATGAATTAACAGAACAAAAAGCAGTTTCTCAGACAGCTTCTTTCCAGTTTTTAACTAAAGATATTTCCTTTTTCACCATAGCCCTCTATGGGCTTCCAAATATCACCGTGGAAACTCCAAAAAAACAGTCTTAGCGAATGGCTTCTTGAGGTGAGAGCTGTAACACTGAGAAATGAATTAACAGACACAAAGCAGTTTTCAGAAAGCTTTTTTTCAGACTTTTACTGAAGATTATTCCTTTTTCGCCATAGCCATGTATAAGCTTCCAAATATCACTTTGCAAATTCCATAAGAATAATCTTAGTGAAAGGCTTCTTGAGGGGGAAGCTGTAACTCCGTGAGATGAATTATCAGAACACAAAACAGTTTCTCAGACAGCTTCTTTCCAGTTTCTAACTAAAGATATTTCCTTTTTCACCATAGCCCTCTATGGGTTTCCAATTATCACTTTGCAGATTACACAAGAACAGTCTTAGCGAAAGGATCCTTGAGGCGAAAGCTGTAACTCTGTGAGATGAATTAACAGAACACAAAGCAGATTCTCAGAAAGCTTCTTTTCAGTTTTTATCTTAGAATATTTCCTTTTTCACAAAATCCCTCCATGGGCTCCCAAATATCACTTTGCCAAATCCACAAGAACAGTCTTAGCGAAAGGCTTCATGGGGGGAACGCTGTAACTCTGTGAGATGAATTAACAGAACACAAAACTGTTTCTCAGAAAACTTCTTTCCACTTTTTATCTTAGGATATTTCCTTTTCCACCATAGCCCTCTATGGACTTCCAAATATCACTTTCCAAATTCAACAAGATCTGTCTTAGCGAAAGGCTTCCTGAGGGGAAAGCTGTAACTCTGTGAGATGAATTAACAGAACACAAAGCAGTTTCTCAGAAAGATTCTTTTCTGTTTTTATCTCAGGATATTTTCTTTTTCCCGTTAGCCCTCTATGGGCTTCGAAATATCACTTTTCAAATTCCACAAGAACAGTCTTAGCGAAAGGCTTCTTGAGGGGAATGCTGTAACTCTGTGAAATGAATTAACAGAACACAAGCAGTTTCTCAGAAAACTTCTTTCCAGTCTTTAACTGAAGATATTTCCTTTTTCACCATAGCCCTCTATGGGCTTCCAATTATCCCTTTGCAAATTCCACAAGAACAGTGATCGTGAAAGTCTTCTTGAGGGGAAAGTTGTAACTCTGTGAGATGAATTTACAGAACACAAAGCATTTTCTCAGAGAGTTTGTTTTCTGTTTTTATCCTAGGATATTTCCTTTTTCACCATAGCCGTATATGGGCTTCCAAATATCACTTTGCAAATTCCACAAGAACAGTCTTAGCGAAACGATTCTTGAGGGGAATGCGGTAACTCTGTGAGATGAATTAACAGAACACAAAGTAGTTTCTCAGAAAATTTCTTTCCACGTTTTAACGGAAGATATTTCATTTTCAACATAGCCCTCTGGAGCTTCCAAATATCACTTTGCAAATTCCACAAGAACAGTCTTAGCGAAAGGCTTATTTAGGGGAAAGCTGTAACTCTGTGGGATGAATTAACAGAACACAAAGCCGTTTCTCAGAAAGCTTCTTTCCAGTTTTTAACTGAAGATATTTCCTTTTTCAACTTAGCCCTCTATGGGCTTCCAAATATCACTTTGCAAATTTCACAAGAGCAGTCTTAGTTAATGACTTCTTGAGGGGAAAGCTGTAACTCTGTGAGATGAATTAACAGAACACAAAACAGTTTCTCAAAAACCTTCTTTCCAGCTTTTATTGGAAGATATTTCCTTTTTCGTCATAGCCCACTATGGGTTTCCAAATATCACCTTGCAAATTCCACAAGAACAGTCTTAGCCAAAGACTTCTTAAGGGGAAAGCTGTAACTCTGTGAGATGAATTAAAAGAACACAAAGCAGTTTCTCAGAAAGTTTCTTTTCAGTTTTTATCTTATGATATTTCCTTTATCAAGATATCCCTCTATGGGCTTCCAAATATCACTTTGCAAATTCCACAAGAACAGTCTTAGCGAAGGGCTTCTTGAGGGGAAGGTTGTAACTCTGTGAGATGAATTAACAGAACAGAAAGCAGTTACTCAGAAATCTTGCTTCCAGTTTTTAACTGAAGGTGTTTCCTTTTTCACCATTGCCCTCTAAGGGTTTCCAAATATCACTTTGTAATTTCCACAAGAACAGCCTTAGCAAAAGTCTTCTTGAGGTGAAAGCTGTAACTCTGTGAGATGAATTAAGAGAACACAAACCAGTTTCTCAGAAAGCTTCTTTTCAGTTTTTAACTTAGGATATTTCATTTCTCACCATAGCCCTCTAAGGTCTTCCAAATATCACTTTGCAAATTCCATAAGAACAGTCTTTGCGAAAGGCTTCTTGAGGGGAATGTGGTAACTCTGTGAGATGAATTAACAGAACTCTAAGCAGTTTCTCAGAAAGCTTCTTTCCAGTTTTTAACGGATGAGATTTCCTTTTTCACCATTGACCTCTATGGGTTTCCAAACATCACTTTGAAAATTCCACAAGAACAGTATTAGCAAAAGGCTTCCTGAGGGGAAAGCTGTAACTCTGTGAGATGAATTAACAGAACACAAAGCAGTTTCTCAGAAAGCTTCTTTTCTGTTTTTATCCTATTATATTTCCTTTTTCACCATAGCCCTCTACGGGCTTCCAAATATCACTTTACAAATTCCACAAGAACAGTCTTAGCGAAAGGCTTCTTGAGGGGAAAGCTCTAACCCTGTGAGTTTAATTAACGAAACATAAAGCAGTTTCTCAGAGTGCTTCTTTTCAGTTTTTATCTTAGGATATTTCCTTTTTCACCATAGACCTCTATCTGCTTCCAAATATCACATTGCAAATTCCAAAAGAACAGTCTTAGCAGAAGGTTTCTTGAGGGGAAAGCTGTAACTCTGTGAGAAGAATGAACAGAACACAAAGCAGTTTCTCAGAAAGCTTCTTTCCAGTCTTTAACTGAAGATATTTCCTTTTCCAACATAGCCCTCTATGGGCTTCCTAATATCACTTTGCAAATTCCAAAAGGGCAGTCTTAGCGAAAGGTTTCTTGAGGGGAAAGCTGTATCTGTGTGAGATGAATTAACAGAACACAAAGCAGTTTCTCAGAATGCTTCTTTCCAGTTTTTAAGGGAATATATTTCCTTTTTCACCATAGCCCTCTATGGGCTTCCAAATATCACTTTGAAAGTTCCACAAGAACAGCATTAGCGAAAGGCTTCTTGAGGGGAAAGCTCTAACTCTGTGAGATGAATTAACAGAACACAAAGCAGCTTCTCGGAAAGCTTCTTTCCAGTTTTTATCCGAAGATATTTCCTTTTTCACCATAGCCCTCTATGGACTTCCAAATATCACTTTCCAAATTCCACAAGAACAGTCTTAGCGAAAGACTTCTTGAGGGGAAAGCAATAACTCTGAGATGAATTAACAGAACACAAAACACTTTCTCAGAAAGCTTCTTTACAGTTTTAAACCTAACATATTTCCTTTCTCAGTATAGCCCTCAATCGGCTTATAAGTATCACTTTGCATATTCCACAAGTACAGTCTTAGCGAAAGGATTCTTGAGGGGAAGGCTGTAACTCTGTGAGTTGAACTAACAGAATGCAAAGCATTTTGTCGGAAAGCTTCTTTCCAGTTTTTAAAGGAAGATATTTCCTTTTTCACCGTAGCCCTCTATGGACTTTCAAATATCACTTTGCAAATTCCACAAGAACAGTCTTATCGAAAGGCTTCTTGAGGGGAAGGCTGTAACTCTGTGAGGTGAATTAACGGAACATAAAGCAGTTTCTCAGAATGCTTCTTTTCCGTTTTTATCTTAGGATATTTCCTTTTTCACCATAGCCCTCTATGGGCTTCCAATTATCCCTTTGCAAATTCCACAAGAACAGTGATCGTGAAAGTCTTCTTGAGGGGAAAGTTGTAACTCTGTGAGATGAATTTACAGAACACAAAGCATTTTCTCAGAGAGTTTGTTTTCTGTTTTTATCCTAGGATATTTCCTTTTTCACCATAGCCCTCTATGGGCTTCCAAATATCACTTTGCAAATTCCACAAGAACAGTCTTAGCGAAACGATTCTAGAGGGGAATGCGGTAACTCTGTGAGATGAATTAACAGAACACAAAGTAGTTTCTCAGAAAATTTCTTTCTACGTTTTAACGGAAGATATTTCATTTTCAACATAGCCCTCTGGAGCTTCCAAATATCACTTTGCAAATTCCACAAGAACAATCTTAGCAAAAGGCTTCTTGAGAGGAAAGCTGTAACTCTGTGAGAAGAATGAACAGAACACAAAGCAGTTTCTCAGAAAGCTTCTTTCCAGTTTTTAACTGAAGATATTTCCTCTTTCACCGTAGCCCCCTGTGGACTTCCAAATATCACTTTCGAAATTCCACAGGAACAGCCTTAGCAAAAGGCTTCTTGAAGGGAAAGCTGTAATTCTTTGAGATGAATTAACAGAACACAAAGCAGTTTCTCAGAAAGATGCTTTCTAGTTTTTAACTGAAGATATTTCCTTTTTCACCGTGGCCCCATGTGGACTTCCAAATATCAGTTTCGAATTTCCACAAGAACAGTCTTAGCATAAGGCTTATTGAGTGGAAAGCTGCAACTCTTTGAGATGAATTAAAAGAACACAAAGCAGTTCCTCAGAAACCTTCTTTTCAGTTTTTAATGGGAGATATTTCCTTTTTCACCATAGACCTCTATGGGCTTCCAAATATCACTTTGCAAATTCTACAAGAACAGTCTTAGCGAAAGGCTTCTTGAAGGGAAAGCTGTAACTCTGTGAGATGAATTAACAGAACACAAAGTAGTTTCTCAGAAAGCTTCTTTCAAGTTTGTAATTAAAGATATTTCCTTTTTCACCGTGGCCCTCTATGGGCTTCCAAATATTACGTTCCAAATGCACAAGAACAGCCTTAGCGAAAGGCTTCCTGAAGGGAAAGCTGTAATTCGGTGAGATGAATTAACAGAACACAAACGAGTTTCTCAGAAAGCTTCTTTCCAGTTTTTAACGGAAGATATTTCCTTTTTCACCATAGCCCTCTATGGGCTTCCAAATATCACTTTGCAAATTCCACAAGAACAGTTTTAGCGAAAGGCTTCTTTAGGGGAAAGCTGTAACTCTGTGAGATGAATTAACAGAACACAAAGGAGTTTCTCAGAATGCTACTTTCCAGTTTTTAATGGAAGATATTTCCTTTTCACCATATCCCTCTATGGGCTTCCAAATATCACTTTGGAAATTCCACAAGAACAGTCTTAGCGAAAGGCTTCTTGAGGGGAAAGCAGTAACTCTGAGATGAAATAAGAGAGCACAAAACAGTTTCTCCGAAAGCTTCATTCCAGTTTTTCCCGTAAGATACTTCCTTTTTCACCATAGCCCTCTATGGGCTTCCAAATATCACTCTGCAAATTCCACAAGAACAGTCTTAGCGAAGGGCTTCCGGATGGGAAAGCTGTAACTCTGTGAGATGAAGTAAGAGTACACTAAGCAGATTCTCAGAAATCTTCTTTCCAGTTTTGAACGGAAGCTATTTCCTTTTTCACCACAGCCCTCTATGGGATTCCAAATATCACTTTGCAATTTCCACAAGAACAGTCTTTGCGGAGGGGTTCTGGAGGGGAAGGTTTTAATTCTGTGACATGAATTAAGAGAACACAAAGCAGTTATTCAGAAATCTTCTTTCCAGTTTTTAACGGAAGATATTTCCTTTTTCACCATAGCCCTGTACTTGCTTCCAAATATCCTTTGCAAATTCCACAAGAACAGTCTTAGCGAAAGGCTTCTTGAGGGGAAAGCTGTAGCTCTGTGAGATTAATTAACAGAACACAAAGCAGTTTCTCAGAAAGCTTCTCTCCAGTTTTTAACGGAGGATATTTCCTTTTTCACGATAGCAATCTATGGGCTTCCAAATATCACTTTGCAAATTCTAGAAGAACAGTCTTAGGGAAAGGTTTCGTAGGGGAAAGCTGTAAATCTGTGAGATGAATTAAGAGAACACAAAGCAATTTCTAAGAAAACTTCTTTCCAGTTTTTAACGGAAGATATTTCCTTTTTCATCATAGCTCTCTATGGGCTTCCAAATATCACTTTGCTAATTCCAATAGAACAATCTTAAGCAACAGCTTCTTGAGGGGAAAGCTGTAACTTGTTGAGATGTATTAACAGAACACAAAGCAGTTTCTCTGAAAGCTTCTTTCCAGTATTTAATGGAAGATATTTCCTTTTTCACCATAGCCCTCTATTTGCTTCCAAATATCACTTTGCATATTCCACAAGAACAGTCTTAGCGAAAGGCTTCTTGAGGGTACAGCTGTAACTCTGTGAGATGAATTAACAGAACACAAAGGAGTTTCTCAGAAAGCTTCTTTCCAGTTTTTCACGAAGATATTTCCTTTTTTACCATAGCCCTCTAAGGGCTTCAAATATCACTTTGCAAATTCCACAAGAACAATCATAGCGAAAGGCTTTTGATGGGAAAGCTGTAACTCTGTGAGAAGAATTAACTGAACACAAAGCAGTTTCTCAGGAAGCTTCCTTCCAGTTTTTTACGGAGGATATTTCCTTTTTCACCAAAGGCCTGTATGGTCTTCCATATATCACTTTGCAAAATCCACAAGTTCTGTCTTAGCGAAAGGCTTCTTCCTGGGAAAACAGTAACTCTATGAGATGAATTAACACTACACAGAGCAGTTTCTCAGAAAGCTTCTTTCCCGTTTTTAGTGGAAGATATTTCCTTTTTCGCCATAGCCCTCTATGGGCTTCCAAATATCACTTTGAAAATTCCAGAAGAACAGTCTTAGCGAAAGGCTTCTTGAGGGGAAAGCAGTAACTCTGTGAGATGAGTTAACAGAAAACAAAGCAGTTTCTCAGAAAGCATCTTTCCAGTTTTTAACCGAAGATATTTCCTTTTTCACCATAGCTCTGTACGGGCTTCCAAATATCAGTTTGCAAATTCCACAAGAAGAGTTTTAGCGAAAGGCTTCTTGAGGGGAAAGCAGTAACTCTGTGAGATGAATTAACAGAACACAAAATAGTTTCTCAGAAACTTTCTTTCCAGTATTTAACGGAAGATATTTACTTTTACACCGTAGCCCTCTATGGGCTTAAAATATCACTTTGCCAATTCCACAAGAACAGTCTTAGCGAAAGGCTTCTTGAGGGGAAATCTGTAACTCTGCGAGATGAATTAAAACAACACAAAGCAGTTTCTCAGACAGCTTCTTTCCAGTTTTTAACTGAAGATATTTCCTTTATCACCAAAGCCCTCTATGGGCTTTCAACTATCACTTTGCAAATTCCACAAGAACAGCCTTAGCGAAAGGCTTCTTGAAGGGAAAGCTGTAACTCAGAAAACTTCTTTCCCATTTTTAACGGAAGATATTTCCTTTTTCACCATAGCCCTCTATGGGCTGCCAAAAATCACTTTGCAAATTCCACAAGAAAAGCCTTAGCGAAAGGATTCTTGAGGGGAAAGCTGTAACTCTGTGAGACGAAATAACAGAACACAAAGCAGTTTCTCAGACAGCTTCTTTCCTGTTTTTAACTGAAGATATTTTCTTTATCACCGTAGCCCTCTATGGGCTACCAAATATCACTTTGCAAATTCCACAAGAACAGCCTCAGCGAAAGGCTTCTTGAAGGGAAAGCTGTAACTTTGTGAGATGAATTAACAGAACACAAAGCAATTTCTCAGAAAGCTTCTTTCCATGTTTTAACGGAAGATTTTTCCTTTTTCACTACAGCCCTCTATGGGGTCCCAAATATCACTTTGCAAATTCCACAAGAACAGTCTTAGGGAAAGTCTTCTTGAGGGGAAAGCTGTAACACTGTGAGATTAATTAACAGAAAACAAAGCAGTTTCTCAGAAAGCTTCTTTCCAGTATTTAACGGAAAATATTTCCTTTTTCACCATAGCCCTCTAGGGGTTCCGAAATATCACTTTGTCAATTCCACAAGAACAGCTTTACCGAACGGCTTCTTGAAAGGAATGCTGTAACTCTGTGAGATGAATTAACAGAGCAGAAAGCAGTTTCTCAGAATGCTTCTTTTCAGTTTTTATCTTAGGATATTTCCTTTTTCACCATAGCCCACTATGTGCTCCAAATATCACCTTGCAAATTCCACAAGAACAGTCCTACCAAAAGGTTTCATGAGGGTAAAGCAGTAATTCCGTGAGATGAATTAACAGAACACAAAGAACTTTCTCAGACAGCTTCTTTCCAGTTTTTTTTTTTTTTTTTTTTTTTTTGGGCGGAGTTTCGCTCTGTCGCCCAGGCTGGAGTGCAGTGTCCGGATCTCAGCTCACTGCAAGCTCCGCCTCCCGGGTTCACACCATTCTTCTGCCTCAGCCCCCCGAGTACCTGGGACTACAGGCGCCCGCCACCACGCCCGGCTAGATTTTTGTATTTTTTAGTAGAGAAGGGGTTTCACCGGGTGAGCCAGGATGGTCTTGATCTCCTGACCTCCTGATCCGCCAGTCTCGGCCTCCCAAAGTGCTGGGATTACAGGCTTGAGCCACCGCGCCCGGCCTCTTTCCCGCTTTTAACTGAAGATATTTCCTTTTTCACCATAGCCCTCTTTGGGCTTCCAAATATCACTTTGCAAATTCCGCAAGAACAACCTTAGCGAAAGGCTTCTTTAAGGAAAGCTGTAACTCTGTGAGATGAATTCACAGAACACAAAGCACTTTCTCAGAAAATTTCTTTCCAGTTTTTAACTTAAGATATTTCCTTTTTCAAAATAGCCCTCTATGGGCTTCCAAATATCACTTCCCAAATACCACCTGAACAGCCTTAGCGAAAGGCTTCTTGAGGGGAAACCTGTACCTCTGTGAGATGAATTAACAGAACACAAAGCACTTTCTCAGACAGCTTCTTTCCAGTTTTTACCTGAAGATATTTCCTTTCTCACCATCGCCCTCTACGGGATTCCAAATATCACTTTGTAAATTCCACAAGAACAGTCTTAGCGAAAGGCTTCGTGAGGGGAAAGCAGTAACCCTGTGACATGAATTAACAGAACACGAAACAGTTTCTCAGAAAGATTCTTTCCAGTTTTTACGGAAGATATTTCCTTTTACACCATAGCCCTCTATGGGCTTCCAAATATCACTTTGCCAATTCTAGAAGAGGAGTCATAGCGAAAGGCTTGTTGAGGGGAAATCTGTAACTCTGCGAGAAGAATTAACAGAACACAAAGTAGTTTCTCAGGAAGCTTCTTTCCCGTTTTTAACGGAAGGTATTTCCTTTTTCAAAGTAGCCCTCTACAAGCTTACAAATATAACTTTGCAAATTCCACAAGAACAGTCTTAGCAAAAGGCTTCTTGAGGGGATAGCTGTAAATCTGTGAGATGGATTAAGAGAACACAAAGCAGTTTCTCAGAAAGCTTCGATCCAGTTTTTAACGGAAGATATTTCCTTTTTCACCATAGCCCTCTAGGGGTTTCCAAATATCACTTTGCAAATTTCACAAGAACAGTCTTAGTGAAAGGCTTCTTGAGGGGAAAGCAGTAACTCTGTGAGATGAATTAACAGAACACAAAACAGTTTCTCTGAAAGATTCTTTCCATTTTTTAACGGAAAATATATCCTTTTACTCCATAGCCCTCTATGGGCTTCCAAATATCACTTTGCCAATTCCACAAGAACAGTCTTAGCGAAAGGCTCCTTGAGGGAAAGTCTGTAACACTGAGAGATGAATTAACAGAACACAAAGTAGTTTCTCAGAAAGCTTCTTTCCCGTTTTTAACAGAAGATATTTCCTTTTTCGCCATAGCCCTCTATGGGCTTCCAAATATCACTTTGAAAATTCCAGAAGAACAGTCTTAGCGAAAGGCTTCTTGAGGGGAAAGCAGTAACTCTGTGAGATGAGTTAACAGAAAACAAAGCAGTTTCTCAGAAAGCATCTTTCCAGTTTTTAACCGAAGATATTTCCTTTTTCACCATAGCCCTGTACGGGCTTCCAAATATCAGTTTGCAAATTCCACAAGAAGAGTTTTAGCGAAAGGCTTCTTGAGGGGAAAGCAGTAACTCTGTGAGATGAATTAACAGAACACAAAATAGTTTCTCAGAAACTTTCTTTCCAGTATTTAACGGAAGATATTTACTTTTACACCGTAGCCCTCTATGGGCTTAAAATATCACTTTGCCAATTCCACAAGAACAGTCTTAGCGAAAGGCTTCTTGAGGGGAAATCTGTAACTCTGCGAGATGAATTAAAACAACACAAAGCAGTTTCTCAGACAGCTTCTTTCCAGTTTTTAACCGAAGATATTTCCTTTATCACCAAAGCCCTCTATGGGCTTTCAACTATCACTTTGCAAATTCCACAAGAACAGTCTTAGCGAAAGGCTTCTTGAAGGGAAAGCTGTAACTCAGAAAACTTCTTTCCCGTTTTTAACGGAAGATATTTCCTTTTTCACCTTAGCCCTCTATGGGCTGCCAAAAATCACTTTGCAAATTCCACAAGAAAAGCCTTAGCGAAAGGATTCTTGAGGGGAAAGCTGTAACTCTGTGAGACGAAATAACAGAACACAAAGCAGTTTCTCAGACAGCTTCTTTCCTGTTTTTAACTGAAGATATTTTCTTTATCACCGTAGCCCTCTATGGGCTACCAAATATCACTTTGCAAATTCCACAAGAACAGCCTTAGCGAAAGGCTTCTTGAAGGGAAAGCTGTAACTTTGTGAGATGAATTAACAGAACACAAAGCAATTTCTCAGAAAGCTTCTTTCCATGTTTTAACGGAAGATTTTTCCTTTTTCACTACAGCCCTCTATGGGGTCCCAAATATCACTTTGCAAATTCCACAAGAACAGTCTTAGGGAAAGTCTTCTTGAGGGGAAAGCTGTAACACTGTGAGATTAATTAACAGAAAACAAAGCAGTTTCTCAGAAAGCTTCTTTCCAGTATTTAACGGAAAATATTTCCTTTTTCACCATAGCCCTCTAGGGGTTCCGAAATATCACTTTGTCAATTCCACAAGAACAGCTTTACCGAACGGCTTCTTGAAAGGAATGCTGTAACTCTGTGAGATGAATTAACAGAGCAGAAAGCAGTTTCTCAGAATGCTTCTTTTCAGTTTTTATCTTAGGATATTTCCTTTTTCACCATAGCCCACTATGTGCTCCAAATATCACCTTGCAAATTCCACAAGAACAGTCCTACCAAAAGGTTTCATGAGGGTAAAGCAGTAATTCCGTGAGATGAATTAACAGAACACAAAGAACTTTCTCAGACAGCTTCTTTCCAGTTTTTTTTTTTTTTTTTTTTTTTTTTGGGCGGAGTTTCGCTCTGTCGCCCAGGCTGGAGTGCAGTGTCCGGATCTCAGCTCACTGCAAGCTCCGCCTCCCGGGTTCACACCATTCTTCTGCCTCAGCCCCCCGAGTACCTGGGACTACAGGCGCCCGCCACCTCGCCCGGCTAGATTTTTGTATTTTTTAGTAGAGAAGGGGTTTCACCGGGTGAGCCAGGATGGTCTTGATCTCCTGACCTCCTGATCCGCCAGTCTCGGCCTCCCAAAGTGCTGGGATTACAGGCTTGAGCCACCGCGCCCGGCCTCTTTCCCGCTTTTAACTGAAGATATTTCCTTTTTCACCATAGCCCTCTTTGGGCTTCCAAATATCACTTTGCAAATTCCGCAAGAACAACCTTAGCGAAAGGCTTCTTTAAGGAAAGCTGTAACTCTGTGAGATGAATTCACAGAACACAAAGCACTTTCTCAGAAAATTTCTTTCCAGTTTTTAACTTAAGATATTTCCTTTTTCAAAATAGCCCTCTATGGGCTTCCAAATATCACTTCCCAAATACCACATGAACAGCCTTAGCGAAAGGCTTCTTGAGGGGAAACCTGTACCTCTGTGAGATGAATTAACAGAACACAAAGCACTTTCTCAGACAGCTTCTTTCCAGTTTTTACCTGAAGATATTTCCTTTCTCACCATCGCCCTCTACGGGATTCCAAATATCACTTTGTAAATTCCACAAGAACAGTCTTAGCGAAAGGCTTCGTGAGGGGAAAGCAGTAACCCTGTGACATGAATTAACAGAACACGAAACAGTTTCTCAGAAAGATTCTTTCCAGTTTTTACGGAAGATATTTCCTTTTACACCATAGCCCTCTATGGGCTTCCAAATATCACTTTGCCAATTCTAGAAGAGGAGTCATAGCGAAAGGCTTGTTGAGGGGAAATCTGTAACTCTGCGAGATGAATTAACAGAACACAAAGTAGTTTCTCAGGAAGCTTCTTTCCCGTTTTTAACGGAAGGTATTTCCTTTTTCAAAGTAGCCCTCTACAAGCTTACAAATATAACTTTGCAAATTCCACAAGAACAGTCTTAGCAAAAGGCTTCTTGAGGGGATAGCTGTAAATCTGTGAGATGGATTAAGAGAACACAAAGCAGTTTCTCAGAAAGCTTCGATCCAGTTTTTAACGGAAGATATTTCCTTTTTCACCATAGCCCTCTAGGGGTTTCCAAATATCACTTTGCAAATTTCACAAGAACAGTCTTAGTGAAAGGCTTCTTGAGGGGAAAGCAGTAACTCTGTGAGAAGAATTAACAGAACACAAAACAGTTTCTCTGAAAGATTCTTTCCATTTTTTAACGGAAAATATATCCTTTTACTCCATAGCCCTCTATGGGCTTCC
Organism: Chlorocebus sabaeus; assembly: GCF_047675955.1. Classification (NCBI taxonomy): domain Eukaryota; kingdom Metazoa; phylum Chordata; class Mammalia; order Primates; family Cercopithecidae; genus Chlorocebus; species Chlorocebus sabaeus. Next base: position 410,841 of record NW_027327046.1, on the reverse strand, counting down.
AAATATCACTTTGCCAATTCCACAAGAACAGTCTTAGCGAAAGGCTCCTTGAGGGAAACTCTGTAACACTGCGAGATGAATTAACAGAACACAAAGTAGTTTCTCAGAAAGCTTCTTTCCCGTTTTTAACAGAAGATATTTCCTTTTTCGCCATAGCCCTCTATGGGCTCCCAATAGCACTTTGCAAATGCCACAATTACAGTCTTAGCAAAAGTCTTCTTGAGGGGAAAGCTGTAACTCTGTGAGATGAATTAAGAGAACACAAAGCAGTTTCTCAGAGAGCTTCTTTCCAGTTTTTAACTGAAGATAATTCCTTTTCACCATAATCCTCTATGGGCTTCCAAATATCACCTTGCATATTCCACAAGAACAGCCTTAGCGAAAGGCTTCTTGAAGGGAAAGTTGTAGCTCAGAAAGCTTCTTTCTCATTTTTAACGGAAGATATTTCCTTTTTCACCACAGCCCTCTGCCGGTTACAAATATCACTTTGCAAATTCCACAAGAACAGTCTTAGCGAAAGGCTTCTTGAGGGGAAATCTGTAACTCTGCGAGATGAATTAAAACAACACAAAGCAGTTTCTCAGACAGCTTCTTTCCAGTTTTTAACCGAAGATATTTCCTTTATCACCAAAGCCCTCTATGGGCTTTCAACTATCACTTTGCAAATTCCACAAGAACAGCCTTAGCGAAAGGCTTCTTGAAGGGAAAGCTGTAACTCAGAAAACTTCTTTCCCGTTTTTAACGGAAGATATTTCCTTTTTCACCTTAGCCCTCTATGGGCTGCCAAAAATCACTTTGCAAATTCCACAAGAAAAGCCTTAGCGAAAGGATTCTTGAGGGGAAAGCTGTAACTCTGTGAGACGAAATAACAGAACACAAAGCAGTTTCTCAGACAGCTTCTTTCCTGTTTTTAACTGAAGATATTTTCTTTATCACCGTAGCCCTCTATGGGCTACCAAATATCACTTTGCAAATTCCACAAGAACAGCCTTAGCGAAAGGCTTCTTGAAGGGAAAGCTGTAACTTTGTGAGATGAATTAACAGAACACAAAGCAATTTCTCAGAAAGCTTCTTTCCATGTTTTAACGGAAGATTTTTCCTTTTTCACTACAGCCCTCTATGGGGTCCCAAATATCACTTTGCAAATTCCACAAGAACAGTCTTAGGGAAAGTCTTCTTGAGGGGAAAGCTGTAACACTGTGAGATTAATTAACAGAAAACAAAGCAGTTTCTCAGAAAGCTTCTTTCCAGTATTTAACGGAAAATATTTCCTTTTTCACCATAGCCCTCTAGGGGTTCCGAAATATCACTTTGTCAATTCCACAAGAACAGCTTTACCGAACGGCTTCTTGAAAGGAATGCTGTAACTCTGTGAGATGAATTAACAGAGCAGAAAGCAGTTTCTCAGAATGCTTCTTTTCAGTTTTTATCTTAGGATATTTCCTTTTTCACCATAGCCCACTATGTGCTCCAAATATCACCTTGCAAATTCCACAAGAACAGTCCTACCAAAAGGTTTCATGAGGGTAAAGCAGTAATTCCGTGAGATGAATTAACAGAACACAAAGAACTTTCTCAGACAGCTTCTTTCCAGTTTTTTTTTTTTTTTTTTTTTTTTTTGGGCGGAGTTTCGCTCTGTCGCCCAGGCTGGAGTGCAGTGTCCGGATCTCAGCTCACTGCAAGCTCCGCCTCCCGGGTTCACACCATTCTTCTGCCTCAGCCCCCCGAGTACCTGGGACTACAGGCGCCCGCCACCTCGCCCGGCTAGATTTTTGTATTTTTTAGTAGAGAAGGGGTTTCACCGGGTGAGCCAGGATGGTCTTGATCTCCTGACCTCCTGATCCGCCAGTCTCGGCCTCCCAAAGTGCTGGGATTACAGGCTTGAGCCACCGCGCCCGGCCTCTTTCCCGCTTTTAACTGAAGATATTTCCTTTTTCACCATAGCCCTCTTTGGGCTTCCAAATATCACTTTGCAAATTCCGCAAGAACAACCTTAGCGAAAGGCTTCTTTAAGGAAAGCTGTAACTCTGTGAGATGAATTCACAGAACACAAAGCACTTTCTCAGAAAATTTCTTTCCAGTTTTTAACTTAAGATATTTCCTTTTTCAAAATAGCCCTCTATGGGCTTCCAAATATCACTTCCCAAATACCACCTGAACAGCCTTAGCGAAAGGCTTCTTGAGGGGAAACCTGTACCTCTGTGAGATGAATTAACAGAACACAAAGCACTTTCTCAGACAGCTTCTTTCCAGTTTTTACCTGAAGATATTTCCTTTCTCACCATCGCCCTCTACGGGATTCCAAATATCACTTTGTAAATTCCACAAGAACAGTCTTAGCGAAAGGCTTCGTGAGGGGAAAGCAGTAACCCTGTGACATGAATTAACAGAACACGAAACAGTTTCTCAGAAAGATTCTTTCCAGTTTTTACGGAAGATATTTCCTTTTACACCATAGCCCTCTATGGGCTTCCAAATATCACTTTGCCAATTCTAGAAGAGGAGTCATAGCGAAAGGCTTGTTGAGGGGAAATCTGTAACTCTGCGAGATGAATTAACAGAACACAAAGTAGTTTCTCAGGAAGCTTCTTTCCCGTTTTTAACGGAAGGTATTTCCTTTTTCAAAGTAGCCCTCTACAAGCTTACAAATATAACTTTGCAAATTCCACAAGAACAGTCTTAGCAAAAGGCTTCTTGAGGGGATAGCTGTAAATCTGTGAGATGGATTAAGAGAACACAAAGCAGTTTCTCAGAAAGCTTCGATCCAGTTTTTAACGGAAGATATTTCCTTTTTCACCATAGCCCTCTAGGGGTTTCCAAATATCACTTTGCAAATTTCACAAGAACAGTCTTAGTGAAAGGCTTCTTGAGGGGAAAGCAGTAACTCTGTGAGAAGAATTAACAGAACACAAAACAGTTTCTCTGAAAGATTCTTTCCATTTTTTAACGGAAAATATATCCTTTTACTCCATAGCCCTCTATGGGCTTCCAAATATCACTTTGCCAATTCCACAAGAACAGTCTTAGCGAAAGGCTCCTTGAGGGAAACTCTGTAACACTGCGAGATGAATTAACAGAACACAAAGTAGTTTCTCAGAAAGCTTCTTTCCCGTTTTTAACAGAAGATATTTCCTTTTTCGCCATAGCCCTCTATGGGCTCCCAATAGCACTTTGCAAATGCCACAATTACAGTCTTAGCAAAAGTCTTCTTGAGGGGAAAGCTGTAACTCTGTGAGATGAATTAAGAGAACACAAAGCAGTTTCTCAGAGAGCTTCTTTCCAGTTTTTAACTGAAGATAATTCCTTTTCACCATAATCCTCTATGGGCTTCCAAATATCACCTTGCATATTCCACAAGAACAGCCTTAGCGAAAGGCTTCTTGAAGGGAAAGTTGTAGCTCAGAAAGCTTCTTTCTCATTTTTAACGGAAGATATTTCCTTTTTCACCACAGCCCTCTGCCGGTTACAAATATCACTTTGCAAATTCCACAAGAACAGTCTTAGCGAAAGGCTTCTTGAAGGGAAAGTTGTAACTCTGTGAGATGAATTAACAGAAAACAAGGCAGTGTCTCAGAAAGCTTCTTTCCAGTTTTTAACGGAAGATATTTCCTTTTTCACCATCGCCCTCTAAGGGCTTACAAATATCACTTTGAAAATTCCACAAGAACAGTCTTAGCGAAAGGCTTCTTGATGGGAAATCTGTAATTCTGTGAGATGAATTAACAGAACACAAAGCATTTTCTCAGAAAGCTTCTTTCCAGTTTTTAACTGAAGATAATTCCTTTTTCACCATAGGCCTCTATGGGCTTCTGAATATCACTTTGCAAATTCCACAAGAACAACCTTAGCGAAAAGCTTCTTGAGGGGAAAGCTGTAACTCTGTGAGATGAATTAACAGAACACAAAGCAGTTTCTCAGACAGCTTCTCTCCTGTTTTTAACTGAAGATATTTTCTTTTTCACCATAGCCCTCTATGTGTTTCCAAGTATCATTTTCTAAATTTTACAAGAACAGCCTTAACGAAAGGCTTCTTGAAGGGAAAGCTGTAACTCTATGATTTGAATTAACAGAACACACAGTAGTTTCTCAGAAAGCTTCTTTCCAGTTTTTAACGGAAGATATTTCTTTTTCACCATAGCCCTCTAGGGGCTTCCACATTTCACTTTGCAAATTTCACAACAAAATCCTTAGTGAAAGCCTTCTTGAGGGGAAAGCTGTAACTCTGTGAGTAGAATTAAGAACACAATACTGTTTCTCAGTAAGCTTCTTTGCAGTTTCTAAAGGAAGATATTTCCTTTTTCACCATAGCCCTCTAGGGTCTTCAAAATATCACTTTCCAAATTACACAAGAACAACCTTAGCGAAAGGCTTCTTGAAGGGAAAGCTGTAACTCTGTGAGATGAATTAAGAGAACACAAACAGTTTCTCAGAAAGCTTCTGTCCAGTTTTTTATGAAAGATATTTTCTTTTTCACCGTAGCCCTCTATGGGCTTCCAAATATCTCTTTGCAAATTCCACAAATACAGTCTTAGCAAAAGACTTCTTGAGGGGAAAGCTGTAACTCTGTGGGTTGAATTAACAGAACACAAAGCAGTTTTTCACAAAGCTTCCTTCCAGTTTTTAACGGAAGATAATTCCTTTTTCACCGTAGCCCTCTATGGTCTTCCAGATATTACTTTGCAAATTGCACAAGAAAAGTCTTAGCTATAGGTTTCTTGAGGGGAAAGCAGTAACTCTGTGAGATGAATTAACAGAACACAAAGCAGTTTCTCAGAATGCTTCTTTCCAGTTTTTAACAGAAGATATTTCCTTTTTCGCCATAGCCTTCTGTGGGCTTCCAAATATCACTTTGCAAATTCCACAAGAACAGACTTTGCGAAAGGCTTCTAGAAGGGAAAGCTGTAACTCTGTGAGAGGAATTAACAGAACACAAAGCAATTTCTCAGAAAGCTTCTTTCCAGTTTTTTACGAAAGATATTTCCTTTTTCTCCATAGCCCTCCATGGTCTTCCAAATATCTCTTTGCAAATTCCACAAATACAGTCTTAGCAAAAGGCTTCTTGAGGGGAAAGCTGTAACTCTGTGACATCAATTAACAGAACACAAAGCAGTTTCTCCGAAAGCTTCTTTCCAGTTTTTAAAGGAAGATATTTCCTTTTTCAACATAGCCCTCACTGGGCTTCCAAATACCACTTTGAAAATTCCACAAGGACAGTCGTAGCAAAAGGCTTCTTGAGGAGAAATCTGTTACTCTGTGAGATGAATTAACAGACCACAATGCAGTTTCTCAGAAAGCTTCTTTCCAGTTTTTAACAGAAGATATTTCCATTTTCAACATAGCCCTCTATGGGCTTCAAAATATCACTTTGCCAATTCCACAAGAACAGCCTTAGCGAAAGGTTTCTTGAAGAGAAAGCTGTGACACTGTGACAAGAATTATCAGAGCACAAAGCAGTTTCTCAGAAAGCTTCTTTTCAGTTTTTAACTTAGGATATTTCCTTTTTCACTGAAGCCCTCTATGGGCTTCAAAATATCACTTTGAAAATTCCACAAGAACGGTCTTAGCGAAAGGATTCTTGACTGGAAAGCTGTAAATCTGTGAGATGAATTAAGAGAACACCAAGTAGTTTCTCAGAAAGCTTCTTTCCAGTTTATAACGGAAGATATTTCCCTCTTCACCATAGCCCTCTATGGGCTTCCAAATATCACTTTGCAAATTCCACAAGAACAGTCTTAGCGAAACGCTTCTTGAGGGGAAAGAAGTAACACTGAGAGATGAATTAACAGAACACAAACTAGTTTCTCAGAAAGTTTCTTTCCAGATTTTAACGGAAGACATTTCCTTTTTCACCATAGCCCACTATGGGCTTCCAAATATCACTTTGCTAATTCCACAAGAACAGTCTTAGCGAAAGGCTTCTTGTTTGGAAAGCTGTAACTCTGTGAGATGAATTAACAGAACACAAAGTAGATTCAAAGAAAGCTTCTTTCCAGTTTTTAATGGAAGATATTTACTTTTTCACCATAGCACTCTATGGGATTCCTAATATCACTTTGCATATTCCACAAGAATAATCTCAGCGAAAGGCTTCTTGATGGGAACACAAAACACTTTGAGATGAATTAACAGAACATAAAGCAGTTTCTCAGAAACCTTCTTTCCCATTTTTAACGGAAGATATTTCCATTTTCACCATAGACCTCTATGGGCTTCCAAATATCACTTTCCAAACACCACAAGAACAGCCTTAGCGAAAGGCTTCTTGAAGGAAAAGCTGTAACTCTGTGAGATGAATTAACAGAACACAAAGCAGTTTCTCAGAAAGCTTCTTTCCTGTTTTTAATGGAAGATATTTCCTTTTCCACCAAAGCCCTCTCTGGGCTTCCAAATATCACTTTGCAAATCCCACAAGAGCAGTCTTAGCGAAAAGCTTCTTGAGGGGAAAGCAGTAACTCTGTGAGATGAATTAACAGAACACAAAGCAGTTTCTCAGAAAGATTCTTTCCAGTTTTTAACTGAAGATATTTATTTTTTCACCACAGCCCTCGAAGGGCTTCCAAATATCACTTTCCAAATTCCACAAGAATAGCTTCAGGGAAAGGCTTCTTGAAGGGAAACCTGTAACTCTGTGAGATGAATTAACAGAATACAAAGCAGTTTCTCAGAAAGCTTCTAGTATTTCCGGAAGATTTTTCCTTTTTCACCATAGCCCTATATGGGCTTCCAAATATCACTTTGCCAATTCCACAACAACAGCCTTAGCGTAAGTCTTCTTGAAAGGAAAGCTGTAACTCTGTGACATGAATTAACAGAACACAAAGCAGTTTCTCAGAATGCTTCTTTTCAGTTTTTAACTTAGGATATTTCCTTTTTCACCGTAGCCCTCTATTGGCTTCCAAATGTCACTTTGCATATTCCACAAGAACAGTCTTAGCGAAAGGTTTCTTGAGGGGAATGCTGTAAATCTGTGAGATGAAATAAGAGAACACAAAGCAGTTTCTCAGACAGCTTCTTTCCAGTTTTTAACGGAGGATATTTCCTTTTTCACCACAGCCATCTAAGGGCTTCCAAATATCACTTTGCAAATTCCAAAAGAACAGCCTTAGCGAAATTCTCATTGAAGGGAAAGCTGTAACTCTGTGAGATGAATTAATGGAACACAAAGCAGTTTCTCCGAATCCTTCTTTTCAGTTTTTACCTTAGGATATTTCCTTTTTCACCATAGTCCTGTATGGGCTTCCAAATATAACTTTCCAAATTCCACAAGAACAACCTTAGCGAAAGGCATCTTGAAGGGAAAGCTGTAACTCTGTGAGATGAATTTACAGAACACGAAGCAGTTTCTCAGAAAGCTTCTTTCCAGTTTTTAACGGAAGATATTTCCTTTTTTACCATAGCCCTCTATGGACTTCCAAATATCACTTTCCAATTTCCACAAGAACAGTCTTAGCGAAAGGATTCTTGAGGGGAAAGCTATAACTCTGTGAGATTAATTAACAGAACACATAGCAGTATCTCAGACAGCTTCTTTCCAGTTTTTAACTGAAGATATTTCCTTTTTCACCATAACCCTCAATGGGCTTCCAAATATTACATTGAAAATTCCACAAGAACAGCCTTAGCGAAAGGCTTCTTGAAGGGAAAGCTGTAACTTTGTGAGATGAATTAACAGAAAACAAAGCAGTTTCTCAGAAAGCTTCTTTCCAGTTTTTAACTTAAGGTATTTCCTATTTCACCATAGGCCTCTATGGGCTTCAAATATCACTTTGCAAATTCCACAAGAACAGTTTTAGCGAAAGGCTTCTTGAGGGGAAAGGTGTAAATCAGTGAGATGAAATAACAGAACACAAAGCAGTTTCTCAAACAGCTTCCTTCCAGTATTTAACTGAAGATATTTCCTTTTTCACCACAGCCCTCTAAGGGCTTCCAAATATCACTTTGCAAATTCCACAAGAACAGCCTTAGCGACAGGCTTCTTGAGGGGAAAGCTGTAACTCTGTGAGATGAATTCACAGAAAACAAAGCAGTTTCTAAGAGAGCTTCTTTCCAGTTTTTAACGGAAGATATTTCCTTTTTCACCGTAGCCCTGTGTGTGCTTCCAAATATTACCTTGTAAATTCCTCAAGAATAGCCTTAGCGAAAGTGCTCTTGAGGGTTACAGAGTGTCTCTGTGAGATGAATTAACAGAGCACAAAGCACTTTCTCAGAAAGCTTCATTCTAGTTTTTAACGGAACATATTTCCTTTTTCACCATAGCTCTCTAGGGGCTTCCAAATATCTCTTTGCAAATTCCGCAAGAACAGTCTTTGCGAAAGGCTTCTTGAGAGGAAAGCAGTAACTCTGTGAGATGAATTAACAGAACACAAAGCAGTTTCTCAAAAAGATTCTTTCCAGTTTTTTACGGAAGATATTTCCTTTTTCACCACAGCCCTCTATTGGCTTCCAAATATCACTTTGCGAATTCCACAAGAACAGCCTTAGCGAAAGGCTTCTTGAAGGGAAAGCTGTAAATCTATGAGATGAATTCACAGAACACAAAGCAGTTTCTCAGATAGCTTCTTTCCTGTTTTTAACGGAACATATTTCCTTTTTCACCACAGCCCTCTATGGGCTTCCAAATATCACTTTCCAAGCTCCAAAAGAACAGCCTTCGTGAAAGGCTTCTTGAATGGAAAGCTGTATCACTGTGAGATGATTTAACAGAACACAAAGCAGTTTCTGAGAAAACTTCTTTCCGGTTTTTAACGGAAGATATTTCCTTTTTCACCATAGCCCTCTAAGGGTTTCCAAATACCACTTTGCAAACTCCCCAAGAACAGTCTTAGCAAAAGGCTTCTTCAGGGGAAAGCTGTAACTCTGTGAGAAGAATTCACAGAACACAAAGCAGTGTCTCAGAAAGCTTCTTTACAGTTTTTAACGGAAGATATATACGTTTTCACCATAGCCCTTTATAGGCTTCCTAGTATCACTCTGCAAATTCCACAAGAACAGTCTTAGCGAAAGGCTTCTTGAAGGGAAAGCTGTAATTGTGTGAGATGAATTAAGAGAATACAAAGCAGTCCCTCACAAAGTTTCTTCCCAGTTTTTAACTGAAGATATTTCCTTTTTCACCATAGCCCTCTATGGGCTTCCAAATATTACTTTCCATATTTCACAAGAACAGTCTTAGTGAACGGTTTCCTGAGGGGAAAGCTGTAAATCTGTGACATGAACTAACAGAACACTAAGCAGTTTCTCAGAAAGTTTCTTCTCGGTTTTTATCTTAGTATATTTCCTTTTTCACCATAGCCCCTATGAGCTTCCAAACATCACTTTGAAATTTTCACAAGATCAGTCTTAGAGAAAGACTTCTTGAGGAGAAAGCTGTACCTCTCTGAGATGAATTAATAGAACACAAAGCAGTTTCTCAGAAAGCTTCTTTTCAGTTTTTATCTTAGGATATTTCCTTTTTCACCATAGCCTTCTCAGGTTTTCCAAATATCCCTTTGCAAATTCCACAAGAACGGTCTTAGCGAAAGGCTTCTTGAGGGAAAAGCTGTAACTCTGTGAGATGAATTAACAGAACACAAAGCAGTTTCTCAGAAAGCTTCTTTGCAGTTTTTAACTGAAGATACTTCCTTTTTCACCATAGCCCTCCATGGGCTTCTAAATGTCACTTTTCAAATTCCACCAGAACCGACATCGTGAAAGTCTTGTTGAGGGGAAAGCTGTAACTCTGTGAGATAAATTGACAGAACACAAAGCAGTTTCTCAGAAAGCTTCTTTACAGTTTTTATCTTAGGATATCTTCTTTTTCACCATAGCCCTCTGTGGGCTTCGAAATATCACTTTGCAAATTCCACAAGAACAGTCTTAGGGAAAGGCTTCATGAGGGGAATGATGTAAGACTCTGAGATGAATTAACAGAACACAAAGTAGTTTCTCAGAAATCTTCTTACAGATTTTAACGGAAGATACTTCCTTTTTCACCATAGCCCCCTATGGGCTCCCAAATATCACTTTCCAAATTCCACAAGATCAGCCTTAGCTAAAGGTTTCTTGAGGAGAGATTTGTAACACTGTGAGATGAATTAACAGAACACAAGGCAGATTCTCAGAAAGCTTCTTCCCACTTTTTAACGGAAGATATTTCTTTTTTCACCATAGCCCTCTATGGGCTTCCAAATATCACTTTGCAAATTCCCCAAGAACAGCCTTAGCGAAAGACTTCTTGAGCGGGAAACTGTAACTCTGTGAGATGAATTAACAGAACACAAAGCAGTTTCTCAGAAAGCTTCTTTCCTGTTTTTTAGGAAAGTTATTTCTTTTTCACCGTAGCCCTCTATGTGCTTCCAAATATCACTTTCCAAATTCCAGAAGAACAGTCTTAGCGAAAAGTTTCTTGAGTAGAAAGCTGTATCTCTCTGAGATGAATTAACAGAACACAATGCAGTTTCTTAGAAGGCTTCTTTCCAGTTTTTATCTTAGGATAATTCCTTTTTCACCATAACCCTCTATGGGCTTCCAAATATCACTTTGCAAATTCCACAAGAACAGCTTTAGCAAAAGTCTTCCTGAGGGGAAGGCTGTAACTGTGTGAGATGAATTAACAGAACACAAAGCAGTTTCTCAGAAATCTTCTTTCCAGTTTTTAACAGAAGATATTTCTTTTTTCATCATATCCTTCTTTGGCTTTACAAATATCACTTTGAAATTCCACAAGAACAGTCTTAGCGAAAGGCTTCTTGTGGAGAAAGCTGTAACCCAGTGAGATGAATTCACAGAACACAAAGCAGTTTCTCAGAAAGCTTCTTTTCAGTTTTTATCTTAGGATATTTCCTTTTTCACCATAGCCCGCTATGATCTTCCAAATGTCACTTTGCAAATTCCACAAGAACAGTCTTGGCGAAAGGCTTCTTGAGGGGCAAGCTTTAACTCTGTGAGATGAACTAAGAGAACACAAAGCAGTTTCTCAGAATGCTTCTTTCCAGTTTTTAACGGAAGATATTTCCTTTTTCACCATAACCCTCTATGGGCTCCCAAATATTACATTTGCAAATTCCACAAGAACAGTCTTAGCGAAAGGCTTCTTGAGAGGAACGCAGTAACTCTGTGAGATGAATTAAAAGAACACAAAGTAGTTTCTCAGAAAGATTCTTTCCAGTTTTTAACGGAAGATATTCCCTTTTCCACCATAGCCCTCTATGGGCTTCCAATATCACTTTGAAAAATCCACAAGAAGATTCTTAGAGAATGCCTTCTTTCTGGGAAAGCAGTAACTCTGTGAGATGAATGAAGAGAACACAGAGCAGTTTCTCAGAAAGCTTCTTTCAGTTTTTAACAAAAGATATTTCCTTTTTCACCATAGCCCTCTATGTGCTTCCAAATATCACTTTGCAAATTCCACAAGAAGTGTCTTCGCGAAAGGCTTCTTGAGGGCAAAGCTGTAACTCTGTGAGATGAATTAACACAACACAAAGTAGTTTCTCAGAATGCTTCTTTTCATTTTGTATCTTAGGATATTTCCTTTTTCACCTTAGCCCTCTATGGGCTTGAAAATATCACTATGAAATTTCCACAAGAACAGACTCAGCGAAAGGATTCTTGAGGTGAAAGCAGTGACTCTGTGAGGTGAATTAACAGAAAACAAAGCAGTTTCTCAGAAAGCTTCTTTCCAGTTTTTAACGGTAGTTATTTCCTTTTTCACCGTAGACCTCTACGGGCTTCCAAATAACACTTTGCCAATTCCACAAGAAGAGTCTTAGCGAAAGTATTCTTGAAGGGAAGTCTGTAACTCTGTGAGATGAATTAACAGGACACAAAGCAGTTTCTCATAAAGCTTCTTTCCAGTTTTTAACGGAACATATTTCCTTTTCCTCCGTAGCCCTGTATGGTCTTCCAAATATCAATGTGCAAATTTCACAAGAACAGTCTTAGCGAAAGGCTTCTTGAGGGGAAAGCTGTAACTCTGTGAGATGAATTAACAGAACACAGAGCAGTTTCTCAGAAAGCTTCTTTCCAGTTTTTAACGGAAGATATTTCCTTTTTCACCATAGCACTCTATGGGCTTCCAAATATCACATTGAAAATTCCACAAGCACAGACTTAGCGAAAGGCTTCCTGAAGGGAATGCTGTAACTCTGTGAGATCAATTAACAGAACACAAATCAGTTTCTCAGAAAGCTTCTTTCCAGATTTTAACGGAAGATATTTCCTTTTTTAACATAGCCCTCTATGGGCTTCCAAATATCACTTCGCAAATTTCAAAAAAACAGTCTTAGCGAAAGGCTTCTTGAGGAGAAAGCTGTAACTCTGTGAGATGAATTAACAGAACACAAATCAGTTTCTCAGAAAGCTTCTTTCCTGTTTTAACGGAAGATATTTCCTTTTAACCGTAGCCCTCTATGGGCTTCCAAATATCACTGTGCAAATTCCACAAAAAGAGACTTAGGGAAAGGCTTCTTGAAGGCAATGCTGTAAATCTGTGAGATGAATTAACAGAACGCAAAGCAGTTTCTCAGAAAGCTTCTTTCCAGTTTTTAATGGAAGATATTTTCTTTTTCACCATAGCCCTCTATGGGCTTCCAAATATCACTTTGCAAAATCCACAAGAAGAGTCTTAGAGAATGGCTTCTTGCTGGGAAGCTAGTAACTCTGTGAGATGAATTAACAGAACAGAAAGCAGTATCTCAGAAAGCTTCTTTCCAGTTTTTAATGGAAGATATTTGCTTTTTCACTATAGCCCTCTACGGGCTTCCAAATATCACTTTGCAAATTCCACAAGAACAGTCTTAGCGAAAGGCTTCTTTAGGGGAAAGCTGTAAGTCTGTGAGATGAAGTAAGAGAACACAAACCTGTTTCTCAGAAAGCTTCTTTACAGTTTTTAACGGTAGATATTTCCTTTTTCACATTTACCCTCTACGGGTTTCCAAATATCACTTTGCAAATTGCATAAGAACAGTGTTAGCGAAAGGATTTTTGAGGAGAAAGCAGTAACTGTGGGTTGAATTAACCGAACACAAAGCAGTTTCTCAGAAAGCTTCTTTCCAGATTTTAAGGGAAGATTTTCCTTTTTCACCATAACCCTCTATGGGCTTCCAAATATCACTTTTCAAATTCCACAAGAACAGTCTTAGCGAAAGACTTCTTGAGGGGAACGCAGTAACTCTGTGAGATGAATTAACAGAACACAAAGCAATTTCTCAGAAAGCTTCTTTCCAGTTTTTATCTTAGGATATTTCCTTTTTCACCTTAGCCATCTATGGGCTTGAAAATATCACTTTGAAAATTCCACAACAACAGTCTTAGCGAAAGGCTTCTTGAGGGGAAGCTTTAACTCTGTGAGATGAATTGACAGAACACAAAGCAGTTTCTCAGAAAGCTTCTTTCCAGTTTTTAACGGAAGATATTTCCTTTTCCATCATAGCACTCTCTGGGCTTCCAAATATCACTTTCCAAATTCCACAAGAACAGTCTTAGCGAAAGGGTTCTTGAGGGGAAAGCAGTAACTGTGAGATGAATTAACAGAACACAAAGGAGTTTCTTAGAAAGCTTCTTTCCAGTTTTTAAGGGAAGATTTTACTTTTCCACCAGAACCCTCTATGGGCTTCCAAATATCATTTTACAAATTCCACAAGAAAATCTTTGCGAAAGGCTTCTTGAGAGGAACGCAGTAACTCTGTGAGATGAATAAACAGAACACAAAGCAATTTCTCAAAAGGCTTCTTTCCAGTTTTTAACGGAAGATATTTCCTTTTACACCCTATCCCTTTATGGGCTTCCAAATATCACTTTGAAAATTCCACAAGAACAGTCTTAGTGAAAGGCTTCCTGAGGGGAAAACTGTAACTCCGTGAGATGAATTAACAGAACACAGAGTAGTTTCTAAGAAAGCGTCTTTGCAGTTTTTATGGAAGATATTTCCTTTTCCAACCTAGCCCTGTATGGGCTTCCAAATATCACATCGCAAATTCCACTAGAACAGACTTTGCGAAAGGCTTCTTGAGGGGAAAGGTGTAACTCTGTGAGATGAAAAAACAGAACACAAAGGAGTTTCTCAGAAAGCTTCTTTCCAGATTTTAACGGAAGGTATTTCCTTTTTCATCATAGTCCTGTACGGGCTTCCAAATATCACTGTGCAAATTCCAGAAAACCAGACTTAGCGAAAGGCTTCTTGAAGGGAAAGCTGTAACTCTGTGAGATGAATTAACAGAACACAAAACTGTTTCTCAGAACGCTTCTTTCCAGTTTTTAACTGAAGTTATTTCCTTTTTCACCATAGCTCTCTATGGACTTCCAAAGATCACTTTGCAAATTCCACAAGAACTGTCTTCGAGAAAGGATTCTTCAAGGGAAAGCTGTAACTCTGTGAGATGAATTAACAGAACACAAAGAAGTTTTTCAGAAAGCTTCTTACCAGTTTTTAACGGAAGATATTTCCTTTTTCACCTTTAACCCTCTATGGGCTTCCAAATATCACTTTGCAAATTCCACAAGAACAGTTTTAGCGAAAGGCTCCTTGAGGGGAAAGCAGTAACTGTGAGATGAATTATCCGAACACTAGCAGTTTCTCAGAAAGCTTCTTTCCAATTTTTAAGGGAAAATTTTCCTTTTTCACCATAGCCCTCTATGAGCTTCCAAATATCACTTAGCATATTCCAGAAGAATATTCTCAGCGAAAGGCTTCTTGAGGGGAACACAGTAAATCTGTGAGATGAATTAACAGAACACAAAGCAGTTTCTCAGAAAACTTCTTTCCCGTTTTTAATGGAAGATATTTCCATTTTCACCGTAGCCCTCTATGGGCTTCCAAATATCACTTTCCAAACACCACAAGAACAGCCTTAGCGAAAGGCTTCTTGAAGGGAAAGCTGTAACTCTGCGAGATGAATTAAAAGAACACAAAGCAGTTTCTCAGAAAGCATCCTTCCAGTTTTTTACGGCAGATATTTCCTTTTTCATCATAGCCCTATAAGGATTTCCAAATATCACTTTGCAACCTCCACAAGAACAGCCTAACAAAAGGTTTCTTGAGGGGAAAGCTATAACCCTGTGAGAAGAATTCACAGAACACAAAGCAGTTTCTCAGAAACCTTCTTTCCATTTTTTAACTGAAGATATTTAGTTTTCACCATAGCACCCTATGGGCTTCCAAATATCACTTTGCCAATTCCACAAGAACAGCCTTAGCGAAAGGCTTCTTGAAGGGAAAGCTGTAACTCTGTGACATGAATTAACAGAACACAAAGCAGTTTCTCAGAATGTTTCTTTTCAGTTTTTTACTTAGTATATTTCCTTTTTCACCGTAGCCCTCTATGGACTTCCAAATATCACTTTGCAAATTCCACAAGAACAGTCTTAGCGAATGGCTTCTTGAGGGAAAAGCTGTAACTCTGTGAGATGAATTAACAGAACACAAAGCAGTTTCTCAGACAGCCTCTTTCCAGTTTTTAACGGAAGATATTGTTTTTTTCATCATAGCCCTATATGGGCTCCCAAATATCACTTTGCAAATTCCAAAAGAACAGCCTTAGCGAAAGATTTCTTTCAGGGAAAGCTGAAACTCTGTGAGATGAATTAACAGAACACAAAGAGGTTTCTCAGAAAGCTTCTTTCCGGTTTTTAACTGAAGATATTTCCTTTTTCGCCATAGCCCTCTAAGGGATTCCAAATATCACTTTGCAAATTCCACAAGAACAGTCTAAGCAAAAGACTCCTTGAGGGCAAAGGAGTAACTCTGTGAGATGAATTAACAGAACACAAAGAGGTTTCTCAGAAAGCTTCTCTCCGGTTTTTAACTGAAGATATTTCCTTTTTCACCATAGCCCTCTGTGGACTTTCAAATATCACTTTGCAAATTCCACCAAAACAGTCTTAGCGAAAGACTTCTTGAACGAAAAACTTGAAATCTGTGAGATAAATTAACAGAACACAAAGCAGTTTCTCAGAAAACTTCTTTCCAGTTTTTAATGGAAGATATTTATATTTCACCTTAGCTCTCTAGGGGCTTCCAAATATCACTTTGCAAATTCCACAAGAACAGTCTTTGCGAAAGGCTTCTTGAGGGTAAAGCTGTAATCAGTGAGGTATATTAACAGAACACACGGCAGTTTCACAGAAAGGTTCTTTCCAGTTTTTAACGGAAGAGATTTCCTTTTTCACCATAGCCCTCTAAGGGCTTGCAAATATCACCTTGCAAATTCCAAAAGAACAGGCTTAGGGAAAGGTTTCTGTAGGGGAAAGCTGTAACTCTGTGAGATGATTTAACAGAACATAAAGCAGTTTCTCAGAAAAGTTCTTTCCAGTTTTAAACTGAAGAAATTTCCTTTTTCACCATAGCCCTCTATGGGCTTCCAAATATCACTTCGCAAATTCCACTAGAACAGTCTTAGCCAACAGCTTCTTGAGGGGAAAGCTGTAACGCGGTGAGAAGTATTAACAGAACACACGGCAGTTTCTCTGAAAGCTTCTTTCCAGTATTTAACGGAAGATATTTCCTTTTTCACCGTAGCCATTATGGGTTTCCAAATATCACTTTGCAAATTTCACAGAAACAGTCTTAGTGAACGGCTTCTTGAGAAGAAAGCTGAAACTCTGTGAGATGAACTAACAGAACACAAAGCAGTTTATCAGAAAGCCTCTTTACAGTTTTTAACGGAAGATATTTCCACTTTCGCCATAGCCCACTATGGGCTTCCAAATATCACTTTGCAAATCGCACAAGAACAGTCTTAGCGAAAGGCTTCATGAGGGGAAAGCTGTAAATCTGTAAGATGAATTAGCAGAACACAAAGCAGTTTCTCAGAAAGCTTCCTTTCAGTTTTTATCTTAGGTAATTTCCTTTTTCACCATAGCCCTCTACGGGCTTCCAAATATCACTTTCCAAAATCCACAAGAAGAGTTTTGCGGAGGGCTACTTGAGGGAATGTTGTAACTCTGTGAGATGAATTAACAGAACACAACGCAGTTTCTCAGAAAGCCTCTTTACAGTTTTTAACGGAAGATATTTCCTCTTTCGCCATAGCCCTCTATGGGCTTCCAAATATCACTTTGCATATTCCACAAGAACAGTCTTAGCGAAAGACTTCTTGAGGAGAAAGCTGTAACTCTGTGAGATGAATTAACAGAACACGAAGGAGTTTCTCAGAAAGCTTCTTTACAGTTTTTAATGGAAGATATTTCCTTTTTCACCATAGCCCTCTACGGGCATCCAAATATCACTTTGCAAATTCCAGAAGAACAGTCTTAGTGAAATGTTTCTGGAGGGGAAAGCTGTAATTCTGTGAGATGAATTAACAGAACACAAAGCAGTTTCACAGAAAGCTTCTTTCCAGTTTTTAACTGAAGAAATTTCCTTTTTCAACATAGCCCTCTATGGGCTTCCAAATACCGCTTTGCAAATCTCACCAGAACACTCTTAACGAAAGGCTTCTTGAGGGGAAAGCTGTAACTCCGTGAGATGAATTAACAGAACACGAAGCAGTTTCTCAGAAAGCTACGTTTCTTTTTTTATCTAATGATATTTCCATTTTCACCATTGCCCTCTGTGGGCTTCCAAATATCACTTTGTAAATACCGCAAGGACAGTCTTAGCGCAAGGCTTCTTGAGGGAAGAGCTGTAACTCTGTGAAATGAATTAACAGAACACAAAGAAGTTTCTCAGAAATATTTTTTTCTGTTTTTAACAGAGGATATGTCCTTTTTCACCAAAGCCGTCTACGGGCTTCCAAATATCACTTAGCAATTTCCACAACAACAGCCTTAGTCAAAGGGTTCTTGAGGGGAAATCTGTAAATCTGTGAGTTGAATTAACAGAACAAAAAGCAGTTTCTCAGAAAGCTTCTTTTCACCTTTTAACTGAAGATATTTCCTTTTTCACCAAAGCCCTCTATGGGCTTCCAAATAACACTATGCAAATTACACAACAACAGCCTTAGTGAAAGGCTTCTTGAGGGGAAAGGTGTAACTCTGTGAGTAAAGTTAACAGAACACAGAGTAGTTTCTCAGAAAGATTTTTCCAGTTTTTAACTGAAGATATTTTCTTTTTCACCGTAGCCCTCTATGGGCTTCCAAATATCACTTTTCAAATTCCACAAGAACAGTCTTAGTGAAAGGCTTCTTGAGGGGAAAGCTGTAACTCTGTGAGATGAATTAACAGAACACAAAGAAGTTTCTCAGAAATCTTTCCAGTTTTTAACGGAAGATATTACTTTTTCACCATAGCCCTCTAAGGGCTTCAAATTATCACTTTGGAAGTTCCACAAGAACAGTCTTAGCGACAGGCTTCTTGAGAGGAAAGCTGTAACACTCTGAGATGAGTTAACAGAACACAAAGCGGTTTCTCAGAAAGCTTCTTTCTAGTTTTTAATTGAAGGTATTTCTTTTTCACCATAGCCCTCTATGGGCTTCCAAATATCACTTTGCAAATTTCACAAGAATAGTCTTAGTGAACGGCTTCTTGAAGGTAAAGCTGTAACTCTATGAAATGAACTAACAGAACACAAAGCAGTTACTCAGAAAGCTTCTTTTCGGTTTTTATCTTAGGATATTTCAATTTTCACTATAGCACTCTATGGGCATCCGAATATCACTTTCCAAATTCCACAAGAACAGTCTTAGCGAAAGGCTTCTTAAGGGGAAAGCTCTTACTCTTTGAGATGATTCAACAGAACACACATCAGTTTTTCAGAAAGCTTCTTTTCAGTTTCTTTCTTAGGCTATTTCCTTTTGCACCATAGCCCTCTATGGTCTTCCAAATATCACCTTGCAAATTCTACAAGAACAGTCTTAGTGAAAGGCTTCTGGAGGGGAAAGCTGTAATTCGGTGAGATGTATTAACAGAAAACACGACAGTTTCTCAGAAAGATTCTTTCCCCTTTTTAACGGGAGATATTTCCTTTTTCACCATAGCCCTCTATGGGTTACCAAATATGAATTTGCAAATTGCACAAGAAGAGTCTTAGTGAACGGCTTCTGGAGGGGAAAGCTCAAACTCTGTGAGATGAACTAACAGAACACAAAGCAGTTTCTCAGAAAGATTCTTTTCGGTTTTTAACGAAAGATATTCCCTTTTTCACCATAGCCCTCAATGGGCTTGGAAATTTCTCTTTGCAAATTCCACAAGAACAGTCTGATCGAAAAGCTTCTGCAGGGACAAGCTGTAACTCTGTGAGATGAATTAACAGTACACAAAGCAGTTTCACAGAAAGCTTCTGTTCAGTTTTTATATTAGGATATTTCCTTTTTCACCATAGCCTTCTAAGGGCTCCAAATATCACTTTGCAAATTCCACAAGAACAGTCTTAGCGAAAGGCTTCTTGAAGGGAAAGCTGTAACACTGTGTGTTGAATTAAGAGAACACAAAGTAGTTTCTCAGAAAGGTTCTTTCCAGTTTTAAACTGAAGTTATTTTCTTTTTCACCATAGCCCTCTACAGGCTTCCAATATCAATTTGAAAATTTCACAAGAACAGTCTCAGTGAACGGTTTCTTGAGGGTAAAGCTGTAACTCTGTGAGATGAACAAACAGAACACAAGGCAGTTTCTCAGAAAGATTCTTTTCGATTTTTAACTTAGGATATTTCCATTTTCACCATAGCCGGCTATGGGCTTCCAAATATCACTCTGCAAATTCCACAAAAACAGCCTTAGCGACAGGCTTCTTCAGGGGAAAGCTGTAACTCTGTGAGTTGATTTAACAGAAAAAAAAAGCAGTTGCTCAGAAAGCTTCTTTTCAGTTTTTATCTCAGGGTAATTCCTTTTTCACCATAGCTCTCTATGGGCTTCGAAATATCACTTGGCAAATTCCACAAGAACAGTCTTAAAGAAATACTTCTGGAGGGGAAAGTTGTAACTCTGTGTGATTAATTAACAGAACAGAAAGCAGTTTCTCAGAAATCTTCTTTCCAGTTTTTAACGGAAGATATTTCCTTTTTCACAGTAGCCCTCTCTGGGCTTCCAAATATCACTTTGCAAATTCCACAAGAACAGTCTTAGTGAACGGCTTCTTGAGGGGAAAGCTGTAAATCGGTGAGATGAATAAACAGAACACAAAGCAGTTTCTCATAAGGCTTCTTTCCAGTTTTTAACTAAAGATATTTCCTTTTTCACCATAGCCCTGTTCGGGCTTCCAAGATCACTTTGCAAATTCCACAACAAGATTCTTACCGAAAGGCTTCTGGAGAGCAAAGCTTTAATTCTGTGAGATGAATTAACAGAACACATAGCAGTTTCTCAGAAATCTTCTTTCCAGTTTTTATCTTAGGATATTTCCTTTTTCACCATAGCCCTCTATGGGCTTCCAAATATCACTATGCAAATCCCACAGGAACAGTCTTAGTGAAAGGCTTCTTGTGGAGAAAGCTGTATCTCAGTGAGATATATTAGCAGAACACGTGGCAGTTTCTCAGAGTGCTTCTTTCTAGTTTTTAGGGTAAGATATTCCCTTTTTCACCATAGCCCACTCTGGGCTTCCAAATATCACTTTGAAAATATCACAAGAACAGTCTTACTGAATTGCTTCTTGAGGGGAAAGCAGTAACACTGTGAGATTAACTAAGAGAACACAAAGCAGTTTCTCAGAAAGCTTCTTCTTGTTTTTTATCTTAGGATATTTCCTTTTTCACCACAGCCATCTATGGGCTTCGAATTATCACTTTGCAAATTCCACAAGAACAGTCTTAGAGGAAGGTGTCTTCAGGGGAAAGCTCTAATTCTTTGAGATGAATGAAGAGAACACACAGCAGTTTCTCAGAAAGCTTCTTTTCAGTTTTTAACTTAAGATATTTCCTTTTTCACCGTAGCCCTCTATGGGCTTCCAAATATCACTTTGCAAATACTACAACAGCAGCCTTAGCGAAAGGCTTCTTGAGTGTAAAGCTGTAACTCTGTGAGTTGAATTAACAGAAAACAAAGCAGTTTCTCAGAAAGTTTCTTTTCAGTTTTCACCTTAGGATATTTACTTTTTCACCATAGCCCTCTAAGGGCTTCCAAATGTCACCTGGCAAATTCCACAAGAACAGTCTTACTGAACGGCTCCTTGAGCGGAAAGCTGTAACTCTGTGAGATGAACTAACAGAACAGAAAGCAGTTTCTCAGAAAGGTTCTTTTCGGTTTTTATCTTAGGATATTTCCATTTTCACCATAGCCCTCTATGGGATTCCAAATATCACTTTGCAAATTCCAAAACAACAGCCTCAGCTAAAGGCTTTTTGAGGGGAAAGCTATAACTCTGTGAGATGAATTAACACAACACTAAGCAGTTTCTCAGAAAGCCTCTTTTCCGTTTTTATCTTAGGACATTTCCTTTATCACCAGAGACTTCAAAGGGCTACCAAATATCACTTTGCAAATTCCTAAAGAACAGTCTTAGCGAAGGGCTTCTGGAGGGGAAATCTGTAACTCTGTGAGATGAACTAACAGGACACAAAGTAGTTTCTCAGAAATCTTCTTACCAGTTTTTAACGGAAGATATATCCTTTTTCACCATAGCCCCCTAAGGGCTTCCAAATATCACTTTGCAAATTCCACAAGAACAGTCTTAGCGAAAGGCTTCCTGAGGGGAAAGTTGTAACTCTGTGAGATGAATTAACAGAACACATAGCAGCTTCTCAGAAAGCTTCTTTTCAGTTTTTAACTGAAGATATTTCCTTTTTCACCATAGCCCTGTATGGGGTTCAAAATATCACTTTGCAAATTCCAAAAGAACAGTCTTAGGGAAAGGCTTCTGGAGGGGAAGCTGTAACCCTGTGAGCTGAATTAACAGAACACAAAGCAGTTTCTGAGAAAGCTTCTTTTCAGTTTTTATCTTAGAATATTTCCTTTTTCACCGTTACCTTCTATGGGCTTCCAAAAATCACTTTGAAAATTCCACAAGAACAGTCTTATTGAAAGGCTTCTTGAGGGACAAGCTGTAACTCTGTGAAATGAATTAACAGAACACAAAGCAGTTCCTCAGAAGCTTCTTTCCATTCTTTAACTGAAGATATTTCCATTTTCACCATAGCCCTCTATGGTCTTCCAAATGTTACATTGCAAATCCCTCAAGAACAGGCTTAGCGAAAGGCTTCTTGAGGGTAAAGCTGTAACTCGGTGAGATGTATTAACATAACACACGGCAGATTCTCAGAAAGCTTCTTTCCAGTTTTTAACGGAAGATATTTCCTTTTTCACCATAGCCCTCTATGGGCTTCCAAATATCACTTTGAAAATTTCACAGCAACAGCCGTAGCAAAAGGCTTCTTGAGGGGAAAGCTGTAACTCTGTGAGTTGAATTAACAGAACACAAAGCAGTTTCTCAGAAAGCTTCTTTTCAGTTTCTATCTTAGGATAATACCTTTTTCAAAATAGCCTTCTTTGGGCTTCCAAATATCCCTTTGCAAATTCCAGAAGAACAGTCTTAACGAAAGGCTTCTGGAGGTGAAGCTGTAACTCTGTGAGATGAATTAACAGAACAAATAGCAATTTCTCAGAAATCTTCTTTCCAGTTTTTAACGGAACAAATTTCCATTTTCACCATAGCCCTCTACGGACTTCCAAATATCACTTTGCAAATCCCACAAGAACAGTCCTAGCGAAAGTCTTCTTGAGGGGAATGCTCTAACTCGGTGAGGTGCATTAAGAGAACACATGGCAGTTTCTCAAAAAGCTTATTTCCAGGTTTTAAGGGAAGATATTTCCTTTTTCACCATAGCCCTCTATGGGCTTCCAAATATCACTTTGCAAATGCCACAAGAACAGTCTTAGTGATCGGCTTCTTGAGGGGAAAGCTGTAACTCTATGAGATGTATTAGCAGAACTCAAAGGAGTTTCTCAGAAATCTTCTTTCCCGTTTTTAACGGAAGGTATTTCCTTTTTCACCATAGCCCTCTACGGGCTTCCAAATATCACGTTGCAAATTCCACAAGAACAGTCTTAGCGAAAGGCTTCTGGAGGGGAAATCTATTACTCCGTGAGATAAATTAAGAAAACACACTGCAGTTTCTCAGAAATCTCCTTTTAAGTTTTTATCTTAGGATACTTCCTTTTTCACCAGAGCCCTCTAGGAGCTTCCAAATATCACTTTGCCAATTCCACAAGAACAGTCTTAACAAAAGGCTTCTGGAGGTGAAAGCTGTAATGTGTGAGAGGAATTAACAGAACAGAAAGCAGTCTCTCAGAAAGCTTCTTTCCAGTTTTTAATGGAAGATATTTCCTTTTCCACCATAGCCCTCTATGGGATTTCAAATATCACTTTGCAAATTCCACAAGAACCGTCTTAGCGAAAAGCTTTTTGAGGGAAAAGCTGTAACTCTGTGAGATGAATTAACAGACACAAATAAGTTTCTCAGAAAGCTTCTTTTCAGTTTTTTTCTAGGTATATTTCCTTTTTCCCCATAGGCCTCAAAGGGCTTCCAAATATCACTTTGCAAATTCCACAAGAACAGTCTTAGCGAAAGGCTTCTGGAGGGGAAAGCTATATCTCTGTGAGATGAATTAACAGAATACAAATCAGTGTGTCAGAAATCTTCTTTGCAGTTTTTAACGGAACATAGTTCCTTTTTCACCATAGCCCTCTATGGGCTTCCAAATATCACTTTGCAAATTCCACAGAAAGACCCTTAGCGTTAGGCTTCTTGAGGGGAGTGCTGTAACCCTGTGTGTTGAATTAACAGAACACAAAGCAATTTCTCAGATAGCTTCTTTTCAATTTTTATCTTAGGAGGTTTCCTCTTCACCATAGCCCTCTATGGGCTTCCAACTATCACTTTGCAAATTCCACAAGAACAGTCTTAGTCAACGGCTTCATGAGAGGAAAGCTGTAACTCTGTGAGCTTAAGTAACAGAACACAACGTAGTTTCTCAGAAAGGTTCTTTACAGTTTTTAATGGAAGATGTTTTCTTTTTAACCATAGCCCTATACGGGCTTCCAAATATCACTTTGCAAATTCCACAAGAAAAGTGTTAGCGAAAGGCTTCTGGAGGGGAAAGCTGTAACTCTGTGAGATGAATTAACAGAACACAATGCAGTGTCTCAGAAAACTTCTTTCCAATTTTTAACGAAAGATATTTCCTTTTTCAACATAGCCCTCTATGGGCTTCCAAATATCACTTTGAAATCCTACAAGAACAGTCTTAGCGAAAGACTTCTGGAGGTGAAAGCTATAACACGGTGAGACGTTTTAACAGAACACACGTCAGTTTCTCAGAAAGCTTATTTCCAATTTTTAACGTAAGTTATTTCCTTTTTCACCATAGCCCTCTATGGGCTTCTAAGATCACTTTGCAAATTCCACAAGAACAGTCTTAGCGAAAGGCTTCTGGGGAGCTAAGCTGTAATTCTGTGAGATGAACTAACAAAAAACAAAGCAGTTTCTCAGAAAGCTTTTTTTCGGTTTTTAACGGAAGAAATTTCCTTTTTCATCATAGCCCTCAATGGGCTTCCAAATTTCACTTTGCAAATTCCACAAGAACAGTCTTAGCGAAAGGCTTCTTGAGGAGAAAACTGTAACTCTGTGAGATGAATTAACAGAACGAAAACAGTTTCTCAGAAAGCTTCTTTTCAGTTTTTAATCTTAGGAAATTTACTTTTCCACTATAGTCTTCTAAGGTCTTCCAAATATCACTTTGCAAATTCCACAAGAACAGTCTTAGTGAAAGGTTTCTGTAGGGGACAGCTGTAACACTTTTAGATGAATTAACAGAACACAAAGCTGATTCTCAGAAATCTTCTTTCCAGTTTTTAACGGAAAATATTTCCTTTTTCACCCTAACCCTCTAGAGTCTTCCAAATATCACTTTGCAAATTCCACAAGAACAGTCTTAGCGAAAGGCTTCAATCAGGGAAAGCTGTAACTCTGTGAGATGAATTAACAGAACACAAATCAGTTTCTCAGAAAGCTTCTTTACAGTTTTTAACGGAAGATATTTCCGTTTTCACCATAGCTCTCTATGGGATTCCAAATATCACTTTGCAAATTCCACAGAACAGACTTAGCGAAAGGCTTCTGGAGGGGAAATCTGTAACTCTGTGAGTTGACTTAACAGAACACTAAGCAGTTTCTCAGAAATCTTCTTTCCATTTTTTAGCGGATGATATTTCCTTTTTCACCATAGACTTCTAGGGGCTTCCAAATATCACTTTGCAAATTCCACAACATCAGTCTTTGAGAAAATCTTCTTGTGTGAAAATCTGTAACTCTTTGAGATGAATTAACAGAACACGAAGCAGTTTCTCAGAAAAATTCTTTTCAGTTTTTTTCTTAGGATATTTCCTTTTTCAGAATAGCTCTGTATGGTCTTCCAAATATCACATTGCAAATTCTACAAGAACAGTCTTAGCGAAAGGCTTCCTGAGGGGAATCTCTAACTCATCGATATGAATTAACAGAAAACAAAGCAGTTTCTCAGAAAGCTTCTTTCCAGTTTTAAACTGAAGATATTTCCTTTTTCACCATAGCCCTCTAGGGGTTCCAAATATCACTTTGCAAATTCCAAAAGAACAGTCTTAGCGAAACGATTCTTGAGGGCAAAGGTGTATCACTGTGAGTTGCATTAACAGAACACAAAGCAGTTTCTCAGAAAGCTTCTTTTCAGTTTTTATCATAGGATATTTCCTTTTTCACCATAGCCCTCCATGGGCTTCCAAATATCACTTTGCAAATTAAACAGGGACAGTCTTAGTGAAAGGGTTCTTTAGGGAAAATTTGTAACTCTGTGCGATGAAATAACAGAATACAAATCAGTTTATCAGAAAGCTTCTTTTCAGTTTTAATCTTACGAATTTCCTTTTTCACCATAGCCCACTATGGGCTTCCAAAAATCACTTTGCAAATTACACAAGAACACTCTGAGCCAAAAGGCTTCTTGAGGGGAAAGCTGTAACTGTTTGAAACGAAGTAACCGAACACAAAGAATTTTCTCAGAAAGATTCTTTCCAGTTTTTAACGGAAGATATTTCCTTTTTCTCCATAGCCCTGTAGGGGCTTCTAAATATCACTTTCCAAATTACACAAGAACAGTCTTAGCGAAAGTGTTCTTGAGGGGAAAGCTGTAACTCTGTGGGATGAATTAACAGAACACAAAGCAGCTTCTCAGAAAGCTTCTTTTCAGTTTTTATCTTAGGATATTTCCTTTTTCACCGTAGCCCTCTATGGGCTTCCAACTATCTCTTTGCAAATTTCACAAAAACAATCTTAGTGAATGTCTTCTTGAGGGGAAAGCTGTAACTCTGTGAGATGAACTAACAGAAAACAAATTAGTTTCTCAGAAATCTTCTTTTCGGTTTTTATCTGAGGATATTTCCATTTTCACAGTAGACCTCTATGGGCTTCCAAATATCATTTTGCAAATTACACAAGAGGAGCCTTAGCTGAAGGCTTCTTGAGGGGAAAGTTGTAACTCTTTGAGATGAATTAACAGAACACACAGCAGTTTCTCAGAAAGCTTCTTTACAGTTTTTAACGAAAGATATTTCCTTTTTCACCATAGCCCACTATGGGCTTCCAAATATCACTTTGCAAATTCCAAAAGAGCAGTCTTAGCAAAAGGCTTCTTGAGAGGTAGGCTGTAACTCTGTGAGATGAATTAACAGAACACAAAGCAGTTTCTCAGAAAGCTTCTTTCCAGTTTTTAACTGAAGATATTTCCTTTTTCACCGTAGCCCTCTATGGGCTTCCAAATATCACTTTGCAAATTCCACAAGAACAGCCTTACCGAAAGACCTCTTGAAGGAAAAGCTGTAACTCTGTGAGTTGAATTAAACGAACACAAAGCAGTTTCTCAGAAAGCTTCTTTCCAGTTTTTAAAAGAAGATATTGCCTTTTTCACAATATCCCTCTATGGGTTTCGAAATATCACTTTGCAAATACAACAAGAACAGTCTTAGCGAAAGACTTCTTGAGGGGAATGCTGTAACTCTGTGAGACGAATTAACAGAACAGAGTGCAGTTTCTCAGAAAGCTTCTTTCCCGTTTTTAACGGAAGATATTTCCTTTTTCTCCACAGCCCTCTATGGGCTTAAAAATATCACTTTGCAAATTCTACAAAAACATTCGTAGTGAAAGGCTTCTTGAGGGAAAAGTTGTAACTCTGGGAGATGAATTAACAGAAAACAAAGCAGTTTCTCAGAAAGCTTCTTTCCAGTTTTTAACTTAAGATATTTCCTTTTTCAAAATAGCCCTCTATGGGCATAAAAATATCACTTTGCAAATTCCACATGAACAGCCTTAACGAAAGGCTTCTTGAGTGGAAAGATGTACCTCTGTGAGATGAATTAACAGAACACAAAGCAGTTTCTCAGAAAGCTTCTTTCCAGTTTTTAACGGAAGATATTTCCCTTTTAACCATTGCCCTTTATGGGCCTCCAAATATCACTTTGCCAATTCCACAAGAACAGCCTTAGCGAAAGGCTAATAGAAGGGAAACCTGTCACTCTGTGACATGAATTAACAGAACACAAAGCAGTTTCTCAGAATTCTTCTTTTCAGTTTTTAAGTTCGGATATTTCCTTTTTCACCGTAGCCCTCTTAGGGCTTCCAAATATCACTTTGCAAATTCCACAAGAACAGTCTTAACGAAAGGCTTCTTGAGGGGAAAGCTGTAAATCTGTGCGATGAATTAAGAGAAAACAAAGCAGTTTCTCAGAAAGCTTCTTTCCAGTTTG
Source organism: Chlorocebus sabaeus (assembly GCF_047675955.1). Lineage (NCBI taxonomy): Eukaryota > Metazoa > Chordata > Mammalia > Primates > Cercopithecidae > Chlorocebus > Chlorocebus sabaeus. The sequence continues at coordinate 383,224 of NW_027327046.1, read as the reverse complement.
TAACGGAAAATATTTCCATTTTCACCATCGCCCTCTATGGGCTTCCAAATATCACTTTGCAAATTCCACAAGAACACTCTTAGCGAAAAGATTCGTGAGGCGAAAGCAGTAACTCTGTCAGATGAATTAACAGAACACGAAACAGTTTCTCAGAAAGTTTCTTTCCAGTTTTTAACGGAAGATATTTCCCTTTACACCTTGGCGCTATTTGGGCTTCCAATATCACTTTGCAAATTCCACAAGAACAGTCTTAGCGAAAGGCGTCTTGAGGGGATAGCTGTAAATCGGTGAGATCAATTAAGAGAACACAAAGCAGTTTCTCAAAAAGCTTCTTTCCAGTTTTTAACGGAAGATATTTCCTTTTTAAGCATAGCCCTCTAGGGGCTTCCAAATATCACTTTGCAAATTCCACAAGAACAGTCTTAGCGAAAGGCTCCTTGAGGGGAAAGCAGTAACTCTGTGAGAGGAAATAACTGAATACAAAATAGATTCTCTGAAAGTTTCTTTCCATTTTTTAAAGGAAGATATTTCCTTTTACTCCGTGGCCCTCTAAGGGCTTCCAAATATCACTTTGCCAAATTCACAAGAACAGTCTTAGCGAAAGGCTTCTTGAGGGGAAATCTGTAACTCTGCGAGATGAATTAACAGAACACAAAGAAGTTTCTCAGAAAGCTTCTTTCCCGTTTTTAACGGAAGATAATTCCTTTTTCGCCGTAGCCCTCTATGGGCTTCCAAATAGCACTTTGCAAATTCCACAAGAACAGTCCTAGCGAAAGGCTTTTAGAGGAGAAAGCTGTAAGTCTGTGAGATGAATTAACAGAACACAAAGCAGTTTCTCAGACAGCTTCTTTCCAGTTTTTAACTGAAGATATTTCCTTTTTCACCATAGGCCTCTATGGGCTTCCAAATATCACTTTGCAAATTCCACAAGAGCAGTCTTATCGAAAGACTTCTTGAAGGGAAAGACAACTCAGAAAGCTTCTTTCCCGTTTTTAACAGAAGATATTTCCTTTTTCACCAAGCCCTCTATGGGTTTCCAAATATCACTTTGCCAATTCCACAAGAACAGTCTTAGCAAAAGGCTTCTTAAGTGGAAATCTGCAACTCTGTGAGATGAATTAACAGAACACAAAGTAGTTTCAAAGAAAGATTCTTTCCAGTTTTTAACGGAAGATATTACCTTTTTCACTATAGCACTCTATGGGCTTACAAATATTACTTTCAAAATTCCTCAAGAACAGTCTTAGCGAAAAGCTTCTAGAGGGGAAAGCTGTAACTCTGTGAGATGAATTAACAGAACACAAAGCAGTTTCTCAGACACCTTCTTTCCAGTTTTTAACTGAAGATATTCCTTTTTCACCATAGCCCTCTATGGGCTTCCAAATATCACCTTGCCAATTCCAAAAGAACAAGCTTAGAAAAAGGCTTCTTGAAGAGAAAGCTGTAACTCTGTGAGATGAATTAACACAGTACAAAGCAGTTTCTCAGACTGCTTCTTTCCAGTTTTTAACTGAAGATATTTCCTTTTTCAGCATAGCCCTCTATGGGCTTCCAAATATCACTTTGTAAATTCCACAAGAACAGTCTTAGCGAATGGCTTCTTGAGGGGAATGCTGTAACTCTTTGAGATGAATTAACAAAACAAAAAGCAGTTTCTCAGAAAGCTTCCTTCCAGTTTTTAACGGAAAATATTTCCTTTTTCACCATACCCTCTATGGTCTCCCAAATATCACTTTGCAAATTCCACAAGAACAGACTTAGCGAAAGGCTTCTTGAGGGGAAAGCTATACCTTTGTGAGATGAATTAACAGAACACAAAGCATTTTCTCAGAAACTTCCTTCCGGTTTTTAACGGAAGATATTTTCTTTTTCACCATAGCCCTCTATGGGCTTCGAAATATCACTTTGCAAATTCCACAAGAACAGCCTTAGCGAAAGGTTTCTTGGAGGGAAAGATGTAACTCTGTGAGATGAATTAACAGAACACAAAGCAGTTTCTCAGAAAGCTTCTTTCCAGTTTTTAACGGAAGATATTTCCTTTTTCACCGTAGACCTCTATCGGCTTCCAAATATCACTTTGCAAATTCCACAAGAACAGACTTAGCGAAAGGCTTTTTTGAATGGAAAGCTGTAACTCTCTGAAATGAATTTACAGAACACATAGCAGTTTCTCAGAAAGCTTGTTTCCAGTTTTTAGCTGAAGATATTTCCTTTTTCACCATACCCTTCTATGGGCATCCAAATATCACCTTGCAAATTCCACAAGAACAGCCTTAGGGAAAGACTTCTTGAAGGGAACGCTGTAACTCTGTGAGATGATTTAACAGAACACAAAGCAGTTTCTCAGAAAGCTTCTTTCCAGTTTTTAACGGAAGATATTTCCTTTTTCAATATAGCAGTCTAAGGGCTTCCAAATATCACTTTGCCAATTCCACAAGAACAGCCTTACTGAAAGGCTTCTTGAAGGTAAAGATGCAACTCTGTGAGATGAATTAACAGAATACAAAGCAGTTTCTCAGAAAGCTTCTTTCCAGTTTTTAACGGAAGATATTCCCTTATTCAACATAGCCCTCTAATGTTTCCAAATATCACTTTGCCAATTCCACAAGAACAGTCTTAGCGAAAGGTTTCTAGAGGGGTTACCTCTTACTCTGTGAGATGAATTAAGAGAAAACAAAGCAGTTTCGCTTCCTTCCAGTTTTTAACGGAAGATATTTCCTTTTTCACCATAGCCCTCTATGGGTTTCCAAATATCACTTTGCAAATTCCACAAGAACAGTCTTAGCGAAAGGCTTCTTGAGGGGAAAGCTGTACCTTTGTGAGATGAATTAACAGAACACAAAGCAGTTTCTCAGAAAGCTTCTTTACACTTTTTAACTGAAAATATTTTCTTCTTCACATTAGCCCTCTATGGGCTTCCAAATATCACTTTCCAAATTCCACAAGAACAGTCTTAGCGAAAGGCTTCTTGAGGGGAAAGCTGTAACTCTGTGAGTTGAATTAACAGAACACAAAGCAGTTTCTCAGAAAGCTTCTTTACAGTTTTTAAAGGAAGGTATTTCCTTTTTCACCATAGCCTTCTATGGGCATCCAAATATCACTTTGCCAACTCCACAAGAACAGCCTTAGCGAAAGCTTCTTGAAGGTAAAGATGCAACTCTGTGAGATGAATTAACAGAACACAAAGCAGTTTCTCAGAAAGCTTCTTTCCAGGTTTTAACGGAAGATATTTTCTTTTTCCCCATAGACCTCTATGGGCTTCCAAATATCACTATGAAAATGCCACAGGAACCGTCTTAGCGAAAGGCTTCTTGAGGGGAAAGTTGAAACTCTGTGAGATGAATTAACAGAACACAAGGCAGTTTCTCAGAAAGCTTCTTTACAGTTTTCAACGGAAGAGCCTTTTTCACCGTAGCCCTCTATGGGCTTGCAAATAACACTTTGCAAATTCCAAAAGAACAGTCTTAGCGAAATGCTTCTTGAAGGGAAAGCTGTAACTCTGTGAGATGAATTAACAGAACACAAAGCAGTTTTCAGAAAGCTTCTTTCCAGTTTTTAACAGAAGATATTTCCTTTTTCAATATAGCAGTCTAAGGGCTTCCAAATATCACTTTGCCAATTCCACAAGAACAGCCTTAGCGAAAGGCTTCTTGAAGATAAAGATGCAACTCTGTGAGATGAATTAACAGAACACAAAGCAGTTTCTCAGAAAGCTTCTTTCCAGTTTTTAACGGAAGATATTTCCTTTTTCACCGCAGCCCTCTATGGGCTTCCAAATATCACTTTGCAAATTCCACAGGAACCGTCTTAGCGAAAGGCTTCTTGAGGGTAAAGCTGTAACTCTGTGAGATGATTTAACAGATCACAAAGCAGTTTCTCAGAAAGCTTCTTTGCAGTTTTTAACGGAAGATATTTCCTTATTCACCATAGCCCTCTAAGGGTTTCCAAATATCACTTTGTCAATTCCACAAGAACAGTCTTAGCGAAAGGTTTCTAGAGGGGATACCTCTTACTCTGTGAGATGAATTAAGAGAAAACAAAGCAGTTTCCCAGAAAGCTTCTTTCCAGTTTTTAACGGAAGATATTTCCTTTTTCGCCATAGCCCTCTATGGGCTTCCAAATATCACTACTCAAATTTCACAAGAACAGCCTTAGCTGAACGCTTCCTGAAGGGAACGCTGTAACTCTGTGAGATGAATTAACAGAACACCAAGCAGTTTCTAAGAAAGCTTCTTTACAGTTTTTAACTGAAGATATATCCTTTTTCACCATAGCCCTCTATGTGCTCCCAAATATCACTTTGCAAATTTCAAAAGAACATTCTTAGCGATAGGCTTTTGGAGGCAAAAGCTGTAACTCTCTGACATGAATTAACAGAACACAAAACAGTTTTTCAGAAAGCTTCCTTACAGTGTTTAACAGAAGATATTTCCTTTTTCACCATAGCCCTCTGTGGGCTTCAAAATATCACTTTCTAAATTCCACATGAACAGACTTAGCGAAAGGCTGCTTGAAGGGTTAGCCTTATCTCTGTGAGATAAATTAACAGAACACAAAATAGTTTCTCAGAAACCTTCTTTCCAGTTTTTAACGGAAGATATTTCCTTTTTCACCATAGTCCCACTATGTGCTTCCAAATATCACTTTGCAAATTCCACAACAATAGTCTTAGCTAAAGGCTTCTTGAGGGGAAAGCTGTAATTCTGTCAGATGAATTAACAGAACACAAAGCAGTTTCTCAGAAAGCTTCTTTCCAGTTTTGAACGGAAGATATTTCCGTTATCACCACAGCCCTCTGTGGGCTTCCAAATATCACTTTGCACATTCCACAAGAACAGCCTCAGCGAAAGGTTTCTTGAGGTGAGAGCTGTAACTCTGTGAGATGAATTAAAAGAACACAAAGCAGTTGATCAAAAAGCTTCTATCCAGTTTTTAACGGAAGATATTTCCTTTTTCACCATAGAATTCTATGGGCTTCCAAATATCACTTTGTAAATTCCACAAGAACATTCTTTGCGAAAAGCTTCTTGAGGGGAACGCAGTAACTCTGTGAGATGAATTAAGAGAACACAAAGCAGTTTCTCAGAGAGATTCATTCCAGTTCTTAACTGGAGATATTTCCTTTTTCACCATAGCCCTGTATGGGTTTCCAAATATCACTTTGCCAATTCCACAAGAACTGTCTTAGCGAAAGGCTTCTTGAGGGGAAAAATGTTACTGTGTGAGATGAATTAACAGAACCTAAAGCAGTTTCTCAGAAAGCTTCCTTCCAGTTTTCAACAAAAGATATTTCCTTTTTCACCGTAGCCCTCTATGGGATTCGAAATATCACTTTACAAATTCCAGAAGAACAAACTAAGCGAAAGGATTCTTGAGAGGAAAAATGTAACTCTGTGACATGAATTAACAAAAACTAAAGCAGTTTCTCAAACGGCTGCTTTCCAGTTTTTAATTGAAGATATTTCCTTTTTCAACTTAGACCTCTATGGGCTTGCAAATATCACTTTGCAAATTCCACAAGAACAGTCTTTGCGAAAAGCTTCTTCAAGGAAAAGCTGTAATTCTGTGAGACGAATTAACGAAACACAAAGCAGTTTCTCAGAAATCTTCTATCCAGTTTTTATAGGAAGATATCTCCTTTTTCACCATAGCCCTCTATGGGCTTCCAAATATCACTTTGCAAATTCCACAAGAACTGTCTTCACGAAAGGCTTCTTGAGGGGAAAGGTGTAACTCTGTTACATGAATTAACAGAACACAAAGCAGTTTCTCAGCAGCTTCTTTCCAGTTTTTAACTGAAGATATTTCCTTTTTCCCCATAGGCCTCTATGGACTTCCAAATATCACTTTTCAAATTCCAAAAGAACAGACTTTTAGAAAGGCTTCTTGAAAGGAAAGCTGTAAGTCTGTGAGATGAATGAACAGAACACAAAGCAGTTTCTCAGAAAGCTTCTTTCCACTTTTCAACGGAAGATATTTCGTTTTTCACCATAGCCCTCTATGGGTTTCAAAATATCACTTTTCAAATTCCACATGAAGAGTCTTAGCGAAAGGCTTCTTGAGGGGAAAGCTGTAACTCTGTGAGATGAATTAACAGAACACAAAGCAGTTTCTCAGAAAGATTCTTTCCAGTTTTCAACTGAAGATATTTCCTGTTTCACCGTAGCCCTATATGGGCTTCCAAATATCACTTTGCAAATTCCACAAGAAGAGTCTTACCGAAATATTCCTTCAGGGAAAAGCTGTAACTCTGTGAGAAGAATTAACAGAACACATAGCAGTTTCTCAGAAACCTTCCTTCCAGTTTTTAACGGAAGATATTTCCTTTTTCACCATAGCCCGCTACGGGCTTCCAAATATCACTTTGCAAATTCCAAATGAACAGTCTTTCCGAAAGGCTTCTTGAGGGGAAAACTGTAACTCGGTGAGATGAATTAACAGAACACAAAGCAGTTTCTCAGAGAGCCTCTTTCCAGTTTTTAACTGAAGATATTTCCTTTCTCACCATAGCCCCCTATGGGCTTCCAAATATCACTTTCCAAACTCCACAAGAACAGCCGTAGCGAAAGGCTTGTTGAGGTAAAGCTGTAACTCTGTGAGATGAATTAACAGAACACAAAGCAGTTTCTGAGAAAGATTCTTTCCAGTTTTTAACGGAAGATATTTCCTTTTTCACCATAGCCCTCTAAAGGCTTCCAAATATCACTTTGCCGATTCCACAGTAACAGTCTTAGCGAAAGACTTCTTGAAGGGAAAGCTGTAACTCTCTGAGATGAATTAACAGAACAAAAAGTAGTTTCTCAGAAATCTTTTTTCCACTTTTTATTGGAAGATATTTCCTTTTTCACCATAGCCCTCTATGGGCTTCCAAATATCACTATGTAAATTCCACAAGAACAGCCTTAGCAAACGGCTTCTTGAAGGGAAAGCTGTAACTCTGTTAGATGAATCAACAGAACACAAAGCAGTTTCTCAGACAGCTTCTTTCCAGTTTTTAAAAGAACATATTTCCTTTTTCACCCTAGCCCTCTAAGGGCTTCCAAATATCAGTTTGCAAATTCCACAAGAACAGTTTTACAGAAAGGCTTCTTGAGGGGAAAGCAGTAACGCTGTGAGATGAATTAACAGAACACAAAGCAGTTTCTCAGAAGTTTCTTTCCAGTTTTTAACTGAAGATATTTCCTTTTTCACCATAGCCCTCTAGGGTCTTCCAAATATCACTTTGCAAATTCAACAAGAACAGTCTTAGAGAAAGGCTTCTTGAGGGGAAAGTTCTAACTCTGTGAGATGGACTAACAGAACACAAAGCAGTTTCTCAGAAAGCTTCATTCCAGTTTTTAACTGGAGATATTTCCTTTTTCACCATAGGCCTCTATGGGTTTCCAAATATCCCCTTCCAAATTCAACAAGAACAGCCTTAGCGAAGGGCTTCTTGAAGTTAAAGCTGTAATTCTGTGAGATGAATTAACAGAACACAATGCAGTTTCTCAGAAAGCTTCTTTCCGGTTTTTTACGGAAGATATTTCCTTTTTCACCTTTGCCCTCTAAAGTCTTCCAAATATCACTTTTCATATTCCACAAGAACAGTCTTAGCGAAAGACTTCTTGAGGGGAAAGCTGTAACACTGTGAGATGAAATAACGGGACACAAAGCAATTTCTCAGAGAGCATCTTTCCTGTTTTTAACGGAAGATATTTCCTTTTTCAGCATAGCCCTCTATGGGCTTCCAAATACCACTTTCCAAATTCCACAAGAACAGTCTATGTGAAAGACTTCTTGAGGGTAATGCTGTAAGCCTGTGAGATGAATTAACAGAACTCATAGCAGTTTCTTAGACAGCTTCTTTCCAGTTTTTAACTGAAGATATTTCCTTTTTCACCAAAGCCCTCTATGGGCTTACAAATATCACTTTGCAAATTCTACAAGAAAAGACTTAACGAAAGGCTTCTTGAGGGAAAAGCAGTAAATCTGTGAGATGAAATAACAGAACACAAAGCAGTTTCTCAGAAAGCTTGTTTCCAGTTTTTAACTGAAGATATTTCCTTTTTCACCATAGCCCTCTATGGACTTTCAAATATCACTTCGCAAATTCCACAAAAACTGTCTAGCGAAAGGCTTCTGGAGGGGCAAGCTGTAACTCTGTGAGATGAATTAACAGAACACAAAGCAGTTTCTCAGAAAGCTTCCTTCCAGTTTTTAACGGAAGATATTTCCTTTTTCACCACAAACTTCTAGAGGCTTCCAAATATCACTTAGCAAATTCCACAAGAACAGTCTTAGCGAAAGGTTTCTTGAGGGAAAAGCTGCAACTCTGTGAGGTGAATTAACAGTACACGAAACAGTTACTCAGAAAATTTCTATACAGTTTTTAACTGAAGATATTTCCTTTTTCACCATAGCCCTGTATGGCCTTCCAAATATCACTCTGCAAGTTCCACAAGAACAGTCTTAGGGAAAGGCTTCTTGAGGGGAAAGCTGTAACTGTGTGAGATGAATTAACAGAACACAAACCTGTTTCTCAGAAAGCTTCTTTCCAGTTTTTAGCGGAAGATATTTCCTTTTTCACCATAGTACTCTATGGGATTCCAAATATCACTTTGGAAATTCCAAATGAACAGTCTTTCCGAAAGGCTTCTTGAGGGGAAAACTGTAACTCGGTGAGATGAATTAACAGAACACAAAGCAGTTTCTCAGAGAGCTTCTTTCCAGTTTTTAACTGAAGATATTTCCTTTCTCACCATAGCCCCCTATGGGCTTCCAAATATCACTTTCCAAACTCCACAAGAACAGCCGTAGCGAAAGGCTTGTTGAGGTAAAGCTGTAACTCTGTGAGATGAATTAACAGAACACAAAGCAGTTTCTGAGAAAGATTCTTTCCAGTTTTTAACGGAAGATATTTCCTTTTTCACCATAGCCCTCTAAAGGCTTCCAAATATCACTTTGCCGATTCCACAGTAACAGTCTTAGCGAAAGACTTCTTGAAGGGAAAGCTGTAACTCTCTGAGATGAATTAACAGAACAAAAAGTAGTTTCTCAGAAATCTTTTTTCCACTTTTTATTGGAAGATATTTCCTTTTTCACCATAGCCCTCTATGGGCTTTCAAATATCACTATGTAAATTCCACAAGAACAGCCTTAGCAAACGGCTTCTTGAAGGGAAAGCTGTAACTCTGTTAGATGAATCAACAGAAAACAAAGCAGTTTCTCAGACAGCTTCTTTCCAGTTTTTAAAAGAACATATTTCCTTTTTCACCCTAGCCCTCTAAGGGCTTCCAAATATCAGTTTGCAAATTCCACAAGAACAGTTTTACAGAAAGGCTTCTTGAGGGGAAAGCAGTAACGCTGTGAGATGAATTAACAGAACACAAAGCAGTTTCTCAGAAGTTTCTTTCCAGTTTTTAACTGAAGATATTTCCTTTTTCACCATAGCCCTCTAGGGTCTTCCAAATATCACTTTGCAAATTCAACAAGAACAGTCTTAGAGAAAGGCTTCTTGAGGGGAAAGTTCTAACTCTGTGAGATGGACTAACAGAACACAAAGCAGTTTCTCAGAAAGCTTCATTCCAGTTTTTAACTGGAGATATTTCCTTTTTCACCATAGGCCTCTATGGGTTTCCAAATATCCCCTTCCAAATTCAACAAGAACAGCCTTAGCGAAGGGCTTCTTGAAGTTAAAGCTGTAATTCTGTGAGATGAATTAACAGAACACAATGCAGTTTCTCAGAAAGCTTCTTTCCGGTTTTTTACGGAAGATATTTCCTTTTTCACCTTTGCCCTCTAAAGTCTTCCAAATATCACTTTTCATATTCCACAAGAACAGTCTTAGCGAAAGACTTCTTGAGGGGAAAGCTGTAACACTGTGAGATGAAATAACGGGACACAAAGCAATTTCTCAGAGAGCATCTTTCCTGTTTTTAACGGAAGATATTTCCTTTTTCAGCATAGCCCTCTATGGGCTTCCAAATACCACTTTCCAAATTCCACAAGAACAGTCTTTGTGAAAGACTTCTTGAGGGTAATGCTGTAAGTCTGTGAGATGAATTAACAGAACTCATAGCAGTTTCTTAGACAGCTTCTTTCCAGTTTTTAACTGAAGATATTTCCTTTTTCACCAAAGCCCTCTATGGGCTTACAAATATCACTTTGCAGATTCTACAAGAAAAGACTTAACGAAAGGCTTCTTGAGGGAAAAGCAGTAAATCTGTGAGATGAAATAACAGAACACAAAGCAGTTTCTCAGAAAGCTTGTTTCCAGTTTTTAACTGAAGATATTTCCTTTTTCACCATAGCCCTCTATGGACTTTCAAATATCACTTCGCAAATTCCACAAAAACTGTCTAGCGAAAGGCTTCTGGAGGGGCAAGCTGTAACTCTGTGAGATGAATTAACAGAACACAAAGCAGTTTCTCAGAAAGCTTCCTTCCAGTTTTTAACGGAAGATATTTCCTTTTTCACCACAAACTTCTAGAGGCTTCCAAATATCACTTAGCAAATTCCACAAGAACAGTCTTAGCGAAAGGTTTCTTGAGGGAAAAGCTGCAACTCTGTGAGGTGAATTAACAGTACACGAAACAGTTACTCAGAAAATTTCTATACAGTTTTTAACTGAAGATATTTCCTTTTTCACCATAGCCCTGTTTGGCCTTCCAAATATCACTCTGCAAGTTCCACAAGAACAGTCTTAGGGAAAGGCTTCTTGAGGGGAAAGCTGTAACTGTGTGAGATGAATTAACAGAACACAAACCTGTTTCTCAGAAAGCTTCTTTCCAGTTTTTAGCGGAAGATATTTCCTTTTTCACCATAGTACTCTATGGGATTCCAAATATCACTTTGGAAATTCCACAAGAACAGTTTTAGCGAAAGTCTTCTGTAGGGGAAAGCTCTAACTCTGTGACATGAATTAACAGAGCACAAAGTAGTATCTATGACAGATTCTTTTCAGTTTTTGTCTTAGGATATTTCTTTTTTCACCGTAGCCCTCTATGGGCTTCTAAGTATCCCTTTGCAATTTCCACAAAAACTGTCTTAAGGAAAGGCTTCTTGAGAGGAAAGGTGTAACTCTGTGAGTTGAATTAAGAGAACACAAAGGAGTTTCTCAGAATGCCTCTTTCCAGTTTTTAACGGAAGTTATTTCCTTTTTCACCATAGCCCTCTATGGGCTTCCAAATATCGCTTTGCAAATTCCACAATAACAGTCTTAGCGAAATTCTTATTTAGCGGAAAGCTGTAACTCTGTGAGATGAATTAACAGAACACAAAGCAGTTTCTTAGAAAGTTTCTATCCAGTTTTTAACAGAAGATATGTCCTTTTTCACCTTAGCCCTCTAAGGGCTTCCAAATATCACTTTGCAAATCCCACAGGAACAGTCTTAGCCAAAGTCTTCATGAGGAGAAAGCTGTAATTCTGTGAGATGAATTAGCAGAACACAAAGCAGTCTCTAAGAAAGCTTCTATCCACATTTTAACGGAAGATATTTCCTTTTTCACCGTAGCCCTCTATTGGCTACTAAATATCATTTTCCAAATTCCACATGAACAGTCTTAGCAAAAGATTTCTTGAGGGAAAAGCTGTAACTCTGTGAGATGAATTAACAGAACACAAAGCAGTTTCTCAGAATGCTTCTTTCCAGTTTTTAACGGAAGATATTCCCTTTTTCACCAAAGCCCTCTAGGGGTTCTACATATCACATTCCAAATTCCACATGAACAGTCTTAGCGAAAGGCTTCTTGAGGTGAAAGCTGTAACTCTGTGAGATCAATTAGGAGAACACAAAGCAGTTTCTCAGAATGCTTCTTTCCAGTTTTTAACTGAACATATTTCCTTTTTCACCATAGCCCTCTAAGGACTTCCAAATATCACTTTGCAAATTCCACAAGAACAGTCTTAGCGAAAGGCTTCTTGAGGGGAAAGCTGTAACTCTGTGAGATGAATTAACAGAACACAAATCAGTTTCTCAGAAAGCTTCTTTCTAGTTTTTAACGGAAGATATGGCCTTTTTCAATATAGCCCTCTATGGGCTTCCAAATATCACTTTGCAAATTCCACAAGAACAGTCTTAGCGAAAGGCTTCTTGAGGGGAAAGCTGTAACTCTGTGAGATGAATTGACAGAACACAAAGCAGTTTCTCAGAAAGCTTCTTTCCAGTTTTTAACGGAAAATATTTCCTTTTTCACCATAGCCCGCAATTGGTTTCCAAATATCACTTTGCAAAATCCACAAGAACAGTCTTAGCGAAAGGCTTCTTGTTGGTAAAGAAGTAACTCTGTGAGATGAATTAACAGAACACAGAATAGTTTCTCAGAAAGTTTCTTTCCGGTTTTTAATGGAAGATATTTCCTTTTCTACCATAGCCCTCTATGGGCTTCCAAATATCACTTTGCAAATTCCACAAGAACAGTCTTAGCGAAAGGCTTCTTGAAGGGAAAGCTGTAACTCTGTGAAATGAATTAACGGAACCCACAGCAGTTTCTCAGAAATCTTCTTTCCAGTTTTTAACGGAAGATATTTCCTTCTTCAGCATAGCCCTCTCTGAGCTTCCAACTATCACTTTGCAAATTCCACAAGAACATTCTTAGGGAAAGCCTTCTTGAGGGAAAAGCTGTGACTCCGTGAGATGAATTAACAGAACACAAAGCAGTTTCTCAGAACGCTTCTTTTCGGGTTTTATCTTAGGATATTTCCATTTTCACCATAGCCCTGTAAGGGTTTCCAAATAAGACTTTGAAAATTCCACAACAACTGCATTATTGAAAGGCTTCTTGAGGGGAAAGCTGTAATTCTCTGAAATGAATTAACAGAACACAAGCAAGTTTCTCAGAAAGATTCCTTTGGCTTTTCATCTTAGGATATTTGCTTTATCACCATAGCTCTCTATGGGCTTCCAAATATCACTTTGCAAATTCCACAAGAACAGTCTTCGGGAAAGGTTTCTTCAGGGGAAGGCTGTAGCTCTGTGAGGTGAATTAACAGAAACCAAATCAGTTTCTCAGATATCTTATTTCCAGTTTTTAACGGAAGATATTTCTTTTTTCACCTTAGCCCTTTGTGGGCTTCCAAATATCACTTTGCAAATTCCACAAGAAAAGTCTTAGCGAAAGGCTTCTTGAGGAGAAAGCTGTAACTCTGTGAGATGAATTAACAGAACACAAAACAGTTTCTCAGAAAGCTTCTTTCCCGTTTTTAAAGTAAAATATTTCCTTTTTCACCATAGCCCCCTATGCGCTTCCAAATATCACTTTGCAAATTTCACAAAAAGTGTCTTAGTGAACGGCTTCTTGAGGGGAAAGCTGTAACTCTGTGAGATGAACTAACAGAACACAAAGCAATTTCCCAGAAAGCTTCTTTTCAGTTTTTATCTTAGCATAATTCCATTTTCAGCTTAGACCTCTATGGGCTTCCAAATATCACTTTGCATATTCCACAAGAACAGCCTTAACGAAAGGCTTCTTGAGGGGAAAGCTGTAACTCTGTGAGATGAATTAACAGAACACAAAACAGTTTTTCAGAAAGCTTCTTTTCGGTTTTTATCTTAGGTTATTTCCATTTGCACCATAGCTCTCTTTGGGCATCCAAATATCACTTTGCCAATTCCAAAAGAACAGTCTTTTCGAAAGGCTTCTTGAAGGGAAAGCAGTAAATCTCTGAGATGAGTTAACAGAACAGAAAGCAGTTGCTCAGAAAGCTTCTTTTCATTTTTTATCTTAGGATATTTCCTTTTTCTCCATAGTGCCAGAAGGGCTTCCAAATATCACTTTGCAAATTCCACAAGAACAGTCTTAGCGAAAGGTTTCATGAGGGGAAAGCTGTATCTCTGTGAGATGAATTAACAGAACACAAAGCGTTTTCTCAGAAGACTTCTTTCCAGTTTTTAACTAAAGATATTTCCTTTTTCACCATAGACCTCTTTGGGCTTTCAAATATCACATTGCAAATTACAGAAAAACAGTCAGCGACAGGCTTCTTGAGGGGAAAGTTGTAACTCGGTGAGATGAAATAACAGAACACAAAGCAGGTTCTCAGAAAGTTTCTTTCCAGTTTTTTTTTTTTTCTTTTTTTTTTAAAATTTATTATTATTATACTTCAAGTTGTAGGGTACATGTGCATAACGTGCAGGTTTGCTACATATGTATATTTTTGCCATATTGGTGTGCTGCACCCATCAACTCGTCATTTACATCAGGTATAACTCCCAATGCAATCCCTCCCCCCTCCCCCCTCCCCATGATAGGCCCCAGTGTGTGATGTTCCCCTTCCCGAGTCCAAGTGATCTCATTGTTCAGTTCCCGCCTATGAGTGAGAACATGCGGTGTTTGGTTTTCTGTTCTTGTGATAGTTTGCTAAGAATGATGGTTTCCAGCTGCATCCGTGTCCCTACAAAGGACACAAACTCATCCTTTTTTATGGCTGCATAGTATTCCATGGTGTATATGTGCCACATTTTCTTAATCCAATCTGTCACTGATGCACATTTGGGTTGATTCCAAGTCTTTGCTATTGTGAATAGTGCCGCAATAAACATACGTGTGCATGTGTCTTTATAGCAGCATAGTTTATAATCCTTTGTGTATATACCTAGTAATGGGATGGCTGGGTCATATGGTACATCTAGTTCTAGATCCTTGAGGAATCGCCATACTGTTTTCCATAATGATTGAACTAGTTTACAATCCCCCCAACAGTGTAAAAGTGTTCCTATTTCTCCACATCCTCTCCAGCACCTGTTGTTTCCTGACTTTTGAATGATCGCCATTCTAACTGGTGTGAGATGGTATCTCAGTGTGGTTTTGATTTGCATTTCTCTGATGGCCAGTGATGATGAGCATTTTTTCATGTGTCTGTTGGCTGTATGAATGTCTTCTTTTGAGAAATGTCTGTTCATATCCTTTGCCCACTTTTGGATGGGGTTGTTTGTTTTTTTCTTGTAAATTTGTTTGAGTTCTTTGTAGGTTCTGGATAGTAGCCCTTTGTCAGATGAGTAGATTGCAAAAATTTTCTCCGATTCTGTAGGTTGCCTGTTCACTCTGATGGTAGTTTCTTTTGCTGTGCAGAAGCTCTTTAGTTTAATGAGATCCCATTTGTCAATTTTGGCTTTTGCTGCCGTTTCTTTTGGTGTTTTAGACATGAAGTCTTTGCCCATGCCTATGTCCTGAATGGTACTACCTAGGTTTTCCTCTAGGATTTTTATGGTATTAGGTCTTACATTTAAGTCTCTAATCCATCTTGAAATAATTTTCGTATAAGGAGTAAGGAAAGGATCCAGTTTCAGCTTTCTGCTTATGGCTAGCCAATTTTCCCAGCACCATTTATTAAATAGGGAATCCTTTCCCCATTTCTTGTTTCTCTCAGGTTTGTCAAAGATCAGATGGCTGTAGATGTGTGGTATTATTTCTGAGGACTCTGTTCTGTTCCATTTGTCGATATCTCTGTTTTGGTACAAGTACCATGCTGTTTTGGAGACTGTAGCCTTGTAGTATAGTTTGAAGTCAGGTAGCGTGATGCCTCCAGCTTTGTTCTTTTGACTTAGGATTGTCTTGGAGATGCGGGCTCTTTTTTGGTTCCATATGAACATTAAAGCAGTTTTTTCCAATTCTGTGAAGAAGCTCATTGGTAGCTTGATGGGGATGGCATTGAATCTATAAATTACCTTGGGCAGTATGGCCATTTTCACGATATTGATTCTTCCTATCCATGAGCATGGTATGTTCTTTCATTTGTTTGTGTCCTCTTTTATTTCACTGAGCAGTGGTTTGTAGTTCTCCTTAAAGAGGTCCTTTACATCCCTTGTAAGTAGGATTCCTAAGTATTTTATTCTCTTTGAAGCAATTGTGAATGGAAGTTCATTCATGATTTGGCTCTCTGCTTGTCTGTTACTGGTGTATAAGAATGCTTGTGATTTTTGCACATTAATTTTCTATCCTGAGACCTTGCTGAAGTTGCTTATCAGCTGAAGGAGATTTTGGGCTGAGACAATGGGGTTTTGTCAATATACAATCATGTCATCTGAAAAGAGGGACAATTTGACTTCTTCATTTCCTAACTGAATCCCCTTGATTTCTTTCTCTTGCCTGATTGTCCTAGCCAGAACTTCCAACAATATGTTGAATAGGAGTGGTGAGAGGGGGCATCCCTGTCTTGTGCCAGTTTTCAAAGGGAATTTTTCCAGTTTTTGCCCATTCAGTATGATATTGGATGTGGGTTTGTTATATATAGCTCTTATTATTTTGAGGTACGTTCCATCAATAGCGAATTTATTGAGCGTTTTTAGCATGAAGGGCAGTTGAATTTTGTCAAAAGCCTTTTCTGCATCTATTGAGAAAATGATGTGGTTCTTGACTTTGTTTCTGTTTATATTCCAGTTTTTAACGGAAGATATTTGATATTTCACCATAGAGCTCTATAGGCTTCCAAATATCACTTTGCAAATTCCACAAGAACAGTCTTAGGGAAAGGCTTCTGCAGGGGAAAGGTGTAACTCTGTGAGACGAATTAACAGAACACAAAGCAGTTTCTCAGAAAGCTTCTTTCCAGTTTTTAACTGAAGATATTTCCTTTTTCACCATAGGCCTCTATGGGCTTCCAAATATCACTTTGCAAATTCCACAAGAGCAGTCTTATCGAAAGACTTCTTGAAGGGAAAGACAACTCAGAAAGCTTCTTTCCCGTTTTTAACAGAAGATATTTCCTTTTTCACCAAGCCCTCTATGGGTTTCCAAATATCACTTTGCCAATTCCACAAGAACAGTCTTAGCAAAAGGCTTCTTAAGTGGAAATCTGCAACTCTGTGAGATGAATTAACAGAACACAAAGTAGTTTCAAAGAAAGATTCTTTCCAGTTTTTAACGGAAGATATTACCTTTTTCACTATAGCACTCTATGGGCTTACAAATATTACTTTCAAAATTCCTCAAGAACAGTCTTAGCGAAAAGCTTCTAGAGGGGAAAGCTGTAACTCTGTGAGATGAATTAACAGAACACAAAGCAGTTTCTCAGACACCTTCTTTCCAGTTTTTAACTGAAGATATTCCTTTTTCACCATAGCCCTCTATGGGCTTCCAAATATCACCTTGCCAATTCCAAAAGAACAAGCTTAGAAAAAGGCTTCTTGAAGAGAAAGCTGTAACTCTGTGAGATGAATTAACACAGTACAAAGCAGTTTCTCAGACTGCTTCTTTCCAGTTTTTAACTGAAGATATTTCCTTTTTCAGCATAGCCCTCTATGGGCTTCCAAATATCACTTTGTAAATTCCACAAGAACAGTCTTAGCGAATGGCTTCTTGAGGGGAATGCTGTAACTCTTTGAGATGAATTAACAAAACAAAAAGCAGTTTCTCAGAAAGCTTCCTTCCAGTTTTTAACGGAAAATATTTCCTTTTTCACCATACCCTCTATGGTCTCCCAAATATCACTTTGCAAATTCCACAAGAACAGACTTAGCGAAAGGCTTCTTGAGGGGAAAGCTATACCTTTGTGAGATGAATTAACAGAACACAAAGCATTTTCTCAGAAACTTCCTTCCGGTTTTTAACGGAAGATATTTTCTTTTTCACCATAGCCCTCTATGGGCTTCGAAATATCACTTTGCAAATTCCACAAGAACAGCCTTAGCGAAAGGTTTCTTGGAGGGAAAGATGTAACTCTGTGAGATGAATTAACAGAACACAAAGCAGTTTCTCAGAAAGCTTCTTTCCAGTTTTTAACGGAAGATATTTCCTTTTTCACCGTAGACCTCTATCGGCTTCCAAATATCACTTTGCAAATTCCACAAGAACAGACTTAGCGAAAGGCTTTTTTGAATGGAAAGCTGTAACTCTCTGAAATGAATTTACAGAACACATAGCAGTTTCTCAGAAAGCTTGTTTCCAGTTTTTAGCTGAAGATATTTCCTTTTTCACCATACCCTTCTATGGGCATCCAAATATCACCTTGCAAATTCCACAAGAACAGCCTTAGGGAAAGACTTCTTGAAGGGAACGCTGTAACTCTGTGAGATGATTTAACAGAACACAAAGCAGTTTCTCAGAAAGCTTCTTTCCAGTTTTTAACGGAAGATATTTCCTTTTTCAATATAGCAGTCTAAGGGCTTCCAAATATCACTTTGCCAATTCCACAAGAACAGCCTTACTGAAAGGCTTCTTGAAGGTAAAGATGCAACTCTGTGAGATGAATTAACAGAATACAAAGCAGTTTCTCAGAAAGCTTCTTTCCAGTTTTTAACGGAAGATATTCCCTTATTCAACATAGCCCTCTAATGTTTCCAAATATCACTTTGCCAATTCCACAAGAACAGTCTTAGCGAAAGGTTTCTAGAGGGGTTACCTCTTACTCTGTGAGATGAATTAAGAGAAAACAAAGCAGTTTCGCTTCCTTCCAGTTTTTAACGGAAGATATTTCCTTTTTCACCATAGCCCTCTATGGGTTTCCAAATATCACTTTGCAAATTCCACAAGAACAGTCTTAGCGAAAGGCTTCTTGAGGGGAAAGCTGTACCTTTGTGAGATGAATTAACAGAACACAAAGCAGTTTCTCAGAAAGCTTCTTTACACTTTTTAACTGAAAATATTTTCTTCTTCACATTAGCCCTCTATGGGCTTCCAAATATCACTTTCCAAATTCCACAAGAACAGTCTTAGCGAAAGGCTTCTTGAGGGGAAAGCTGTAACTCTGTGAGTTGAATTAACAGAACACAAAGCAGTTTCTCAGAAAGCTTCTTTACAGTTTTTAAAGGAAGGTATTTCCTTTTTCACCATAGCCTTCTATGGGCATCCAAATATCACTTTGCCAACTCCACAAGAACAGCCTTAGCGAAAGCTTCTTGAAGGTAAAGATGCAACTCTGTGAGATGAATTAACAGAACACAAAGCAGTTTCTCAGAAAGCTTCTTTCCAGGTTTTAACGGAAGATATTTTCTTTTTCCCCATAGACCTCTATGGGCTTCCAAATATCACTATGAAAATGCCACAGGAACCGTCTTAGCGAAAGGCTTCTTGAGGGGAAAGTTGAAACTCTGTGAGATGAATTAACAGAACACAAGGCAGTTTCTCAGAAAGCTTCTTTACAGTTTTCAACGGAAGAGCCTTTTTCACCGTAGCCCTCTATGGGCTTGCAAATAACACTTTGCAAATTCCAAAAGAACAGTCTTAGCGAAATGCTTCTTGAAGGGAAAGCTGTAACTCTGTGAGATGAATTAACAGAACACAAAGCAGTTTTCAGAAAGCTTCTTTCCAGTTTTTAACAGAAGATATTTCCTTTTTCAATATAGCAGTCTAAGGGCTTCCAAATATCACTTTGCCAATTCCACAAGAACAGCCTTAGCGAAAGGCTTCTTGAAGATAAAGATGCAACTCTGTGAGATGAATTAACAGAACACAAAGCAGTTTCTCAGAAAGCTTCTTTCCAGTTTTTAACGGAAGATATTTCCTTTTTCACCGCAGCCCTCTATGGGCTTCCAAATATCACTTTGCAAATTCCACAGGAACCGTCTTAGCGAAAGGCTTCTTGAGGGTAAAGCTGTAACTCTGTGAGATGATTTAACAGATCACAAAGCAGTTTCTCAGAAAGCTTCTTTGCAGTTTTTAACGGAAGATATTTCCTTATTCACCATAGCCCTCTAAGGGTTTCCAAATATCACTTTGTCAATTCCACAAGAACAGTCTTAGCGAAAGGTTTCTAGAGGGGATACCTCTTACTCTGTGAGATGAATTAAGAGAAAACAAAGCAGTTTCCCAGAAAGCTTCTTTCCAGTTTTTAACGGAAGATATTTCCTTTTTCGCCATAGCCCTCTATGGGCTTCCAAATATCACTACTCAAATTTCACAAGAACAGCCTTAGCTGAACGCTTCCTGAAGGGAACGCTGTAACTCTGTGAGATGAATTAACAGAACACCAAGCAGGTTCTAAGAAAGCTTCTTTACAGTTTTTAACTGAAGATATATCCTTTTTCACCATAGCCCTCTATGTGCTCCCAAATATCACTTTGCAAATTTCAAAAGAACATTCTTAGCGATAGGCTTTTGGAGGCAAAAGCTGTAACTCTCTGACATGAATTAACAGAACACAAAACAGTTTTTCAGAAAGCTTCCTTACAGTGTTTAACAGAAGATATTTCCTTTTTCACCATAGCCCTCTGTGGGCTTCAAAATATCACTTTCTAAATTCCACATGAACAGACTTAGCGAAAGGCTGCTTGAAGGGTTAGCCTTATCTCTGTGAGATAAATTAACAGAACACAAAATAGTTTCTCAGAAACCTTCTTTCCAGTTTTTAACGGAAGATATTTCCTTTTTCACCATAGTCCCACTATGTGCTTCCAAATATCACTTTGCAAATTCCACAACAATAGTCTTAGCTAAAGGCTTCTTGAGGGGAAAGCTGTAATTCTGTCAGATGAATTAACAGAACACAAAGCAGTTTCTCAGAAAGCTTCTTTCCAGTTTTGAACGGAAGATATTTCCGTTATCACCACAGCCCTCTGTGGGCTTCCAAATATCACTTTGCACATTCCACAAGAACAGCCTCAGCGAAAGGTTTCTTGAGGTGAGAGCTGTAACTCTGTGAGATGAATTAAAAGAACACAAAGCAGTTGATCAAAAAGCTTCTATCCAGTTTTTAACGGAAGATATTTCCTTTTTCACCATAGAATTCTATGGGCTTCCAAATATCACTTTGTAAATTCCACAAGAACATTCTTTGCGAAAAGCTTCTTGAGGGGAACGCAGTAACTCTGTGAGATGAATTAAGAGAACACAAAGCAGTTTCTCAGAGAGATTCATTCCAGTTCTTAACTGGAGATATTTCCTTTTTCACCATAGCCCTGTATGGGTTTCCAAATATCACTTTGCCAATTCCACAAGAACTGTCTTAGCGAAAGGCTTCTTGAGGGGAAAAATGTTACTGTGTGAGATGAATTAACAGAACCTAAAGCAGTTTCTCAGAAAGCTTCCTTCCAGTTTTCAACAAAAGATATTTCCTTTTTCACCGTAGCCCTCTATGGGATTCGAAATATCACTTTACAAATTCCAGAAGAACAAACTAAGCGAAAGGATTCTTGAGAGGAAAAATGTAACTCTGTGACATGAATTAACAAAAACTAAAGCAGTTTCTCAAACGGCTGCTTTCCAGTTTTTAATTGAAGATATTTCCTTTTTCAACTTAGACCTCTATGGGCTTGCAAATATCACTTTGCAAATTCCACAAGAACAGTCTTTGCGAAAAGCTTCTTCAAGGAAAAGCTGTAATTCTGTGAGACGAATTAACGAAACACAAAGCAGTTTCTCAGAAATCTTCTATCCAGTTTTTATAGGAAGATATCTCCTTTTTCACCATAGCCCTCTATGGGCTTCCAAATATCACTTTGCAAATTCCACAAGAACTGTCTTCACGAAAGGCTTCTTGAGGGGAAAGGTGTAACTCTGTTACATGAATTAACAGAACACAAAGCAGTTTCTCAGCAGCTTCTTTCCAGTTTTTAACTGAAGATATTTCCTTTTTCCCCATAGGCCTCTATGGACTTCCAAATATCACTTTTCAAATTCCAAAAGAACAGACTTTTAGAAAGGCTTCTTGAAAGGAAAGCTGTAAGTCTGTGAGATGAATGAACAGAACACAAAGCAGTTTCTCAGAAAGCTTCTTTCCACTTTTCAACGGAAGATATTTCGTTTTTCACCATAGCCCTCTATGGGTTTCAAAATATCACTTTTCAAATTCCACATGAAGAGTCTTAGCGAAAGGCTTCTTGAGGGGAAAGCTGTAACTCTGTGAGATGAATTAACAGAACACAAAGCAGTTTCTCAGAAAGATTCTTTCCAGTTTTCAACTGAAGATATTTCCTGTTTCACCGTAGCCCTATATGGGCTTCCAAATATCACTTTGCAAATTCCACAAGAAGAGTCTTACCGAAATATTCCTTCAGGGAAAAGCTGTAACTCTGTGAGAAGAATTAACAGAACACATAGCAGTTTCTCAGAAACCTTCCTTCCAGTTTTTAACGGAAGATATTTCCTTTTTCACCATAGCCCGCTACGGGCTTCCAAATATCACTTTGCAAATTCCAAATGAACAGTCTTTCCGAAAGGCTTCTTGAGGGGAAAACTGTAACTCGGTGAGATGAATTAACAGAACACAAAGCAGTTTCTCAGAGAGCCTCTTTCCAGTTTTTAACTGAAGATATTTCCTTTCTCACCATAGCCCCCTATGGGCTTCCAAATATCACTTTCCAAACTCCACAAGAACAGCCGTAGCGAAAGGCTTGTTGAGGTAAAGCTGTAACTCTGTGAGATGAATTAACAGAACACAAAGCAGTTTCTGAGAAAGATTCTTTCCAGTTTTTAACGGAAGATATTTCCTTTTTCACCATAGCCCTCTAAAGGCTTCCAAATATCACTTTGCCGATTCCACAGTAACAGTCTTAGCGAAAGACTTCTTGAAGGGAAAGCTGTAACTCTCTGAGATGAATTAACAGAACAAAAAGTAGTTTCTCAGAAATCTTTTTTCCACTTTTTATTGGAAGATATTTCCTTTTTCACCATAGCCCTCTATGGGCTTCCAAATATCACTATGTAAATTCCACAAGAACAGCCTTAGCAAACGGCTTCTTGAAGGGAAAGCTGTAACTCTGTTAGATGAATCAACAGAACACAAAGCAGTTTCTCAGACAGCTTCTTTCCAGTTTTTAAAAGAACATATTTCCTTTTTCACCCTAGCCCTCTAAGGGCTTCCAAATATCAGTTTGCAAATTCCACAAGAACAGTTTTACAGAAAGGCTTCTTGAGGGGAAAGCAGTAACGCTGTGAGATGAATTAACAGAACACAAAGCAGTTTCTCAGAAGTTTCTTTCCAGTTTTTAACTGAAGATATTTCCTTTTTCACCATAGCCCTCTAGGGTCTTCCAAATATCACTTTGCAAATTCAACAAGAACAGTCTTAGAGAAAGGCTTCTTGAGGGGAAAGTTCTAACTCTGTGAGATGGACTAACAGAACACAAAGCAGTTTCTCAGAAAGCTTCATTCCAGTTTTTAACTGGAGATATTTCCTTTTTCACCATAGGCCTCTATGGGTTTCCAAATATCCCCTTCCAAATTCAACAAGAACAGCCTTAGCGAAGGGCTTCTTGAAGTTAAAGCTGTAATTCTGTGAGATGAATTAACAGAACACAATGCAGTTTCTCAGAAAGCTTCTTTCCGGTTTTTTACGGAAGATATTTCCTTTTTCACCTTTGCCCTCTAAAGTCTTCCAAATATCACTTTTCATATTCCACAAGAACAGTCTTAGCGAAAGACTTCTTGAGGGGAAAGCTGTAACACTGTGAGATGAAATAACGGGACACAAAGCAATTTCTCAGAGAGCATCTTTCCTGTTTTTAACGGAAGATATTTCCTTTTTCAGCATAGCCCTCTATGGGCTTCCAAATACCACTTTCCAAATTCCACAAGAACAGTCTATGTGAAAGACTTCTTGAGGGTAATGCTGTAAGTCTGTGAGATGAATTAACAGAACTCATAGCAGTTTCTTAGACAGCTTCTTTCCAGTTTTTAACTGAAGATATTTCCTTTTTCACCAAAGCCCTCTATGGGCTTACAAATATCACTTTGCAAATTCTACAAGAAAAGACTTAACGAAAGGCTTCTTGAGGGAAAAGCAGTAAATCTGTGAGATGAAATAACAGAACACAAAGCAGTTTCTCAGAAAGCTTGTTTCCAGTTTTTAACTGAAGATATTTCCTTTTTCACCATAGCCCTCTATGGACTTTCAAATATCACTTCGCAAATTCCACAAAAACTGTCTAGCGAAAGGCTTCCGGAGGGGCAAGCTGTAACTCTGTGAGATGAATTAACAGAACACAAAGCAGTTTCTCAGAAAGCTTCCTTCCAGTTTTTAACGGAAGATATTTCCTTTTTCACCACAAACTTCTAGAGGCTTCCAAATATCACTTAGCAAATTCCACAAGAACAGTCTTAGCGAAAGGTTTCTTGAGGGAAAAGCTGCAACTCTGTGAGGTGAATTAACAGTACACGAAACAGTTACTCAGAAAATTTCTATACAGTTTTTAACTGAAGATATTTCCTTTTTCACCATAGCCCTGTATGGCCTTCCAAATATCACTCTGCAAGTTCCACAAGAACAGTCTTAGGGAAAGGCTTCTTGAGGGGAAAGCTGTAACTGTGTGAGATGAATTAACAGAACACAAACCTGTTTCTCAGAAAGCTTCTTTCCAGTTTTTAGCGGAAGATATTTCCTTTTTCACCATAGTACTCTATGGGATTCCAAATATCACTTTGGAAATTCCAAATGAACAGTCTTTCCGAAAGGCTTCTTGAGGGGAAAACTGTAACTCGGTGAGATGAATTAACAGAACACAAAGCAGTTTCTCAGAGAGCTTCTTTCCAGTTTTTAACTGAAGATATTTCCTTTCTCACCATAGCCCCCTATGGGCTTCCAAATATCACTTTCCAAACTCCACAAGAACAGCCGTAGCGAAAGGCTTGTTGAGGTAAAGCTGTAACTCTGTGAGATGAATTAACAGAACACAAAGCAGTTTCTGAGAAAGATTCTTTCCAGTTTTTAACGGAAGATATTTCCTTTTTCACCATAGCCCTCTAAAGGCTTCCAAATATCACTTTGCCGATTCCACAGTAACAGTCTTAGCGAAAGACTTCTTGAAGGGAAAGCTGTAACTCTCTGAGATGAATTAACAGAACAAAAAGTAGTTTCTCAGAAATCTTTTTTCCACTTTTTATTGGAAGATATTTCCTTTTTCACCATAGCCCTCTATGGGCTTTCAAATATCACTATGTAAATTCCACAAGAACAGCCTTAGCAAACGGCTTCTTGAAGGGAAAGCTGTAACTCTGTTAGATGAATCAACAGAAAACAAAGCAGTTTCTCAGACAGCTTCTTTCCAGTTTTTAAAAGAACATATTTCCTTTTTCACCCTAGCCCTCTAAGGGCTTCCAAATATCAGTTTGCAAATTCCACAAGAACAGTTTTACAGAAAGGCTTCTTGAGGTCAAAGCTGTAATTCTGTGAGAAGAATTAACAAAAGACAAAGCTGTTTCTCAGAAAGCTTTATTCCAGTTTTTAACTGAGGATGTTTCATTTTTCACCATAACCCCTTATGGGCTTCCAAATATCACTTTGCAAATTCACAAAAACAGTTTCAGCGAATGACTTCTTGACGGGAAAGCTGTAGTTCTGTTGACATGAAGTAACAGAACACAAAGCAGTTTCTCAGAGAGATTCTTTCCAGCTTTTAACGGAAAATATTTACTTTTTCACCATAGCCCTCTATGGACTTCTAAATATCACTTTGCAAATTCCACAAGAACAGTCTTACTGATAGGCTTCTTGAGGGGAAAGTTATAACTCTGTGACATGAATTAAGAGAACACAATGCAGTTTCTGAGAAAGCTTCTTTTCGGTTTTTATCTTAGGATATTTCCTTTTTCGCCATAACCATCTATGGTCTTCCAATATCACGTTGCAAATTCCACAAGAATAGTCTCAGTGAACGGTTTCTTGAGGGGAAAGCTGTAACTATGTTAGATGAATTAACAGAACACAAAGCAGTCTCTGAGAAATCTTCATTCCAGATTTTAACGGAAGATAATTCCTTTTTTACAATAGCCTCCGATGGGCTTCCAAATATCACTTTTCTAAATCCACAAGATCAGCCTTAGCTAAAGGTTTCTTGAGGAGAAATTTGTAACACTGTGAGATGAATTAACAGAACACAAAGCAGTTTCTCAGAAAGCTTCTTTTCGGTTTTTATCTTAGGATATTTCCATTTTCAACATAGCCCTTTATGGTCTTCGAAGTATCACTTTGCAAATTCCACAAGAACCGTCTTAGCGAAAGGCTTCTTGAGGGGAAAGCTGTAACTCTGTGAGATGAATTAACAGAACACAAAGCAGTTTCTCAGAAAGTTTCTTTTCAGTTTCTATCTTAGGATATTTCCTTTTTCACCATAGCCCTCTTTGGGCTTCCAAATATCACTTTGCAAATTCAACAAGAACAGTCTTAGCGAAAGGCTTCTGGAGGGGAAAGCTGTAATTCTGTGAGATGAATTAACAGAACACAAAGCAGTTTCTCAGAAAGCTTCTTTCCAGTTTTTAACTGAAGATATTTCCTTTTTCACCATGGCCCTTTATGGGCTTCCAAATGTCACTTTGCAAATTCCACAAGAACAGTCTTAGCGAAAGGCTTCTTGAGGGGAAAGCTGTAACTCTGTGAGATGAATTAATGGTACACAAAGCTGTCTCTCAGAAAGCTTCTATCCAGCTATTTAAGGAACATATTTCCTTTTTCACCATAGCCCTCTATGGGCTTCCAAATATCACTTTGCAAATTCCACAAGAACAATCTTAGGGAAAGGCTTCTTTAGTTGAAAGCTGTAACTCTGTGACATGAATTAACAGAACACAAGGCAGTTTCTCAGAAAGATTCTTTACATTTTTTACTGGAAGATATTTTCTTTTTCACCATAGAAATCTATGGGCTTCCAAATATTACTTTCCAAATTTCTCAAGAACAGTCTTAGTGAACGGCTTCCTGAAGGGAAAGATGTAACTCTGTGAGATGAACTAAGAGAACACTAAGCAGTTCTCAGAAAGTTTCTTTTCGGTTTTTATCTTAGTATATTTCCTTTTTCACCATAGCCCCTATGAGCTTCCAAACATCACTTTGCAATTTCCACAAGAACAGTCTTAGAGAAAGACTTCTTGAGGGGAAAGCTGTAACTCTGTGAGATGAATTAACAGAACACAAAGCAGTTTCTCAGAAAGCTTCTTTGCAGTTTTTAACTGAAGATATTTCCTTTTTCACCATAGCCCTCCATGGGCTTACAAATGTCACTTTGCAAATTCCACAAGAACCGCCATCGCGATAGTCTTCTTGAGGGGAAAGCTGTTACTCTGTCAGATAAATTGACAGAACACAAAGCAGTTTCTCAGAAAGCTTCTTTTCAGTTTTTATCTTAGGATATCTCCTTTTTCACCATAGCCCTCTGTGGGCTTCCACATATCACTTTGCAAATTCCACAAGAACAGTCTTAGGGAAAGGCTTCATGAGGGGAACGTTGTAAGTCTCTGAGATGAATTAACAGAACACAAAGTAGTTTCTCAGAAATCTTCTTTCCAGATTTTCATGGAAGATACTTCTTTTTACCCTAGCCCCCTACGGGCTTCCAAATATCACTTTTCAAATTCCACAAGATCAGCTTTACCTAAAGGTTTCTTGAGGAGAAATTTGTAACACTGTGAGATGAATTAACATAACACAAATCATTTTCGGAGACAGCTTCTTTTCGGTTTTTACCTTAGGATATTTCCATTTTCACCATAGACCTCTACAGTTTTTGAAATATCACTTTGCAAATTCCACAAGAGCAGTCTAAGCGAAAGGCTTCTTGAGGGGAAAGCTGTAGTTGTGTGAGATGAATTAAGAGAATACAAAGCAGTCTCTCAGAAAGCTTCTTTCCAGTTTTTAACTGAAGATATTTCCTTTTTCACCATGGCCGTTTTTTGGGCTTCCAAATATCACTTTGCAAATTCCACAAGAACAGTCTTAGTGAAAGGCTTCTTGAGGGAAAAGCCGTAACTCTGTGAGATTAATTAATGAAACACAAAGCTGTCTCTCAGAAAGTTTCTTTCCAGCTTTTTAAGGAACATATTTCCTTTTTCACCATAGCTCTCTATGGGCTTCCAAATATCTCTTTGCAAATTCCACAAGAACAGTCTTAGGGAAAGGCTTCTTGAGTGGAAAGCTGTAACTCTGTGACGTGAATTAACACAACATAAGGCAGTTTCTCAGAAAGATTCTTTACAGTTTTTAACGGAAGATATTTTCTTTTTCACCATAGCCCTCTATGGGCTTCCAAATATTACTTTCCAAATTTCACAAGAACAGTCTTAGGGAAAGGCTTCATGAGGATAAAGCTGTAACTCTGTGAGATGAATTAACAGAACACTAAGCAGGCTCTCAGAAGCCTTCTTTCCAGTGTTTAACGGAAGATACTTCCTTTTTAACCGTAGCCCTCCCTGGTCTTCCAAATATCACTTTGCAAATTCCACAAGAACAGTCTTAGAGAAAGGCTTCTTGAGGGGAAAGCTGTAACCCTGTGCGATGAATTAAGAGAACGCAAACCAGTTTCTCAGAAAGCTTCTTTTCAGTTTTTATCTTAGGATATTTCCTTTTTCACCATAGCCCGCTGTGGGCTTCCAAATGTCACAATGCAAATTCCACAAGAACAGTCTTAGCGAAAGGCTTCTTGAGGGCAAAGCTGTAACTCTGTGAGATGAATTAACAGAACACAAAGAAGTTTCTCAGAAAGCTTCTTTCAACATTTTAACGGAAGATATTTCCTTTTTCACCATAGCCCTCTATGGGCTTCCAAATATCACTTTGCAAATTCCACAAGAACAGTCTTAGGGTTAGGTTTCTTGAGGGTAAAGCTGTAACTCTGTGAGATGAATTAACAGAACACAAAACAGTTTCTCACAAAGCTTCTTTCTAGTTTTTAAGGAAAGTTATTTCCTTTTACACCATAGCCCTCTAAGGGCTTCCAAATATTACTTTCCAAATTTCACAAGAACACTCTTAGTGAGCGGCTTCTTGAGGGGAAAGCTGTAATCCTGTGAGATGAACTATCAGAACACAAATAAGTTTCTCAGAAATCTTCTTTTCGGTTTTTATCTTAGTATATTTCCTTTTTCAACATAGCCCTCTATGAGCTTCCAAATATCACTTTGCAAACTCCACAATAACAGTGTTAGCGAAAGGCTTCTGGAGGGGAAAGCTGTAACTCTCTGTGATGAAATAACAGAACACAAAGCAGTTTCTCAGAAAGCTTCTTTCCACTTTTTAACGGAAGATATTTCCTTTTTCACCATAGCCCTCTATAGGCCTCCAAATATCACTTTGCAAATTCCACAAGAACAGTCTTAGCGAAAGGCTTCTTGAGGGGAAAGCTGTAACTCTGTTAGATGAATTAAGAGAACACAAAACAGTTTTTCAGAAAGCTTCTTTTCAGTTTTTATCTTAGGATAATTCCTTTTCCACCATAGCCCTCTATGGGCTTCCAAATATCACTTTTAAAATCCCACAACATCAGTCTTAACGAAAGGCTTCTTGATGTGAAAGCTGTAACCCCGTGAGATGAACTATCAGAACACAAAGAAGTTTCTCAGAAATCTTCTTTTCGGTTTTTATCCTAGTATATTTCCTTTTTCACCATAGCCCTTTATGGGCTTCCAAATATCACTTTGCAAATTCCACAATAACAAACTTAGCGAAAGTCTTCTTGAGGGGAAAGCTGTAACTCTCTGTGTTGAAATAACAGAACACAAAGCAGTTTCTCTGAAAGCTTCTTTCCACTTTTTAACGGAAGATATTTCCTTTTTCACCATAGCCCTCTATGGGCTTCCAAATATTACTTTCCAAATTTCACAAGAAGAGTCTTAGGGAAAGGCTTCATGAGGAGAAAGCTGTAAGTCTCTGAGATGAATTAACAGAACACAAAGTAGTTTCTCAGAAATCTTCTTTCCAGATTTTAATGGAAGATAATTCCTTTTTCACCAAAGCCCCCTATGGGCTTCCAAATATCACTTTTAAAATTCCGCAAGATCAGCCTTAGCTAAAAGTTTCTTGAAGGGAAATTTGTAACACTGTGAGATGAATTAAGAGAACACAAAGCAGTTTCTCAGAAAGCTTCTTTCCACTTTTTAACGGAAGATATTTCTTTTTTCACCATAGCCTTCTATGGGCTTCCAAATATCACTTTGAAAATTCCACAAGAACAATCTTAGTGAAAGGCTTCTTGAGGGGAAAGCTGTAACTCTGTGAGACGAATTAACAGAACACAGAGCAGTTTCTCAGAAAGCTTCTTTCCTGTTTTTAACGGAAGTTATTTCGTTTCACCGTAGCCCTCTATGGGCTTCCAAATATCACTTTGTAAATTCCAGAAGAACAGTCTTAGGCAAAAGCTTCTTGAGGAGAAAGCTGTATCTCTGTGAGATGAATTAACAGAAGACAATGCAATTTCTTAGAAGGCTACTTTTCAGTTTTTATCTTAGGATATTTCCTTTTTCACCATAGCCCTCTATGGGCTTCCAAATATCACTTTGCAAATTCCACAAGAACAGCTTTAGCAAAAGGCTTCCTGAGGGGAAAGCTGTAACTCTGTGAGATGAATTAACAGAACACAAGGCAGTTTCTCAGAAAGCTTCTTTCCAGTTCCTAACAGAAGATATTTCCTTTTTCACCATATCCTTTTATGGCTTTCCAAATATCACTTCGAAATTCCACAAGAACAGTCTTAGCGAAAGGCTTCTTGATGGGAAAGCTGTAAATCCGTGAGATGAATTAATATTACACAAAGCAGTTTCTCAGAAAGATTCTTTCCACTTTTTAAGGGAAGATATTTCCTTTTTCACCATAGCCCTCTATGGGCCTCCAAATATCACTTTGCAAATTCCACAAGAACAGTCTTAGCGAAAGGCTTCTTGTTGGGAAAGCTGTAACTCTGTGAGATGAATTAACAGAACACAAAGCAGTTTCTCAGAAAGATTCTTTTCAGTTTTTATCTTAGGATAATTCCTTTTCCACCGTAACCCTCTATGGGCTTTCAAATATCACTTTGAAAATTCCACAAGAACAGTCTTAGCGAAAGGCTTCCTGAGAGGAACGCTGTAACCCTGTGAGATGAATTAACAGAACACAAAGCAGTTTCTCAGAAAGCTTCTTTTCAGTTTTTATCTTAGGATATTTCCCTTTTCTCCATATCCCTCTATGGGCTTCCAAACGTCACTTTGCAAATTTCACCAGAACTTTCTTAGGGAAAGGCTTCTTGACGGGAAAGCTGTAACTCTGTGAGATGAATTAACAGAACACTAAGCAGGTTCTCAGAAGCCTTCTTTCCAGTGTTTAACGGAAGATACTTCCTTTTTAACCGTAGCCCTCCCTGGTCTTCCAAATATCACTTTGCAAATTCCACAAGAACAGTCTTAGAGAAAGGCTTCTTGAGGGGAAAGCTGTAACCCTGTGCGATGAATTAAGAGAACACAAATCAGTTTCTCAGAAAGCTTCTTTTCAGTTTTTATCTTAGGATATTTCCTTTTTCACCATAGCCCGCTGTGGGCTTCCAAATGTCACAATGCAAATTCCACAAGAACAGTCTTAGCAAAAGGCTTCTTGAGGGCAAAGCTGTAACTCTGTGAGATGAATTAACAGAACACAAAGAAGTTTCTCAGAAAGCTTCTTTCAACTTTTTAACGGAAGATATTTCCTTTTTCACCATAGCCCTCTATGGGCTTCCAAATATCACTTTGCAAATTCCACAAGAACAGTCTTAGGGTTAGGTTTCTTGAGGGTAAAGCTGTAACTCTGTGAGATGAATTAACAGAACACAAAACAGTTTCTCACAAAGCTTCTTTCCAGTTTTTAAGGAAAGTTATTTCCTTTTACACCATAGCCCTCTATGGGCTTCCAAATATTACTTTCCAAATTTCACAAGAACACTCTTAGTGAGCGGCTTCTTGAGGGGAAAGCTGTAACCCTGTGAGATGAACTATCAGAACACAAAGAAGTTTCTCAGAAATCTTCTTTTCAGTTTTTATCTTAGTATATTTCCTTTTTCAACATAGCCCTCTAGGAGCTTCCAAATATCACTTTGCAAACTCCACAATAACAGTGTTAGCGAAAGACTTCTTGAGGGGAAAGCTGTAACTCTCTGTGATGAAATAACAGAACACAAAGCTGTTTCTCAGAAAGCTTCTTTCCACTTTTTAACGGAAGATATTTCCTTTTTCACCATAGCCCTCTATAGGCCTCCAAATATCACTTTGCAAATTCCACAAGAACAGTCTTAGCGAAAGGCTTCTTGAGGGGAAAGCTGTAACTCTGTTAGATGAATTAAGAGAACACAAAACAGTTTCTCAGAAAGCTTCTTTTCAGTTTTTATCTTAGGATAATTCCTTTTCCACCATAGCCCTCTATGGGCTTCCAAATATCACTTTTAAAATTCCACAACATCAGTCTTAACGAAAGGCTTCTTGATGTGAAAGCTGTAACCCTGTGAGATGAACTATCAGAACACAAAGAAGTTTCTCAGAAATCTTCTTTT
This sequence comes from Chlorocebus sabaeus, assembly GCF_047675955.1. NCBI lineage: Eukaryota > Metazoa > Chordata > Mammalia > Primates > Cercopithecidae > Chlorocebus > Chlorocebus sabaeus. The sequence continues at coordinate 351,113 of NW_027327046.1, read as the reverse complement.
CGGTTTTTATCCTAGTATATTTCCTTTTTCACCATAGCCCTTTATGGGCTTCCAAATATCACTTTGCAAATTCCACAATAACAGACTTAGCGAAAGGCTTCTAGAGGGGAAAGCTGTAACTCTCTGTGTTGAAATAACAGAACACAAAGCAGTTTCTCAGAAAGCTTCTTTTCAGTTTTTATCTTAGGATATTTCCCTTTTATCCATAGCCCTCTATGGGCTTCCAAACGTCACTTTGCAAATTTCACCAGAACTCCCTTAGGGAAAGGCTTCTTGAGGGGAAAGCTGTAACACTGTGAGATGAATTAACAGAACACTAAGCAGGTTCTCAGAAGCCTTCTTTCCAGTGTTTAACGGAAGATACTTCCTTTTTAACCGTAACCCTCCGTGGTCTTCCAAATATCACTTTGCAAATTCCACAAGAACAGTCTTAGAGAAAGGCTTCTTGAGGGGAAAGCTGTAACCCTGTGCGATGAATTAAGAGAACACAAATCAGTTTCTCAGAAAGCTTCTTTTCAGTTTTTATCTTAGGATATTTCCTTTTTCACCATAGCCCGCTGTGGGCTTCCAAATGTCACAATGCAAATTCCACAAGAACAGTCTTAGCAAAAGGCTTCTTGAGGGCAAAGCTGTAACTCTGTGAGATGAATTAACAGAACACAAAGAAGTTTCTCAGAAAGCTTCTTTCAACTTTATAACGGAAGATATTTCCTTTTTCACCATAGCCCTCTATGGGCTTCCAAATATCACTTTGCAAATTCCACAAGAACAGTCTTAGGGTTAGGTTTCTTGAGGGTAAAGCTGTAACTCTGTGAGATGAATTAACAGAACACAAAACAGTTTCTCACAAAGCTTCTTTCCAGTTTTTAAGGAAAGTTATTTCCTTTTACACCATAGCCCTCTATGGGCTTCCAAATATTACTTTCCAAATTTCACAAGAACACTCTTAGTGAGCGGCTTCTTGAGGGGAAAGCTGTAACCCTGTGAGATGAACTATCAGAACACAAAGAAGTTTCTCAGAAATCTTCTTTTCGGTTTTTATCTTAGTATATTTCCTTTTTCAACATAGCCCTCTAGGAGCTTCCAAATATCACTTTGCAAACTCCACAATAACAGTGTTAGCGAAAGGCTTCTTGAGGGGAAAGCTGTAACTCTCTGTGATGAAATAACAGAACACTAAGCAGTTTCTCAGAAAGCTTCTTTCCACTTTTTAACGGAAGATATTTCCTTTTTCACCATAGCCCTCTATAGGCCTCCAAATATCACTTTGTAAATTCCACAAGAACAGTCTTAGCGAAAGGCTTCTTGAGGGGAAAGCTGTAACTCTGTTAGATGAATTAAGAGAACACAAAACAGTTTCTCAGAAAGCTTCTTTTCAGTTTTTATCTTAGGATAATTCCTTTTCCACCATAGCCCTCTATGGGCTTCCAAATATCACTTTTAAAATTCCACAATATCAGTCTTAACGAAAGGCTTCTTGATGTGAAAGCTGTAACCCTGTGAGATGAACTATCAGAACACAAAGAAGTTTCTCAGAAATCTTCTTTTCGGTTTTTATCCTAGTATATTTCCTTTTTCACCATAGCCCTTTATGGGCTTCCAAATATCACTTTGCAAATTCCACAATAACAGACTTAGCGAAAGGCTTCTAGAGGGGAAAGCTGTAACTCTCTGTGTTGAAATAACAGAACACAAAGCAGTTTCTCAAGAAGCTTCTTTTCACTTTTTAACGGAAGATATTTCCTTTTTCACCGTAGCCCTCTATGGGCCTCCAAATATCACTTTGCAAATTCCACAAGAACAGTCTTAGCGAAAGGCTTCTTGAGGGGAAAGGTGTAACTCTGTGAGCTGAATTAAGAGAACACAAAACAGTTTCTCAGAACGCTTCTTTTCAGTTTTTATCTTAGGATATTTCCTTTTCCGCCATAGCCCTCTATGGGCTTCCAAATATCACTTGTAAAATTCCACAACATCAGTCTTAACGAAAGGCTTCTCGATGTGAAAGCTGTAACCCTGTGAGATGAATTAACAGAACACAAAGCAGTTTCTCAGAAAGCTTCTTTTCAGTTTTTATCTTTGGATATTTCCTTTTTCTCCATAGACCTCTATGGGCTTCCAAACGTCACTTTCCAAATTTCACCAGAACACTCTTTGGGAAAGGCTTCTTGAGAGGAAAGCTGTAACTCTGTGAGATGAATTAACAGTACACAAAGCAGGTTCTCAGAAAGCTTCCTTCCAGTTTTTAACGAAAGATATTTCCTTTTTCACCATAGCCCTCTATGGGCTTCCGAATATCACTTTGCAAATTCCACAAGAACAGTCTTAGCGAAAGGCTTCTTGAGGGGAAAGCTGTAACTCTGCGCGATGAATTAACAGAACACAAATTAGTTTCTCAGAAAGCTTCTTTTCAGTTTTTATCTTAGGATATTTCCTCCTTCACCATAGCCCACTGTGGGCTTCCAAGTATCACTTTGCAAATTCCACAATAACAGACTTAGCGAAAGGCTTCTAGAGGGGAAAGCTGTAACTCTCTGTGTTGAAATAACAGAACACAAAGCAGTTTCTCAGAAAGCTTCTTTCCACTTTTTAACGGAAGATATTTCCTTTTTCACCGTAGCCCTCTATGGGCCTCCAAATATCACTTTGCAAATTCCACAAGAACAGTCTTAGCGAAAGGCTTCTTGAGGAGAAAGGTGTAACTCTGTGAGCTGAATTAAGAGAACACAAAACAGTTTCTCAGAAAGCTTCTTTTCAGTTTTTATCTTAGGATATTTCCTTTTCCGCCATAGCCCTCTATGGGCTTCCAAATATCACTTGTAAAATTCCACAACATCAGTCTTAACGAAAGGCTTCTCGATGTGAAAGCTGTAACCCTGTGAGATGAATTAACAGAACACAAAGCAGTTTCTCAGAAAGCTTCTTTTCAGTTTTTATCTTTGGATATTTCCTTTTTCTCCATAGCCCTCTATGGGCTTCCAAACGTCACTTTCCAAATTTCACCAGAACACTCTTTGGGAAAGGCTTCTTGAGAGGAAAGCTGTAACTCTGTGAGATGAATTAACCGTACACAAAGCAGGTTCTCAGAAAGCTTCCTTCCAGTTTTTAACGAAAGATATTTCCTTTTTCACCATAGCCCTCTATGGGCTTCCGAATATCACTTTGCAAATTCCACAAGAACAGTCTTAGCGAAAGGCTTCTTGAGGGGAAAGCTGTAACTCTGCGCGATGAATTAACAGAACACAAATTAGTTTCTCAGAAAGCTTCTTTTCAGTTTTTATCTTAGCATATTTCCTCCTTCACCATAGCCCACTGTGGGCTTCCAAATGTCACTTTGCAAATTCCACAAGAACAGTCTTAGCGAAAGGCTTCTTGAGGGGAAAGCTGTAACTCTGTGAGATGAATTAACAGAACACAAAGAAGTTTCTCAGAAAGCTTCTTTCCACTTTTTAACGGAAGATATTTCCTTTTTCACCATAGCCCTCTATGGGCTTCCAAATATCACTTTGCAAATTCCACAAGAACAGTCTTAGGGAAAGGCTTCTTGAGGGTAAAGCTGTAACTCTGTGAGATGAATTAACAGAACACAAAACAGTTTCTCACAAAGCTTCTTTCCAGTTTTTAAGGAATGTTATTTCCTTTTTCACCATAGCCCTCTATGGGCTTCCAAATATTACTTTCCAAATTTCACAAGAACAGTCTTAGTGAACGGCTTCTTGAGGGGAAAGCTGTAATTCTGTGAGATGAACTATCAGAACACAAAGCAGTTTCTCAGAAATATTCTTTTTGGTTTTTATCTTAGTATATTTCCTTTTTCACCATAACCCTCTATGGGCTTCCAAATATCACTTTGCAAATTCCTCAAGAACAGTCTTAGCGAAAGGCTTCTTGAGGGGAAAGCTGCAACTCTCTGCGATGAATTAACAGAACACAAAGCAGTTTCTCAGAAAGCTTCTTTTCACTTTTGTTTTTAATATTACATGCTTAATTTCTTTTTTATTTATATAATTTTGTGTAACAATCAGTCATGAAATATCAGAATTCTTATTACTTAGTACATAAAGAATATTCAACACATATTGTTGCAGTAGAAAGCTAGTCAAGTATCAGCAGGGCAGGAGAGGGCTCCCCACTTCCACACACCAAATGTGTTGGGAGACCCTCAGGTGATGGTCAAGGGGTTGTTAACTGTTTCTCTAAAGTAGTAATTGGTCATATCTGGTGTCAAGGAAAGGCAGGCTTCTAATAGAAAACACCTGAAACTGATCAGCAACTTCCCAATGAGATCTCAGGAGTGAGGAGAAGTAAGGCAAGATCCCGGAAGTATGCCAATGTATAAAACCCCAAGTCAAGAAGTCAAGCTGTGTACTTGGCTTCTCAAGTCTCCCACTTGGCCCTCTTCCAGGTTGTACTTCCCTTCTTTTCCTTTCTGTTTTAAAGCCTTTTAATAATCCTTCACTCCTGCTCTGAGAATTACCTCTGTCTCACTTTCTGCCTTATGCCCCTTAGTGGAATTCCTTCTGAGGAAGCAAGAATGGAGGGTGCTGCACACCTATACAGATTCGCCGCCAATGTCTCCAGAACTCGGATGTCTTCCACAGGTAATAAAATTGCTTTCAATATTTTTCATAATTATATCATGCTAAAAAACTAAGTATAACAGTGTCAAATACAAATACAATTAAAGCTTTTTGAATTCTATTTTACTTTACAAGTTTTTTTAAATCAAGTATGATTTTTCCTGGTGCAATTAAATTATAATTCTTTTCATATTTATATTTAATCATTTTATATAGAATTATTTTATATTTCCAGTACTTATTATTCTAGTATATCTCTTTTAGGCTTACTTTATGTCTCACTTTTATAAAAATAAGTAAAATATATATTTGACACATTACAATAACTTAGCAAAATGCTCAGGTATAATGCTATTTAAAAATTAATATACCATATTTATATAATAATGCTATAATTTTCTCATAAAATAATAAATCTTTTTTGTTTGAAATTATAGGATGATAAGTGGTCTTTAATTTATTCCCCTTGCTTGAATTTTCAGTAGTGAATATGTTCTTTCAAAAATATTTTTATGATAAATTCCAAATGCATACAATACTGGATTACCTCTAGGTACTCATCATTCATTTCACCAACATCAACACTTGTCCAATTCCTTTTATTTTCACTCACTTCTCCCCATTTCCCCCAACCGCATTCCTGCCACAACTGCAGACTCAAACCGTTCAAAGGATCGTTTGGTCAATCCTTTTGTAACAATTTAGTTATGTGCTTTTCCTAAGAAATAAGTGGAAGATTATTTTTTATTTTTTATTGTTTATTTTTTAAAATTATTTATTTCAATTTTGTGGGTATATAGTAGATGTATGTATTTATGGGGTGCATGAGATGTTCTGATTCAGGCATGCAATGAATAATAATCACATCATGTAAAATGGGGTATCCATTCTCTCAAGCATTTATCCTTTGTGTTACAAGCAATCCAATTAGACTCTTTTAGTTATTTTAAAATGCACAGTTAAATTATTACTGACTATAGTCGCCTTGTTGTGCTATCAAATACTAGATCTTATTTATTCTTTCTGTTTTTTTGTACCCATTAACCATCTCCAGCTTTGCCTCAAACCCCCACTACCCTTCCCAGCCTCTGGTAAACATGTTTCTACTCTCTATCTCCATGAGTTCAATTGTTTTGATTTTTAGATCTCACAAATAAGTGAGAACATGAAATTAGAATTATTATTAAACAGATCTCAAAATGGGACTTAGTTGCGTATCTTCTCCTCCTCTCCCTGTATCAACCTGTTTCAGGCTGGAAGCCTCTAGTGGGAAGGAGGGATGTGGTTGGTTGCTTCTTTTTTTCTTTTTCTTTTTTTTTTTTAATATATTTTAAGTTCTAGGGTACATGTGCATAACGTGCAGGTTTGTTACATATATATACTTGTACCCTGTTGCTGTGCTGCACCCATCAACTCGTCAGCACCCATCAACTCGTCATTTACATCAGGTATAACTCCCAGTGCAATCCCTCTCCCTCCCCCCTCCCCATGATAGGCCCCGGTGTGTGATGTTCCCCTTCCCGAGTCCAAGTGATCTCATTGTTCAGTTCCCGCCTATGAGTGAGAACATGCGGTGTTTGGTTTTCTGTTCTTGTGATAGTTTGCTAAGAATGATGGTTTCCAGCTGCATCCATGTCCCTACAAAGGACACAAACTCATCCTTTTTTATGGCTGCATAGTATTCCATGGTGTATATGTGCCACATTTTCTTAATCCAGTCTGTCACTGATGGACATTTGGGTTGATTCCAAGTCTTTGCTATTGTGAATAGTGCCGCAATAAACATACGTGTGCATGTGTCTTTATAGCAGCATGATTTATAATCCTTTGTGTATATACCCAGTAATGGGATGGCGGGGTCATATGGTACGTCTAGTTCTAGATCCTTGAGGAATCGCCATACTGTTTTCCATAATGATTGAACTAGTTTACAATCCCACCAACAATGTAAAAGTGTTCCTATTTCTCCACATCCTCTCCAGCACCTGTTGTTTCCTGACTTTTGAATGATCGCCATTCTAACTGGTGTGAGATGGTATCTCAGTGTGGTTTTGATTTGCATTTCTCTGATGGCCAGTGATGATGAGCATTTTTTCATGTGTCTGTTGGCTGTATGAATGTCTTCTTTTGAGAAATGTCTGTTCATATCCTTTGCCCACTTTTGGATGGGGTTGTTTGTTTTTTTCTTGTAAATTTGTTTGAGTTCTTTGTAGGTTCTGGATATTAGCCTTTGTCAGATGAGTAGATTGCAAAAATTTTCTCCCATTCTGTAGGTTGCCTGTTCACTCTGATGGTAGTTTATTTTGCTGTGCAGAAGCTCTTTAGTTTAATGAGATCCCATTTGTCAATTTTGGCTTTTGCTGCCGTTTCTTTTGGTGTTATAGACATGAAGGCTTTGCCCATGCCTATGTCCTGAATGGTACTACCTAGGTTTTCCTCTAGGGTTTTTATGGTATTAGGTCTAACATTTAAGTCTCTAATCCATCTTGAATTAATTTTCGTATAAGGAGTAAGGAAAGGATCCAGTTTCAGCTTTCTGCTTATGGCTAGCCAATTTTCCCAGCACCATTTATTAAATAAGGAATCCTTTCCCCATTTCTTGTTTCTCTCAGGTTTGTCAAAGATCAGATGGCTGTAGATGTGTGGTATTATTTCTGAGGACTCTGTTCTGTTCCATTGGTCTATATCTCTGTTTTGGTACCAGTACCATGCTGTTTTGGTGACTGTAGCCTTGTAGTATAGTTTGAAGTCAGGTAGCGTGATGCCTCCAGCTTTGTTCTTTTGACATAGGATTGTCTTGGAAATGCGGGCTCTTTTTTGGTTCCATATGAACTTTAAAGCAGTTTTTTCCAATTCTGTGAAGAAACTCATTGGTAGCTTGATGGGGATGGCATTGAATCTATAAATAACATTGGGCAGTATGGCCATTTTCACAATATTGATTCTTCCTATCCATGAGCATGGTGTGTTCTTCCATTTGTTTGTGTCCTCTTTTATTTCATTGAGCAGTGGATTGTAGTTCTCCTTGAAGAGGTCCTTTACATTCCTTGTAAGTTGGATTCCTAGGTGTTTTATTCTTTTTGAAGCAATTGTGAATGGAAGTTCATTCATGATTTGGCTCTCTGTTTGTCTGTTACTGGTGTATACGAATGCTTGAGATTTTTGCACATTAATTTGGTATCCTGAGACTTTGCTGAAGTTGCTTATCAGCTTAAGGAGATTTCGGGCTGAGACAATGGGATTTTCTAAATATACAATCTTATCATCTGCAAAGAGGGACAATTTGACTTCTTCTTTTCCTAACTGAATCCCCTTGATTTCTTTCTCTTGCCTGATTGCCCTAGCCAGGACTTCCAACACTATGTTGAATAGGAGTGGTGAGAGAGGGCATCCCTGTCTTGTGCCAGTTTTCAAAGGGAATTTTTCCAGTTTTTGCCCATTCAGTATGATATTGGCTGTGGGTTTGTCATAAATAGCTCTTATGATTTTGAGGTACGTTCCATCAATACCGAATTTATTGAGCGTTTTTAGCATGAAGGGCTGTTGAATTTTGTCAAAAGCCTTTTCTGCATCGATTGAGATAATCATGTGGTTCTTGTCTTTGGTTCTGTTTATATGCTGGATTATGTTTATTGATTTGCGAATGTTGAACCAGCCTTGCATCCCAGGGATGAAGCCCACTTGATCATGGTGGATAAGCTTTTTGATGTGCTGTTGAATCCGGTTTGCCAGTATTTTATTGAGGATTTTTGCATCGATGTTCATCAGGGATATTGGTCTAAAATTCTCTTTTTTTGTTGTGTCTCTGCCAGGCTTTGGTATCAGGATGATGTTGGCCTCATAAGATGAGTTAGGGAGGATTCCCTCTTTTTCTATTGATTGGAATAGTTTCAGAAGGAATGGTACCAGCTCCTCCTTGTACCTCTGGTAGAATTCAGCTGTGAATCCTTCTGGTCCTGGACTTTTTTTGATTGGTAGGCTATTAATTATTGCCTCAATTTCAGAGCCTGCTATTGGTCTATCCAGGGATTCAACTTCTTCCTGGTTTAGTCTTGGAAGAGTGTAAGTGTCTAGGAAATTTTCCATTTCTTCTAGATTTTCTAGTTTATTTGCATAGAGGTGTTTATAGTATTCTCTGATGGTATTTTGTATTTCTGTGGGGTCGGTGGTGATATCCCCTTTATCATTTTTTACTGCGTCTCTTTGATTCTTCTCCCTTTTCTTCTTTATTAGTCTTGCTAGCGGTCTGTCAATTTTGTTAATATTTTCAAAAAACCAACTCCTGGATTCATTGATTTTTTGGAGGGATTTTTGTGTCTCTATCTCGTTCAGTTCTGCTCTGATCTTAGATATTTCTTGCCTTCTGCTAGCTTTTGAATGAGTTTGCTCTTGCTTCTCTAGTTCTTTTAATTGCGATGTTAGAGTGTCAATTTTAGATCTTTCCTGCTTTCTCTTGTGGGCATTTAGTGCTATAAATTTCCCTCTACACACTGCTTTAAATGTGTCCCAGAGATTCTGGTATGTTGTATCTTTGTTCTCATTGGTTTCAAAGAACATCTTTATTTCTGCCTTCATTTCGTCATGTACTCAGTAGTCATTCAGGAGCAGGTTGTTCAGTTTCCATGTAGTTGAGCGGTTTTGATTGAGTTTCTTAGTCCTGAGTTCTAGTTTGATTGCAGTGTGGTCTGAGAGACAGTTTGTTACAATTTCTGTTCTTGTACATTTACTGAGGAGTGCTTTACTTCCAACTATGTGGTCAATTTTGGAATAAGTGCGATGTGGTGCTGAGAAGAATGTATATTCTGTTGATTTGGGGTGGAGAGTTCTATCGATGTCTATTAGTTCTGCTTGCTGCAGAGATGAGTTCAATTCCTGGATATCCTTGTTAATTTTCTGTCTCGTTGATCTGTCTAATGTTGACAGTGGAGTGTTGAAGTCTCCCATTATTATTGTATGGGAATCTAAGTCTCTTTGTAAGTCTCTAAGGACTTGCTTTATGAATCTGGGTGCTCCTGTATTGGGTGCATATATATTTAGGATAGTTAGCTCTTCCTGTTGAATTGATCCTTTTACCATTATGTAATGGCCTTCTTTGTCTCTTTTGATCTTTGATTGTTTAAAGTCTGTTTTATCAGAGACTAGTATTGCAACCCCTGCTTTTTTTTGTTCTCCATTTGCTTGGTAAATCTTCCTCCATTCCTTTATTTTGAGCCTATGTATGTCTCTGCGTGTGAGATGGGTCTCCTGAATACAGCAGACTGATGGGTCTTGACTCTTTATCCAGTATGCCAGTCTGTGTCTTTTAATTGGATCATTTAGTCCATTTACATTTAAGGTTAATATTGTTACGTGTGAACTTGATCCTACCATTATGATATTAACTGGTTATTTTGCTCGTTAGTTGATGCAGTTTCTTCCTAGCCTTGATGGTCTTTACAGTTTGGCATGTTTTTGCAATGGCTGGTACCGGTTGTTCCTTTCCATGTTTAGTGCTTCCTTCAGGGTCTCTTGTAAGGCAGGCCTAGTGGTGACAAAATCTCTAAGCATTTGCTTATCTGTAAAGGATTTTATTTCTCTTTCGCTTATGAAACTTAGTTTGGCCGGATATGAAATTCTGGGTTGAAAATTCTTTTCTTTAAGAATGTTGAATATTGGCCCCCACTCTCTTCTGGCTTGTAGAGTTTCTGCCGAGAGATCTGCTGTTAGTCTGATGGGCTTCCTTTGTGGGTAACCCGACCTTTCTCTCTGGCTGCCCTTAAGATTTTTTTCTTCATTTCAACTTTGGTGAATCTGGCAATTATGTGTCTTGGAGTTGCTCTTCTCGAGGAGTATCTTTGTGGTGTTCTCTGTATTTCCTGGATTTGAATGTTGGCCTGCCCTACTAGGTTGGGGAAGTTCTCCTGGATGATATACTGAAGAGTGTTTTCCAACTTGGTTCCATTTTCCCCCTCACTTTCAGGCATCCCAATCAGACGTAGATTTGGTCATTTTACATAATCCCATACTTCTTGCAGGCTTTGTTCATTTCTTTTTCTTCTTTTTTCTTTTGATTTCTCTTCTCGCTTCATTTCATTCATTTGATCCTTAATCGCTGATACTCTTTTCCAGTTGATCGAGTCAGTTACTGAAGCTTGTGCATTTGTCACGTATTTCTCGTGTCATGGTTTTCATCTCTTTTATTTCGTTTATGACCCTCTCTGCATTAATAATTCTAGCCTACAATTCTTCCACTTTTTATTCAAGAAATTTAATTTCTTTGCGCTGGGCACGTAATTCCTCCTTTAGCTCTCAGAAGTTTGATGGACTGAAGCCTTCTTCTATCATCTCGTCAAAGTCATTCGCCGTCCAGCTTTGACCCGTTGCTGGCGATGAGCTGCGCTCCTTTGCCGGAGGAGACGCGCTCTTATTTTTTGAAATTCCAGCTTTTCTGCCCTGCTTTTTCCCCATCTTTGTGGCTTTATCTGCCTCTGGTTTTTAACGGAAAGTATTTCCTTTTTCACCATAGCCTTCTATGGGTTTCCAAATATCACTTTGCAAATTTCACAAGAACAGTCTTAGTGAACGACTTCTTGAGGGGAAAGCTGTAACTCTGTGAGATGAATTAACAGAACACAAAGCAGTTTCTCAGAAATCTTGTTTCCAGTTTTTAACGAAAGATATTTCCTTTTTCATCATAACCCCCCTGGGCTTCGAAATATCACTTTTCAAATTCCACAAGAACAGTCTTAGCGAAAGGCTTCTTGAGGAGAAAGGTGTAACTCTGTGAGATGAATTACCAGAACACAAAGCAGTTTCTCAGAAAGCTTCTTTTCGGTTTTTATCTTAGGATATTTCCATTTTCACCGTAGCCCTCTATGGGCTTCCAAATATCACTTGGCAAATTCCACAAGAACAGTCTTAGTGAAAGGCATCTTGAGGGGAAAGCTGTAAATCTGTGAGATGAATTAACAGAACACAAAGCAGTTTCTAAAAAACATTCTTTCCAGTTTTTAACGGAAGACATTTCCTTTTTCATCATAGCCCTCTATGGGCTTCCAAATATCGCCTTGAAAATTCCACAGGAACAATCTTAGTGAACGGCTTCTTGAGTGGAAAGCTATAACTCTGTGAGATGAATTAAGAGAACATAATGCAGTTTCTCAGAAAGCTTCTTTTCGGTTTTTATCTTAGAATATTTCCTTTTTGCCATAACCATCTATGGGCTTCTAAAATCAATTTGCAAATTCCACAAGAACAGTCTTAGCGAAAGGCTTCTTGAGGAGAATGCTGTAACTCTGTGAGATGAATTAACAGGAAAGAAAGCACTTTCTCAGAAAGATTATTTCCAGTTTATAACCGAAAATATTTCCTTATTCACCATAGCCCTCTATGACATTCTAAATACCATTTTCGAAATGACACAAGAACAGTCCTAGTGAAGCAGTTTCTCAGAAAGCTTCTTTCCAGTTTATAATGGAAGATATTTCCTTTTCCACCATATCCCTCTATGGGCTTCCAAATATCAACTTGCAAATTCCACAAGAACAGCCTCAGCGAAGGGCTTCTTGAGAAAGGCTTTTTAGGGGAAAGCTGTAACTCTGTGAGTTGAATTAACAGAACACAAAGCAGTTTCTCAGAAAGCTTGTTTCCAGTTTTTAACCGAAGATATTTCCTTTTTCACCGTATCCCTCTATGGGCTTCCAAATATCACTTTGCAACTTCCACAAGAACAGTCTTAGCCAAAGGCTTCTTGAGGGGAAAGCTGTAGCTCTGTGAGATTAACTAACAGACAAGAAAGCAGTTACTCAGAAAACTTCTTTCCAGTTTTTAACGGAAGAGATTTCCTTTTTCACCTTATCCCTCTATAGGCTTTGTAATTTCACTTTGCAAATTCCACAAGAACAGTCTTATTGAACGGATTCTTGAGGGGAAAGCTATTACTCTGTGACATGAATTAAGAGAACACAGTGCAGTTTTTCAAAAAGCATCTTTTCGGTTTTTATGTTACGATATTTTCTTTTTCACCATAGCTCTCTAAGGGCTTCCAAATATCACTTTGCAAATTCCACAAGAACAATCTTAGGGGAAGGCTCCTTGAAGGGAAAGTTGTAACACTGTGAGATGAATTAAGAGAACACAAAGTAGTTTCTCAGAAAGCTTCTTTCCAGTTTTTAACGGAAGTTATTTCCTTTATTACCATAGCCTTCTATGGGCTTCCATATATCAGTTTGCAAATTTCACAAGAACAGTCTTAGCGAAGGTTTCTTGAGGAGAAAGCCGTAACTATCTGAGATGAATTAACAGAACAAAAGCAGTTTCTCAGAAACCTTCTTTTCGGTTTTTATCTTAGGATATTTCCATATGCAACATAGCTCTCTATGGCCTTCCAAATATCACGTTGCCAATTCCAAAAGAACAGTCTTTGCGAAAGGCTTCTTGAACGGAAAGCTGTAAATATCTGAGATGAATTAACAGAACAGAAAGCACTTACTCAGAAAGCTTCTTTTCAGTTTTTGTCTTAGGATATTTCCTTTTTCACCCTAGCACTCTAAGGGCTTCCAAATATCACTTTGCAAATTCCACAAGAGCAGCCTTAGCGAAAGCCTTCTTGAGGGGAAAGCTGTAAATCTGAGAGATGAATTAACAGAACACAAAGCATTTTCCCAGGAAACTTCTTTCCAGTTTTTAACTGAAGATATTTCCTTTTTCACCATAGACCTCTTTAGGCTTTCAAATATCACTTTGCAAATTCCAAAAGAACAGTCTTAGCAAAAGGCTTCTTGAGGGGAAAGCTGTAATTCTATAAGATGAATTAACAGAACACAAAGTCGTTTCTCAGAAGGCTTCTTTTCAGTTCTTATCTTAGGAAATTTCTTTTTCACCACAGCCCTCTATGGGCTTCCAAATATCACTTTGCAAATTCCACAAGAACAGTCTTAGCGGAATGCTTCTTGAGGGGAAAGCTGTAACACTGTCACATGAAATAACAGAACACAAAGCAGTTTCTCAGAAAACTTCTTTCCAGTTTATCACTGAAGTTATTTCCTTTTTCACCATAGCCCCCTATGGGTTTCCAAATATCACTTTGAAAATTCCACAAGAATGGTCTTAGTGAACGGTTTCTGGAGGACAAAGCTGTAACTCCTGTGAGATGAATTAACGGAACACAAAGCCATTTCTCAAGAAGCTTCTTTCTAGTTTTCATCTGAGGACATTTCCTTTTTCACCATAGCACTCTATGGGCTTCCAAATATCACTTTGCAAATTCCACAAGAACAGTCTTAGCGAAAGGCTTCTTGAGGGGAAAGCTGTAACTCTGTGAGATGAATTAACAGAAAACAAAGCAGTTTCTCAGAAAGCTTCTATACAGTTTCTAACTGAAGATATTCCTTTTTTCAACATAACGCTACATGGGCTTCCAAATATCACTTTGCGAATTACACAAGAACAGTTTTAGCGAAAGGCTTCTTGAGGGGAAAGCTGTAACACTGTGAGATGAATTAACAGAACACAAAGCAGTTTCTCAGAAAGCTTTTTTCCAGTTTTTATCTAAGGACATTTCCTTTTTCTCCGTAGCACTATATGGGCTTCCAAATATCACTTTGCAAATTCCACAAGAAGAGGCTTAGCGAAAGACTTCTTCAGGGGAAAGCTGTAGCTCTTTGAGATGAAATAACAGAACACAAAGCAGTTTCTCAGAAAGCTTCTTTCAGATTTTTAACTGAACATATTTACTTTTTCACAATAGGCGTCTCAAGGGTAACAAATATCACTTTGGAAATTCCAAAAGAACAGTCTTAGTGTGCGACTTTTTGAGGGGAAAGCTGTAACTCTGTGAGATGAATTAACAGAACACAAAGCAGTTTCTAAGAAAGCTTCTTTTCAGTTTTTATCTTAGGATATTTCCTTTCTAACCATAGCCCTCTATGGGCTTCCAAATATCACTTTGCAAATTCCACAAGAACAGTCTTAGCGAAAGGCCTCCTGAGGGGAAATCTGTTACACTGTGAGATAAATTACCAGAATATAAAGCAGTTTTTCAGGAAACTTCTTTCCAGTTTTTAATGAAGATATTTTCTTTTTACCATCGCACTCTATGGTCTTCCTGATATCACTTTGAATATTACACAAGAACAGTCTTAGTCAACGGCTTCTTGAGGGGAAATCTGTAACACTGTGAGATGAATTAATAGAACACAAAGCAGTTTCACATAAAGCTTCTTTCAGATTTTTATCTGAGGACATTTACTTTTTCACCATATCCCTCTAGGGTCTTACAAATATCACTTTGAAAATCCCACAAGAACAGTCTTAGCGAAAGGCTTCATGAGGGTAAAGCTGAAACTCTGTGAGACGAAATAACAGAACACAAAGCAGTTTCTCAGATAGATTCTTTCCAGTTTTTAGCTGAAGATATTTTATTTTTCACCATAACCCTCCAAAAGCTTCCAAATATCACCTTGAAAATTCCAAAAGAACAGTCTTAGTGAACAGCCTCTTGAGGGGAAAGCTGTAACTCAGTGAAAGGAACTAGAAGAACACAAAGAAGTTTCTCAGAAAGCTTCTTTCCTGTTTTTAACTGAAGATATTTCCTTTTTCACCGTAGCCCTCTATGGTCTTCCAAATATCACTTTGCAAATTCCACAAGAACAGACTTATCGAAAGGCTTCTTGAGGGGAAAGCTATAACCCTGTGAGATGTATTAACAGAACACAACGCAGTTCCTCAGAAAGCTTCTTTACAGGTTTTAACTGAAGATATTTCCTTTTTCACCATAGCCCTCTACAGGCTTCCAAATATCACTTTCCAAATTCCACAAGAACAGATTAGCGAAAGGCTTCTTGAGGGGAAAGCTGTAACTCTGTGAGATGTATTAACAGAACACAACGCAGTTCCTCAGAAAGCTTCTTTACAGGTTTTAACTGAAGATGTTTCCTTTTTCACCATAGCCCTCACTGGGCTTCCAAATATCACTTTGAAAATTACACAAGAACAGACTTAGCGAAAGAGTTCTCGAGGGGAAAGCTGTAACTCCGTGAGATGAATTAACAAAATACAAAGAAGTTTCTCAGAAAGCTTCTTTCCAGTTTTTAACTGAAGTTATTTCCTTTTTCACCATAGCCCTCTACGGGCTTCCAAATATCACTTCGCAAATTCCACAAGAACAGTCTTAGCGAAAGGCTTCTTGAGGGGAAAGCTGTAACTCTGTGAGGTGAATTAACAGAACACAAAGCAGTTTCTCAGAAAGCTTCTTTCCAGTTTTTAACGGAGGATATTTCCTTTTTCACCATAGACCTCTATGGGCTTCTAAATATCACGTTCTAAATTGCATAAGAACAGTCTTAGCGAAAGGCTTCTTGAGGGGAAGGCTGTAACTCTGTGAGATGAATTAACAGAACACAGAGCAGTTTCTCAGAAATCTTCTTTCCAGTTTTTAACGGAGGATATTTCCTTTTTCACCATAGCCCTCTATGGGCTTCCAAATATGACCTTGCAGATTCCACAAGAACAGTCTTAGCGAAAGTCTTACTGAGGAGAAAGCTGTAACTCTGTGAGATGAACTTACAGAACACAAAGCAGTTTCTCGAAAGGCTTATTTTAAGTTTTTATCTTAGGATATTTCCTTTTTCACCGTAGCCCTCTAAGGGCTTCCAAATATCACTTTGCAAATTCCACAGGAACAGTCTTAGCGAAACGTTTCTTGAGGGGAAAACTGTAACTCTGTGAGATGAATTAACAGAGCACAACGCAATTTCTCAGTAAGCTTCTTTCCAGTTTTTAACTGAAGATATTTCCTTTTTCACCATAGCCCTCTATTGGCTTCTAAATATCACTTTGCAAATATCACAAGAACAGTCTTAGAGATCGGCTTCTTTAGGGGAAGGTTGTAACTCCTTGAGATGAACTAACAGAACACAAAGTGCTTTCTCAGATAGCTTCTTTTCGGTTTTTATTTTAGGATGTTTCCATTTTCACCATAGCCCTCTATGGGCTTCCAAATATCACTTTGCAAATTCCACAAGAACAGTCTTAGTGGAAGGCTTCTTGAGGAGAAACTGTTACTCTTAGAGATGAATTAACAGATCACAAAGCCGTTTCTCAGAAAGCTTCTTTCAAGTTTTTAACTGAAGATATTTCCTTTTTCACCATAGCCCACTATGGGCTTTCAAATATCACTTTGCAAATTCCACAAGAACAGTCTTAGTGAGCGGCTTCTTGAGGAGAAAGCTGTAACACTGTGAGATGAATTAACAGAACACACAGCAGTTTCTCAGTAAGCTTCTTTCCAGTTTTTAACGGAAGATTTTAATTGTTCAACATAATTCTCTATGGGCTTCCAAATATCACTTTGCAATTTGCACAAGAATAGTCTTAGCGAAAGGCATCTTGAGGTAAAAGCTGTAACTCTGTGAGATGAAGTATACAACACAAAACAGTTTATCAGAAAGCTTGTTTTCTGTTTTTATATTAGGATATTTCCTTTTTCAACATAGCCTTCTAAGGGCTTACAAATATCACTTTGCAAATTCCACAAGAAAAGTCTTAGCGAAAGGCTTCTCTAGGGGACCGCTGTAACTCTGTTAGATGAATTAAAAGAACACAAAGCTGATTCTCAGAAATCTTCTTTCCAGTTTTTAACGAAAAATATTTCCTTTTTCACCCTAGCCATCTAGAGTCTTCCAAATATCACTTTGCAAATTCCACAAGAACAGTCTTAGCGAAGGGCTTCTTCCAGGGAAAACTGTAACTCTGTGAGGTGAATTAACAGAACACAAAGCAGTTTCTCAGAAAGCTTCTTTCCAGTTTTTAACGGAAGATATTTCCATTTTCCCCATAGCTCTCTATGAGATTCCAAATATCACTTTGAAAATTCCACAAGAACAGTCGTAGCGAAAGGCTTCTGGTGGGGAAATCTGTAACTCTGTGAGATGAATTAACAGAACACAAAGCAGTTTCTTAGAAATCTTCTTTACAGTTTTTAACGAAAGATATTTCCGTTTTCACCATAGCCCCTTATAGGCTTCCAAATATCACTTTGAAAATTCCACAAAACTGTCTTAGCGAAAGACTTCTTGAGGCGAAAGCTGTATCTCTGTGAGATGAATTAACAGAACACAAAGCAGTTTCTCAGAAGTCTTCTTTCCAGTTTTTAACGGATGATATATTCTTTTTCACCATAGTCTTCTGTGGGCTTCCAAATATCACTTTGCAAATTCCACAAGAACAGTCTTTGAGAAAAGCTTCTTGTGGGAAAATCCGTAACTCTGTGAGAAGAATTAACAGAAGACACATCAGTTTCTCAGAAACTTTCTTTCCAGTTTTACACTGAAGATATTTCCTTTTTCACCATAGCCCTCTATGGGCTTCCAAATATCACTTTGCAAATTCCACAAGAAAAATCTTAGTGAAAGGCTTCTTGAGGGGAAAACTGTAACTCTGTGAGATGAATTAACAGAACACAAAGTAGTTTCTCAGAAATCTTCTTTCCAGTAGTTAACGGAAAATATTTCCTTTTTCACCGTAGCCCTCTAAGGGCTTCCAAATATCACTTTGCAAATTCCACAAGAACAGTCCTAGTGAAAAATTTCTTGAGGGGAAAGCTGTATCTCGGTGTGATGTATTAACAGAACACATGGCAGTTTCTCAGAATGCTTCTTTCCAGTTTTTAACGGAAGATATTTCCTTTTTCAACACAGCCCTCTTTGGTCTTCCAAACATCTCTTTGCAAATTACACAAGAACAGCCTTCGTGAACGGCCTCTGGAGGAGAAAGCTGTAAATCTGTGAGATGAACTAACAGAACACAAAGCAGATTCTCAGAAAGCTTCTTTTCGGTTTCTATCTTAGGATATTTCCAATTTCACCATAACCCTCTATGGGCTTCCAAATATCACCTTGCAAATTCCACAAGAACCGTCTTAGGCAAAGGCTTCTTGAGAGGAAAGTTCTAACTCTTTGAGATGAATTAAGAGAACGCAAAGCAGTTTCTCAGAAACCTTCTTTTCAGTTTTTTTCTTAGAATATTTCCTTTTTCAGATTAGCTCTCTATGGTCTTCGAAATATCACATTGCAAATTCAACCAGAACAGTCTTAACGAAAGGCTTCTTGAGGGGAAAGTGTAACTCTTCGATAGGAATTATCAGAACACAAAGCAGTTTCTCAGAAAGCTTCTTTTCAATTTTTAACTGAAGACATTTCCTTTTTCACCATTGCCCTCTATGGGCTTCCAAATATCACTTTGCAAATTCCAAAAGAACAGTCTTAGCGAAAGGTTTCTTGAGGGGAAAGCTTTAACTCTGTGAGTTGAATTAACAGAACACAAAGCAGTTTCTCAGAAAGCTTCTTTTCAGTTTTTATCTTACGATATTTCCTTTTTCGCCATAGCCCACTATGGGCTTCCAAATATCACTTTGCAAATTCCACAAGAACAGGCTGAGCGAAAGGCTTGTTGAGGGAAAGCTGTAATTCTGTGAGATGAATTAACAGAACACAAAGAAGTTTCTCACAAAGCTTCTTTCCTGTTTTTAACGGAAGATAGTTCCTTTTTCTCCAGAGCCCTGTAGGTGCTTCTAAATATCACTTTCCAAATTACACAAGAACAGTCTTATCGAAAGTCTTCTTGAGGGGAAAGCTGTAACTCTGTGGGATGAATTAAGAGAACACAAAGCAATTTCTCAGAAAGCTTCTTTTCAGTTTTTATCTTAGGATAGTTTCTTTTTCACCGTAGCCCTCTATGGGCTTACAACTATCTCTTTGCAAATTTCACAAAAACAATCTTAGTGAACGGATTCTTGAGGGGAAAGCTGTAACTCTGTGAGATGGACTAACAGAAAAAAAGTAGTTTCTCAGAAAGCTTCTTTTCGGTTTTCATCTGAGGATATTTCCATTTTCACAGTAGACCTCTATGAGCTTCCAAATATCATTTTGCAAATTACCCAAGAGGAGCCTTAGCTGAAGGCTTCTTGAGCGGAAAGTTGTAACTCTTTGACATGAATTAACAGAACACATAGCAGTTTCTCAGAAAGCTTCTTTTCAGTTTTTAACGAAAGATATTTCCTTTTTCACCATAGCCCTCTATGGGCTTCCAAATATCACTTTGCAAATTCCACAAGAACAGTCTTAGAGAAAGGCTTCTTGAGAGGTAAGCTGTAACTCTGTGAGATGAATTAACAGAACACAAAGCAGATTCTCAAAAAGCTTCTTTACAGTTTTTAATTGAAGATATTTCCTTTTTCACCATTGCACTCTATAGACTTCCAAATATCACTTTGCAAATCCCACAAGAACAGTCTTAGCGAAAGGCTTCTTGAGGGGAAAGCTGTAACTCGGTGAGATATAATAACATAACACCCGGCAGTTTCTCAGAAAGCTTCTTTCCAATTTTTAACGGAAGATATTTCCTTTTTCAATATAGCCCTCTGAGGGCTTCCAAATATCACTTTGCAAATCCCTCAAGAACAGTCTTAGCGAAGGTCTTCTTGAGAGGAAAGCTGTAACTGTGTGAGATGTATTAATAGAACACACGGCAGTTTCTCAGAAAACTTCTTTCCAGTTTTTAACGGAAGATATTTTGTTTTTCACCATAGCCCTCTATGGGCTTTCAAATATCACTTTGCAAATTTCACAAGAAGAGCCTTAGCGAAAGGCTTCTTGAGGGAAAAGCTGTAACTCTGTGAGTTGAATTAACAGACCACACAGAAGTTTCTCAGAAAACTTCTTTTCAGTTATTATCTTAAGATATTTCCTTTTTCTCCAAAGCCCTCTATGGGCTTCCAAATATCACTTTGCAAATTCCACAAGAACAGTCTTAGGGAAAGGCTTCGGGAGGGAAAGCTGTAACTCAGTGAGTTGAATTAACAGAACACACAGCAGTTTCTCAGAAAGCTTCTTTCTAGTTTTTAACTGAAGAAATTTCCTTTTTAACCATAGCCCTATTTGGGCTTCCAAATATCACTTTGCAAATCCCACAAGAACAGTCTTATCGAAAAGCTTCTTGAAGGGAAAGCTGTAATTCTGTGAGATAAATTATCAGAACACAAAGCATTTTCTCAGAAAGCTTCTTTCCGGTTTTTAACTGAAGATGTTTCATTTTTCACCGAAGCCCTCTAGGGGCTTCCAAATATCACTTTGCAAATTCCACAAAAACACTCTTAGCGAATGACTTCTGTAGGGGAATGCTGTAACTCTGTTAGATAAATTAACAAAACACAAAGCAGTGTCTCAGTAATATTCTTCCCAGTTTTTAACGGAAGATATTTCCTTTTTCTTCATAGCCCACTATGGGCTTCCAAATATCACTTTGCAAATTCCACAAAACAGACTTACTGAAAAGCTTCTTGAGAAGAAAGCTGTAACTCTGTGAGATGAATTAGCAGAACACAAAGCAGTTTCTCAGAAAGTTTCTTTCCAGTTTTTAACTGAAAATATTTCCTTTTTCATCATGGCCCTCTAAGGGATTCCAAATATCACTTTGCAAATTGCACAAGAACAGTCTTAGCGAAAGGCTTCTTGAGGGAAAATTTGTAACTCTGTCATACGAATTAAGAGAACACAAAGCAGTTCCTCAGAAAGCTTCTTTTCAGTTTTTATCTAAGGATATTTCCTTTTTCACCATAGCTCTCTTTGGGCTTCCAAATATCATTTTGCAAATTCCACAAGAACAGTCTTAGCGAAAGGCTTCTGGAGGGGAAAGTTTTAACTCTGTGAGATGAATTAACAGAACACAAAGCAATTTCTCAGAAATCTTCTTTCCAGTTTTTAACGGAAGATATGTCCTTTTTCACCATAGCCCTCTATGGGCTTCCAAATATCACTTTGCAAATTACACAAGAACAGTCTTACCGAAAGGCTTCTTGAGAAGAAAGCTGTAACTCTGTGAGATGAATTAACAGAACACAAAGCAGTTTCTCAGAAAATTTCTTTCCAGTTTTTAATTGAAAATAGGTCGTTTTTTCACCATAGCCCTCTATGGGCTTCCAAATATCATTTTGCAAATTCCACAAGAACAGTCTTAGCGAAGGGCTTCTGGAGGGGAATATTGTAACTCTGTGAGATGAATTAACAGAACACAAAGCAGTTTCTCAGAAAGTTTCTTTCCAGTTTTTAACTGAAGATATTTCCTTTTTCATCATAGCCCTCTATGGGCTTCCAAATATCACATTGCAAATCCCACAAGAACAGTCTTAGCGAAAGGCTTCTTGAGGGAAAAGCTGTAACTCCGTTAGAGGTATTAACAGAACACACGGCAGTATCTCAAAATGCTTCTTTCCAGTTTTTAACGGAAGATATTTCCTTTTTCACCATAGCCCTCTTAGGGCTTCCAAATATCACTATGCAAATTCCAAAAGAGCAGTCTTAGCGAAAGGCTTCTAGAGCGGAAAGCTGTAACTCTCTGAAATGAATTAACAGAACACAGAGCTGTATCTCAGAAAGCTTCTTTCCAGTTCTCAACCGAAGATATTTCCTTTTTTCCCATAGCCCTCTGTGGGCTTCCAAGTATCACGTAGAAAATCCCACAAGAACAGTCTTTGCGAAAGGCTTCCTGAGGGGAAAACTGTAACTCGGTGAGATGTATTTACAGAACACACGGCAGTTTATCTGAAAGCTTCTATCCAGTTTTTAACTGAAAATAGTTCCTTTTTCACCATAGGCCTCTATGGGCTTCCAATTATCACGTTGCAAATCCCACAAAGACACACTTGGTGAAAGGCTTCTTGAGGGAATATCTGTAACTCTGTGAGATGAATTAAGGGAACACAAAGCAGTTTCTCAGAAAGCTTCTTTCCAGTTTTTAACTGAAGATATTTCCTTTTTCAACATACCCCTCTATGGGTTTCCAAATATCACTTTGCAAATCCCACAAGAACAGTCTTAGCGAAAGGCATCTTGATGGGAAAGCTGTAACTCGGTGAGATGTATTAACAGAACACACGACAGTTTCACAGAATGCTTCTTTAGAGTTTTAACGGAAGATATTTACTTTTTCACCATAGCCTTCTATGGGCTTCCGAATATCACTTTGCAAATTCCACAAGAACAGTCTTAACGAAAGGCTTCTAGAGGGGAATGCTGTTACTCTGTGAGATGAATTAAAAGAACACAAAGCAGATTCTCAAAATGATTCTGTCCAGTTTTAAACTGAAGATATTTCCTTTTCACCATAGCCCCCTATGGGCTCCAAAATAACACTTTGGATATTCCAGAGGAACAATCTTAGCAAAAGGCTTCTTGAGCGGAAAGCTGTAACTCTGTGAGATGAATTAACAGATCACAAAGCAGTTTTTCAGAAATATTCTTTCCAGTTTTTAACTGAAGATATTTCCTTTTTCACTATAGCCCTCTATGGGGTTGCAAATATCACTTCGCAAATTACACAAGAACAGCCTTACAGAAAGTCTTCTTGAGGGGAAAGCTTTAACTGTGTAAGATGAATTAACAGAACACAAAGCAGTTTCTTAGAAAGCTTCTTTCCAGTTTTTAACAGAAGATATTTCTTCTTTCACCATAGCCCTCTATTGGCTTCCAAATATCACTTTGAAAATTCCACAACAACAGTCTTAGCGAAAGGCTTCTTGAGGGTAAAGCTGTAACTCTGTGAGGTGAATTAACAGAACACCAAGCAGTTTCTCAGAAAGCTTCTTTTCAGTTTATATCTTAGGATATTTCCGCTTTCACCATAGCCTACTATGGGCTTCCAAATATCACTTTGAAAATTCCACAAGAACAGTCTTAGTGAAAGGCTTTTTGAGGTGAAATCTGTAATTTTGTGAGATGAATTCAGAGAACAAAAACAGTTTCTTAGAAAGCTTATTTCCACTTTTGAACTGAAGATATTTCCTATTTCAACATAGCCCTCTTCTGCCTTCCAAATATAACCTTGAAAATAGCACAAGAACAGTCTTAGCGAAAGGCTTCTTGAGGGGAAAGCTGTATCTCTTTGAGATAAATTAACAGAACACGAAGCAGTTTCTCAGAAAGCTTCTTTCCAGATTTTAACTTAAGATATTTCCTTTTTCACCGTAGCCCTCTATCGGCTCCCAAATATCAATTTGCAAACTGCACAAGAACAGTCTTAGCGAAAGGCTTCTTGAGGGGAAACCTGTAACTATGTGAGATGAATTAACAGAACACAAAACAGTTTCTCAGAAAGCTTCTTTCCAGTTTTCAACTGAGGATATTTCCTTTTTCACCATACCCCTCTAAATGTTTCCAAATATCACTTTCAAAATTCCACAAGAGCAGTCTTATCGAAAGGCTTTTTGAGGGGAAAGCTGTAACTCTGTGAAATGAATTAACAGAACACAAAGCAGTTTCTCATAAAGATTTTTTCCAGTTTTTAACGGAAGATATTTCCTTTTTCACCGTAGCCCTCTAAGGGCTTCCAAATATCACCTTGGAAATTCCACAAGAATAGTCTTAGCGAAAGGCTTCTTGGGGGAAAAGCTGTAAGTCTGTGAGATGAATTAACAGAACACAAAGCCGTTTCTCAGAAAGCTTCTATCCAGTTTTTAAAGAAGAGACTTCCTTTTTCAATATAGACCTCTATGGGTTTCGAAATATCTCTTTGAAAATTCCACAAGAACTGTCTTAGCAAAATGCTTCTTGAGGGGAAAGCTGTAACTCTGTGAGTTGAATTAACAGAACACAAAGCAGTTTCTCACAAATCTTCTTTCCAGTTTTTAACGGAAGTTAGTTCCTTTTTCACCATAGCCCTCTATGGGCTTCCAAATATCACTTTGCAAATTACACAGGAACAGTCTTAGCGTAAGGATTCTTGAGGGGAAAGTTGTAACTCTGTGAGATGAGTTAACAGAACACAAAGGAGTTTCTCAAAAAGCTTCTTTTCAGTTTTTATCTTAGGATATTTCCTTTTTCACCACAGCTCTCTTTGGGCTTCCAAATATCACTTTTTAAATTCCACAAGTACACACTTAGCCAAAGGTTTCCACAGGGGAAAGCTGTAAATCTGTGAGATGAATTAACTGAACACAAAGCAGTTTCTCAGAAAGCTTCTTTCCAGTTTTTAACTGAAGATACTTTGTTTTTCACCCTAGTCCTCTATGGGCTTTCAAATATCACTTTGCAAATTCCACAATAACAGTCTTAGCGCAAGTCTTCTTCAGGTGAAAGCTGTAACTCTTTGAGATGAATTGATAGAACACAAAGCCGTTTCTCAGAAAGCTTCTTTCCAGTTTTTAAGGGAAGAGATTTCCTTTTTCACCATAGCCCTCTATGGGCTTCCAAATATCACTTTGCAAATTTCACAAGGAGAATCTTAGTGAACGGCCTCTTGAGAGGAAAGCTGTAAACCTGTGAGATGAACTAACAGAACACAAAGTAGATTGTCAGAGAGTTTCTTATCGGTTTTTATCTTAGGATATTTCCATTTTCACCATAGACTTCTAGGGGCTTCCAAATATCACTTTGCAAATTCCATAAGAACAGCCTTAGCCAAAAGCTTCTTGAGGAGAAAGCTGTAACTCTGTGAGTTGAATTAACAAAACACAAAGCAGTTTCTCAGAAAGCTTCTTTTCGGTTTTTAACTTAGGATATTTCCTTTTTCACCATAGCCCTCTATGGGCTTCCAAATATCACTTTGCAAATCCCACAGTAAGAGTCTTAGCGAAATTCTTCTTGAGGGGAAAGCTGTAACACTGTGAGATTAATTAACAGAACAGAAAGTAGTTTCTCAGAAAGATTCTTTTCAGTTTTGATCTTAGGATATTTCCTTTTTCACCATTGCCCTCTATGGGATTCCAAATATCACTTTGCAAATTCCACAACAACAGTCTCAGGGAAATACTTCTTGAGAAGAAAGCTGTAATTCTGTGAAATGAATTAACAGAACACAAAGCAGTTTCTCGGAAAGCTTCTTTCCAGTTTTTAACAGCAGATATTTCCTTTACCACCCAGGCCCTTTATCGGCTTCCAACTATCACTTGGCAAATTCCACAAGAACAGTCTTAGCGAAAGGCTTCTTGAGGGGAAAGCTAAAACTCTGTGAGATGAAGTAACAGAACACAAAGCAGTTTCTCAGAAAGCTTGTTTTCTGTTTTTATCTTAGGATATTTCCTTTTTCACCAAGGTCCTCTATGGGTTTCCAAATATCACTTTGCATATCCCACAAGAACAGTCTTAGGTAAAGGCTTCTTGAGGGGAAAGCTGTAATTCTGTGAGATGAATTAACAGAACTCAAAGCAGTTTCCCACAAAGCTTCTTTCCAGTTTTTAACGGAAGATATTTCCTTTTCCACCTTTGCCCTCTAAGGGCTTCCAAATATTACTTTCGAAATTTCACAAGAACAGTCTTAGTGATCGTCTTCTTGGAGGGAAAGCTGTAACTCTGTGAGATGAAATAACAGAAAACAAAGTAGTTTATCAGAAAGCTTCTTTTCGGTTTTATCTTAGTATAATTCCTTTCTCACCATAGCCCTCTATGGGCTTCCAATTATCACTTTGGAAATTCCACAAGAGGAGTCTTAGCGAAATTCTTCTTGAGGGGAAAGCTGTAACTCTGCGAGATGAATTAACAGAACACAAAGCAGTTTCTCAGAAGGCTTCTTTAAATTTTTTAACTGAAGATATTTCCTTTTTCACCATAGCCCTTCGCGAAAGTCTTCTTGACGGGAAAGCTGTAAATCTGTGATTGAATTAACAGAAGACAAAGCAGTTTCTCATAAAGCTTCTTTTCAGTTTTTATCTTAGGATATTTCCTAATTCACCATAGCCCTCTTTGGACTTCCAAATATCACTTTGCAAATTCCACAAGAATAGTCTTAGCGAATTTCTTCTTGAGGGGAAAGCTGTAACTCTGTGAGATGAATTAACAAAACACAAAGTAGGTTCTCAGAACCATTCTTTCCAGTTTTTAAAGGAAGATATTTCCTTTTTCACCATAGCACTATATGTGATTCCAAATATCACTTTGCAATTTCCACAAGAACAGTCTTAGCGAAGAAATTTTTGAGGGGAAAGCTGTAACTCTCTGAGGTGAATTAACAGAACACAAAGCAGTTTCTCAGAAAGCTTCTTTTCGGTTTTTATCTTAGGATACTTCCATTATCACCATAGCCCTCTATGGGCTTCAAAATATCACTTTTCAAATTTCTCAAGAACAGTCCTAATGAATGGCTTCTGGAGGTGAAAGCTGTAACTCTGTGAGATGAATTAACAGAACCGAAAGCAGTTTCTCAGAAATCTTCTTTCAAGTTTTCAATGGAAGATATTACCTTTTTCACCATAGCCCTCTATGGGCTTCCAAATATCACTCTGCATATTCCACAAGAACTGTCTTAGGGAAAGGGTTCTTGACAGGAAAGCTGTAACTCTGTGAGACAAATTAAGAGAACACAAAGCAGTTTCTCAGAAAACTTCTTTCCTTTTATTACCGGAGGATACTTCCCTTTTCACCATAGCTCTTTATGGTCTTCCAAATAACACTTTGCAAATTCCACAAGAACAGTCTTAGTGAACGGTTTCTTGAGGTTAAAGCTGTAACTCTGTGAGATGAACTAACAGAACACAAGGCAGTTTCTCAGAAAGCTTCTTTTCGATTTTTATCTTAGGATATTTCCATTTTCACCATAGTCATCTATGGGCTTCCAAATATCACTTTGCAAATTCCACAAAAACAGCCTTAGCGACAGGCATCTTGAGGGGAAAGCTGTAACTCTGTGAGTTGATTTAACAGAAAACAAAGCAGTTGCTCAGAAAGCTTCTTTTCAGTTTTTATCTTAGGGTATTTCCTTTTTCACCATAGCCCTCTAAGGGCTTCGAAATATCACTTTGCAAATTCCACAAGAATAGTCTTAGCCAAAGACTACTGGAGGGGACAGCTGTAACTCTGTGAGATGAATTAACAGAACTCAAAGCAGTTTCTCAGAAATCTTCTTTCCAGTTTTTAAGGGAAGATATTTCCTTTTTCACCGTAGCCCTCTCTGGGCTTCCAAATATCCCTTTGCAAATTCTACAAGAACAGTCTTAGTGAACGGCTTCTTGAGGGGAAAGCTGTAAATGAGTGAGATGAATTTACAGAACACAAAGCAGTTTCTCAGAAATCTTCTTTCCAGTTTTTATCTTAGGATATTTCCTTTTTCACCATAGCCCTCTATGGGCTTCCAAATATCACTATGCAAATCCCACAGGAACAGTCTTAGCGAAGGGCTTCTTGTGGAGAAAGCTGTAACGCGGTGTGATATATTAACAGAACACGCGGCAGTTTCTCAGAGTGCTTCTTTCTAGTTTTTAAGGGAAGATATTTCCTTTTTCACCATAGCCCACTATGGGCTTCCAAATATCACTTTGAAAATTTCACAAGAACAGTCTTACTGAATGGCTTCTTGAGGGGAAAGCGGTAACACTGTGAGATTAACTAAAAGAACACAAAGCAGTTTCTCAGGAAGCTTCTTCTCGGTTTTTATCTTAGAATATTTCCTTTTTCACCATAGCCATCTATGGGCTTCCAATTATCACTTTGCAAATTTCACAAGAACAGTCTTAGCGGAAGGTGTTTTCAGGGGAAAGCTCTAATTCTTTGAGATGAATTGACAGAACACACAGCAGTTTCTCAGAAAGCTTCTTTTGAGTTTTTAACTGAAGATATTTCCTTTTTCACGGTAGCCCTCTATGGGCTTCCAAATATCACTTTGCAAATACCACAACAGCAGCCCTAGCGAAAGGCTTCTTGAGCGTAAAGCTGTAACTGTGTGAGTTGAATTAAGAGAAAACAAAGCAGTTTCTCAGAAAGTTTCTTTTCAGTTTTTATCTTAGGATATTTACTTTTTCACCAAAGCCCTCTAAGGGCTTCCAAATGTCACTTGTCAAATTCCACAAGAACAGTTTTAGTGAACGGCTCCTTGAGCAGAATGCTGTAACTCTGTGAGATGAACTACCAGAACAGAAAGCAGTTTCTCAGAAAGGTTCTTTTCCGTTTTTATCTTAGCATATTTCCATTTTCACCATAGCCCTCTTTGGGATTCCAAATATCACTTTGCAACTTCCACAACAACAGCCTTAGCGAAAGGCTTTTTGAGTGGAAAGCTATAACCCTGTGAGATGAATTAACAGAACACAAAGCAGTTTCTCAGAAATCTTCTATCCAGTTTTTAACGGAAGATATTTCCTTTTTCACCAAAGCCCACTATGGGCTTCCAAATATCACTTTGAAAATTTCACAAGAACAGTCTTACTGAATGGCTTCTTGAGGGTAAAGCGGTAACACTGTGAGATTAACTAAAACAACACAAAGCAGTTTCTCAGGAAGCTTCTTCTCGGTTTTTATCTTAGAATATTTCCTTTTTCACCATAGCCATCTATGGGCTTCCAATTATCACTTTGCAAATTTCACAAGAACAGTCTTAGCGGAAGGTGTTTTCAGGGGAAAGCTCTAATTCTTTGAGATGAATTGACAGAACACACAGCAGTTTCTCAGAAAGCTTCTTTTCAGTTTTTAACTGAAGATATTTCCTTTTTCACGGTAGCCCTCTATGGGCTTCCAAATATCACTTTGCAAATACCACAACAGCAGCCTTAGCGAAAGGCTTCTTGAGCGTAAAGCTGTAACTGTGTGAGTTGAATTAAGAGAAAACAAAGCAGTTTCTCAGAAAGTTTCTTTTCAGTTTTTATCTTAGGATATTTACTTTTTCACCAAAGCCCTCTAAAGGGCTTCCAAATGTCACTTGTCAAATTCCACAAGAACAGTTTTAGTGAACGGCTCCTTGAGCAGAATGCTGTAACTCTGTGAGATGAACTACCAGAACAGAAAGCAGTTTCTCAGAAAGGTTCTTTTCCGTTTTTATCTTAGCATATTTCCATTTTCACCATAGCCCTCTTTGGGATTCCAAATATCACTTTGCAAATTCCACAACAACAGCCTTAGCGAAAGGCTTTTTGAGTGGAAAGCTATAACCCTGTGAGATGAATTAACAGAACACAAAGCAGTTTCTCAGAAATCTTCTATCCAGTTTTTAACGGAAGATATTTCCTTTTTCACCAAAGCCCTCTAGGGTTTCCAGATATCACTTTACAAATTCCACAAAAACACTCTTAGCGAAAGTATTCTTGAAGGGAGAACTGTAACTCTGTGAGATGAATTAACAGAACACTAAGCAGTTTCTCAGAAAGCTTCTTTCCAGTTTTTAACTGAAGGTATATCCTTTTTTACCATAGCACTCTAAGGGCTTCCAAATATCTCTTTGCAAATTCCACAAGAACAGTCTTAGCGAAAGGCTTCTTGAGGGGAAAGCTGGAACACTGTGAGATGAATTAACAGAACACAAAGCAGCTTCTCAAAAAGCTTGTTTTCACTTTTTATCTTAGGCTATTTCCTTTTTCACCATAGCCCTCTGTGGCCTTCTAAATATCACTCTGCAAATTCCACAAGAGCCGTCGTAGCGAAAGGCTTCTTGAGGGGAAAGCTGTAACTCTTGGAGATGAATTAACAGAACACAAAGCAGTTTCTCAGAAAGTTTCTTTTCAGTTTTTAACTGAAGATATTTCCTTTTTCACCATAGCCCCCTTGGGGCTACCAAATATCACTTTGCAAATTCCACAAGAACAGTCTTAGTGAATGGCTTCTTGAGGGGAAATCTATAACTCTGTGAGATGAATTAACAAAACACAAAGCAGTTTCTCAGAAAGCCTCTTCTCCATTTTTAATCTTAGGACATTTCCTTTTTCACCATAGACCTCAAAGGGCTACCAAATATCACTTTGCAAATTCCTAAAGAACAGTCTTAGCGAAGGGCTTCTTGAGGGGAAATCTGTAACTCTGTGAGATGAACTAACAGAATACAAAGTAGTTTCTCAGAAATCTTCTTTCCAGTTTTTAACGGAAGATATTTCCTTTTTCACCATAACCCCCTAAGGGCTTCCAAATATCACTTTGCAAATTCCACAAGAACAGTCTTAGTGAAAGTCTTCTTGAGGGAAAGCTGTATCTCTGTGAAATGAATTAACAGAACACAAAGCAGTTTCTCAGAAGCTTCTTTCCTGTTGTTAACTGAAGATATTTCCATTTTCACCGTAGCCCTCTATGGGCTTCCAAATATCACTTTGCAAATCCCACAGGAACAGTCTTGGCGAAAGGCTTCTTGTGGGTAAAGCTGTAACTCGGTGAGATGTATTAACATAACACATGGCAGATTCTCATAAAGCTTCTTTCCAGTTTTTAACGGAAGATATTTCCTTTTTCACCATAGCCCTCTATGGGCTTCCAAAGATCACTTTGCAAATTCCACAAGAACAGTCTTAGTGAAAGGCTTCTTGAGGGAAAGCTGTATCTCTGTGAAATGAATTAACAGAACACAAAGCAGTTTCTCAGAAGCTTTTTTCCAGTTATTAACTGAAGATATTTCCATTTTCACCGTAGCCCTCTATGGGCTTCCAAAGATCACTTTGCAAATCCCACAGGAACAGTCTTAGCGAAAGGCTTCTTGTGGGGAAATTTGTAACTCGGTGAGATGTATTAACATAACACACGGCAGATTCTCATAAAGCGTCTTTCCAGTTTTTAAAGGAAGGTATTTCCTTTTTCACCATAGCCCTCTATGGGCTTCGAAATATCACTTTGAATATTTCACAACAACATCCTCAGCAAAAGGCTTCTTGAGGGGAAAGCTGTAATTCTGTGAGTTGAATTGACAGAACACAAAGCAGTTTCTCAGAAAGCTTATTTTCAGTTTCTATCTTAGGATAATTCCTTTTTCAAAATAGACTTCTATTGGCTTCCAAATATGACTTTGCAAATTCCACAAGAACAGTCTTAGTGAAAGGCTTCTGGAGGTGAAGCTGTAACTCTGTGGGATGAATTAACAGAACAAATAGCAATTTCTCAGATATCTTCTTTCAAGTATTTAATGGAAGAAATTTCCTTTTTCACCATAGCCCTCTATGGACTTCCAAATATCACTTTGCAAATCCCACAAGAACAGTCCTAGTGAATGTCTTCTTGAGGGGAAAGCTGTAACTCGGTGAGGTGCATTAAGAGAACACATGGTGGTTTCTCAGAAAGCTTATTTCCAGTTTTTAAGAGAAGAGAGTTCCTTTTTCACCATAGCCCTCTATCGGCTTCCAAATATCACTTTGCAAATTCCACAGAAAAAGTCTTAGTGATCGGCTTCTTGAGGGGAAAGCTGTAACTCTGTGAGATGTATTAGCAGAACACAAAGGAGTTTCTCAGAAATCTTCTTTCCAGTTTTTAACGGAAGATATTTCCTTTTTCACCATAGCCCTTTATGGGCTTCCAAATATCACATTGCAAATTCCACAAGAACAGTCTTAACGAAAGACTTCTTGAGGGGAATGCTGTAAGTCTGCGAGATGAATTAACAGAACACAAAGCAGTTTCTCAGAAATCTTCTTTTCAGTTTTTAACTGAAGATATTTGCTTTTTCACCACAGCCATCTAACGGCGTCCTAATATCACTTTGCAAACTGCACAAGAACAGAATTAGCGAAAGGCTTCTTGAGGGGAAAGCTGTAACTCTTTGAGTTGAATTGACAGAACACAAAGCAGTTTCTCAGAAAGCTTATTTTCATTTTCTATCTTAGGATAATTCCTTTTTCAAAATAGACTTCTATTGGCTTCCAAATATGACTTTGCAAATTCCACAAGAACAGTCTTAGCGAAAGGCTTCTGGAGGTGAAGCTGTAACTCTGTGGGATGAATTAACAGAACAAAGAGCAATTTCTCAGAAATCTTCTTTCCAGTATTTAACGGAAGAAATTTCCTTTTTCACCATAGCCCTCTATGGACTTCCAAATATCACTTTGCAAATCCCACAAGAACAGTCCTAGCGAATGTCTTCTTGAGGGGAAAGCTGTAACTCGGTGAGGTGCATTAAGAGAACACATGGCGGATTCTCAGAAAGCTTATTTCCAGTTTTTAAGAGAAGATAGTTCCTTTTTCACCATAGCCCTCTATGGGCTTCCAAATATCACTTTGCAAATTCCACAAGAAAAGTCTTAGTGATCGTCTTCTTGAGGGGAAAGCTGTAACTCTGTGAGATGTATTAGCAGAACACAAAGGAGTTTCTCAGAAATCTTTCCAGTTTTTAACGGAAGATATTTCCTTTTTCACCTCTGCCCTCTGCGGGCTTCGAAATATCACGTTGCAAATTCCACAAGAAAAGTCTTAGTAATCGGCTTCTTGAGGGGAAAGCTGTAACTCTGTGAGATGTATTAGCAGAACACAAAGGAGTTTCTCAGAAATCTTCTTTCCAGTTTTTAACGGAAGATATTTCCTTTTTCACCATAGCCCTCTGCGGGCTTCCAAATATCACGTTGCAAATTCCACAAGAACAGTCTTAGTGATCGGCTTCTTGAGGGGAAAGCTGTAACTCTGTGAGATGTATTAGCAGAACACAAAGGAGTTTCTGAGAAATCTTCTTTCCAGTTTTTAACGCAAGATATTTCCTTTTTCACCATAGCACTCTGCGGGCTTCGAAATATCACGTTTCAAATTCCACAGCAACAATCTTAGCGAAAGGCTTCTGGAGGGGAAATCTATAACTCCATGAGATCAATTAAGAAAACACAATGCAGTTTCTCAGAAAGCATCTTTTCAGTTTTTATCTTAGGATACTTCTTTTTCACCATAGACCTCTAGGAGCTTCCAAATATCACTTTGCAAATTCCACAAGAACAGTCTTAACGAAAGGCTTCTTGAGGTGAAAGCTGTAGTCTGTGAGAGGAATTAACAGAACACAAAGAAGTCTCTCAGAAAGCTTCTTTCCTGTTTTTAATGGAAGATATTTCCTTTTTCACCATACCCCTCTATGGGCTTCCAAGTATCCCTTTGGAAATTCCACAAGAACAGTCTTAGCGAAAGGCTTCTTGCGGGAAAGCTGTAACTCTGTGAGGCCTCTATGGGCTTCCAAATATCACTTTGCAAATTCCACAAGAACAGTCTTAGTGCAAGGCTTCTTGAGGGGAAAGCTGTAACTCTGTGCGATGAATTAACAGAACACGAAGCAGGTTCTCGGAACGCTTCTTTCCAGTTTTTAACAGAAGATATTGCCTTTTTCACCATAGCCCTCTACGGGATTCCAAATATCACTTTGCCAATACCACAAAAACAGCCTTAGAGAGAGGCTTCTTGAAGGGAAAGCTGTAACTCTCTGAGCTGATTTAACAGAGCACAGAGCAGTTTCTCAGAATGCTTCTTTTCAGTTTTTACCTTAGGATATTTCCTTTTTCACCACAGCCCTCTATGGGCTTCCAAATATCACTTCGCAAGTTCCACACGAACAGTGTTAGCAAAAGGCTTCTAGAGGCGAAAGTTGTAACTCTGTAAGAAGAATTAACAGAACACAAAGCAGTTTCTCAGAAAGCTTCTTTCCAGTTTTTAACAGAAGATAATTCCTTTTTCACCATAGCCCTCTATGGGTTTCCAAATATCACTTTGCAAATTCCATAAGAACAGTCTTAGTGAAAGGCTTCTTGAGGGGAAAGCAGTAATTCTGTGAGATGAATTAACAGTACACAAAGTAGTTTCTCAGACAGCTTCTTTCCAGTATTTAGCTGAAGATATTTTCTCTTTCACCATAGCCCTCTATGGACTTCAAAATATCACTTTCCAAATTCCACAAGAACTGTCTTAGCGAAAGCCTCTTTGAGGCGAAAGCTGTAATTATGTGAGATGAATTAGCAGAACACAAAGCAGTTTCTCAGAAATCTTCTTTTCGGTTTTTAACGGAAGATATTTCCTTTTTCACCATAGCCCTCTAGGGTCTTCCAAATATCACTTTGCAATTTCCACAAGAACAGACTAAGCGAAAGGTTTCTTGAGGGAAAGCTGTAACTCTCTGAGATGAATTAACAGAACACAAAGCAGTTTCTCAGAAATCTTCTATCCAGTTTTTAACTGAAGATATTTCCTTTTTCACCATAGCATTCTATGGGCTTCCAAATATCACTTTGAAAAATCCACAAGAACAGTCTTAACGAAAGGCTTCTGGAGGAGAAAGCTGTAACTCTGTGAGATGAATTAACAGAACACAAAGCAGTTTCTCAGAAAGCTTCTTTCCAGTTTATATCGGAAGATATTTCCGTTTTCACCACAGCCCTCTATGGGCTTCCAAATATGACTTTGAATATTCCACAAGAACATTCTTAGCGAAGGCTTCTTGTGGGGAAAGCTGTAACTCGGTCAGATGTATAATTAACAGAGCACACGGCAGTTTCTCAGAAAGCTTCTTTTCAGTTTTTAACTGAAGATATTTCCGTTTTCATCATAGCCCTCTATGAGCTTCCAAATATCACTTTGCAAATTCCACAGGAACAGTCTTAGCGAAAGGCCTCTGGAAGGGAAAGTTGTAACTCTGTGAGATGAATTGACAGAACACAAAGCAGTTTCTATGAAAGCTTCTTTTCAGTTTTTATCTTAGGATATTTCCCTTTTCATCATAGCCCTGAATGGGCTTCGAAATATCACTTTGCAAATTACAAAACAACAGTCTTAGCGAAAGGTTTCTGGAGGGGAAAGCTGTAACTCTCTGACATGAATTAACAGAACACAAAGCAGTTTCTCAGAAAGATTCTTTCCAGTTTTTAACGGAAGATATTTCTTTTTTCACCATAGCCCTCTATGGGCTTCCAAATATCACTTTGGAAATGCCACAAGAACAGTCTTAGCAAAAGACTTCTTGAGGCGAAAGCTGTAACTCTGTGAGATAAATTTGTAACTCTGTGAGATAAATTAACAGAACACAAAGCAGTTTCTCAGAAAACTTCTTTCCGGTTTTTAACTGAGGATATTTCCTTTTTCACCATAGCCCTCCATGGGCTTCCAAATATCATTTTGCACATCCCACAAGGACAGTCTTAGCGAAAGGCTTCTAGAGGGGAAAGCTGCAACTCGGTGAGATGAATTAGCAGAACACAAAGCAGTTTCTCAGAAAGCTTCTTTCCAGTTTTAACGGAAGATATTTCCTTTTTAACCATAGCCCTGTATGGGCTTCCAAATATCACTTTGCAAATTCCACAACAGCAGTCTTAGCGAAAGTCTTCTTGAGGGGAAAGCTGTAACACTGTGAGTTGAATTGACAGAACACAAGGCAGTTTTTCAGAAAGCTTCTTATCAGTTTTCATCTTAGGCTATTTCCTTTTTCACCATAGCCCTCTAGGGGCTTCCAAATATCACTTTCCAAATTCCACAAAAACAACCTTAGTTAACGGCTTCTTGAGGGGAAAGCTGTAACGTTGTGAGATGAATAAACAGAACACAAAACAGTTTCTCAGAAAGCTTCTTTCCGGTTTTTAACGGAAAATATTTCCTATTTCACCATATCCCTCCATGGGCTTCCAAATTACACTTTGCAAATTCCACAAGAACAGTCTTAGCGAAAGGCTTCTGGAGGGATATGCTGTAACTCTGTGAGATGAATTAACAGAACACAAAGCAGTTTCTCAGAAAGCTTCTTTTCAGTTTTTAACGGAACATATTTCCTTTTTCACAGTAGCCCTATATAAGATTACAAATATTACTTTGCAAATTCCACAAGAAGAGTCTTAGCGAAAGGCTTCTTGAGGTGAAAGTTGTAACTCTGTGAGATGAATTAACAGAACACAAAGAAGTTTCTCAGAAATCTTCTTTCCGGTTTTTATCGGAAGATATTGCTTTTTCACCATAGCCCTCTAAGGGCTTCCAAATATCACTTTGGAAGTTCCACAAGAACAGTCTTAGCGACAGGCTTCTTGAGGGGAAAGCTGTAACACTCTGAGATGAATTAACAGAACACAAAGCAGCTTCTCAGAAAGCTTCTTTCTAGTTTCTAATTGAAGGTATTTCCTTTTTCACCATAGCCTTCTATGGGCTTCCAAATATCACTTTGCAAATTTCACAAGAACAGTCTTAGTGAACGGCTTCTTGAGGGTAAAGCTGTAACTCTATGAGATGAACTAACAGAACACAAGGCAGTTTCTCAGAAAGCTTCTTTTCGGTTTTTATCTTAGGATATTTCCATTTTCACTATAGCACTCTATGGGCTTCCGAATATCACTTTGCAAATTCCACAAGAACAGTATTAGCGAAAGGCTTCTTAAGGGGAAAGCTCTAACTCTTTGAGATGATTCAACAGAACACAAAGCAGTTTTTCAGAAAGCTTCTTTTCAGTTTCTTTCTTAGGCTATTTCCTTTTCACCATAGCCCTCTATGGTCTTCCAAATATCACCTTGCAAATTCCACAAGAACAGTCTTAGCGAAAGGCTTCTGGAAGGGAAAGCTCTAATTCGGTGAGATGTATTAACAGAAAACACGCCAGTTTCTCAAGAAGCTGCTTTCTCCTTTTTAACGGGAGATATTTCTTTTTTCACCATAGCCCTCTATGGGTTACCAAATATGAATTTGCAAATTGCACAAGAAGAGTCTTAGTGAACGGCTCCTTGTGGGGAAAGCTCAAACTCTGTGAGATGAACTAACAGAACACAAAGCAGTTTCTCAGAAAGCTTCTTTTCGGTTTTTAACGGAAGATATTCCCTTTTTCACCATAGCCCTCTATAGGCTTCGAAATTTCTCTTTGCAAATTCCACAAGAACAGTCTTAGTGAAAGGCTTCTGCAGGGACAAGCTGTAACTCTGTGAGATGAATTAACAGTACACAAAGCAGTTTCTCAGAAAGCTTCTGTTCAGGTTTTATATTAGGATATTTCCTTTTTTACCATCGCCTTCTAAGGGCTCCAAATATCACTTTGCAAATTCCACAAGAACTGTCTTAGCGAAAGGCTTATTGAAGGGAAATCTGTAACTCTGTGAGTTGAATTAAGAGAACACAAAGTAGTTTCTCAGAAAGATTCTTTCCAGTTTTAAACTGAAGTTATTTCCTTTTTCACCAAAGCCCTCTACGGGCTTCCAATATCATTTTGCAAATTTCACAAGAACAGTCTTAGTGAACGGTTTCTTGAGGTTAAAGCTGTAACTCTGTGAGATGAACTAACAGAACACAAGGCAGTTTCTCAGAAAGCTTCTTTTCGATTTTTATCTTAGGATATTTCCATTTTCACCATAGCCATCTATGGGTTTCCAAATATCACTTTGCAAATTCCACAAAAACAGCCTTAGCGACAGGCATCTTGAGATGAAAGCTGTAACTCTGTGAGTTGATTTAACAGAAAACACAGCAGTTGCTCAGAAAGCTTCTTTTCAGTTTTTATCTTAGGGTATTTCCTTTTTCACCATAGCCCTCTAAGGGCTTCGAAATATCACTTTGCAAATTCCACAAGAATAGTCTTAGCCAAAGACTTCTGGAGGGGACAGCTGTAACTCTGTGAGATGAATTAACAGAACTCAAAGCAGTTTCTCAGAAATCTTCTTTCCAGTTTTTAACGGAAGATATTTCCTTTTTCACCGTAGCCCTCTCTGGGCTTCCAAATATCACTTTGGAAATTCTACAAGAACAGTCTTAGTGAACGGCTTCTTGAGGGGAAAGCTGTAAATGAGTGAGATGAATTTACAGAACACAAAGCAGTTTCTCAGAAATCTTCTTTCCAGTTTTTATCTTAGGATATTTCCTTTTTCACCATAGCCCTCTATGGGCTTCCAAATATCACTATGCAAATCCCACAGGAACAGTCTTAGCGAAAGGCTTCTTGTGGAGAAAGCTGTAACGCGGTGAGATATATTAACAGAACACGCGGCAGTTTCTCAGAGTGCTTCTTTCTAGTTTTTAAGGGAAGATATTTACTTTTTCACCATAGCCCACTATGGGCTTCCAAATATCACTTTGAAAATTTCACAAGAACAGTCTTACTGAATGGCTTCTTGAGGGGAAAGCGGTAACACTGTGAGATTAACAAAAAGAACACAAAGCAGTTTCTCAGGAAGCTTCTTCTCGGTTATTATCTTAGGATATTTCCTTTTTCACCATAGCCATCTATGGGCTTCCAATTATCACTTTGCAAATTTCACAAGAACAGTCTTAGCGGAAGGTGTTTTCAGGGGAAAGCTCTAATTCTTTGAGATGAATTGACAGAACACACAGCAGTTTCTCAGAAAGTTTCTTTTCAGTTTTTAACTGAAGATATTTCCTTTTTCACGGTAGCCCTCTATGGGCTTCCAAATATCACTTTGCAAATACCACAACAGCAGCCTTAGCGAAAGGCTTCTTGAGGGTAAAGCTGTAACTCTGTGAGTTGAATTAACTGAAAACAAACCAGTTTGTCAGAAAGTTTCTTTTCAGTTTTTATCTTAGGATATTTACTTTTTCACCAAAGCCCTTTAAGGGCTTCCAAATGTCACTTGGCAAATTCCACAAGAACGGTCTTAGTGAACGGCTCCTTTAGCAGAAAGCTGTAACTCTGTGAGATGAACTACCAGAACAGAAAG
The DNA here is from genome assembly GCF_047675955.1 of Chlorocebus sabaeus. NCBI lineage: Eukaryota > Metazoa > Chordata > Mammalia > Primates > Cercopithecidae > Chlorocebus > Chlorocebus sabaeus. The sequence continues at coordinate 312,239 of NW_027327046.1, read as the reverse complement.
CAGTTTCTCAGAAAGATTCTTTTCGGTTTTTATCTTAGGATATTTCCATTTTCACCATAGCCCTCTATGGGATTCCAAATATCACTTTGCAAATTCCACAACAACAGCCTTCGCGAAAGGCTTTTTGAGGGGAAAGCTATAACTCGGTGAAATGAATTACCAGAACACAAAGCAGTTTCTCAGAAATCTTCTTTCCAGTTTTTAACGGAAGATATTTCCTTTTTCACCATAGCCCTTTAGGGTTTCCAAATATCACTTTACAAATTCCACAAAAACACTCTTAGCGAAAGTCTTCTTGAGGGGAGAACTGTAACTCTGTGAGATGAATTAACAGAACACAAAGCAGTTTCTCAGAAAGCTTCTTTCCAGTTTTTAACTGAAGGTAAATCCTTTTTTACCATAGCCCTCTAAGGGCTTCCAAATATCTCTTTGCAAATTCCACAAGAACAGTCTTAGCGAAAGGCTTCTTGAGGGGAAATCTGGAACACTGTGAGATAAATTAACAGAACACAAAGCAGCTTCTCAAAAAGCTTGTTTTCAGTTTTTATCTTAGGCTATTTCCTTGTTCACCATAGCCCCCTTTTGGCTTCTAAATATCACTTTGCAAATTCCACAAGAGCAGTCTTCTCGAAAGGCTTCTTGTGTGGAAAGCTGTAACTCTTTGAGATGAATTAACAGAACACAAAGGAGATTCTCAGAAAGTTTCTTTTCAGTTTTTAACTGAAGATAATTCCTTTTTCACCATAGCCCACTGTGGGCTACCAAATATCTCTTTGCATATTCCAAAAGACCAGTCTTAGTGAATGGCTTCTTGAGGGGAATGCTGTAAGTCTGTGAGATGAATTAACAGAACACAAAGCATTTGCTCAGAAAGCTCCTTTACAGTTTTTAGCTGAAGATATTTCCTTTTTCACCATTGCCCTCTAGGGGCTTCCAAATATCACTTTACAAATTCCACAAGCACAGACTTAGCGAAAGGCTTCTTGCGGGGAAAGCTGTAACTCTGTGACATGAATTAACAGAACACAAAGCAGTTTCTTGGAAAGCTTCTTTCCACTTTTTAACCGAAGACATTTCCTTTTTCACTATAGCCCTCTAAGGCCTTCCAAATATCACTTGCAAATTCCACAAGAACAGCCTTAGCGAAAGGCTTCTTGAGGGGAAAGATGTAACTCTGTGATATGAATTTACAGAACACAAATCAGTTTATCAGAAAGCTTCTTTTCAGTTTTTATCTTACGATATTTCCTTTTTCGCCATAGCCCACTATGGGCTTCCAAATATCACTTTGCAAATTCCACAAGAATAGTCTGAGCGAAAGGCTTCTTGAGGGGAAAGCTGTAACTCTCTGAGTTGAATTAACAGAACACAAAGCAGTTTCTCAGAAAATTATTTCAGGTTTTATATTAGGATAATTCCTTTTTCACCGTAGCCCTCTATGGGCTTCTAAATATCACTTTTCATATTCCACAAGAATAGTCTTAGCGAAAGGCTTCTTGAGGAAAAAGCTGTAACTCTGTGAGATGAATTAATAGAACACAAAGCAGTTACTCAGAAAGCTTCTTTCAAGTAGTTAACTGAAGATATTTCCTTTTGGACCATATTCCTCTACGGGCTTCCAAATATCACTTACCAAATTCCACAGGAACAACGTTAGTGAAAGGCTTTTTGAGGAGAACGCTGTAACTCTGTGAGATGAATTAACAGAACACAAAGCAGTTTCTCAGAAAGCTTCTTTCCAGTTTTTATCTGAAGATGTTTCCTTTTTCACCATAGCCCTCTATGGACTTCCAAATATCACTTTGCAAATTTCACAAGAACAGTCTTCATGAAAGGTTTCTTGAGGGGAAAACTGTAACTCTGGAGATGAATTAACAGTTCACAAAGCAGTTTCTCAGAAAGCTTCTTTTCGATTTTTATGTTAAGATATTTCCAGTTTCACCATAGCCCTCTATGGGCTTCTAAATATCACTTTGCAAATTCCACAAGAACAGTCTTAGCGAAACGCTTCTTGAGGAGAAAGATTTAACAATATGAGTTGAATTAACAGAACACAAAGAGGTTTCTCAGAAAGCTTCTTTTCAGTTTTTATCCTAGGTTATTTCCTTTTTCACCATAGCCCTCTATGGGCTTCAATATATCACTTGAAAATTACACAGGATCAGTCTTAGAGAACGGCTTCTTGAGGGGAAAGCTGAAACTCTGTGAGATGAATTATCAGAGCATCAAGCAGTTTCTCAGAAAGAGTCTTTCCAGTTTTTAACGGAAGATATTTCCTTTTTCAAAATAGCCCTATAGTGGCTTCGAAATATCACCTTGCAAATTCCACAGGAACAGTCTTAGTGAATGACTTCTTGAGGGTTAAGCTCTAACCCTGTGAAATGAATTAAGAGAACACAAATCAGTTTCTCAGAAATCTTCTTTCCAGTTTTAAACAAAACGTATTTCCTTTCTCACCGTAGCCCTCTATAGGCTTCCAAATATCACTTTGCAAATTCCACAAGAACAGCCTTAGCGGAAGGCTTCTTGAGGGGAAAGCTGTAACTCTTTGAGATCAATTAACAGAACGCAAAGCAGTTTCTCAGAAAGCTTCTTTTCAGTTTCTATCTTAGGATATTTCCTTTTTCACCATAACCCTCTACGGGTTTCCAAATATCACTTTGCAAATTCCACAAGAACAGTCTTACCGAAAGGCTTCTTGGTGTGCAAGCTATAACTCTGTGAGATGAATTAACAGAACACAAAGCAGTTTCTCAGAAAGCTTCTTTTCAGTTTCTATCTTAGGATATTTCCTTTTTCACCATAACCCTCTACGGGTTTCCAAATATCACTTTGCAAATTCCACAAGAACAGTCTTACCGAAAGGCTTCTTGGTGTGCAAGCTATAACTCTGTGAGATGAATTAACAGAACACAAAGCAGTTTCTCAGAAAGCTTCTTTCCAGTTTTTTAACAGAAGACAGTTCCTTTTTCACTATAGCCCTCTACTTGCTTTAAAATATCACTTTGCTAATTCTACAAGAACAGTCTTTGCGAAAGGCTTCCTGAGGGGAATGCTGTAACAGTGTGTGATCAATTAACGGAAAACAAAGCAGTCTCTCAGAACATTTCTTTGCAGTTTTTAACGGAAGATATTTCCTTTTTCACCATAGCCCTCTATGGATTTCCAAATATCACTTTGCAAATCCCACAACAAAAGTCTTAGCGAAAAGCTTCATGAGGGGAAAGCTGTAACTCTGTGAGATGAATTAACAGAACACAAAGCAGTTTCTCAGAAAGATTCTTTCCAGTTTTTAAGGAAAGTTATTTCCTTTTTCACCAAAGCCCTCTATGGCCTTCCAAATATTACTTTCAAAATTTCCCAAGAACAGTCTTAGTGAACGGATTCTTGAGGGGAAAGCTGTAACTCTGCGAAATGAACTATCAGAACACAAAGCAGTTTCTCAGAAAGCTTCTTTCCAGTTTTTAACTGAAGATATTTCCTTTTTCACCATAGCCCTCCATGGGCTTCCAAATGTCACTTTTCAAATTCCACAAGAACCGCCATTGCGAAAGTCTTCTTGAGGGGAAAGCTGTAACTCTGTGAGATAAATTGACAGAACACAAGGCAGTTTCTCAGAAAGCTTCTTTTCAGTTTTTATCTTAGGATATCTCCTTTTTCACCGTATCCCTCTGTGGGCTTCCAAATATCACTTTGCCAATTCCACAAGAACAGTCTTAGGGAAAGGCTTCATGAGGGGAAAGCTGTAAGTCTCTGAGATGAATTAACAGAACACAAATTAGTTTCTCAGAAATCTTCTTTCCAGATTTTAACGTAAGATACTTCCTTTTTCACCATAGCCCCCTATGGGCTTCCATATATCACTTTTCAAGTTCCACAAGATCAGCCTTAGCTAAAGGTTTCTTGTGGAGAAATTTGTAACACTGTGAGATGAATTAACAGAACACGAATCAGTTTCTCAGAAAGCTTCTTTCCACTTTTTAACGGAAGATATTTCCTTGTTCACCATGGCCCTCTATGGGCTTCCAAATATCACTTTGCAAATTCCACAAGAACAGTCTTAGGGAAAGGCTTCATGAGGGGAAAGCTGTAAGTCTCTGAGATGAATTAACAGAACACAAATTAGTTTCTCAGAAATCTTCTTTCCAGATTTTAACGTAAGATACTTCCTTTTTCACCATAGCCCCCTATGGGCTTCCATATATCACTTTTCAAGTTCCACAAGATCAGCCTTAGCTAAAGGTTTCTTGTGGAGAAATTTGTAACACTGTGAGATGAATTAACAGAACACGAAGCAGTTTCTCAGAAAGCTTCTTTCCACTTTTTAACGGAAGATATTTCCTTGTTCACCATGGCCCTCTATGGGCTTCCAAATATCTCTTTGCAAATTCCACAAGAACAGTCTTAGCAAAAGGCTTGTTTAGGGGAAAGCTGTAACTCTGTGAGATGAATTAACAGAACACAAAGCAGTTTCTCAGAAAGCTTCTTTCCTGTTTTTAACGGAAGTTATTTCCTTTTTCACTGTAGCCCTCTATGGGCTTCCAAATATCACTTTGCAAATTCCAGAAGAACAGTCTTAACGAAAAGCTTCTTGAGGAGAAAGCTGTATCTCTGTGAGATGAATTAACAGAACACAATGCAGTTTCTTAGAAGGCTTCTTTTCAGTTTTTATCTTAGGATATTTCCTTTTCCACGATATCCCTCTATGGGCTTACAAATATCACTTTGAAAATTCCACAAGAACAGTCTTAGCCAAAGGCTTCTTGAGGTGAAAGCTGTAACCCTGTGAGATGAATTAACAGAGCACGAAGCAGTTTCTCAGAAAGCTTCTTTTCAGTTTTTATCTTAGGATATTTCCTTTTTCTCCATAGCCCTCTATGGGCTTCCAAACGTCACTTTGCAAATTTCACCAGAACACTCTTAGGGAAAGGCTTCTTGAGGGGAAAGCTGTAACTCTGTGAGATGAATTAACAGAACACAAAGCAGTTTCTCAGAAAGCTTCTTTCCACCTTTTTTAAAAAAATATTACATGCTTAATTTCTTTTTTATTTTTATAATTTTGTGTAACAATCACTCATGAAATATCAGAATTCTTATTACTTAGTTCATAAAGAATATTCAACAAATATTGTTGCAGTAGAAAGCTAGTCAAGTATGAGCAGGGCAGGAGAGGGCTTCCCACTTCTACACACCAAATGTGTTGGGAGACCCTCAGGTGATGGTCAAGGGGTTGTTAACTGTTTCTCTAAAGTAGTAATTGGTCATACCTGGTGTCAAGGATAGGCAGGCTTCTAATAGAAAACACCTGAAACTGATCAGCAACTTCCCAATGAGATCTCAGGAGTGAGGAGAAGTAAGGCAAGATCCCGGAAGTATGCCAATGTATAAAACCCCATATCAAGAATTCAAGCTGTGCACTTGGCTTCTCAAGTCTCCCACTTGGCCCTCTTCCAGGTTGTACTTCCCTTCTTTTCCTTTCTGTTTTAAAGCCTTTTAATAAACCTTCACTCCTGCTCTGACAATTACCTCTGTCTCACTTTCTGCCTTATGCCCCTTAGTGGAATTCCTTCTGAGGAAGCAAGAATGGAGGGTGCTGCAAACCTATACAGATTCGCCGCCAATGTCTCCAGAACTCGGATGTCTTCCACAGGTAATAACATTGCTTTAAATATTTTTCATAATTATATCATGCTAAAAAACTAAGTATAACAGTGTCAAATACAAATACAATTAAAGCTTTTTGAATTCTATTTTACTTTACAAGTTTTTTTAAATCAAGTATGATTTTTCCTGGTGCCATTAAATTATAATTCTTTTCATATTTATATTTAATCATTTTATATAGAATTATTTTATATTTCTAGTACTTATTATTCTAGTATATCTCTTTTAGGCTTACTTTATGTCTCACTTTTATAAAAATAAGTAAAATATATATTTGATACATTACAATAACTTAGCAAAATGCTCAGGTATAATGCTATTTAAAAATTAATATACCATATTTATATAATGCTATAATTTTCCCATAAAATAATAAATCTTTTTAATGTTTGAAATTATAGGATGATAAGTGGTCTTTAATTTATTCCCCTTGTTTGAATTTTCAGTAGTGAATATGTTCTTTCAAAAATATTTTTATGATAAATTCCAAATGCATACAATACTGGATTACCGCTAGGTACTCATCATTCATTTCACCAACATCAACACTTGCCCAATTCCTTTTATCTTCACTCACTTCTCCCCATTTCCCCCAACCGCATTCCTGCCACAACTGCTGACTCAAACCGTTCAAAGGATTGTTTGGTCAATCCTTTTGTAACAATTTAGTTATGTGCTTTTCCTAAAAAATAAGTGGAAGATTATTTTTTATTTTTTATTTTTTATTTTTTAAAATTATTTCAATTTTGTGGGTATATAGTAGATGTATGTATTTATGGGGTGCATGAGATGTTCTGATTCAGGCATGCAATGAATAATAATCACATCATGTAAAATGGGGTATCCATTCTCTCAAGCATTTATCCTTTGTGTTACAAGCAATCCAATTAGACTCTTTTAGTTATTTTAAAATGCACAGTTAAAGTATTCCTGACTATAGTCGCCTTGTTGTGCTATCAAATACTAGATCTTATTTATTCTTTCTGTTTATTGTACCCATTAACCATCTCCAGCTTTGCCTCAAACCCCCACTACCCTTCCCAGCCTCTGGTAACCATGCTTCTACTCTCTATCTCCATGAGTTCAATTGTTTTGATTTTTAGATCTCACAAATAAGTGAGAACATGAAATTAGAATTATTATTAAACAGATCTCAAAATGGGACTTAGTCGCGTATCTTCTCCTCCTCTCCCTGTATCAACCTGTTTCAGCCTGGAAGCCTCTAGTGGGAAGGAGGGATGTGGTTGGTTGCTTCTTTTTTTTTTTTTTTTTTTTTATATTTTAAGTTCTAGGGTACATGTGCATAACGTGCAGGTTTGTTACATATGTATACTTGTGCCCTGTTGCTGTGCTGCACCCATCAACTCGTCAGCACCCATCAACTCGTATTTACATCAGGTATAACTCCCAATGCAATCCCTCCCCCCTTCCCCCTCCCCATGATAGGCCCCGGTGTGTGATGTTCCCCTTCCCGAGTCCAAGTGATCTCATTGTTCAGTTCCCACCTATGAGTGAGAACATGCGGTGTTTGGTTTTCTGTTCTTGTGATAGTTTGCTAAGAATGATGGTTTCCAGCTGCATCCATGTCCCTACAAAGGACACAAACTCATCCTTTTTTATGGCTGCATAGTATGCCATGGTGTTTATGTGCCACATTTTCTTAATCCAATCTGTCACTGATGGACATTTGGGTTGATTCCAAGTCTTTGCTATTGTGAATAGTGCCGCAATAAACATATGTGTGCATGTGTCTTTATAGCAGCATGATTTATAATCCTTTGGGTATATACCCCGTAATGGGATGGCTGGGTCATATGGTACGTCTAGTTCTAGATCCTTGAGGAATCGCCATACTGTTTTCCATAATGATTGAACTAGTTTACAATCCCACCAACAGTGTAAAAGTGTTCCTATTTCTCCACATCCTCTCCAGCACCTGTTGTTTCCTGACTTTTTAATGATCACCATTCTAACTGGTGTGAGATGGTATCTCAGTGTGGTTTTGATTTGCATTTCTCTGATGGCCAGTGATGATGAGCATTTTTTCATGTGTCTGTTGGCTGTATGAATGTCTTCTTTTGAGAAATGCCTGTTCATATCCTTTGCCCACTTTTTGATGGGGTTGTTTGTTTTTTTCTTGTAAATTTGTTTGAGGTCTTTGTAGGTTCTGGATATTAGCCTTTGTCAGATGAGTAGATTGCAAAAATTTTCTCCCATTCTGTAGGTTGCCTGTTCACTCTGATGGTAGTTTCTTTTTTTTTTTTTTGAGACGGAGTCTTGCTCTGTAGCCCGGGCTGGAGTGCAGTGGCCGGATCTCAGCTCACTGCAAGCTCCGCCTCCCGGGTTCACGCCATTCTCCTGCCTCAGCCTCCAGAGTAGCTGGGACTACAGGTGCCCGCCACCGCACCCGGCTAGTTTTTTGTATTTTTAGTAGAGATGGGGTTTCACCGTGTTAGCCAGGATGGTCTTGATCTCCTGACCTCGTGATCCGCCTGTCTCGGCCTCCCTAAGTGCTGGGATTACAGGCTTGAGCCACCGCGTCCGGCCTCTGATGGTAGTTTCTTTTGCTGTGCAGAAGCTCTTTAGTTTAATGAGATCCCATTTGTCAATTTTGGCTTTTGCTGCCATTGCTTTTGGTGTTTTAGACATGAAGTCTTTGCCCATGCCTATGTCCTAAATGGTACTACCTAGGTTTTCCTCTAGGGTTTTTATGGTATTAGGTCTAACGTTTAAGTCTCTAATCCATCTTGAATTAATTTTCGTATAAGGAGTAAGGAAAGGATCCAGTTTCAGCTTTCTGCTTATGGCTAGCCAATTTACCCAGCACCATTTATTAAATAGGGAATCCTTTCCCCATTTCTTGTTTCTCTCAGGTTTGTCAAAGATCAGATGGCTCTAGATGTGTGGTATTATTTCTGATGACTCTGTTCTGTTCCATTGGTCTATATCTCTGTTTTGGTACTAGTACCATGCTGTTTTGGTGACTGTAGCCTTGTAGTATAGTTTGAAGTCAGGTAGCGTGATGCCTCCAGCTTTGTTCTTTTGACATAGGATTGTCTTGGAAATGCGGGCTCTTTTTTGGTTCCATATGAACTTTAAAGCAGTTTTTTCCAATTCTGTGAAGAAACTCATTGGTAGCTTGATGGGGATGGCATTGAATCTATAAATAACCTTGGGCAGTATGGCCATTTTCACAATATTGATTCTTCCTATCCATGAGCATGGTATGTTTTTCCATTTTTTTGTGTCCTCTTTTATTTCATTGAGCAGTGGATTGTAGTTCTCCTTGAAGAGGTCCTTTACATCCCTTGTAAGTTGGATTCCTAGGTGTTTTATTCTCTTTGAAGCAATTGTGAATGGAAGTTCATTCATGATTTGGCTCTCTGTTTGTCTGTTACTGGTGTATACGAATGCTTGGGATTTTTGCACATTAATTTGGTATCCTGAGACTTTGCTGAAGTTGCTTATCAGCTTAAGGAGATTTCGGGCTGAGACAATGGGATTTTCTAAATATACAATCATGTCATCTGCAAAGAGGGACAATTTGACTTCTTCTTTTCCTAACTGAATCCCCTTGATTTCTTTCTCTTGCCTGATTGCCCTAGCCAGGACTTCCAACACTATGTTGAATAGGAGTGGTGAGAGAGGGCATCCCTGTCTTGTGCCAGTTTTCAAAGGGAATTTTTCCAGTTTTTGTCCATTCAGTATGATATTGGCTGTGGGTTTGTCATAAATAGCTCTTATGATTTTGAGGTACGTTCCATCAATACCGAATTTATTGAGCGTTTTTAGCATGAAGGGCTGTTGAATTTTGTCAAAAGCCTTTTCTGCATCGATTGAGATAATGATGTGGTTCTTGTCTTTGGTTCTGTTTATATGCTGGATTATGTTTATTGATTTGTGAATGTTGAACCAGCCTTGCATCCCAGGGATGAAGCCCACTTGATCATGGTGGATAAGCTTTTTGATGTGCTGTTGAATCCGGTTTGCCAGTATTTTATTGAGGATTTTTGCATCGATGTTCATCAGGGATATTGGTCTAAAATTCTCTTTTTTTGTTGTGTCTCTGCCAGGCTTTGGTATCAGGATGATGTTGGCCTCATAAAATGAGTTAGGGAGGATTCCCTCTTTTTCTATTGATTGGAATAGTTTCAGAAGGAATGGTACCAGCTCCTCCTTGTACCTCTGGTAGAATTCAGCTGTGAATCCATCTGGTCCTGGACTTTTTTTGATTGGTAGGCTACTAATTATTGCCTCAATTTCAGAGCCTGCTATTGGTCTATTCAGGGATTCAACTTCTTCCTGGTTTAGTCTTGGAAGAGTGTAAGTGTCCAGGAAATTATCCTTTTCTTCTAGATTTTCTAGTTTATTTGCGAAGAGGTGTTTATAGTATTCTCTGATGGTAGTTTGTATTTCTGTGGGGTCGGTGGTGATATCCCCTTCATCATTTTTTATTGCGTCTATTTGATTCTTCTCCCTTTTCTTCTTTATTAGTCTTGCTAGCGGTCTGTCAATTTTGTTGATCTTTTCAAAAAACCAACTCCTGGATTCATTGATTTTTTGGAGGGATTTTTGTGTCTCTATCTCCTTCAGTTCTGCTCTGTTCTGAGTTATTTCTTGCTTTCTGCTAGCTTCTGAATGAGTTTGCTCTTGCTTCTCTAGTTCTTTTAATTGTGATGTTAGAGTGTCAATTTTAGATCTTTCCTGCTTTCTCTTGTGGGCATTTAGTGCTATAAATTTCCCTCTACACACTGCTTTAAATGTGTCCCAGAGATTCTGGTATGTTGTATCTTTGTTCTCATTGGTTTCAAAGAACATCTTTATTTCTACCTTCATTTCTTCATTTACCCAGTAGTCATTCAGGAGCAGGTTGTTCAGTTTCCATGTAGTTGAGCGGTTTTGATTGAGTTCCTTAGTCCTGAGTTCTAGTTTGATTACAGTGTGGTCTGAGAGACAGTTTGTTACAATTTCTGTTCTTGTACATTTACTGGGGAGTGCTTTACTTCCAACTATGTGGTCAATTTTGGAATAAGTGCGATGTGGTGCTGAGAAGAATGTATATTCTGTTGATTTGGGGTGGAGAGTTCTATAGATGTCTATTAGGTCTGCTTGCTGCAGAGATGAGTTCAATTCCTGGATATCCTTGTTAATTTTCTGTCTTGTTGTTCTGTCTAATGTTGACAGTGGAGTGTTGAAGTCTCCCATTATTATTGTATGGGAGTCTAAGTCTCTTTGTAAGGCTCTAGGGACTTGCTTTATGAATCTGGGTGCTCCTGTATTGGGTGCATATATATTTAGGATAGTTAGCTCTTCCTGTTGAATTGATCCCTTTACCATTATGTAATGGCCTTCTTTGTCTCTTTTGATCTTTGATGGTTTAAAGTCTGTTTTATCAGAGACTAGTATTGCAACCCCTGCTTTTTTTTGTTCTCCATTTGCTTGGTAAATCTTCCTCCATCCCTTTATTTTGAGCCTATGTATGTCTCTGCGTGTGAGATGGGTCTCCTGAATACAGCAGACTGATGGTTCTTGACTCTTTATCCAGTTTGCCAGTCTGTGTCTTTTAATTGGAGCATTTAGTCCATTTACATTTAAGGTTAAGTTTGTTATGTGTGAACTTGTTCCTACCATTATGATATTAACTGGTTATTTTGCTCGTTAGTTGATGCAGTTTCTTCCTAGCCTTGATGGTCTTTACATTTTGGCATGTTTTTGCAGTGGCTGGTACCGGTTGTTCCTTTCCATGTTTAGTGCTTCCTTCAGGGTCTCTTGTAAGGCAGGCCTAGTGGTGACAAAATCTCTAAGCATTTGCTTATCTGTAAAGGATTTTATTTCTCCTTCACTTATGAAACTTAGTTTGGCTGGATATGAAATTCTGGGTTGAAAATTCTTTTCTTTAAGAATGTTGAATATTGCCCCCACTCTCTTCTGGCTTGTAGAGTTTCTGCCGAGAGATCTGCTGTTAGTCTGATGGGCTTCCCTTTGTGGGTAACCCGACCTTTCTCTCTGGCTGCCCTTAAGATTTTTTCTTCATTTCAACTTTGGTGAATCTGGCAATTATGTGTCTTGGAGTTGCTCTTCTCGAGGAGTATCTTTGTGGTGTTCTCTGTATTTCCTGGATTTGAATGTTGGCCTGCCCTACTAGGTTGGGGATGTTCTCCTGGATGATATACTGAAGAGTGTTTTCCAACTTGGTTCCATTTTCCCCCTCACTTTCAGGCACCACAAACAGACGTAGATTTGGTCTTTTTACATAATCCCATACTTCTTGCAGGCTTTGTTCATTTCTTTTTCTTCTTTTTTCTTTTGATTTCTCTTCTCGCTTCATTTCGTTCATTTGATCCTTAATCGCTGATACTCTTTTCCAGTTGATCGAGTCGGTTACTGAAGCTTTTGCATTTGTCACGTATTTCTCGTGTCATGATTTTCATCTCTTTCATTTCGTTTATGAAGTTCTCTGCATTAATTATTCTAGCCATCAATACTTACACTTTTTTTTCAAGACTTTTAGTTTCTTTGCGCTGGGTAGGTAATTCCTCCTTTAGCTCTGAGAAGTTTGATGGACTGAAGCCTTCTTCTATCATCTCGTTAAAGTCATTCTCCGTCCAGCTTTGATTCGTTGCTGGCGAAGAGCTGCGCTCCTTTGCCGGACAAGATGCGATCTTATTTTTTGAAATTCCAGCTTCTCTGCCCTGCTATTTCCCCATCTTTGTGGCTTTATCTGCCTCTGGTTTTTAACAGAAGATATTTCGTTTTTCACCATAGCCCTCTATGGGCTTCCAAATATCACTTTGCACATTTCACAAGAACTGCCTTAGTGAACGGATTCTTGAGGGGAAAGCTGTAATTCTGTGCGATGAATTAACAGAACACAAAGCAGTATCTCAGAAATCTTGTTTCCAGTTTTTAACGAAAGATATTTCCTTTTTCACCATAGCCCCCATGGGCTTCAAAATATCACATTTCAAATTCCACAAGAACAGTCTTAGCGAAAGTCTTCTTGAGGAGAAAGGTGTAACACTGTGAGATGAATTACCAGAACACAAAGCAGTTTCTCAGAAAGCTTCTTTTTGGTTTTTATCTTAGGATATTTTCATTTTCACCGTAGCCCTCTATGGGATTCCAAATATCACTTTGCAAATTCCACAAGAACAGTCTTAGCGAAAGGCATCTTGAGGGGAAAGCTGTAAATCTGTGAGATGAATTAACAGAACACAAATCAGTTTCTAAAAAACATTCTTTCCAGTTTTTAACGGAAGATATTTCCTTTTTCATCATAGCCCTCTATGGGCTTCCAAATATCACCTTGAAAATTCCACAGGAACATTATTAGTGAACGGCTTCTTAAGGGGAAAGCTATAACTCTGTGAGAGGAATTAAGAGAACATAATGCAGTTTCTCAGAAAGCTTCTTTTCGGTTTTTATCTTAGAATATTTCCTTTTTGCCATAACCCTCTATGGGCTTCTAAAATCACTTTGCAAATTCCAGAAGAAAAGTGTTAGCGAAATTCTTCTTGAGGAGAAAGCTGTAATTCTGTGAGATGAATTAACAGGACAAAAAGCACTTTCTCAGAAATCTTCTTTCCAGTTTATAACGGAAAATATTTCCTTATTCACCATAGCCCTCTATGGCCTTCTAAATACCACTTTAGAAATGACACAAGAACAGTCCTAGCGAAAGACTTCTTGAGGGGAAAGCTGTAACTCTGTGAGATGAATTAACAGAACACAAAGCAGTTTCTCAGAAAGCTTCTTTCCAGTTTTCAACTGAAGATATTTCCTTTTTAACCATAGCCCTATATGGGCTTCCAAATATCACTTTGCATATTCCACAAGAACAGATTAGTAAAGGTCTTCTTGAGGGGAAAGCTGTAACTCTGTGAGATGAATTAACAGAACACAAAGCAGTTTCTCAGAAAGCTTCTTTCCAGTTTTTAACTGAAGATATTTCCTTTTTCACCGTAGCCCTCTATGGGCTTCCAAATATCACTTTGCAAATTCCACAAGAACTGTCTTACAGAAAGGCTTCTTGAGGGGAAAGCTGTAACTCTGTGCGATGAATTAACAGAACACAAATCAGTTTCTCAGAAAGCTTCTTTTCAGTTTTTATCTTAGGATGTTTCCTTTTTCACCTTTGGGCTCTAGGGGCTTCCAAATTTCACTTTGCGAATTCCACAAGAAGAGTCTTAGCGAAAGGCTTCTTGAGGGCAAAGCTCTAACTCTGTGAGTTGAAATAACAGAAGACAAAGCAGTTTCCCAGAAATCTTTATTCCAGTTTTTCACTGAAGATGTTTCATTTTTCACCATAACCCCCTATGGGCTTCCAAATATCACTTTGCAAATTCCACAAAAACAGTCTTAGCGAAAGACTTCTTGAGGGGAAAGCTGTAGCTCTGTGACATGAATTAACAGAACACAAAGCAGTTTCTAAGAGAGATTCTTTCCAGTTTTTAACGGAAGATATTCACTTTTTCACCATTGCCCTCTATGGGCTTCTAAATATCACGTTGCAAATTCCACAATAACAGTCTTAGCGAAAAGCTTCTTGAGGGGAAAGCTGTAATTCTGTGAGATGAATTAACAGAACACAAAGCAGTTTCTCAGAAAGCTTCATTCCAGTTTTTAAGGAAAGTTATTTCCTTTTTCACCATAGCCCTCTATGGGCTTCCAAATATGACTTTGAAAATTCCACAGGAACAATCTTACTGATAGGCTTCTCGAGGAGAAAGTTATAACTCTGTGAGATGAATTAAGAGAACACAATGCAGTTTCTGAGAAAGCTTCCTTTCGGTATTTATCTTAGGATATTTCCTTTTTCGCCATAACCATCTATGGTCTTCAAATATCACTTTGCAAATTCCACAAGAACAGTCTCAGTGAACGGTTTCTTGAGATGAATTAGCATAACACAAAGCAGTTTCTCAGAAATCTTCTTTCCAGATTTTAACGGAAGATACTTCCTTTATCACCATAGCCCACTATGGGCTTCCAAATATCACTTTTCAAATTCAGGAAGATCAGCCTTAGCTAAAGGTTTCTTGAGGAGAAACTTGTAACACTGTGAGATGAATTAACAGAACACAAAGCAGTTTCTCAGAAAGCTTCTTTTCGGTTTTTCTCTTAGGATATTTCCATTTTCACCATAGCCCTCTATGGTCTTCGAAATATCACTTTGCAAATTCCACAAGAACCGTCTTAGCGAAAGGCTTCTTGAGGGGAAAGCTGTAACTCTGTGAGATGAGTTAACAGAATACAAAGCAGTTTCTCAGAAAGTTTCTTTTCAGTTTCTATTTTAGGATATTTACTTTTTCACCATAGCCTTCTATGGACTTCCAAATATCACTTGGCGAATTCCAGAAGAACAGTCTTAGCGAAAAGCTTCTTGAGGAGAAAGCTGTAACTCTGTGAGATGAATTAACAGAACACAATGCAGTTTCTTAGAAGGCTTCTTTTCAGTTTTTATCTTAGGATATTTCCTTTCTCACCATAGCCCTCTATGGGCTTCCAAATATCGCTTTGCAAATTCTACAAGAACAGCTTTAACTATAGGCTTCCTGAGAGAAAGCTGTAACACTGTGAGATGAATTAACAGAACACAAAGCAGTTTCTCAGAAAGCTTCTTGCCAGTTTTTAACGGAAGATATTTCCTTTTTCACCATAGCCCTCTATGGGCTTCCAAATATCACTCTGCAAATTCCAAAAGAGCAGTCGTAGCGAAAGGCTTCTTGAGGGGAAAGCTGTAATTGTGTGATATGAATTAAGAGAATACAAAGCAGTCTCTCAGAAAGCTTCTTTTCCGTTTTTAACGGAAGATATTTCCTTTTTCACCATGGCTCTTTATGGGCTTCCAAATGTCACGTTGCAAATTCCACAAGAACAGTCTTAGCGAAAGGCTTCTTGAGGGGAAAGCTGTAACTCTGTGAGATGAATTAATGGAACACAAAGCTGTCTCTCAGAAAGCTTTTTTCCAGTTTTTTAAGGAAGATATTTTCTCTTTCATCATAGCCATCTATGGGCTTCCAAATATCACTTTGGAAATTCCACAAGAACAGTCTTAGGGAAAGGCTTCTTGAGTGGAAAGCTGTAACTCTGTGACATGAATTAACAGAACACAAGTCAGTTTCTCAGAAAGATTCTTTACAGTTTTTAATGGAAGATATTTTGTTTTTCACCATTGCACTCTATGGGCTTCCAAATATTTCTTTCCAAATTTCACAAGAACAGTCTTAGTGAACGGCTTCCTGAGGGGAAGCTGTAACTCTGTGAGATGAACTAACTTTTTCACAATAGCCTAATAGCCTCTATGAGCTTCCAAACATCACTTTGCATTTTCCACAAGAACAGTCTCAGAGAAAGACTTCTTGAGGGGAAAGCTGTACCTCTCTGAGATGAATTAACAGAACACAAAGCAGTTTCTCAGAAAGCTTCTTTTCAGTTTTTATCTCAGGATATTTCCTTTTTCACCATAGCCTTCTAAGGTCTTCCAAATATCACTTTGCAAATACCACAAGAACACTCTTAGCGAAAGGCTTCTTGAGGGGAAAGCTGTAACTCTGTGAGATGAATTAACAGAACACAAAGCAGTTTGTCAGAAAGCTTCTTTCCAGTTTTTAACTGAAGATATTTCCTTTTTCAACATAGCCCTCCATGGGCTTCCAAATGTCACTTTGCAAATTCCACAAGAAACATTAATCGCGAAAGTCTTCTTGAGGGGAAAGCTGTAACTCTGTGAGATAAATTGACAGAACACAAAGCACTTTCTCAGAAAGCTTCTTTTCAGTTTTTATCTTAGGATATCACCTTTTTCACCATAGCCCTCTGTGGGCTTCCAAATATCACTTTGCAAATTCCCCAAGAACAGTCTTAGAGAAAGGCTTCTTGAGGGGAAAGATGTAACTCTGTGAGATGAATTAACAGAACACAAAGCAGTTTCTCAGAAAGCATCTTTCCAGTTTTTAACGGAAGATATTTCCTTTTTCACCCTAGCCCTCTATGGGCTTCCAAATATCACTCTGCAAATTCCACAAGAGCAGTCTTACCGAAAGGATTCTTGAGGGGAAAGCTGTAATTGTGTGAGATGAATTAAGAGAATACAAAGAAGTCTCTCAGAAAGCTTCTTTCCAGTTTTTAACAGAAGATATTTCCTTTTTCACCATGGCCCTTTATGGGCTTCCAAATATCACTTTACAAATTCCACAAGAACAGTCTTAGCGAAAGGCTTCTTGAGGGGAAAGCTGTAACTCTGTGAGATTAATTAATGGAACACAAAGCAGTCTCTCAGAAAGCTTCTTTCCAGCATTTTAAGGAAGATATTTCCTTTTTCACCACAGCTCTCTATGGGCTTCCAAATATCTCTTTGCAAATTCCACAAGAACAGTCTTAGGGAAAGGCTTCTTGAGTGGAAAGCTGTAACTCTGTGACATGAAGTAACAGAACACAAGGTAGTTTCTCAGAAAGATTCTTTACAGTTTTTAATGGAAGATATTTTCTTTTTCACCAGTGCCCTCTATGGGATTCCAAATATTAGGTTCCAAATTTCACAAGAACAGTCTTATTGAACGGCTTCCTGAGGGGAAAGCTGTAACTCTGTGAGATGAACTAACAGAACACTAAGCAGTTTCTCAGAAAGCTTCTTTTCAGTTTTTGTCTTAGGAAATTTCCTTTTTCACCATAACCTTCTAAGGTCTTCCAAATATCCCTTTGCAAATTCCACAAGAACATTCTTAGGGAAAGGCTTCTTGAGGGGAAAGCTCTAACTCTGTGAGATGAATTAACAGAACACAAAGCAGTTTCTCAGAACGCTTCTTTCCTGTTTTTAACGGAAGTTATTTCCTTTTTCATCGTAGCCCACTATGGGCTTCCAAATTGACTTTGCAAATTCCAGAAGAACAGTCTTAGCAAAAAGCTTCTTGAGGAGAAAGCTGTACATCTGTGAGATGAATTAACAGAACACAATGCAGTTCCTTAGAAGGCTTCTTTTCAGTTTTTATCTTAGCATATTTCCTATTTCACCAGAGCCCTCTATGGGCTTCCAAATATCACTTTTCAAATTCCACATGAACAGCTTTAGCAAAAGGCTTCCTGAGGGGAAAGCTGTGACTCTATGAGATGAATTAACAGAACACAAAGCAGTTTGTCAGAAAGCTTCTTTCCAGTTTTTAACTGAAGATGTTTCCTTTTTCACCGTAACCCTCCATGGGCTTCCAAATGTGACATTGCAAATTCCACAAGAACCGCCATCACGAAAGTCTTCTTGAGGGGAAAGCTGTAACTCTGTGAGATAAATTGACAGAACACAAAGCAGTTTCTCAGAAAGCTTCTTTTCAGTTTTTATCTTAGGATACGTCCTTTTTCACCATAGCCCTCTGTGGGCTTCCAAATATCACTTTGCAAATTCCACAAGAACAGTCTTAGGGAAAGGCTTCATGAGGGGAAAGCTGTAAGTCTCTGAGATGAATTAAGGGAACACAAAGTAGTTTCTCAGAAATCTTCTTTCCAGATTTTAACGGAAGATACTTCCTTTTTCACCATAGCCCCCTATGGGCTTCCAAATATCCCTTTTCAAATTCCACAAGATCAGCCTTAGCTAAAATTTTCTTGAGTAGAAATTTGTAACATTGTGAGATGAATTAACAGAACAGAAAGCAGTTACTCAGAAAGCTTCTTTCCAGTTTTTAACGGAAGATATTTCGTTTTTCACCATAGCCCTCTATGGGCTTCCAAATTTCATTTTACAAATTCCACAAGAACAGTCTTAGCGAAAGGCTTCTTGAGGAGAAAGCTGTAACCCTGTGAGATGAATTAACAGAACACAAATCAGTTTCTCAGAAAGCTTCTTTTCAGTTTTTATCCTAGGATATTTCCTTTTTCACCATAGCCTGCTATGGGCTTCCAAATATCACTTTGCAAATTCCACAAGAACAGTCTTAGTGAAAGGCTTCCTGAGGGGAAAGCTGTAACTCTGTGAGATGAATTAACAGAACACAAAGCAGTTTCTCAGAAAGTTTCTTTCCACTTTTTAACGGAAGATATTTCCTTTTTCACCATAGCCCTCTATTTGCCTCCAAATATCACTTTGCAAATTCCACAAGAACTGTTTTAGCGAAAGGCTTCTTGAGGGGAAAGCTGCAACTCTGTGAGATGAATTAACAGAACACAAAGTAATTTCTCATAAAGCTTCTTTTCAGTTTTTATCTTAGGATACTTCCTTTTCCACCATAGCCCTCTATGGGCTTCCAATAAGACTTTGAAAATTCCACAACAACAGTTTTAGCGAAAGTCTTCTTGAAGTGAAAGCTGTAACTCTGTGAGATGAATTAAAAGAACACAAAGCAGTTTCTCAGAAAGCTTCTTTCCAGTTTTTAACTGAAGATATTTCCTTTTTCACCGTAGCCCTCTATGGGCTTCCAAATATCACTTTGCAATTTCCACAAGAACAGTCTTACCGAAAGGCTTCTTGAGGGGAAAGCTGTAACTCTGTGCGATGAATCAACAGAACACAAATTAGTTTCTCAGAAAGCTTCTTTTCAGTTTTTTTCTTAGGATATTTGCTTTTTCACCATAGCCCGCTTTGGGTTTCCAAATTTCACTTTGCAAATTCCACAAGAACACTCTTAGCGAAAGACTTCTTGAGGGCAAAGCTGTAACTCTGTGAGATGAATTAACAGAACACAAAGCAATTTCTCAGAAAGCTTCTTTCCAGTTCTTAAGGAAAGTTATTTCCTTTTTCACCATAGCCCTCTATGGGCTTCCAAACATTACTTTCAAAATTTCCCAAGAACAGTCTTAGTGAACGGATTCTTGAGGGGAAAGCTGTAACTCTGTGAGATGAATTAACAGAACACAAATCAGTTTCTCAGAAAGCTCCTTTCCAGTTTTTAACTGAAGATATTTTCTTTTCTACCGTAGCCCTCTATGGGCTTCCAAATATCACATTGCAAATTGCAGAAGAACAATCTTAGCGAAAGGCTTCTTGAGGGAAAAGCTGTAATCAGAAAGCTTCTTTCGAATTTTTAACTGAAGATATTACCTTTTACACCATATCCCTCTAAGGACTTCCAAATATCACTTTGCAAATTCCACAAGAACAGTCTTAGCGAAAGGCTTCTAGAGGGGAAAGCTGTAACTCTGTGAGATGAATTAACAGAACAAAAGCAGTTTCTCAGAAAGCCTCTTTCCAGTTTTTAACCGAAGATATTTCCTTTTTCACCGTAGCCCTCGATGGGCTTCCAAATACCACTTTGCAAATTCCACAAGAACAGCCTTAGCAAAGGGATTCTTGAGGGGAAAGATGTAACTCCGTGAAATGAATTAACAGAAAGCAAAGCAGTTTCTCAGAAAGCTTCTTTTCAGTTTTTATGTTAGGATATTTCCTTTTACACCATAGATCTCTATGGGCTTCCAAATATCACTTTGCAAATTCCACAAGAACAGTCTTAGCGAAAGGCGTCTTGAGGGGATAGCAGTAACTCTGTGAGATGAATTAACAGAACACAAAGCGGTTTCTCTGAAACCTTATTTTCAGTTTTTACCTCAGGTTTTTTCCTTTTTCACCATAGACCTCTATGGGCTTCTAAATATCACTTTCCAAATTCCACAAGAACAGCCTTAGGGAAAGGCTTCTTATGGGGAAAGCTGTAACTCTGTGAGATGAATTAACAGAACACAAAGCAGTTTCTCAGAAAGCTTCTTTCCATTTTTTAACGGAAGATATTTCCTTTTTCACCAATGCACTCTATGGGCTTCCAAATATCACTTTGCAAATTCCGCAAAAACTGTCTTCGCGAAAGGCTTCTTGAGGGAAAAGCTGTAAGACTGTGAAATGAATTAACAGAACACAAAGCTGTTTCTCAGAAAGATTCTTTCCAGTTTTTAACGGAAGATATTTCCTTTTTCACCATAGCCCTCTCTGGGCTTCCAAATATCCCTTTGCAAATTCCACAAGGACAGTCTTAATGAAAGATTTCTCGAGGGGAAAGCTGTAACTCTGTGAGATGAATTAACAAAACACAAAGAAGTTTCTCAGAAAGCTTCCTTCCAGTTTTTAACTGAAGTTATTTCCTTTTTCACCATAGCCTTCTACGGGCTTCCAAATATCACTTTGCAAATTCCACAACAACAGTCTTAGTGAAAGGCTTCATGAGAGGAAAGCTGTAACTCTGTGAGATGAATTAAGAGAACACAAAGCAGTTTTTCAGAAAGCTTATTTTCAGTTTTTATCTTAGGCTATTTCCTTTTTCACCGTAGACCTCTGTAGGCTTCTAAATGTCACTTCCCAAATTCGACAAGAACAGTCTTAGGGAAAGACTTCGTTAGGGGAAAGCTGTAACTTTGTGAGCTGAATTAACACAACAAAACGCTGTGTCTCAGAAAGCTTTTTTCCGGTTTTAAACCGAAGATATTTCCTTTTCACCATAGCTCTCTATGGCATTCGAAATGTCACTTTGCAAATTCCACAATAACAGTCATAGTGAAAGGCTTCCTCAGGGGAAAGCTGTAACTCTGTAGGATGAATTCACAGATCAGAAAGCTGTTTCTCAGTAAGCTTCTTTCTCACTCTTATGGCGGATATTTCCTTTGGCCCTATAGTCTTCAAAGGGAACCGAATTATCCCTTCTCAGATTCCACAGAAATAAGGTTAGCAAACAGCTCTACGACATAGAACTCTCACTCAGTGAGCGGATGTCACATATCCCAAAGCAGTTTCTCAGAAAGGTTCTTTTCAGTTTTTATCTTAGGATATTTCCTTTTTCACCATAACCCTCTATGGGCTCACATATACCACTCTGCAAATTCCACAAGAACAGTCTTACCGAAAGGCTTCTTAAGGGGGAAGCTGTAACTCTGTGAGGTGAATTAACAGAACACAAAGCAGTTTCTCAGAAAGCTTCTTTTCAGCTTTTATCTTAGGATATTTCCTTCTTCACCATAGCCCTATAAGGGCTTACAAATTTCACTATGAGTATTACACAAGAAGAGTCTTAGCAAAAGTCTTTTTGAGGGTAAATCTGTAACTCTTTGAGATGAACTAACAGAACACAAAGCAGTTTCTTAGAAAGCTTCTTTCCATTTTTTAACTGAAGATATTTCCCTTTTCACCACAGCCGTCTATGGGCTTCCAAATATCACTTTGCAAATTCAAAAAGAACAGTCCTAGCGAAAGGTTTCTTGAGTGGAATGCTGTAACTCTGTGAGATGAATTCACAGATCTCAGAGAAGTTTCTCAGAAAGCTTCTTTCTCACTTTTAGCGGCAGATATTTCCTTTGGCCCTATAGTCTTCAAAGGGATCCAAAATAACAGTTCTCCGATTCCATAGAAATAAGGCTATCAAACAGCACTAGGAAATACAGCTGTAACTCAGTGAGTGGAAGTCACATAATACTAAACCGTTTCTCAGAAAGCCTCTTTCAGTTTTTAACTGAAGCTATATCATTTTTCACCGTAGCCCTCTATGGGCTTCAAAATATCACTTTGAAAATACAACAAGAACAGTCTTAGCGAAAGTCTTCTAGAGGGGAAAGCTGTAACTCTGTTAGGTGAATTAACAGAACACAAAGCAGTTTCTCAGGAATGTTCTTTACAGTTTTTATCTGAAGATATATCCTTTTTCACCATAGCCCTCTATGGGCTTCCAAATATCACTTTGCAAATTCTACAAGAACAATCTTAGCGAAAGACTACTTGAGGGGAAAGCTGTAAGTCTGTGAGATGAATTAAAAGAACACAAAGCAGTTTCTCAGAAAGCTTCTTTCCAGTTTTTATCTGAGGATATTTCGTTTTCACCATAGCCGTCGATTGGATTCCAAATATCATTTTAGAAATTGTGCAAGAATAATCTTAGCGAAAGGCTTCTTGAGGGGAAAGCTGTAACTCTGTGAAATGAATTCGCAGATCACAAAGAAGTTTCTCAGAAAGCTTCTTTCTAACTTTTAGCGGCGGATATTTCCTTTGGCCCTACAGTCTTCAAAGGGAACCGAAATAACAGTTCTCAGATTCCACAGAAATAAGGCTGCCAAACAGCTCTATGAAATACAGCTTTAAATCACTGAGTGGAAGTCATATATCAAAAAGCAGTTTCTCAGAAACCTTCTTTTCAGGTTTTAACTGAAGATATATCTTTTTTCACCATAGCCCTCTAAGGGCTTCCAAATATCACTTTGCAAATTCCAGAAGAACACTCTTATGGAAAGGATTCTTGACGGGAAAGCTGTAACTCTTTGAAATGAATTAACAGATCACAAAACAGTTTCTAAGAAAGCCTCTTTCCAATTTTTAACTGAAGATATTTCCTATTTCACCATAACCATCTATGGGCTTACAAATATGACTTTGCAAATTCCACAAGAACAGTCTTAGCGAAAGGCTTCTTGAGGGAAAAGCTGTAGCTCTGTGAGATGTATTAACAGAACACAAAGCGGTTTCTCAGAAAGATTCTTTCCAGTTTTTATGTTAGGATATTTCCTTTTTCACCATAGCCCTATATAGGCTTAAAAATATCACTTTGAGAATTAAACAAGAACAGTCTTATAAAAAACCTTCTTGAGGGTAAAGCTGTAAGTCTTTGAGATGAATTAACAAAACACAGAGCAGTTTCTCAGAAAGCTTCTTCCCAGTTTGTAACTGAAGATATTTCTTTTTTCACCATAGCCCTCTATAGTCTTCCAAATATCACTTTGCAAATTCCAAAAGAACAGTCTTAGCGAAAGGCTTCTTGAGGGGAAAGCTGTAACTGCCTGAGATGAATTAACAGAACACAAAGCAGTTTCTCAGCAAACATCTTTTCAGTTTTTATCGTAGGATATCTCCTTTTTCACATTAGCCCTCTAAGGGCTTACAAATATCACGTTGCAAATTTCACAAGAACCGTCTTAGCGAAAGGCTTCTTGAGGGGAAAGCTGTAACTCTTTGAGATGAATCAACAGAACACAAAGGAGTTTCTCAGAAAGCTTCTTTCCACTTTTTATCTTAGGATAATGCCTTTTTCACCATAGCCCTATTTGGGCTTAAAATATCACTTTGAAAATTACACAAAACAATGTTAGCAAAAGTCTTCTTGAGGATAAAGCTGTAACACTTTGAGAGGAATTATCAGATCACAAACCAGTTTCTCAGAAAGCTTCTTTGCAGATTTTAATTGAAGATATTTCCTTTTTCATCGTAGACCTCTATGGGCTTCCAAATATCACCTTGCAAATTTCACAAGAACAGTCTTAGCGAAAGGCTTCTTGACGGGAAAGCTTTAACTTTGTGAGATGTATTAACAGAACACAAAACAGTTTCTCAGAAAGCTGCTTTCCAGTTTTTAGCTGAAGATATTTCCTTTATCTCCGTAGCCCTCTGTGGGCTTCCAAATATCACGTTGCAAATTACACAAGAACAGTCTTAGGGAACGGCTTCTTGAGGGGAAAGCTGTCACACAGTGAGATGAATTAATAAAACACAAAGCAGTTTCTCAGAAAGCTTCTTTCCAGTTTTTATCTGAGGACATTTCCTTTTTCACCATAGCCCTCTATGGGCTTCCAAATATCACTTTGCAAATTCCACAAGAACAGTCTTAGTGAACGGCTTCTTGAGGGGAGAGTTGTAACTCTGTGAGATGAATTAACAGAACACAAAGCAGTTTCTCAGAAAGCTTCTTTTCAGTTTTTATCTTAGGATATTCAGTTTTTCACCAAAGCCTTCTATGGGCTTCCAAATATCACTTTGCAAATTCCCCAAGAAAAGTGTTAGCGAAAAACTTCTTGAGGGGAGAGCTGTAACTCTGTGAGATGAATTCACAGATCACAAAGAAGTTTCTCAGAAAGCTTCTTTCTCACTTTTAGCAGCGGATATTTCCTTTATCGCCATAGTCTTCAATGGAATTCGAATTAACAGTCCTCAGATTCAACAGAAATAAGGCTAGCACACAGCTCTACGAAATACAGATGTAACTCAGTGAGTGGAAGTCACATATCACCAAGCAGTTTCTCAGCAAGTTTCTTTTTAGTTTTTATGGGAAGATATATCCTTTTTCTCCTTAGCTTTCTATGGGCTTCCAAATATCACCTTGCAAATTCCATAAGAACAGTCTTAGCGAAAGGCTTTTTGAGGGGAATGCTGTAATTCTGTAAGATGAATTAACAGAACACAAAGCAGTTTCACCAAAGCTTCTTTCTAGTTTTTATGTTAGAATGTTTCCTTTTTCACCATAGCCCACAATGGGCTTCCAAATATCACTTTGCAAATTCCACAAGAAGAGTCTTAGTGAAAGGCTTCTTGAGGGGAAAGCTGTATCTCTATGAGATGAATTAACAGAACACAAAGCAGTTTCTCAGAAAGCTTCTTTCCAGTTTTTTAACTGAAGATATTTCCTTTTTGACCTTAGCCCTCTAAGGACTTCCAAATATCACTTTGCAAATTCCACAAGAACATTCTTTGCGAAAGGCTTCTTGAAGGGAAAGCTGTAACCCTGTGAGATGAATTAACAGAACACAAAGCAGTTTCTAAGAAAGCTTCTTTCCAGTTTTCAACAGACGCTATTTCCTTTTTCACCTTAGCCCTCTAAGGGCTTCCAAATATCACTTTGCAAATTCCACAAGAACAGCCTTTGCGAAAGCCTTCTTGAGGGGAAAGCTGTAACTGTGTGTGATGAATTAACAGAACACAGAGCAGTTTCTCACAAAGCTCCTTTCCACTTTTTAACTGAGACACATTTCCTTTTTCACCACAGACCTCTACTGGCTTTCAAATATCACTTTGCAAATTCCACAAGAACACTCTTAGTGAACGACTTCTTGAGGGGAAAGCTGTAACTCTGTGGGATGAATTGACAGAACACAAAGCAATTTCTCAGAAAGCTTCCTTCCAATTTCTATCTGAGGACATTTCCTTTTTCACCATAGCCCTCTATGTGCTTCAAAACATCACTTTGAAAATTCCACAAGAACAGTCTTAGCGAAAGGCTTCTTGAGGGGAACGCTTTAACACTGTGAGATGAATTAACAGAACCCAAAGTAGTTTCTCAGAAAGCTTCTTTTAAGTTTTTATCTGAGGACAGTTCCTTTTCCACCTTAGACCTCCCTGGCTTCCAAATATCACTTTGTAAATTCCACAAGAACGGTCTTAGGAAAGGCTTCTTGAGGGGAAAGCTGTAACTCTGTGAGGTGAATTAACAGAACACAAGCAGTTTTTCAGAAAGTTTCTTTACAGTTTTTTACTGAAGATATTTCCTTTTTAACCGTAGCCCACTATGGGCTTCCAAATATCACTTTTCAAATTCCTCAAGAAAAGTATTAGTGAACGGATTCTTGAAGGTAAAGCTGCCATGCTGTGAGATGAATTAACAGAACACAAAGCAGATTCTCAGAAAGCTTCTTTTTAGTTTTTATCTTAGGATATTTCCTTTTTCACCATAGCCATCTTTGGGCTTCCAAATATCACTTTGCACATTCTCCAAGTACAATCTTCGTGAACGGCTTCTTGAGGGGAAAGCTGTAACACGGTAGATGAATTAACAGAACAAAAAGAAGTTTCTCAGAATGCTTCTATTCAGTTTTTATCTTAGGACACTTCCCTTTTCACCATAGCCCTCTATGGGCTTCTAAGTATCACATTTCAAATTCCACAAGAACTGTCTTAGTAAACGGCTTCATTAGGGGAAAGCTGTAAATCTGTGAGATGAATTCACAGAACACAAAGCAATTTCTCTGAAAGCTTCTTTTCAGTTTTTATCATAAGATATTTCCTTTTTCACCATAGCCCTCAATGGGCTTCCAAATCACACTTTGCAATTTCCACAAGAACAGTCTTCGTGAACGGCCTCTTTAGAGGAACGCTGTAACACTGTGAGATGAATTAAAAGAACACAAAGCAGTTTCTCAGAAAGCTTCTTTCCAGTTTTAACTGAAGATATTTCCTTTTTTACCGTAGCCCTTTAAGGGGTTGCAAATATCACTTTGCATATTCCACAAGAACAGTCTTAGTGAACGACTTCTTTAGGGCAAAGCTGTAACTCAGTGAGGTGAATTAACAGAACACAAAGCAGTTTCTCACAAAGCTTCTTATCAGTTTTTATGTTAGGATATTTCCTTTTTAACCATAGCACTATATGGGCTTTCAAATATCACTTTGCAAATTCCACAAAAACAGTCTTAACGAAAGGCTTCCTGAGGGGAAAGCTGTAACTCTGTGAGATGAATTAACAGACCATAAAACAGTTTCTCAGAAAGCTTCTTTCCAGTTTTCAACTGAAGATATTTCCTTTTCACCATAGCCCTCTATGGGCTTCCAAATATCACTTTGCAAATACCAGAAGAACAGTCTCAGCGAAAGGCTTATTGAAGGGAAAGCTGTAACTCTGTGAGATGAATTCACAGAACACAAAGAAGTTTCTCAGAAAGCTTCTTTCTCACTTTTAGCGGTCGATATTTCCTTTGTCCCGCCAGTTTTCAAAGGGATCCGAAATAACAGTTCTGAGATTCCACAGGAATAAGGCTAGAAAACAGCTCTACGAAACACAGCTGTAACTCAGTGAGTGGAAGTCACATATCACAAACCAGTTTCTCTGAAAGCCTATTTTCCGTTTTTAACTGGAGAAATATCCTTTTTCACCATAGCCATCTATCGGTTTCCAAATATCACTTTGAAAATTCCACAAGAACAGTCTTAGCGAAAGGGTTCTTGAGGGGAAAGCGGTAACTCTGTGAGATGAATTAACAGACCACAAAGCAGTTTCTCAGAAAGCTTCTTTCCAGTCTTTAACTGAAGATATTTCCTTTTTCTCCATAGCCCTCTATGGGCTTCCAATGTCACTTTGCAAATTCCACAAGAACAGTCTTAGCGAAAGCCTTCTTGAGGGAAAAGCTCTAACTCTGTGAGATGAATTAACAGAACACAAAGCAGTTTCTCAGAACGCTTCTTTCCAGTTTTAAACTGAAGGTATTTCCTTTTTCATCATAGCCCTCTATGGGCTTCCAAATACCACTTTGCAAAATCCACAAGAAGAGTCTTAGTGAACGGCT
Organism: Chlorocebus sabaeus; assembly: GCF_047675955.1. Lineage (NCBI taxonomy): Eukaryota > Metazoa > Chordata > Mammalia > Primates > Cercopithecidae > Chlorocebus > Chlorocebus sabaeus. The sequence continues at coordinate 284,576 of NW_027327046.1, read as the reverse complement.
TCTCAGGGGAAAGGTGTTAATCTGTGAGATGAATTAACAGATCACAAAGCAGTTTCTCAGAAAGCTTCTTTGCAGTTTTTATCTTAGGATATTTCCGTTTTCACCATAGTCCTCTAAGCGCTTACAAATATCACTTTGCAAATTCCACAAAAGCATACTTAGCGAAAGGCTTCTAGAGGGGAAAGCTGTAACTCTGTGAGTTGAAATAACAGAACACAAAGCAGTTTCTCAGAAATCTTCTTTCCAGTTTTTAACTGAAGTTATTTCCTTTTCCACCATAGCCCTCTATGGGCATCCAAATATCACATTTCAAATTCCACACGAACAGTCTTAGTTGAAGGGCTCCTTGAGGGGAAAGCTGTATCACTGTGAGATGAATTAAGAGAACACAAAGCGGTTTCTCTGAAAGCTTCTTTCCAGTTTTTAACTGTAGATATCTCCTTTTAACTCTAGCCCTCTGTGTATTTCCAAATATCACTTTGCAAATTCCACAAGAACAGTCTTAGTGAACCACTTCTTGCGGGGAAAGGAGTAAATCTGTGAGATGAATTAACAGAACACAAAGCCGTTTTTCAGAAAGCTTGTTTCCGTTTTTTAACTGAAGATATTTTCTTTTTCACCCTTAGCCCTCTTTGGGCTGCGAAATATCATTTTGCAAATTCCGCAAGAACAGTCTTCGTGAATGGCTTCTTGAGGGGCAAGCTGTAAGTCTGTGAGATGAATTAACAGAACACAAAGCAGTTTCTCAAAAAGCTTCTTTCCTGTTTTTATCTGAAGATATTTCCTTTTCACCGTAGCCCTCTATGGGCTTCCAAATATCACTTTGTAAAGTCCCCAAAAACAGTCTTACCGAAAGCCTTCTTGAGGGGAAAGCTGAAACTCGGAGAGATGAATTCACAGATCACAAATAAGTTTCTCAGAAAGCTTCTTTCTCACATTTAGCGGTGGATATTTTCTTTAATCTTATAGTCTTCAAAGGGATACGAAATAACAGTTCTCATATTACACAGAAATAAGGCTAGCAAACAGCTCTATGAAGTACAGCTGTAGCTCAGTGAGTGGAAGTCACATATCACAAAGCAGTTCCTCTGAAACCTTTTTTTCAGTTTTTAACAGAAGATATATCCTTTTTCACCATAGCCCACTATGGGCTTCCAAATATCACTTTGCAAATTCCACAAGAACAGTCTTAGCGGAAGGCATCTGGAGGGGAAAGCTGTACCTCTGTGAGATGAATTAACAGAACACAAAGCACTTTCTCAGAAAGCTTCTTTCCAGTTTTTAACTGAAGATATTCCTTTTTCACCGTAGTCCACTATGGGCTTCCAAATATCACTTAGCAAATTCCACAAGAACAGTCTTAGCGAACGGCTTCTTTAGGGAAAAGCTGTAACGCTGTGAGATGAATTTACAGAACACAAAGCAGTTTCTCAGAAAGCTTCTTTCCAGCTTTTAACTGAACATATTTCCTTTTTCACCATAGCCCTCTATAGGCTTCCAAATATATCTTTGAAAATTCCACAAGAACAGTCTTAGCGAAAGACTTCTTGAGGGGAAAGCTGTAACTCTGTGAGATGAATTAACAGAACAGGTTTCTCAGAAAGCTTCTTTCCAGTTTTTAAGTGAAGATATATCCATTTTCACCATAGCCCTCTATGAGCTTCCAAATATCATTTTGCAAATTTCACAACAACAGTCTTAATGAACGACTTCTTGAGGGGAAAGCTATAGCTCTGTGAGATGAATTAACGGAACGCAAAGCAGTTTCTCAAAAACCTTCTTTTCAGTTTTTATCTTAGGATATTTCCTTTTTCACCATAGCCCTCTATTGTTTTCCAAATATCACTTTGCAAATTCCACGAGAACAGTCTTAGCGAAAGGCTTCTTGAGGGGAAACTGTAGCTCTGTGAGATCAATTCACAGATCACAAAGAAGTTTCTCAGAAAGCTACTTGCACACATTTAGCGTCGGATATTTCCTTTGGACCTATAGTCTTCAAAGAGATCCGAAGTAACATTTCTCAGATTCCACAGAAATAAGGCTAGCCAACAGTTCTAAGAAATACAGCTGTATCTCAGTGACAGGAAATCATATATCACAAAGCAGTTCCTCAGAAAGCTTCTTTTCACTTTTTAACTGAACCTTTTCACCATAGTGATCTTTGGACTTCCAAAGACCACTTTGCAAATTCCACAAGAACAGTCTTGGTGAAAGGCTTCTTGAGGGGAAAGCTGTAACTCTGTGAGATGAACTAAGAGAACACAAAACCGTTTCTCAGAAAGCTTCTTTCCAGTTTTTAACTGAAGATATTTCCCTTTTCACCATAGCCCTCTAAGGGCTTCCAAATATCAATTTGAAAATAACACAAGATCAGACTTAGTGAACGGCTATTTGTTCGGAAAGCTGTAACTCTCTGAGATGAATTAACAAAACACAAAGCAGTCTCTCAGAAAGCTTCTTTTCAGTTTTTTATCTTACGATATTTCGTTTTTCACCATAGTTCTCTAAGCACTTCCAAATATCACTTTGCAAATTTCACAAGAACAGTCTTAGTGAACGACTTCTTGAGGGGAATGCTGTAACTCTGTGAGATGGATTAACAGAACACAAAGCAGTTTCTCAGAAACATTCTTTCCACTTTTTAACTGAAGATATTTCCTTTTTCCCCATAGCACTCTATGGGCTTCCAAATATCACTTTGCAAAATCCACAAGAACAGTCTTAGGGAACGGTTTTTTGAGGGGAAAGCTGTAAGTCTGTGAGATGAATTCAGAGTACACAAAGCAGTTTCTCAGAAATTTTCTTTTCAGGTTTTATCTTAAGATATTTTCTTAATAACCATAGATCTCTATGGTTTTCCAAATATCTTTTTCCAAATTCCACAAAAACAGCTTTAGCGAATGTTTTCTTGAGGGGAAAGCCGTAATTCTGTGAGATGAATTAACAGAACACAAAGCAATTTCTCAGAAAGCTTCTTTCCAGTTTTTATCTGAAGATATTTTCTTTACACCATAGTCCTCTATGGGCTTCCAAATATCACTTTGCAAATTCCACAAGAACAGTCTTAGTGAACGACTTTTGAGGGGAAAGCAGTAATTCTATAAGATGAATTAACAGAACACAAAGTCGTTTCTCAGAAAGCTTCTTTTCAGTTCTTATCTTAGGAAATTTCTTTTTCACCACAGCCCTCTATGGGCTTCCAAATATCACTTTGCAAATTCCAAAAGAACAGTCTTAGCGGAATGCTTCTTGAGGGGAAAGCTGTAACACTGTCAGATAAAATAACAGAACACAAAGCAGTTTCTCAGAAAACTTCTTTCCAGTTTATAACTGAAGATATTTCCTTTTTCACCATAGCCCGCTGTGGGTTTCCAAATATCACTTTGAAAATTCCACAAGAACGGTCTTAGTGAACGGTTTCTGGAGGGCAAAGCTGTAACTCTGTGAGATGAATTAACGGAACACAAAGCAGTTTCTCAAGAAGCTTCTTTCTAGTTTTCATCAGAGGACATTTCCTTTTTCACCATAGCCCTCTATGGGCTTCCAAATATCACTTTGAAAATTCCACAAGAAAAGTCTTAGCGAAAGACTTCTTGAGGGGAAAGCTGTAACTGTGTGAGATGAATTAACAGAAAACAAAGCAGTTTCTCAGAAAGCTTCTATACAGTTTCTAACTGAAGATATTCCTTTTTTTCACCATAACCCTATAGGCTTCCAAATATCACTTTGCGAATTACACAAGAACAGTTTTAGCGAAAGGCTTCTCGAGGGGGTAAGCTGTAACTCTGTGAGATGAATTAACAGAACACAAAGCAGTTTCTCAGAAAGCTTCTTTCCAGTTTTTATCTAAGGACATTTCCTTTTTCTCCGTAGCCCTCTATGGGCTTCCAAATATCACTTTGCAAATTAAACAAGAACAGTGTTAGCGAAAGACTTCTTGAGGGGAAAGCTGTAGCTCTTTGAGATGAAATAACAGAACACAAAGCAGTTTCTCAGAAAGCTTCTTTCAGGTTTTTAACTGAAGATATTTACTTTTTCACAATAGGAGTCTCGGGGGTAGCAAATATCACTTTGGAAATTCCACAAGAACAGTCTTAGTGTACGACTTTTTGAGGGGAAAGCTGTAACTCTGTGAGATGAATTAACAGAACACAAAGCAGTTTCTAAGAAAGCTTCTTTTCAGTTTTTATCTTAGGATAATTCCTTTCTAACCATAGCCCTCTAAGGGCTTCCAAATATCACTTTGCAAATTCCGCAAGAACACTCTTAGCGAAAGGCTTCTTGAGGGGAATCTGTTACTCTGTAAGATAAATTACCAGAATATAAAGCAGTTTTTCAGAAAACTTCTTTCCAGTTTTTAATGAAGATATTTTCTTTTTCACCATCGCCCTCTATGTTCTTCCAGATATCACTTTGAATTTTACAGAAGAGGAGTCTTAGTCAACGGCTTCTTGAGGGGAAACCTGTAACACTGTGAGATGAATTAACAGAACACAAAGCAGTTTCACAGAAAGCTTCTATCGGATTTTTATCTGAGGACATTTACTTTTTCACCATATCCCTCTAGGGTCTTCCAAATATCACTTTGAAAATTCCACAAGAACAATCTTTGCGAAAGGCTTCATGAGGGGAAAGCTGAAACTCTGTGAGATGAATTAACAGACCACAAAGCAGTTTCTCAGATAGATTCTTTCCAGTTTTTAGCTGAAGATATTTTATTTTTCACCATAACCCTCCATGGGCTACCAAATATCACTTTGCAAATTCCAAAAGAACAGTCTTGGTGAACGGCCTCTTGAGGGGAAAGCTGTAACTCAGTGAGATGCATTAGCAGAACACAATGCAGTCTCTCAAAAAGCTTCTTCCCAGTTTTTAACTGAGGAGATTTCCTTTTTCACATTAGCCCTCTATGGGCTTCCAAATATCATTTTGAAAATTCCAAAAGAACAGTCTTAGTGAAAGGCTTCTTGAGGGGAAAGCTGTAACTCTGAGAGATAAATTAATACATCACAAAGCAGTTTCTCAAAAGGCTTCTTTTCAGTTTTTGTCTTAGGATATTTCCTTTTTCACGACAGCTCTCTATGTTCTTCCAAATATCACTTTTTAAATTCCACAAGAACTGTCTTAGCAAAAGGCTTCTTGAGGGGAGAGCTGTAACTCTGTGAGATGAATTAACAGAACACAAAGAAGTTTCTCAGAATGCTTCTTTCCAGTTTTAAAATGAAGATATTTCCTTTTTCACCATAGCCCTCCATGGGCTTCCAAATATCACTTTGCAAATTCCACAAGAACAGTCTTAGCGAAAGGTTTCTCCAGGGGAAAGCTGTAACTCTTTGAGATGAATTAACAGAACACAAAACAGTTTCTCAGAGATCTTCTTTCCAGTTTTTACCTGAAGACATTACCTTTTTCACCATACCTCTCTATAGGCTTCCAAATATCACTTTGAAAATTCCACAGGAACATACTTAGCGAAAGGTTACTTGAGGGGAAAGCTTTAACTTTGTGAGATGAATTAACAGAACACAAAGCCGTTTCTCAGAAAGCTTCTTTCCAGTTTTCATCGGAAGAGATTTCCTTTTTCACCATAGCCCTTTATGGGCTTCCAAATATCACTTTGCAAAATCCACAAAAACAGTCTTAGCGAAGGCCTTCTTGAGGGGAAAGCTGTAACCCTGTGAGATGAATTACAGAACACAAAGCAGTTTCTCAGAAAACTTCTTTCCACTTTTTAAATGAAGATAATTCGTTTTTGACAATAGCTATCTATAGGCTTCCGAATATCACTTTGCAAATTAAACAAGAACAGTCTTAGCGAAAGGCTTCTTGAGGGGAAAGCTGTAACCCTGTGAGATGAATTAAGAGACCACAAAGTCGTTTCTCAGAAAGCTTATTTCAAGTTTTTAGCTGAAGATATTTCCTTTTTAACCATAGCCCTCTATGGGCTTCCAAATATCACTTTGCAATTTCCACAAGAACAGTCTAAGAGAAAGACTCCTTGAGGGGAATGCTGTAACTCTGTGAGATGAACTAACAGAACACAATGCAGTTCCTCAAAAAGCTTGTTTCCAGTTTTTAACGGAAGATATTTCCTTTTTCACCATAGCCCTCTATGGGCTTCCAAATATCACTTTGAAAATTCCACAAGAACTCTCTTAGCGAAAGGCTTCTTGAGGGTAAATCTGTAACACTGTGAGATGAATTAACAGAACACAAAACAGTTTCTCAGAAAGCTTCTTTCCAGTTTTTAACGGAAGATATTTCCTTTTTCACCATAGCGCTCTATGGGCTTCCAATATCACTTTGCAAAATCCACAAGAAGAATCTTAGAGAATGGCTTCTTCCTGGGAAAGCAGTAACTCTGTGAGATGAAGTAACAGAACACAGAGCAGTTTCTCAGAAAGCTTATTTCCAGTTTTTAACGGATGATATTTCCTTTTTCACCGTAGACCTCTATAGGCTTCCAAATATCACTTTGAAAATTCCACAAGAAGAGTCTTCGCGAAAGTCTTCTAGAGGGGAAAGCTGTAACACTGTGAGATGAATTAACAGAACACAAAGTAGTTTCTCAGAATGATTCTTTTCAGTTTTTATCTTAGGATATTTCCTTTTTCACCTTAGCCCTCTATGGGCTTGAAAATATCACCATGAAAATTCCAAGAGAACAGTCTTAGCGAAAGGCTTCTTGAGGTGAAAGCAGTGACTCTGTGAGATGAATTAACAGAACACAGAGCAGTTTCTAGAAAGCTTCTTTCCTGTTTTTAACGGAAGATATTTCCTTTTTTACCATAGTCCTCTAGGGGCTTTGAAATATCACTTTGCCAATTCCACTAGAAGAGTCTTATCAAAAGGCTTCCTGAGGGGAAAGCAGTAACTGTGAGATGAATTACCCGAACACGAAGCAGTTTCTCAGAAAATTCTTTCCAGTTTTTAAGGGAAGATTCTACTTTTTCACCATAACCCTCTATGGGCTTCCAAATATCATTTTACAAATTCCACAAGAAGAGTCTTAGCGAAAGACTTCTTGAGAGGAACGCAGTAACTCTGTGAGATGAATTAACAGAACACAAAGCAATTTCTCAGAAAGCTTCTTTCCATTTTTTAACGGAAGATATTTCCTTTTTCACCCTAGCGCTCTATGGGCTTCCAATATCACTTTGCAAAATTCACAAGAAGAATCTTAGAGAATGGCTTCTTGCTGGAAAAGCAGTAACTCTGTGAGATGAATTAACAGAACACAGAGCAGTTTCCCAGAAAGCTTCTTTCCAGTTTTTAACGGAAGATATTTCCTTTATTCCCATAGCCCTCTAAGGGCTTCCAAATATCAGTTACCATATTCCAGAAGAACAGCCTTATCGAAAGGCTTCTTGAAGGGAAACCTATAACTCTGTGAGATGAATTAACAGAATACAAAGCAGTTTCTCAGAAACCTTCTTTCCAGTTTTTCCGAAAGATATTTCCTTTTTCACCATAGCCCTCTATGGGATTCCAAATATCACTTTGCAAATTCCACAAGAACAGCCTTAGCGAAAGGCTTCTTGAGGGGAAAGCTGTAAATCTGTGATATGAATTAACAGAACACAAAGCAGTTTCTGAGAAAGCTTCTCTCCAGTTTTTAACTGAACATATTTCCTTTTTCACTCTAGCCCTCTATGGGCTTCCAAATATTACTTTGCCAATTTTACAACAACAGCCTTAGCAAAAGGCTTCTTGAAAGGAAAGCAGTAACACTGTGAGATGAGTTATCAAAACACAAAGCAGTTTCTCAGAATGCTTCTTTTCAGTTTTTATCTTAGGATAATTCCTTTTTCACAATAGCCCTATATGGGCTTCAAAATATCACTATGCAAATTGCTCAAGAACAGTGTCAGCAAAAGAATTCTTGAGGGCAAAGCTGTAACTCTGTGAGAAGAAATCACAGAACACAAAGCAGTTTCTCAGAAAGCTTCTTTCCAGTTTTTTACGGAAGACATTTCCTTTTTCACCATAGCCCTCTATGGACTTCCAAATATCACTTTGCAAATTCCACAAGAACAGCCTTAGCGATAGGCTTCTTGAGGGGAAAGACATAATTCTGTGAGATGAATTAACAGAACACAAAGTAGTTTCTCAGACGGCTTCTTTCCAGTTTTTAACTGAAGATATTTCCTTTTTCAAAATAGCCCTCTATGGGCTTCCAAATATCACTTTGCAAATTCCAAAGGAACAGCCCTAGCGAAAGGCTTCTTGAAGGGAAAGCTGTAACTCTGTGAGATGAACTAACAGAACACAAAGCAGTTTCTCAGAAAGCTTCCTTCCAGTTTTTTACGGAAGATATTTCCTTTTTCACCTCAGCCCTCTGTGGGTTTCCAAATATCACTTAGCAAATTCCACAGGAACAGCCTTAGCGAAAGGCTTCTTGAGGGGAAAGCTGTAACTCTGTGACATGAATTAGCAGAACACAAAGCAGTTTCTCAGAAAGCTTCTTTTCAGTTTTTATCTTAGGATATTTCCATTATCACCATAGTCCTCTATGGGCTTCCAAATATCACTTTGCAAATCCCACAAGAACAGCCTTAGCGACAGGTTTCTTGAGTGCAAAGCTGTTACGCGGTGAGATGTCATCCACGAACACACGGCAGTTTCTCAGAAAGCATTTTTCAAGTTTTTAACGGTAGACATTTCCTTTTTCACCGTAGCCCTCTATGGGCTTCCAAATATCACTTTGCAAATTTCACAAGAGCAGCCTTAGTGAACGGATTCTTGAGGGTAAAGCTGTACGTCAGTGAGATGAACTAACAGAACACAAAGCATTGTCTCAGAAAGCTTCTTTTCGGTTTTTATCTAAGGATATTTCCATTTTCACCGTAGCCCTCTATGGGCTTCCAAATATCACTTTGCAAATTCCACAAGAACAGTCTTAGCAGAAGGCTTGTGGAGGAGAAAGCTCTAACTCTGTGAGATGAATTAACAGAACACAAATCAGTTTCAAAGAAAGCTTCTTTCCAGTTTTTACGGAAGATATTTCCTTTTACACCATAGCCCCCTAGGGGCTTCAAAATATCACTTTGCAAATCCCACAAGAACAGTCTTAGCGAAGGGATTATTGAGGAGAGAGCTGTAAGTCTCCGAGATGAATTAACAGAACACAAAGCAGTTTCTCAGAAAGCCTCTTTCCAGGTTTTAACTGAAGATATTTCCTTTTTCACCATAGCCCTCGATAGGCTTCCAAATATCACTTTGCAAATCACACAGTAACAGTTTTAGCGAAAGGCTTCTGGAAGGGATAGCTGTAACCCTGTGAGATGAAATAACAGAACACAAAGCAGTTTCTCAGAAAGCTTCTTTCCAGTTTTTAACTGAAGATATTTCCTTTTTCACCGTAGTCCTCTAAGGGCTTTCAAATATCTCTTTGCAAATCCCACAAGAACAGTCTCAGTGAAAGGCTTCTTGAGGAGAAAGCTGTAACTCAGTGAGATGTATTACACGAACACACGGCAGTTTCTCAGAAAGCTTCTTTCCAGTTTTTAACGGAAGATATTTCCTTTTTCACCGTAGCACTCTATGGCCTTCCAAATATCACCTTGAATATTCCACAAGAGCAGTCTTAGGGAAAGGCTTCTGGAGGGGAAAGCTGTAACTCTGTGAGATGAATTAACAGAACACAAAGCAGTATCTCAGAAATCTTCTTTCCAGTTATTAACTGAAGATGTTTCCTTATTCACCATAGCCATCTATGGGATTCCAAATATCACTTTGCAAATTCCACAAGAACAGTCTTAGCGAAAAGCTTCTTGAGGGGAAAGCTGTAACACTGTGAGATCAATTAACAGAACACAAAGCAGTTTCTCAGAAATCTTCTTTCCGGTGTTTAAGGAATATACTTCGTTTTTCACCATAGCCCTCTATGGGCTTTCAAATGTCACTTTGCAAATACCACAAGACTAGTCTTAGCGAAAGGCTTCTTGAGAGGAAATGTGTAACTCGGTGAGATGTATTAACAGAACACACGGCGGTATCTCAGAGAGCTTCTTTCCAGTTTTTAATTAAGATATTTCCTTTTTCACCATAGGGCAATATGGTTTCCAAATATCACTTTGCATATTTCACAAGAATAGTCTTAGTGAACGGCTTCTTGAGGGGATAGCTGTAACACAATGAGATGAACTAACATAACACAAAGCAGTTTCTCAGAGAGCTTCTTTTCGGTTTTTAATGGAAGATATTCCCTTTTTCACCATAGCCATCTACGGGCTTCCAAATATCATTTTACAAATACCACAAGAACAGTCTTAGCGAAAGACTTCTTGAGGGGAAAGCTGTAACTCTGTGAGATGTCTTAACAGAACACAAAGCAGTTTCTCAGAAAGCTTCTTTCCAGTTTTTAACTGAAGATATTTCCTTTTTCACCATAGCCCTCTATGGGCTTCCAAATATCACTTTGCAAATTCCACAAGAACAGTCTTAGCAAATGGTCTCTTAAAGGGAAGCTGTAACTCTGTGAGGTGAATGGACAGAACACAAAGCAGTTTCTAAGAAAGCTTCTTTCCAGTGTTTAACTGAAGATATTTCCTTTTCCACCATAGCCCTCTATGGGCTTAGAAATATCACTTTCCAAATTCCACAAGAACAGCCTTAGCGAAAGGCTTCTTGAAGGGAAAGCTGTAACTCTGTGAGATGAATTAACAGAACACAAAGCAGTTTCTCAGAAAGCTTTTTTCCAGTTTCTAACGGAAGATATTTCCTTTTCCACCATAACAATCTACGGGCTTCCAAATATCACTTTGCAAATTCCACAAGAACAGTCATAGCGAAAAGCTTCTTCAGGGGAAAGCTGTAAAACTGTGGGAACAATTAACAGAACACAAAGCAGTTTCTCAGAAAGCTTCTTTGCATTTTTGAAAGGAAGATATATCCTTTTTCACCATAGCCCTCTATGGGATTCCAAATATCACTTTGCAAATTCCACAAGAACAATCTTAGCGAAAGGCTTCTTGAGGGGAAAACTGTAACTATGTGAGAAGAATTAACAGTACGCAAAGCAGTTTCTCAGAAAGCTTCTTTACAGCTTTTAATGGAAGATATTTTCTTTTTCGCCATAGTCCTCTATGGGCTTCCAAATATCAATTTCAAAATTCCACAAGAACAGTCTTAGCGAAAGGTTTCTTGAGGGGAATGCTGTAACTCTGTGAGATGAATTAACAGAACAGAAAGCAATTCCTCAGAAAGCATCTTTCCAGTTTTTAACGGAAGATATTTCCTTTTTCATCATAGCCCTCTATGGGCTTCCAAAAGAAAAAAGAAGGAAAAGAAATGAACAAAGCCTGCAAGAAGTATGGGATTATGTAAAAAGACCAAATCTACGTCTTATTGGGTTGCCTGAAAGTGAGGGGGAAAATGGAACCAAGTTGGAAAACACTCTTCAGTATATCATCCAGGAGAACTTCCCCAACCTAGTAGGGCAGGCCAACATTCAAATCCAGGAAATACAGAGAACGCCAGAAAGATACTCCTCGAGAAGAGCAACTCCAAGACACATAATTGCCAGATTCACCAAAGTTGAAATGAAGGAAAAAATCTTAAGGGCAGCCAGAGAGAAAGGTCGGGTTACCCACAAAGGGAAGCCCATCAGACTAACAGCAAATCTCTCGGCAGAAACTCTTCAAGCCAGAAGAGAGTGGGGGTCGATATTCAACATTCTTAAAGAAAAGAATTTTCAACCCAGAATTTTATATCCAGCCAAACTAAGTTTCATAAGTGAAGGAGAAATAAAATCCTTTACAGATAAGCAAATGCTTAGAGATTTTGTCACCACTAGGCCTGCCTTACCAGAGACCCTGAAGGAAGCACTAAACATGGAAAGGAACAACCGGTACCAGCCATTGCAAAAACATGCCAAAATGTAAAGACCATCAAGGCTAGGAAGAAACTGCAGCAACTAACGAGCAAAATAACCAGTTAATATCATAATGGCAGGATCAAGTTCACACATAACAATCTTAACCTTAAATGTAAATGGACTAAATGCTCCAATTAAAAGACACAGACTGGCAAACTGGATAAAGAGTCAAGATCCATCAGTCTGCTGTATTCAGGAGACCCATCTCACACGCAGAGACATACATAGGCTCAAAATAAAGGGATGGAGGAAGATTTACCAAGCAAATGGAGAACAAAAAAAAGTGGGGGTTGCGATACTAGTCTCTGATAAAACAGACTTTAAACCATCAAAGATCAAAAGAGACAAAGAAGGCCATTACATAATGGTAAAGGGATCAATTCAACAGGAAGAGCTAACTATCCTAAATATATATGCACCCAATACAGGAGCACCCAGATTCATAAAGCAAGTCGTTAGAGACTTACAAAGAGACTTAGACTCCCATACAATAATAATGGGAGACTTCAACACTCCACTGTCAACATTAGACAGATCAACGAGACAGAAAGTTAACAAGGATATCCAGGAATTGAACTCATCTCTGCAGCAAGCAGACCTAATAGACATCTATAGAACTCTCCACCCCAAATCAACAGAATATACATTCTTCTCAGCACCACATCGTACTTACTCCAAAATTGACCACGTAATTGGAAGTAAAGCACTCCTCAGCAAATTTACAAGAACAGAAATTATAACAAACTGTCTCTCAGACCACAGTGCAATCAAATTAGAACTCAGGACTAAGAAACTCAATCAAAACCGCTCAACTACATGGAAACTGAACAACCTGCTCCTGAATGACTACTGGGTACATAACGAAATGAAGGCAGAAATAAAGATGTTCTTTGAAACCAATGAGAACAAAGATACAACATACCAGAATCTCTGGGACACATTTAAAGCAGTGTGTAGAGGGAAATTTATAGCACTAAATGCCCACAAGAGAAAGCAGGAAAGATCTAAAATTGACACTCTAACATCGCAATTAAAAGAACTAGAGAAGCAAGAGCAAACACATTCGAAAGCTAGCAGAAGGCAAGAAATAACTAAGATCAGAGCAGAACTGAAGGAGATAGAGACACAAAAAACCCTCCAAAAAATCAATGAATCCAGGAGTTGGTTTTTTGAAAAGATCAACAAAATTGACAGACCACTAGCAAGACTAATAAAGAAGAAAAGAGAGAAGAATCAAATCGACGCAATTAAAAATGATAAAGGGGATATCACCACCGACCCCACAGAAATACAAACTACCATCAGAGAATACTATAAACACCTCTACGCAAATAAACTGGAAAATCTAGAAGAAATGGATAATTTCCTGGACACTTACACTCTTCCAAGACTAAACCAGGAAGAAATTGAATCCCTGAATAGACCAATAGTAGGCTCTGAAATTGAGGCAATAATTAATAGCCTACCAACCAAAAAAAGTCCAGAACCAGATGGATTCACAGCTGAATTCTACCAGAGGTACAAGGAGGAGCTGGTACCATTCCTTCTGAAACTATTCCAATCAATAGAAAAAGAGGGAATCCTCCCTAACTCATTTTATGAGGCCAACATCATCCTGATACCAAAGCCTGGCAGAGACACAACAAAAAAAGAGAATTTTAGACCAATATCCCTGATGAACATCGATGCAAAAATCCTCAATAAAATACTGGCAAACCGGATTCAGCAGCACATCAAAAAGCTTATCCACCATGATCAAGTGGGCTTCATCCCTGGGATGCAAGGCTGGTACAACATTTGCAAATCAATAAACATAATCCAGCATATAAACAGAACCAAAGACAAGAACCACATCATTATCTCAATAGATGCAGAAAAGGCTTTTGACAAAATTCAACAGCCCTTCATGCTAAAAACACTCTATGGGCTTCCAAATATCACTTTGCAAATTCCACAAGAAGAGTCTTAGCGAAAGACTTATTGAAGGGAAAGCTGTAACTCTGTGAGATGAATTAACAGAACACAAAGCAGTTTCTCAGAAAGCTTCTATCCTGTTTTTATCGGAAGATATTTCCTTTTCCACCATAGCCCACTATGGGCTTCCAAATATCAATGTGCAAATTCCACAAGAACAGTCTTAGCGAAAGGCTTCTTGAGGGGAGAGCTGTAACTCTGTGAGATGAATTAACAGAACACAAAGTAGTTTCTCAGAAAGCTTCATTCCAGTTTTAACGGAAAATATTTTCTTTTTCACCATAGTCCTCTATGGGCTTCCAAATATCACTGCGCAAATTCCACAAAAATAGATTTAACCAAACGCTTCTTGTAGGGAAAGCTGTAACTCTGTGAGATGAATTAACAGAACGCAAAGCAGTTCCTCAAAAAGCTTCTTTCCAGTTTTTAACGGAAGATATTTCCTTTTTCACCGTAGCCCTCTATGGACTTCCAAATATCACTTTGCAAATTCCACAAGAACAGTCTTCACGAAAGTCATCTGAGGGGAAAGGTGTAACTCTGTGAGATGAATTAACAGAACACAAAGCAGTTTCTCAGAAAGCTTCTTACCAGTTTTTAATGGAAGCTATTTCCTTTTTCACCTTAAACCTCTATGGGCTTCCAAATATCACTTTGCAAATTCCCCAAGAACAGTCTTAGCGAAAGGCTTCTTGAGGGGCAAGCTGTAACTCTGGGAGATGAATTAACAGAACACAAAGCAATTTCTCAGAAAGCTTCTTTCCGGTTTTTAACGGAAGATATTTACTTTTTCAACATAGCCCTCTATGGGCTTCCAAATATCACTTTGAAAATTCCACAAGGACAGTCTTAGCGAAAGGCTTATTGAGGGTAAAGCTGTCACTCTGTGAGATGAATTAACAGAACACAGAGCAGTTTCTCAGAAAGCTTCTTTCCAGTTTTTAACGGAAGATATTTCCTTTTCCACCATAGACCTCTATGGGCTTCCAAATATCACTGCGCAAATTCCACAAAAATAGATTTAGCGAAACGCTTCTTGAACGGAAACCTGTAACTCTGTGAGATGAATTAACAGAGCACAAAGCAGTTTCTCACAAAGCTTCTTTCCAGTTTTTAACGGAAGATATTTCCTTTTTCACCGTAGCCCTCTATGGACTTCCAAATATCACTTTGTAAATTCGACAAAAACAGTCTTCGCGAAAGTCTTCTATAGGCGAAAGCAGTAACTCTGTGAGATGAATTAACGGAACACAAACCATCTTCTCAAAAAGCTTCTTTTCAGTTTTTAACGGAAGATATTTCCTTTTTCACCATAGCCCTCTATGGGCTTCCAAATATCATTTTGCAAATTCCACAAGAACAGACTTAGCGAAAGGCTTCTTGAAAGAAAGCTGTAACTCTGTGAGATGAATTAACAGAACACAAATCAGTTTCTCAGAAAGCTTCTTTCCAGTTTTTAACGGAAGATATTTCCTTTTTCAATATAGCCCTCTATGGGCTTCCAAATATCACTTTGCAAATTCCACAAGAACAGTCTTAGCGAAAGATTTCTTGAAGGGAAGCTATAACTCTGTGAGATGAATTGACAGAACACAAACCACTTTCTCACAAAGCTTCTTTCCAGTTTTTATTTGTAGATATTTCCTTTTCCACCATAGCACTCTATGGGCTTCCAAATGTCACTTTGTTAATCCCACAAGAACAGTCTTAGCGAAAAGCTTTTTGAGGGAAAAGCTGTAACTCTCTGAGATGAATTAACCGAACACAAAGCAGTTTCTCAGAAAGCTTCTTTAAACTGTTTTACGGAAATTATTTCCTTTGTCACCATAGCCCTCCAAGGGCTTCCAAAAATCACTTTGCAGAATTCCACAAGAACAGTCTTAGCGAAAGGCTTCTGGAGGGATATGCTGTTACTCTGTGAGGTGAATTAACAGGACACAAAGCAGTTTCTCAGAAAGCTTCTTTTTAGATTTTATCTTAGGATATTTCCTTTTTCACCATAGCCCTCAATGGGCTTCCAAATATCACTTTGCAAATTCCACAAAAACAGTCTTATCGAAAGGCTTCCTGAGGGAAAAGCTGTAACTCTGTGAGATGAATTAACAGAACTCAAAGCAGTTTCTCAGAAATCTTCTTTCCAGTTTTTAACAAAATATATTTACTTTTACAGCATAACCCTCTACGGGACTCCAAATATCACTTTGTAAATTCCACAAGAACAGCCTTAGCGAAAGGCTTCTTGAGGGGAAAGTTGTGACTCTGTGAGATGTACTAACAGAACAAAAAGCGGTTTCTCAGAAAGCTTCTTTTCTTTTTCTAACTTAGGATATTTCCATTTTCACCAATGCCCTCTAGGGGCTTCCAAATATCACTTTGCAAATCGCACAAGAACAGTCCTACCGAAAGGCTTCTTGAGGTGAAAGCTGTAACTCGGTGAGATATACTAACAGAACACACGGCAGTTTCACAGAATGCTTCTTTCCAGTTTTTACCCGAAGATATTTCCTTTTTCACCATAGCCCTCTATGGGCTTCCAAATATCACTTTGTGAATTTCACAAGAAAGGTCCTAGTGAAGGGCTTCTTGAGGGGAAATCTGTATCTCTGTGAAATGAATTAACAGAACACAAAGCAGTTTCTCAGAAAGCTTCTTTTCATTTTTATTCTAAGGATATATCCTCTTTCATTATAGTCCTCTATGGGCTTCCAAATATCACTTTGCAATTTCCACAAGAAGAGTCCTGGATAAAGGCTTCTTGAGGTGAAAGATTTAACTTGGGGAGATGTATTAACAAAACACACGGTAGGTTCTCAAAAAACTTCTTTCCACTTTTTAACGGAAGATATTTCCTTTTTCATCATAGCCCTCTATGGGTTTTGAAATATCACTTTGCAAATTTCACAAGAATAGTGTTAGTGAACGGCTTCTTGAGGGGAAAGCTGAAACTCTGTGAGATGAACTAACAGAACAGAATACAGTTTCTCAGAGAGCTCCTTTTCGTTTTTAACGGAAGATATTTCCTTTTTCACCATAGCCCTCTATGGGCTTCCAAATATCACTTTGCAAATTCCACAAGAACAGTCTTAGCGAAAGGCTTCTTGAGGGGAAAGCTGTAAATCTGTGAGATGAATTAACAGAACACAAAGCAGTTTCTCAGAAAGCTTCTTTTCAGATTTTATCTTAGGATATTTCCTTTTTCACCATAACCCTCTATAGGCTTCCAATATCACTTTGCAAATTCCACAAAAACAGTCTTATCGAAAGGCTTCTTGAGGGAAAAGCTGTAACCCTGTGAGATGAATTAACAGAACTCAAAGCAGTTTCTCAGAAATCTTCTTTGTAGTTTTTAAAGAAAGATAATTTCTTTTTCACCATAGCCGTCTATGGCCTTCCAAATATCACTTGCAAATTCCTCCAGAACTGTCTTATCGAAAGGCTTCTTGAGGGGAAAGCTGTAACTCTGTGAGATGAATTAACAGAAACCAAGGCAGTTTCTCAGAAAGGTTCTTTCCAGTTTTTAATGGAAGATATTTCCTTTTTCACCATAGCCCTCTAAGTTCTTCCAAATATCGCTTTGCAAATTCCACAAGAACAGTCTTATGGAAAGGCTTCTTGAGAGGAAAGCTGTAACCCTGTGAAATGAAGTAACAGAACACAACGCAGTTTCTCTGAAAACCTCTTTCCAGTTTTTAACGGAAGATACTTCCTTTTCATCATAGCCCACTATGGGTTTCCAAATATCACCTTGCAAATTCCACAAGAACAGTCTTATCGAAAGACTTCTTGAGGGGAAAGCTGTAACTCTGTGAGATGAATTAACAGAACACAAAGCACTTTCTCAGAAAGCTTCTTTCCAGTTTTTACCTGAAAATATTCCCTTTTTAACCATAGCCCTCTAGGGGTTCCAAATATCACTTTGCAAATTCCACTAGAACAGTCTTAGCGAAAGGCTTCTTGAGGGGAAAGCTGTAACTCTGAGAGATGAATTAACAAAACACAAAGCAGTTTCTCTGAAAGCTTCTTTCCAGTTTTTAACTGAAGATATTTCCTTTTTCTCCATAGCCCTCTATGGGCTTCCAAATATCACTTTGCAAATTCCACAAGAACAGTCTTAGCGAAAGGCTTCTGGAGGGGAATCTGTAACTCTGTGAGATGAATTAACAGAACACAAAGCAGTTTCTGAATAAGCTTCTTTTCAGTTTTTATCTTAGGATATTTATTTTTTCACCATAGCCCTCTATTGGCTTCCAAATATCACTTTGAAAATTTCACAACAACAGTTTTAGCGAAAGGCTTCTAGAGGGGAGGGCTGTAACTCTGTGAGTTGAATTAACAGAACACAAAGCAGTTTCTCAGAAATATTTTTTCAAGTTCTTAATGGAAGAAATTTCCTTTTTCACCATAGTCCTCTGTGAGATGAATTAAAAGAACACAAAGCAGTTTCTCAAAAAGCTTTTTTCCAGTTTTTTTTTTTTTTTTTTCTTTTACGGCAATTTTTCGACAAGCCTTTTTTTTTTTTTAATTTATTAATTATTATTAAACTTCAAGTTGTAGGGTACATGTGCACAACGTGCAGGTTTGCTACATATGTATACTTGTGCCATGTTGGTGTGCTGCACCCATCAGCTCGTCATTTACATCAGGTATAACTCCCAATGCAATCCCTCCCCCCTCCCCCCTCCCCATGATAGGCCCCGGTGTGTGATATTCCCCTTCCCGAGTCCAAGAGATCTCATTGTTCAGTTCCCACCTACGAGTGAGAACATGCGGTGTTTGGTTTTCTGTTCTTGTGATAATTTGCTAAGAATGATGGTTTCCAGCTGCATCCATGTCCCTACAAAGGACACAAACTCATCCTTTTTTATGGCTGCATAGTATTCCATGGTGTATATGTGCCACATTTTCTTAATCCAATCTGTCACTGATGGACATTTGGGTTGATTCCAAGTCTTTGCTATTGTGAATAGTGCTGCAATAAACATACGTGTGCATGTGTCCTTATAGCAGCATAATTTGTAATCCTTTGGGTATATACCCAGTAATGGGATGGCTGGGTCATATGGTACATCTAGTTCTAGATCCTTGAGGAATCGCCATACTGTTTTCCATAATGGTTGAACTAGTTTACAATCCCACCAACAGTGTAAAAGTGTTCCTATTTCTCCACATCCTCTCCAGCACCTGTTGTTTCCTGACTTTTGAATGATCGCCATTCTAACTGGTGTGAGATGGTATCTCATTGTGGTTTTGATTTGCATTTCTCTGATGGCCAGTGATGATGAGCATGTTTTCATGTGTCTGTTGGCTGTATGAATGTCTTCTTTTGAGAAATGTCTGTTCATCTCCTTTGCCCACTTTTGGATGGGGTTGTTTGTTTTTTTCTTGTAAATTTGTTTGAGTTCTTTGTAGGTTCTGGATATTAGCCCTTTGTCAGATGAGTAGATTGCAAAAATTTGCTCCCATTCTGTAGGTTGCCTGCTCACTCTGATGGTAGTTTCTTTTGCTGTGCAGAAGCTCTTTAGTTTGATGAGATCCCATTTGTCAATTTTGGCTTTTGCTGCCGTTGCTTTTGGTGTTTTAGACATGAAGTCTTTGCCCATGCCTATGTCCTGAATGGTACTACCTAGGTTTTCCTCTAGGATTTTTATGGTATTAGATCTAACATTTAAGTCTCTAATCCATCTTGAATTAATTTTCGTATAAGGAGTAAGGAAAGGATCCAGTTTCAGCTTTCTACTTATGGCTAGCCAGTTTTCCCAGCACCATTTATTAAATAGGGAATCCTTTCCCCATTTCTTGTTTCTCTCAGGTTTGTAAAAGATCAGATGGCTGTGGATGTGTGGTATTATTTCTGAGGACTCTGTTCTGTTCCATTGGTCTATATCTCTGTTTTGGTACCAGTACCATGCTGTTTTGGTTACTGTAGCCTTGTAGTATAGTTTGAAGTCAGGTAGCGTGATGCCTCCAGCTTTGTTCTTTTGACTTAGGATTGTCTTGGAGATGCGGGCTCTTTTTTGGTTCCATATGAACTTTAAAGCAGTTTTTTCCAATTCTGTGAAGAAGTTCATTGGTAGCTTGATGGGGATGGCATTGAATCTATAAATTACCTTGGGCAGTATGGCCATTTTCATGATATTGATTCTTCCTATCCATGAGCATGGTATGTTCTTCCATTTGTTTGTGAGACTTAGGCTCCCATACAATAATAATGGGAGACTTCAACACTCCACTGTCAACATTAGACAGATCAACGAGACAGAAAGTTAACAAGGATATCCAGGAATTGAACTCATCTCTGCAGCAAGCAGACCTAATAGACATCTATAGAACTCTCCACCCCAAATCAACAGAATATACATTCTTCTCAGCACCACATCGTACTTACTCCAAAATTGACCACGTAATTGGAAGTAAAGCACTCCTCAGCAAATTTACAAGAACAGAAATTATAACAAACTGTCTCTCAGACCACAGTGCAATCAAATTAGAACTCAGGACTAAGAAACTCAATCAAAACCGCTCAACTACATGGAAACTGAACAACCTGCTCCTGAATGACTACTGGGTACTTAACGAAATGAAGGCAGAAATAAAGATGTTCTTTGAAACCAATGAGAACAAAGATACAACATACCAGAATCTCTGGGACACATTTAAAGCAGTGTGTAGAGGGAAATTTATAGCACTAAATGCCCACAAGAGAAAGCAGGAAAGATCTAAAATTGACACTCTAACATCGCAATTAAAAGAACTAGAGAAGCAAGAGCAAACACATTCGAAAGCTAGCAGAAGGCAAGAAATAACTAAGATCAGAGCAGAACTGAAGGAGATAGAGACACAAAAAACCCTCCAAAAAATCAATGAATCCAGGAGTTGGTTTTTTGAAAAGATCAACAAAATTGACAGACCACTAGCAAGACTAATAAAGAAGAAAAGAGAGAAGAATCAAATCGACGCAATTAAAAATGATAAAGGGGATATCACCACCGACCCCACAGAAATACAAACTACCATCAGAGAATACTATAAACACCTCTACGCAAATAAACTGGAAAATCTAGAAGAAATGGATTATTTCCTGGACACTTACACTCTTCCAAGACTAAACCAGGAAGAAGTTGAATCCCTGAATAGACCAATAGTAGGCTCTGAAATTGAGGCAATAATTAATAGCCTACCAACCAAAAAAAGTCCAGGACCAGAAGGATTCACAGCTGAATTCCACCACAGGTACAAGGAGGAGCTGGTACCATTCCTTCTGAAACTATTCCAATCAATAGAAAAAGAGGGAATCCTCCCTAACTCATTTTATGAGGCCAACATCATCCTGATACCAAAGCCTGGCAGAGACACAACAAAAAAAGAGAATTTTAGACCAATATCCCTGATGAACATTGATGCTAAAATCCTCAATAAAATACTGGCAAACCGGATTCAGCAGCACATCAAAAAGCTTATCCACCATGATCAAGTGGGCTTCATCCCTGGGATGCAAGGCTGGTTCAACATTTGCAAATCAATAAACATAATCCAGCATATAAACAGAACCAAAGACAAGAACCACATCATTATCTCAATCGATGCAGAAAAGGCTTTTGACAAAATTCAACAGCCCTTCATGCTAAAAACGCTCAATAAATTCGGTATTGATGGAACGTACCTCAAAATCATAAGAGCTATTTATGACAAACCCACAGCCAATATCATACTGAATGGGCAAAAACTGGAAAAATTCCCTTTGAAAACTGGCACAAGACAGGGATGCCCTCTCTCACCACTCCTATTCAACATAGTGTTGGAAGTTCTGGCTAGGGCAATCAGGCAAGAGAAAGAAATCAAGGGGTTTCAGTTAGGAAAAGAAGAAGTCAAATTGTCCCTGTTTGCAGACGACATGATTGTATATTTAGAAAACCCCATTGTCTCAGCCCAAAATCTCCTTAAGCTGATAAGCAACTTCAGCAAAGTCTCAGGATACAAAATTAATGTGCAAAAATCACAAGCATTCTTATACACCAGTGACAGTCAAACAGAGAGCCAAATCAGGAATGAACTTCCATTCACAATTGCTTCAAAGAGAATAAAATACCTAGGAATCCAACTTACAAGGGATGTAAAGGACCTCTTCAAGGATAACTACAAACCACTGCTCAGTGAAATCAAAGAGGACACAAACAAATGGAAGAACTTTTTTCCAGTTTTTAACGAAAGATAATTCCTTTTTCACCATAGACCTCTACGGGCTTCCAAATATCACTTTGCAAGTTCCACAAGAACAATCTAAGCGAAAGGCTTCTTGAGGGGAAAGCTGTAACGCTGTGAGAAAAATTAACCGAACACGAAGCAGTTTCTCAGAAAGCTTCTTTCCAGTTTTTAACTGAAGATATTTCCTTTTTCACCAGAGCCCTCTATGGACTTCCAAATATCACTTTGAAAATTCCAGAAGAACAGTCTTACCGAAAGGCTTCTTTAGGGAAAAGCTGTAACTCTGTGAGGTGAAGTAACAGAACAAAAAGCTGTTCTGCAGAAAGCATCTTTTCAGTTTTTAACGGAAGATATTTCCTTTTTCAACTTAGCCATCTATTGGCTTCCAAATATCACTTTGAAAATTCCACAAGAACAGTCTTAGGGAAAGGCTTCTTGAGGGGAAAGCTGTAACTCTGTGAGATGAGTTAACAGAACACAAAGCAGTTTCTCTGAAAGCCTTTTTCCACTTTTTAACGTAAGATACTTACTTTTTCACCATAGCCCTCGATGGGCTCCAAATATCACTTAGAAAATACCACAAGAACAGTCTTAGGGAGTGTCTTCTTGAGGGGAAAGATGTAACTTTGTGAGATGAATTAACAGAACACAAAGCAGTTTCTCAGAAAACTTCTATACAGTTTTTAACTGAAGATATTCCCTTTTTCACCATAGCCCTGTAAGGGCTTAAAAATATCACTCTGCATATTCCACAAGAACAGTCTTAGGGAAAGGCTTCTTGAGGGGAAAGCTGTAACTCTGTGAGATGAATTAACAGAACACAAACCATTTTCTCAGAAATATTCTTTCCAATTTTTAACGGAAGCTATTTCCTTTTTCACCATAGCACCCTATGGGCTTCCAAATATCACTTTGCAAATTCCACAAGAACAGTCTTAGCGAAAGGCTTCTGTAGGGGAAAACTCTAAGTCTGTGACATGAATTAACAGAGCACAAAGTAGTTTGTAAGAAAGATTCTTTTCAGTTTTTGTCTTAGGATATTTCTTTTTTCACCATAGCCCTGTTTGGGCTTCTAAGTATCCCTTTCCAATTTCCACAAAAAGTGTCTTAAGGAAAGACTTCTTGAGGGGAAAGGTGTAACTCTGTGAGGTGAATTAAGAGAACACAAAGGAGTTTCTCAGTATGCCTCTTTCTAGTTTTTAAAGGAAGATATTTCCTTTTTCACCATAGCCCCCTATGGGCTTCCAAATATCACTTTGCAAATTCCACAAAAATTGTCTTAAGGAAGGGCTACTTGAGAGGAAAGCTGTAACGCTGTGAGATGAAATAACAGAACACAAAGCAGTTTATCAGAAAGCTTCTTTCCAGTTTTTAACGGAAGATACTTCTTTCTTCATCATAGCCCTCTATGGTCTTCCAAATATCGCTTTGCAAATTCCATAAGAACAGTCTTAGCGAAAGGCTTCTTGAGCGGAAAGCTGTAACTCTGTGAGATGAATTACCAGAACACAAAGCAGTTTCTCAGAAAACTTCTTTTAAGTTTTTATCTTAGGATATTTCCTTTTCCACCATAAAGCTCTATGGGCTTCCAAATATCACTTTGCAAATTTCACAAGAACAGTCTTAGCAAAAGTGTCCTGGAGGGGAAAGCTGTAAATTTGTAAGATGAATTAACTGAGTACAAAATAATTTTTCAGAAAGCTTCTTTTCAGTTTTTGTCTTAGGATATTTCCTTTTTCACCATAGCCCTCTATGGGATACTAAGTATCACTATCCAATTTCCACAAAATCAGTTTTAGCGAAAGGCTTCTTGAAGGGAAAGCTGTAACTCTGTGAGATGAACTAACAGAATACAAAGCAGTTTCTCAGAAAGCTTCTTTCCAGTTTTTAACGGAAGGTATTTCCTTTTCCACCATAGCCCTTTAAGGGCTTCCAAATATCACTTTGAAAATTCCTCCAGAACTGTCTTATCGAAAGGCTTCTTGAGGAGAAAGCTCTAAATCTGTGAGATGAATTAGCAGAACACAACGTAGTTTCTCAGAAAGTTTCTTTCAAGTTTTTAACTGAAGATATTTCCTTTTTCACCATAGCCCTCTATGGGCTTCCAAATATCACTTTGCAAATTCCACAAGAACAGTCTTAGCAAAAGGAATCTTGAGGGAAAGCTGTAACTCTGTCAGATGAATTAACTTAAAACAACGCTGTTTCTCTGAAAGCTACTTTCCAATTTTCAACTGAAGGTATTCCCTTTTTCACCATAGCCCTCTATGGGCTTCCAAATATCACTTTGCAAATTCCACAAGAACAGTGTCAGTGAAAGGCTTCTTGAGGGGAAAGCTGTAACTGTGTGAGATGAATTAAAAGAACACAAACCAGTTTCTCAGAAATATTATTTCCAATTTTTAACGGAAGATATTTCCTTTTTCACCATAGCACTCTACGGCCTCCAAATATCACTTTGCAAATTCCACAAGAACAGTCTTAGCGAAAGGCTTCTGCAGGGGAAAGCTCTAAGTCTGTGACATGAATTAACAGAGCACAAAGTAGTTTGTAAGAAAGATTCTTTTCAGTTTTTGTCTTAGGATATTTCTTTTTTCACCATGGCCCTCTATGGGCTGCTAAGTATCCCTTTCCATTTTCCACAAAAACTGACTTAAGGAAAGGCTTCTTGAGTAGAAAGGTGTAACTCTGTGAGTTGAATTAAGAAAACACAAAGGAGTTTCTCAGAATGCCTCTTTCCAGCTTTTAACGGAAGATTTTTCCTTTTTCACCGTAGCACTCTATGGGCTTCCAAATATCACTTTGCAAATTCCACAAAAACTGTCTTAGAGAAAGACTACTTGAGAGGAAAGCTGTAACTCTGTGAGATGAAATAACAGAACACAAAGCAGTTTCTCAGAAAGCCTCTTTCCAGTTTTTAACGTAAGATATTTCCTTTTTCACCGTAGCCCTCTATGGTCTTCCAGATATCACATTGCAATTTCCATAAGAACAGACTTAGCGAAAGGCTTCTTGAGCGAAAAACTGTAACTGTGTGAGATGAATTAACAGAACACAAAGCAGTTTCTCAGAAAGCTTCTTTTAAGTTTTTATCATAGGATATTTCCTTTTCCACCATAGAGCGCTATGGGCTTCCAAATATCACTTTGCAAATTCCACAAGAACTGTCTTAGCGAAAGGGTCCTGGAGGGGAAAGCTGTAAATCTGTGAGATGAATTAACAGAACACAAAGCAGTTTCTCAGAAAGCTTCTATCCAGTTTTTAACGGAAGATATGTCCTTTTTCACCATAGCCCTCTATGGGCTTCCAAATATCACTTTGCAAATTCCACAAGAGCAGTCTTATCAAAAGGCTTCTTGAGGGGAAAGCTGTAACTCTGTGAGATGAATTAAAGAACACAAAGCAGTTCTCAGAAAGCTTTTTTCCAATCTTTAAAGGAAGATATTTCCTTTTTCACAATAGTCGTCTATGGCCTTCCAAATATCACTTCCAAATTCCTCCACAACTGTCTTATCGAAAGGCTTCTTGAGGGGAAAGCTGTAACTCTGTGAGATGAATTAACAATACAGAAGACAGTTTCTCAGAATGCTTCTTTCAAGTTTTTAACTGAAGATATTTCCTTTTTCACCATAGCCTTCTATGAGCTTCCAAATATCACTTTGAAAATTCCACAAGAACAGTCTTAGCGAAAGGCTTCTTGAGGGGAAATCTGAAATTGTGAGATGAAACAACAGAACACAACGCACTTTCGCAGAAAGCTTCTTTCAAGTTTTTAACTGAAGATATTTCCTTTTTCACCATAGCCCTCTATGGGCTTCCATATATCACTTTGCAAATTCCACAAGAACAGTCTTAGCTAAAGGCTTCTTGAGAGGAAGGCTGTAACTCTGTGAGCTGAATTAACAAAACACAAAGCACTTTCTCAGAAAGCTTCTTTCCAGTTTTTAAGGGAAGATATTTCCTTTTACAACATAGCTCTCTAGGAGATCCAAATATCACTTTGCAAATTCCACTAGAACAGTTTTATCGAAAGGCTTCTTGAGGGGAAATCTGTAACTCTGGACACGAATTAACAGAACACAAAGCACTTCCTCAGAAAGCTTCCTTCCAGTTTTTAAAGGATGATATTTCCTTTTTCACCATAGCACTCTATGGGCTTCCAAATATCACTTTGTAAAATCCACAAGAACAGCCTTATAAAAAGGCTTCTTGAGATGAAAGCTGTAACTCTGTGAGATGCATTAACAGAACACAAAGTAGTTTCTCAGAAAGCTTCTTTGCAGTTCTTATCTTAGGATATTTCCTTTTTCACCATAGCCCTATACGGCTTCCTAATATCACTTTGCAAATTCCTCAAGAACTGTCTAAGCGAATGGCTTCTTGAGGGGAAAGCTGTAACTCTGTGAGATGAAATAACAGAACACAAAACAGTTTTTCAGAAATCTTCTTTGCAGTTATTAACTGAAGATATTTCTTTTTTCACCATAGCCCTCTATGGGCTTCCAAATATCACTTTGAAAATTTCACAAGAAATCTCTTAGTGAACGGCTTCTTGAGGGGAAAGCTGTAACTCTATTGGATGAATTAAGAGAACACAAAGCAGTTTATCAGAAAGCTTCTTTCCAGTTTTTAACGGAAGATATTTCCTTTTTCACTATAGTCCCCTAAGGGCTTCCAATATCACTTTGAAAATTCCACAAGAACAGTCTTAGCGAAAGGCTTCTGGAAGGGAAAGCTGTAAGTCTGTGAGATGAATTAACAGAACACAAAGCAGTTTCTCAGAAAGCTTCTTTGCAGTGTTTAACGGAAGATATTTCCTTTTTCACCATAGCCCTCTATGGACTTCCAAATATCACTTTGCAAATTCCACAAGAACAGTCTTAGCGAATGGCTTCTTGAGGGGAAAGCTGTAACACTGTGAGATGAATTAACAGAACACAAAGCAGTTTCTCAGAAACCTTCTTTCCAATTTTTAACGGAAGATAATTCCTTTTTCACCATAACCCACCATGGGCTTCCAAATATCACTTTGCAAATTCCACAAGATCAGTCTTAGCGAAAGACTTCTTGAAGGGAAAGCTGTAACCCTGTGAGATGAATTAACAGAACACAAAGCAGTTTCTTAAAAAGCTTCTTTGCAGTTTTTATCTTAGGATATTTCCTTTATCACGATAGCACGCTTTGGGCTTTCAAATATTACTTTTAAAATTTCACAAGAATCCTCTTAGTGAACGGCTTCTTGAGGTTAAAGCTGTAACTCTGTTGGATGAATTAACAGAACACAAAGAACTTTTCCAAAGCTTCTTTTCAGTTTTTATCTTAGAATATTTCCTTTTTCATCCTTGCCCTCTATGGGCTTCCAAATATCACTTTGCACATTCCACAAGAATAATGTCTGCAACTGGTTTCTTGAGGAGAAATCTGTACCTCTGTGAGATGAATTAACAGAACACAAAGTAGTTTCTCCGAATGCTTCTTTTCAGTTTTTATCTTAGGATATTTCCTTTTTAACCTTAGCCCTTCATGGGCTTGAAAATATCACTATGAAAATTCCACAAGAACAGTCTTAGCGAAAGGCTTCTTGAGGGGAAAGCAGTAACTGTGAGATGAATTAATCGAACACAAAGCAGTTTCTCAGAAAGCTTCTTTCCAGTTTTTAAGGGAAGATTTTCCTTTTTCACCATAACCCTCTATGGGCTTCCAAATATCACTTTACAAATTCCACAAGAAGAGTCTCAGCGAAAGGCTTCTTGAGAGGAACGCAGTAACTCTGTGAGATGAATTAACAGAACACAAAGCAATTTCTCAGAAAGCTTCTTTCCAGTTTTTAACGGAAGATATTTCCTTTTTCACCATAGCCCTCTATGGGCTTCCAAGTATCACCTTGAAAATTCCACAAGAACAGTTTTAGCGAATGGCTTCTTGAGGGGAAAGCTGTAACTCTGTGAGATGAATTAACAGAACAGAAAGCAGTTTCTCAGAAACCTTCTTTGCAGTTTTTAACTGAATATATTTCCTTTTTCACCACAGCCCTATATGGGCTACAAAATATCTTTTTTCAAATTTCACAAGAACAGTATAGTGAACGACCTCTTGAGGGGAAAGCTGTACCTCTGTGAGATGAATTAGCAGAACACAAACCAGTTTCTCAGGAAGCTTCCTTCCAGTTTTTAATGGAAGATATTTCCTTTTTCACCATAGCCCGCTAAGGGTTTCCAAATATCACTTTGCAAATACCACAGGAACAGTCTTAGCAAATGGCTTCTGGAGCGGAAGTCTGTAACTCTGTGAGATGAATTAACAGAACACAAAGCAGTTTCTCAGAAAGCTTCTTTTCAGTTTTTATCTTAGGATATTTCCTTTATCACGGTAGACCTCTATGGTCTTCCAAATATCACTTTGAAAATTCCACAAGAACATTCTCAGCGAAAGGGTTCTTGAGGGGAAAGCTGTAACTCTTTGAGATGAATTAACAGAAAACAAAGCAGTTTCTCAGAAAGCTACTTTTCATTTTTTATCTTAGGATATTTCCTTTTTCACCATAGCCCTCTATGGGCTTCCAAATATTGTTAGAATATTTCAAAAAAACAGTCTTAGTTAACGGTTTCTTGAGAAGAAAGCTGTAACTCTGTGAGATGTATTAACAGAACACAAAGCAGTTTCTCAGAAACCTTCTTTCCACTTTTTAAGGGAAGATATTTCATTTTCACCGTAACCCTCTATGGGCTTCCAAGTATCACTTTGCGAATTCCACAAGAACAGTCTAAGCGAAATGCTTCTTGAGGGGAAAGCTGTAACTCTGTGAGATGAATTATCGCAACACAAAGCATTTTCTCAGAAAGCTTCTTTCCAGTTTTTAACAGAAGATATTTCCTTTTTCACCATAGCCTTCTATGGGCTTCCAAATGCCACTTTGCAAATTCCAGAAGAACAGTCTTAGCGAATGGCTTCTTGTGGGGAAAACTGTAACTGTGTGAGATGAATTAACAGAACAAAGAGCAGTTTCTCAAAAGCGTCTTTTCAGTTTTTAACTGAAGATAATTCCTTTTTCACCCTAGCCCTCTATGAGCTTCCAAATATCACTTTGCAAATTCCACAAGAAAAGTATTAGCGAAAGGCTTCTTGACGGGAAAGCTGTAACTCTGTGAGATGAATTAACAGAACACAAAGCAGCTTCTCAGAAAGCTTCTTTCCAGTTTTTAACTGAAGATATTTCCTTTTTCACCATAGCCCTCTATGGGCTTCCAAATATCACTTTGCAAGTTACACAAGAACACTCTTAGCAAAAAGGTTCTTGAAGGGAAAGCAGTAACGCTGTGAGATGAATTAACAGAACACAAAGCAATTTCTCAGATACCTTCTTTTTAGTATTTTTCATAGGATATTTCCTTTTTCAGCATAGCTTTCTATGGGCTTCCAAATATGACTTTGCAAATTCCACACGAACAGTCTTAGCGAAAGGCTTCTTGAGGGGAAAGCTGTAACTCTGTGAGATGAATTAACAGAACACAAAGCAGTTTCTCAGAAAACTTCTTTCCAGTTTTTAACGGAAGATATTTCCTTTTTCACCATAACACTCAATGGGCTTCCAAATATCTCTTTGCAAATTTCACAAGAACAGTCTTAGTGAACGGAATCTTGAAGGCAAAGCTGTAACTCTGTGAGACGAATTAACGGAACACAAAGCAGTTTCTGAGAAAGCTTCTTTTCAGTTGTTATCTTAGGATATTTCCTTTTTCTCCGTAGCCCTCTATGGGCTTACAAATATGACTTTGCAAATTCCACAAGAACAGTCTTAGCGAAAGGCTTCTAGAGTGCAAAGTTGTAACGCTAAGGGAAGAATTAACAGAACACAAAGCAGTTTCGCAGAAATCTTCTTTACAGTTTTTAACGGAAGATATTTCCTTTTTCATCACAGTTATCTATGGGCTTCCAAATATCACTTTGCAAATTCCACAATAACAGTCTTAGCGACCGACTTATTAAGGGGAAAGATGTAACTCTGTGAGATGAATTAACAGAACACAAAGCAGTTTCTCAGAAAGCTTCTTTCCAGTTATTAATAGAAGATATTTCCTTTTCCATCATAGCTATTTATGGGTTTCCAAATATCATTTCGCAAATTCCACAAGAACAGTCTTACCTAAAGGCATCTTGAGGGGAAAGCTGTAACTCTGTGAAATGAATTAACAGAACACAAAGCAGTTTCCCAGAAAGCTTCTCTCCAGTTTTTAACTGAAGATATGTCCTTTTTCACCATAGCCCGCTATGGTCTTCCAAATATCACTTTCCAAAATCCACCAGAGCTGCCTTAGCGAAAGGCTTCTTGAAGGGAAATCTGTAACTCTGTGAGATGAATTAACAGAACACAAAGCAGTTTTTCAGAAAGCTTCTTTCCAGTTTTTAACGGAAGTTATTTCCTTTTTCACCATAGCCCTCTGTGGTCTTCCAAATATCACTTTGGAAATTCTACAAGAACAGACTTAGCGAAAGGCTTCTTGAAGGGAAAGCTGTAACTCTGTGAGATAAATTAACAGAACACAAAGCAGTTTCTCAGAAAGCTTCTTTTCACTTTTTATCTTAGAATATTTCCTTTTTCAAGATAGCTTTTTTTGGGCTTCCAAATATCAATTTGCAAATTCCACAAGAACAGTTTTAGTGTATGGCTTCTGGAAGTGAAATCTGTAACTCTGTGAGATGAATTAACAGAACACAAAGCAGTTTCTCAGAAGTTTCTTTCCAGTATTTAACGGAAGATATTTCTTTTATCACCGTAGCCTTCTATGGGCTTCCAAATATCACTTTGCAAATTCCACAAGAAGAGTCTTAGCGAAAGGCTTCTTGAAGGAAAGCTGTAGCACTGTGAGATGAATTAAAAGAACACAAAGCAGTTTTTCAGAAAGCTTCTTTCCAGTTTTAACCTGAAGATATTTCCTTTTTCACCATAGCCCTCAATGGGCTTCCAAATATCACTTTGCAAATCCCACAAGAACAGACTTAGCGAAAGTCTTCTTGTGGGAAAAGCTGTAACTCAGTGAGATGTATTAACAGAACACACGGCAGTATCTCAGAAAGCTTCTTTCCAGTTTTTAACATAGGATATTTCCTTTTTCACCGTAGCCCTCTATGGGCTTCTAAATATCACTTTTGAAATTTCACAAGAACAGTCTTAGTGCACGACTTCTTGAGGGGAAAGCTGTAACCCTGTGAAATGAACTAACAGAACACAAAGCAGTTTCTCAGAAAGCTTCTTTATCTTAGGATATTTCCTTTTTCACCATAGCCCTCTATGGGTTACAAATATCACTTTGCAAATGCCACAAGAACATTCTTAGCGAAAGGACTCTTGACGGAAAAGCTGAAACACTGTGAGTTGAATAAACAGAACACAAAGCAGTTTCTCCGAAAGCTTCTTTTCAGTTTTTATCTTAGAATATTTCCTTTTCCCCATAGCCCTCTCTGGGCGTCAAAATATCACTTTGCGAATTCCACAAGAAAAGTCTTAGTGAAAAGCATCTTTAGGGGTAGCTGTAACTCTGTGAAATGTATTAATAGAACACAAAGCAGTTTCTCAGAAAGCTTCTTTCCAGTTTTTAACAGAAGATATTTCCTTTTTCATCTTAGCCCTCTATGGGCTTCCAAATATGACTTTGAATATCCCACAATAACATTCTTACCGAAGGCTTCTTGTGGGGAAAGCTGAAACTCGGTCAGATGTATACTTATCAGAACACTCGGCAGTTTCTCAGAAAGCTTCTTTTCAGTTTTTAACTGAATATATTTCCTTTTTCATCATAGCCCTCTATGAGCTTCCAAATATCACTTTGAAATTCCACAGGAACAGTCTTAGCGAAAGGCTTCTGGAAGGGAAATCTGTAACTCTGTGAGATGAATTAACAGAACACAAAGCAGTTTCTATGAAAGCTTCTTTTCAGTTTTTATCTTAGGATATTTCCTTTTTCACCATAGCCCTGAATGGGCCTCAAAATATCACTTTGCAAATTCCAAAACAGCAGTCTTAGCGAAACGTTTCTGGAGCGGAAAGCTGTAACTCTCTGAGACGAATTAACAGAACACAAAGCAGTTTCTCAGAAAGATTCTTTCCAGTTTTTAACGGAAGATATTTCATTTTTCACCATAGCCCTCCATGGGCTTCCAAATATCACTTTGGAAATGCCAAAAGAACAGTCTTAGCAAAAGGCTTCTTGAGGCGAAAGCTGTAACTCTGTGAGATAAATTAACAGAACACAAAGCAGTTTCTCAGAAAACTTCTTTCCAGTTTTTAACTGAAGATATTTTCTTTTTCACCATAGCCCTCAAAGGGCTTCCAAATATCACTTTGCACATCCCACAAGAACAGTCTCAGCGAAAGGCTTCTACAGGGGAAAGCTGCAACTCTGTGAGATGAATTAACAGAACACAAAGCAGTTTCTCAGAAAGCTTCCTTCCAGTTTTTAATGGAAGATATTTCCTTTTTAACCAAAGCCCTGTATGGGCGTCCAAATATCACTTTGCAAATTCCACAGCAACAGCCTTAGCGAAAGTCTTCTTGAGGGGAATGCTGTAACTCTGTGAGTTAAATTGACAGAACACAAAGCAGTTTTTCAGAAAGCTTCTTTTCAGTTTTTATCTTAGGCCATTTCCTTTTTCACCATAGCCCTCTAGGGGCTTCCAAATATCACATTGCAAATTCCACAAGAACAATCTTAGTTAATGGCTTCTTGAGGGGAAAGCTGTAACGTTGTCAGATGATTTAACAGAACACAAAACAGTTTCTCAGAAAGCTTCTTTCCAGTTTTTAACGGAAAATATTTCCTATTTCACCATAGCCATCCATGGGCTTCCAAATTACACTTTGCAAATTCAACAAGAACAGTCTTAGTGAAAGGCTTCTGGAGGGATAAACTGTAACTCTGTGAGATGAATTAACAGAACACAAAGCAGTTTCTCAGAAAGATTCTTTTTAGTTTTTATCTTAGGATATATCCTTTTTCAGCAAAGCCCTCAATGGGCTTCCAAATATCACTTTGCAAAATCCACAAAAACAGTCTTATCGAAAGGCTTCTTGAGGGAAAAGCTGTAACTCTGTGAGATGAATTAACAGAACACAAAGCAGTTTCTCAGAAAATTTCTTTGTAGTTTTTAATGGAAGATATTTCCTTTTTCACCGTAGCCCTCTATGGACTTCCAACTATCACCTTGCGAATTCCACAGGAACAGTCTTAGTGAACGGCTTCTTGACGGGACAGCTGTAACTCTGTGAGATGAATTAAGAGAACACAATGCAGTTTCTCAGAAAGCTTCTTTATGGTTTTTATCTTAGGATATTTCCTTTTTCGCCATAACCCTGTATGGGCTTCCAAATATCACTTTGTAAATTCCTCAAGAACAGCCTTAGCGAAAGGCTTCTGTAGGGGAAAGCTGTAACTCTGTGAAATGAAATAAGAGAACACAAAGCAGTTTCTCAGAACGCTTCTTTCCAGTTTTTAACTGAAG
Organism: Chlorocebus sabaeus; assembly: GCF_047675955.1. NCBI lineage: Eukaryota > Metazoa > Chordata > Mammalia > Primates > Cercopithecidae > Chlorocebus > Chlorocebus sabaeus. The sequence goes on along the minus strand of NW_027327046.1, from coordinate 251,026 downwards.
ATATTTCCTTTTTAACGAAAGCTCTCTATGGGCTTCCAAATATCACTTTGCCAATTCCAGAAGAACAGTGTTAGCGAAAGGCTTCTTGAGGGGAAAGTTGTAACACTGTGAGATGAATTAACAGAACACAAAGCAGTTTCTCAGAAAGCTTCTTTCCAGTTTTTAACGGAAGATATTACCTTTTTCACCATAGGCCTCTGTGGGATTCGAAATATCACTCTGCAAATTCCACAACAACAGTCTTAGGGAAAGGCTTCTTGAGGGGAAAGGTGTAACTCTGTGATATGAATTAACAGAACAAAAAGCCGTTTCTCTGAAAGCTTCTTTTCGGTTTTTATCTTAGGATATTTACTTTTTCACCATAGCCCTCATTGGGCTTCCAAATATCAAATTTTAAAGTCCACTTGTACAGTCTTAGCGAAAGGCTTCTTGAGATGAAGCTGTAACACTGTGAGATGAATTAACAGAACACGAAGATGTTTCTCAGAAAGCTTCTTTTCAGTTTTTATCTTAGGATATTTCCTTTGTCACCAGAGCCCTCTATGGGCTTCCAAACAACACTTTGCAAATTCCACAAGAGCAGTCTTATCAAAAGGCTTCTTGAGGGCAAAGCTGTAACTCTGTGAGATGTATTAACCAAACACAAAGCAGTCTCTCAAAAAAGCTTCTTTTCAGTTTTTATCTTAAGATATTGCTTTTTTCACAATAGCCCTCTATGGACTTCCGAATATCACTTCGCAAATTCCACAAGAACACTGTTCGCGAAGGGTTTCTTGAGGGGAAAGCTGAAACTCTGTGAGATGAATTAACAGAACACAAAGCAGTTTCTCAGAAAACTTCTTTCCAGAATTTTTCTTAGGATATTTCCTTTTTCACCATAGCCCTCTATGGGCTTCCAAATATCACTTTGCAAATTACACAAGAACAGTCTTAGGAAAAGGTTTCTTGAGGGGGTAGCTGTAACACAGTGAGAAGAATTAACAGAACACAAAGCAGTTTCTCAGACAGCTTCTTTCCAGTTTTTAACGGAAGATATTTCCTTTTTCACAATAGCCCTCTATGGGCTTCCAACTATCACTTTGCAAATTCCACAAGAACAGCCTTAGCGAAAGGCTTTATGAACGGAAAGCTGTAACTCTGTGAGATGAATTAACAGAACACAAAGCAGTTTTTCAGAAGGCTTCTTTCCATTTTTTAACGCAAGATATTTCCTATTCACCATAGCCCTACATGGGCTTCCAAATATCACTTTGCAAATTCCACAAGAACAGTCTTAGCGAAAGGCTTCTTGAGGGAAAATCTGTAACTCTGTGAGATGAATTAACAGAACACAAAGCAGTTTCTCAGAAAGCTTCTTTCCAGTTTTGAACGGAAGATATTTCCTTTTTCACCATACCCCTCTATGGGCTTCCTAATATCACTTTTGAAATTCCCCAAGAAGAGTCTTATGGAAAGGCTTCTTGTTGGGAAAGGTGTAACTCTGTGAGATGAATTAACAGAACACAAAGCAGTTTCTCAGACAGATTCTTTCCAGTGTTTAAAGGGAGATATTTACTTTTTCACCATAGCCCTCTATGGGCTTCCAAATATCACTTTGCAAATTCCACAAGAACAGACTTACCGAAAGGCGTCTTGAAGGGAAAGGCCCTCTATGGGCTTCCAATTATCACTTTGCAAATTCCTCAAGAACCGTCTTAGCGAAAGGTTTCTGGAGGGGAAAGCTGTAACTCTGTGAGATGAATTAACAGAAGAGAAAGCAGTTTCTCAGAACGCTTCTTTCCAGTTTTTAACGGAAGATATTTCCTTTTTCGCCATAGCCCTCTCTGGGCTTCCAAATATCACTTTGTAAATTCCACAAGAACCGTCTTAGCGAAAGGCTTCTTGAGGGGAAAGCTGTAACTCTGTGAGATGAATTTACAGACACGAAGCAGTTTCTCAGAAATCTTCTTTCCAGTTTTTACCTTAGGATATTTCCTTTTTCACCATAGCCATCTAAGGGCTTCCAAATATCACTCTGCAAATACCACAAGAACAGTCTTAGCGAAAGGCTTCTTGAGGGGAAATCTGTAACTCTGTGAGAAGAATTAACAGAACAAAAAGCAGTTTCTCAGAAATTTCTTTCCAGTTTTTAACGGAAGATATTTCATTTTTCACCATAGCCCTGTATGGACTTCCAAATATCACTTTGCAAATTTCACAAGAACAGTCTTAACAAAAGACAACTTGAGGGGAATGCTGTAACTATGTGAGATGAATAAACAGAATATAAAGCTGTTTCTCAGAACGCTTCTTTTCAGTTTTTAATGGAAAATATTTCCTTGTTTACCATAGCCCTCTATGGACTTCCAAATATCACTTTACACATTCCACAACAACAGTCTTAGCGAAAGTCTTTTTGAGGGGAGAGATGTAGCACTTTGAAATAAATTAACAGAACACTAAACAGCTTCTCAGAAAGCTTCTTTTCAGTTTTTATCTTAGGATATTTCCTTTTTCTCCAGAGCCCTCTAAGGGATTCCAAATATCACTTTGCAAATTCCACAAGAACAGTCTTAGAGAAAGATTCTTGAGGGGGAAGCTGTAACTCAGTGAGATGAATCAACAGAACACAAAGCAGTTTCTCAGAATGCTTCTTTTCTGTTTTTATCTTAGGATATTTCCTTTTTCACCATAGACCACTAAGGACTTCCAAATATCACTTTGCAAATTCCAGAAGAATAGTCTTAACGAAAGGCTTCTTGAAGGGAAAGCTGTAATTCTGTGAGAAGAATCACCAGAACACAAAGCAGTTTCTCAGAAAGCTTCTTTCCAGTTTTTAAGGGAAGATATTCACTTTTTCACATTAGCCCTCATTGGGCTTCCAAATATCACTTTCCAAATTCCACAAGAACAGCCTTAGCAAAAAGCTTCTTGAAGGGAAAGCTGTAACTCTGTGAGATAAATTAACAGAACACGAAGCAGTTTCTCAGAAAGCTTCTTTACAATTTTTAACGGAACATATTCCCTTTTTCACCGTAGCCCTCTATGGGCTTTCAAATACCACTTTCCAAATTCCACAAGAACAGTCTTAGCGAAAGGCTTCTTGAGGGGAATACTGTAACTCTGTGAGATAAATTAACAGAACACAAAGCAGTTTCTCAGAAAGCCTCTTTCCATTTTTTAACGGAAGATATTTCTTTTTTCACCATAGCCCTCTAAGGCCATCCATATATCAGTTTCCATATTCCACAAGAACAGTCTTAGCGAAAGGCTTCTTGAGGGGAAAGCAGTAACCCTCTGAGATGAATTAACAGAACACAAAGCAGTTTCTCAGAAAGCTTCTTTCCAGTTTTTAACGGAAGATATTTCCTTTTTCACCATAGGCCTCTATTGGCTTCCAAATATCACTTTGCCAATTCCAGAAGAAGAGCCTTTGCGAAAGGCTTCTTGAAGGGAAAGCTTTAACTCTGTGAGATGAATTAACAAATCTCAAAGCAGTTTCTCAGAATGCTTCCTTTCATTTTTTATCTTAGGATATTTCCTTTTTCACTATAGCCTGCTGTGAGCTTCCAAATATCACTTTGCAAATTCCACAAAAACAGTCTTATCAAAATGCTTCTTGAGGGGAAATCTGTAACGCTGTGAGAAGAATTAACAGAACACAAAGCAGGTTCTCAGAAAGCTTCTTTCCAGTTTATCGCGTAAGATTCTTCCTTTTTCGCACAGCTCTCTATGGGCTTACAAATATCACATTCCAGATTCCACAAGACAGCCTTAGCGAAAATCTTCTTGAAGGGAAAACTGTAATTCTGTGAGATGAATTTAGAGAAGACAAAGCAGTTTCTGAGAAAACTTCTTTCCAGTTTTTAACTGAAGATATTTCCTTTTTCACCTTACCCTCTATGGGCTTCCAAATATCACTTTCCAAATTTCACAAGAACAGCCGTAGCGAAAGGCTTCTTGAAGGGAAAACTGTAACTCTGTGAGATTAATTAACAGAACACAAAGCAGTTTCACAGAAAGCTTCTTTCCAGTTTTTAACGGAAAATATTTCCTTTTTCACCATAGCCCTCTAAGGGCTTCCAAATATCACTTTGCAAATTACATAAGAACAGTCTAAGCGAAAGGCTTATTGAGGGAAAAGATGTACCTCTTTGAGATGAATTAACAGAACACAAAGCAGTATCTCAGAAAGCTTACTTTCAGATTTTAACTGAAGATATTTCCTTTTTCACCATAGCCCTCTAGGGATTCCAAATATCACTTTGCAAATTCCACAACAACAACTTTAGCGAAAGGCTTCTTAAGGGGAAAGCTGTAATTCTGTGAGTTGAATTAACAGAACACAAATCAGTTTCTCAGAAAACATCTTTTCAGTTTTTTTCTTAGGCTATTTCCTTTTTCACCAAAGCCCTCCAGGAGCTTCCAAATATCACTTTGCAAATTCCACAAGAACAGTCTTAGTGAACGGCTTCTTCAGGGGAATGCTAATCACTGTGAGATGAATTAACAGAACACAAAGCAGTTTTTCAGAAAGCTTCTTTTCAGTGTTTATCTGAGGATATTTCCTTTTTCATCATAGCCCTCTAGGGGCTTCCAAATTCACTTTGCAAATTCCACAAGAACAGTCTTAGCGAAAGGCTTCTTGAGGGGAAAGCTCTAACACTGTGAGATGAATTTACAGAACACAAAGCAGTTTCTCAGAAATCTTCTTTCCAGTTTTTAACGCAAGATATTTCCTTTTTTACCTTAGCCCTCTATGGGCTTCCAAATATCACTTTGCAAATTTCACAAGAACAGTCTTAGTGAACGGATTATTGAGGGGAAGGCTGTAATTCTGTGAGGTGATCTAACAAAACACACAGCATTTTCACAGAAAGCTTCTTTTCAGTTTTTATCTTAGGCTATTTCCATTTTCACCATAGCCCTCTATGGGCTTCCAAATATCACTTTGCAAATCCCAGAAGAACAGTCTTAGCGAAAGGTTTCTTGAGCGCAAAGCTGTAACGCGGTGAGATGTCTTACACGAACACACGGCAGTTTCTCAGAAAGCATCTTTCAAGTTTTTAACTGTAGATATTTACTTTTTCACCGTAGCCCTCTATGGGCTTCCAAATATCACTTTGCAAATTTCACAAGAACAGTCTTAGCGAAAAGCTTGTTGAGGGGAAAGCTGTAAGTCAGTGAGATGTATTAACACAACACACGGCAATTTCTCAGAATGCTTCTTTCCAGTTTTTAACGGAAGATATTTTGTTGTTCACCATAGCCCTCTATGGGCTTCCAAATGTCACATTGCAAATTTCACAAGAACAGCCTTACTGAACAGATTCTTGAGGGTAAAGCTGTAACTCAGTGAGATGAACTAACAGAACACAAAGCAGTTTCTCAGAAAGCTTCTTTTGGGTTTTTATCTTAGGATATTTCCATTTTCACCATAGCCCTCTACGGGCGTACAAATATCACTTTGCAAATTCCACAAGAACAGTCTTAGCGGAAGGCTTGTGGAGGAGAAAGCTCTATCTCTGTGAGATGAATTAACAGAACACAAAGCAGTTTCTAAGAAATCTTCTTTCCAGTTTTTAACGGAAGATATTTCCTTTTACACCGTAGCCCCCTAGGGGCTTCAAAATATCACTTTGCAAATTCCACAAGAACAGTCCTAGCGAAGGGCTTCTTTAGGAGGGAGCTGTAACTCTCAGAGATAAATTAACAGAACACAAAGCAGTTTCTCAGAAAGCCTCTTTCCAGGTTTTAACTGAAGATATTTCCTTTTTCACCATAACCCTCTACCGGCTTCCAAATATCACTTTGCAAATCCCACAGGAACAGTCTTAGCGAAAGGCTTCGGGAAGGGAAAGCTGTAACCATGTGAGATGAAATAACAGAACACAAAGGAGTTTCTCAGAAAGGTTCTTTCCAGTTTTAAACGGAAGATATTTCCTTTTTCACCATAGCGCTCTATGGGTTTCCAAATATCAGTTTGCAAATTCCACAAGAACAGTCTTAGGGAAAGGCTTCTGGAGGAGAAAGCTGTAACGCTGTGAGATGAATTTACAGAACACAAAGCAGTATCTCAGAAACCTTCTTTCCAGTTTTTAACTGAAGATATTTCCTTATTCACCATAGTCCCCTATGGGCTTCCAAATATCTCTCTGCAAATCCCACAAGAACAGTCTTAGCGAAAGGCTTCTTGAGGGGAAAGCTGTAACTCAGTGAGGTGTATTAACAGAACACACGGCAGTTTCTCAGAAAGTTTCTTTCCACTTTTTTTTTTTTTTTTTTTTTTTTAGACGGAGTCTCGCTCTGTCGCCCAGGCTGGAGTGCAGTGGCCGGATCTCAGCTCACTGCAAGCTTCGCCTCCCGGGTTCATGCCATTCTCCTGCCTCAGCCTCCCGAGTAACTGGGCCTACAGGCGCCCGCCACCTCGCCCGGCTAGTTTCTTTGTAGTTTTAGTAGACACGGGGTTTCACCGTGTTAGCCCGGATGGTCTCGATCTTCTGACCTCGTGATCCGCCCGTCTCGGCCTCCCAAAGTGCTGGGATTACAGGCTTGAGCCACCGCGCCCGGCCTTTCTTTCCACTTTTTAACGGAAGATATTTCCTTTTTCACCATAGCCCTGTAGGGGCTTCCAAATATCACTTTGAAAACTCCAATAGAACAGTCTTAGCGAAAGGCTTCTTGAGGGGAAAGCTGTAATTTGGTGAGAAGTATTCTCAGAACACACGGCAGTTTCTGAAAAAGTCTCTTTCCAGTTTTTAACGGAAGATATTTCCTTTTTCACCATAGCCCTCTACGGGCTTCCAATTATCACATTGCAAATTCCACAAGAACAGTCTTAGCGAAAGACTTCTTAAAGGAAACTGTAACTCTTTCAGATGACTTAACAGAACACAAAGCAGTTTCTCAGAAAGCTTCTTTCCAGTTTTAACTGAAGATATTTCCTTTTTCACCATAGCCCTCAAAGGGCTTCCAAATATCAGTTTGCAAATATCACAAGAACAGTCTTAGCGAAAGGCTTCTTGAGGGGAATCCTGTAAGTCGGTGAGATGTATTAACTCAACACACGGTAATTTCTCAGAATGCTTCTTTCCGGTTTTTAACGGAAGATATTTCCTATTTCACCATAGTCCTCTATGGGCTTCCAAATATCATTTTGCAATATTCACAAGAACAGGCTTAGTGAACGGATTCTTGAGGGGAAAGCTGTAACTCTGTGTGATGAACTAACAAAACACAAAGCAGTTTCTCAGAAAGCTTCTTTTTGGTTTTTATCTTAGGGTATTTCCATTTTCACCACAGCCCTCTATGGGCGTCCATATATCACTTCACAATTTCCACAAGAACAGTCTTAGCGAAAGTCTTCTTGACGGAAAAGCTGTAACACTGTGAGATGAATTAACAGAACACAAAGCAGTTTCTCAGAAATCTTCTTTCCAGTTTTTAACGGAAGATATTTCCTTTTACACCGTAGCCCCATAAGGGCTTCAAAATATCACTTTGCAAATTCCACAAGAACAGTCTTAGCGAAGGGCTTCTTGAGGAGACAGCTCTAACTCTCCGAGATGAATTAACAGAACACTAAGCAGTTTCTCAGAAAGCCTCTTTCCAGTTTTTAACTGAAAATATTTCCTTTTTCACCATAGCCCTCTATGGGCTTCCAAATATCAATTCGCAAATCCCACAAGAACAGTCTTAGCAAAAGGCTTCTGGAAGGGAAAGCTGTAACACTGTGAGATGAATTAGCAGAACACAAATCAGTTTCTCAGAAAGCTTCTTTCAAGTTTTTAACGGAAGATATTTCCTTTTTCACCGTAGCCTTCTATGGGCTTCCAAATATCTCTTTGCAAATCCCACAAGAACAGTCCCAGTGAAAGGCTTCTTGAGAAGAAAGCTGTAACTCGGTGAGATGTATTACACGAACACACGGCAGTTTCTCAGAAAGCTCCTTTCCAGTTTTTAACGGAAGATATTTCCTTTTTCACCATAGCGCTCTATGGGCTTCCAAATATCACTTTGAAAATTCCACAAGAACAGCCTTAGGGAACGGCTTATGGAGGGGAAAGCTGTAACTGTGTGAGATGAATTAACAGAACACAAAGCAGTATCTCAGAAACCTTCTTTCCAGTTTTTAACTGAAGATATTTCCTTATTCACCATAGCCCTCTATGGGTTTCCAAATATCTCTCTGCAAATCCCACAAGAACAGACTCAGCGAAAGGCTTCTTGAGGGGAGAGCTGAAACTCGGTGAGGTGTATTAACAGAACACACAGCAGTTTCTCAGAAAGCTTCTTTCCACTTTTTAACGGAAGATATTTCCTTTTTCTCCATAGCGCTCTAGGGGCTTCCAAATATCAATTTGAAAATTCCACTAGAACAGTCTTAGCGAAAGGCTTCTTGAGGGGAAAGCTGTAATTTGGTGAGATGTATTAACAGATCACACGGCAGTATCTCAGAGAGCTTCTTTCCAGTTTTTAACTGAAGATATTTCCTTTTTCTCCGTAGCCCAACATTGGTTTGCAAATATCACTTTGGAAATTTCACAAGAATAGTCTTAGTGAACGGCTTCTTGAGGGGATAGCTGTAACACTGTGAGATGAACTAACAGAACACAAAGCACTTTCTCAGAAAGCTTCTTTACGGTTTTTAATGGAAGATATGGCGTTTTGCACCATTGCCCACTATGGGCTTCCAAATTTCACTTTGCAAATTCAAAAAGAAAAGTCTTAGTGAAAGGCTTCTTTAGGGTAAAGCTGTAACTCTGTGAGATCAATTAGCAGAACACAAAGCAGTTTCACAGAAAGTTTCTTTCCGGTTTTTAACTGAAGATATTTCATTTTTCCCCATAGCCCCCTATGGGCTTCTAAATATCACTTTGCAAATTTCACAAGAAGAGTCTTAGCGAAAGGTTTCTTGAGGAAAAAGCTGTAACTCTGTGAGATGAATTAACAGAATACTAAGCAGTTTCTCAGAAAGCTTCCTTCCTGATTTTAACTGAAGATATTTCGTTTTTCAGCATAGCCCTCTATGGGCTTACAAATGTCACTTTGCAAATTTCACAATAACAGACTTAGTGAAAGGCTTCTTGAGGGAAAAGCAGTAACCCTGTGAGATGAATTAACAGAACACAAAGCAGTTTCTCGGAGAGCTTCTTTCCAGTTTTTCACTGAAGATATTTTCTTTTTAACCATAGCCCTCTATGGGCTTCCAAATATCACTTTGCAAATCCCACAAGAACAGTCTAAGTCAAAGACTTCTTTTGGAGAAAGCTGTAACTTGGTGAGATGTATTAACAGAACACACGACAGTTTCTCAGAAAGCTTCTTTCCAGATTTTAACGGAAGATATTTCCTTTTACACCATAGCCCTCTAACGGCATCCAAAGTTCACTTTTCAAATTTCACAAGAACAGTCTTAGTGAACGACTTCTTGAAGGGAAAGCTGTAACTCTGTGAGATGAACTAACAGAACACTAAGAACTTTTCAGAAAGCTTCTTTTCGGTTTTCATCTTAGGATATTTCCATTTTCACCTTAGCCATCTATGGGCTTCCAAATATCACTTTGCAAATTCCACAAGAACAGTCTTAGCAAAAGGCTTATTGAGGGGAAAGCTGTAACTCTTTGAGATGAATTTACAGAACCCAAAGCAGTTTCTCAGAAAGCTTCTCTCCAGTTTTTAACTGAAGATATTTCCTTTTTCACCATAGCCCTGCATGGGCTTCCAAATATCACTTTGCAAGTTCCACAACAACTGCCTTAGTGTAAGGCTTCCTGAGGGAAAAGTTGTAATTCTGTGAGATGAATAAACAGAACACAAAGTAGTTTCTCAGAAAGCTTCTTTCCAGTTTTTAACGGAAGGGATTTTTGAGAAGAAAGCTGTAACTCTGTGAGATGAATTAACAGAACACAAAGCAGTTTCCGAGAAATCTTCTTTACAGTTTTTTTCTTAGGTAATTTGCTTTTTCACCATAGCCCTCTATGGGCTTCCAAATATCACTTTGCAATTTCCAGAAGAACAGTCTTTGCGGAGGGCTTCTGGAGGGGAAGGTTTTAGCTCTGTGAGATGAATTAAGAGAACACAAAGCGAAAGGCTTCTTGAGGGGGAAGCTGTAATTCTGTGAGATGAATTAACAGAAGAGAAAGCAGTTTCTCAGAAAGCTTCTTTCCAGTTTTTAACGGAAGACATTTCCTTTTTAACGATAGCCCTCTATGGGTTTCCAAATATCACTTTGCAAATTTCACAAGAACAGTCTTAGTGAACGGCTTCTTGAGGAGAAAGCTGAAACTCTGTGAGATGAACTAACAGAACACAAAGCAGTTTCTCAGAGAGCTTCTTTTCGGTTTTTAGCGAAAGATATTTACTTTTTCACCATAGCCCTCTATGGGCTTCCAAATATCACTTTGAAAATTCCACAAGAACTGTCTTAACGAAGGTCTTTTGGAGGGGAAAACTGTAACTCTGTGAGATAAATTAACAGAACAGAAAGCAGTTTCTCAGAAAGCTTCTTTCCAGTTTTTAACTGAAGATATTTCCTTTTTAACCATAGCCCTCTAGGGGTTCCAAATATCACTTTGCAAATTCCACAAGAATAGTCTTAGGGAAAGGATTCTGGAGGGGAATGCTGTAACTCTGTGAGACGAATTAACAGAACACAACATAGTTTCTCAGAAACGTTCTTTCCAGTTTTTAACTGAAGAAATTTCCTTTTTCACCATAGCGCTCTATGGGATTCCAAATATCACTTTGCAAATCGCAAAAGAACAGTCTTAGCAAAAGTCTTCTTCAGGGGAAAGCTGTAAATCTGTGAAATGAATTAACAGAACACAAGGCAGAGTCTCAGAAAGCTTCCTTTCAGTTTTTATCTTAGGTAATTTCCTTTTTCACCGTAGCCCTTTAAGGGCCTCCAAATCTCACTTTGCAAATTCCACAAGAAGAGTCTTTGTGGAGGGCTTCTGGAGGGAAAAGTTGTAACTCGGTGAGGTGAATTAACAGAACACAAAGCAGTTTCTCAGAAATCTTCTTTCCAGTTTTTAACGGAAGATATTTCCGTTTTCACCACAGCCCTCTATGGGCCTCCAAATATCACTTTGCAAATTCCACAAGAACAGTCTTAGCGAAAGGCTTCTTGAGGAGAATGCTGTAATTCTGTGAGATGAATTAACAGAACACAAAGCAGCTTCTTAGAAAGCTTCTTTCCAGTTTTTAACTTAAGAAATTTCCTTTTTCAGCATAGCCCTATAGGGTCTTCCAAATACCACTTTGCAAATCCCACAAGAACACTCTTAGCGAAAGGCTTCTTGAGGGGAAGGCTGTAATTCTGTGAGATGAATTAACAGAACAGAAAGCAGTTTCTCAGAATGTTTCTATCCACAGTTTAACTGAAGATATTTCCTTTTTCACCGTAGCCCTCTATGGGCTTCCAAATATCACTTTGCAAATCCCACAAGAGCAGTCTTAGCAAAAGGCTTCTTGAGGGGAAAGCTGTAACTCCGTGAGGTGTATTAACAGAACACATGGCAGTTTCTCAGAAAGCTTCTTTCCAGTTTTTAACGGAAGACATTGCCTTTTTCACCGTAGCCTCCTATGGGTTTCCAAATATCACTTTGCAAATTTCACAAGAGCAGTCTTAGTGAACGAATTCTTGAGAGGAAAGCTCTAACTCTGTGAGATGAATTACGAGAACCCAAAGCCGTTTCTCAGAAAGCTTCTTTTCAATTTTTATCTTAGGATGTTTCCTTTTTCACCATAGGCCTCTATGGGCTTCCAAATATCACATTGCAAATTCCACAAGAACAGTCTTAGTGAAATGCTTCTTGAGGGGAAAGGTGTAACTCGGTGAGATGTATTACACCAACACACGGCAGTTTCTCAGAAAGCTTCTTTTCAGTTTTTAACTGAAGATATTTCCTTTTTCACCATAGCCCTCTATGGGCTTCCAAATATCACTTTGCAAGTTCCCCTAGAACAGCCTTAGTGAACGGCTTGTTGAGGGGAAAGCTGTAACTCGATGGATGTATTAACAGAACACACGACAGTTCTTCTGAAAGCTTCTTTCCCGTTTTTACCGGAAGATATTTCCCTTTTCATTGTAGCCCTCTATGGGTTTGCAAATATCAATTTGCAAATTTCACAAGAATAGTCTTAGTAGGGCACCTTGAGGGCAAAACTGAAACTCTGTGACATGAACTAACAGAACACCAAGCAGTTTTGCAGAAAGATTCTTTTCGATTTTATCTTAGGATATTTCCATTTTCAACATAGCCCTCTATGGGCATCGAAATATCACTTTGTAAATTCCACAAGAACAGTCTTATCGAAAGGCTTCATGAGGGAAAACCTGTAACTCTTTGAGATGAATTAACAGAAGACAATGCAGTTTCTCAGAAAGCTTCTTTTCAGTTTCTAAGGGAAGATATTTCCTTTTACACCATAGCCCTCTATGGGCTTACAAATATCACTCTGCAAATTCCACAACAACAGCCTTAGCGAAAGGCTTCTTGAAGGGAAAGCTGTAACTTTGTGAGATGAATTAACAGAACACAAAGCACTTTCTCAGAAGGCTTCTTTCCAGTTTTTAACGGAAGATATTTCCTTTTTCACCATAGCCCTCTATGGGCTTCCAAATATCACCTTGCAAATTCCACAAGAACAGTCTTAGCCAACGTCTTCTGGAGGGGAAAGCTGTAACTCTGTTAGATGAATTAACAGAACACAAAGCAGGTTCTCAGAAAGCTTCTTTTCAGTTTTTAACTGAAGTAATTTCCTTTTTCACCGTAGCCCTCTATAAGCTTCCAAATATCACTTTGAAATCCCAAAAGAACAGTCTTAGCGAAAGGCTTCTTTAAGGGAAAGGTGTATCTCGGTGAGGTGTATTAACAGAACACACGACATTTTCTCAGAAAGCTTCTTTCCAGTTTTTAACGGAAGATTTTTTTTATCACCATAGCCCCCTACCGGATTCCAAATATCACTTTGCAAATTCCACAAGAGCAGTCTTAGCGAAAGGCTTCTGCAGGGGAAAGCTATAACTCTGTGAGATGAACTAAGAGAACACAAAACAGTTTCTCAGAAAGCTCCTTTACGGTTTTTAAGTGAAGATATTTCCTTTTCCACCATAGCCCTCTATGGGATTCCAAATTTCATTTTTCAAATTCAACAAGAACAGTCTTATTGAACGGCTTCTTCAGGGGAAAGCTGTAACTCTGTGAGATGAATTAACAGAACACAAAGCAGTTTCTCAGAAAGCTTCTCTTCGGTTTTTATCTTAGGATATTTCCATTTTCACCATAGACCTCTATGGGCTTCCAAATATCATTTTGTAAATTCCGCAAGAACAGTGTTATTGAAAGTCTTCTGTAGAGGAAAGCTGTATCTCTTTGAGATATGTTAACAGAACACCCGGCAGTTTCTCAGAAAGCTTCTTTCAAGTTTTTAACGGAAGATATTTCCTTTTTCACCATAGCCATCTATGGGGTTGAAAACATTAATATGCAAATTTCACAAGAATAGTCTTAGTGAACGGCTTCTTGAGGGAAAGCTGAAACTCTGTGAGATTAACTAACAGAACACAAAGCAGTTTTTGAGAAAGATTGTTTTCGCTTTTTAACGGAAGATATTTCCTTTTTCTTTTTTTTTTTTTTAATTTTTTTTTTTTTTTTGAGACGGAGTATCGCTCTGTCCCCAGGCTGGAGTGCAGTGGCGCAATCTCGGCTCACTGCAAGCTCCGCCTCCCGGGTTCACGCCATTCTCCTACCTCAGCCTCTTTAGTAGCTGGGACTACAGGCGCCCGCCACTGCCCCCGGCTGACTTTTTTCTATTTTTTAGTAGAGACGGGGTTTCACCATGGTCTCGATCTCCTGACCTTGTGATCCGCCCCTCTCGGCCTCCCAAAGTGCTGGGATTACAGGCGTGAGCCACCGCGCCCGGCCTTTTTCACCATAGCGCTCTATGGGCTTCCAAATATCATTTTGCAAATTCCAAAGAACAGTCTAAGCGAAAGGCTTCTTGAGGGAAAGCTGTAATTCTGTGAGATGAATTAACAGAACACAAAGCAGTTTCTCAGAAATCTTCTTTCCAGTTTTTAACGGAAGATATTTCCTTTTTCAAAATAGCCTTCTATGGGCTTCTAAATATCACCTTGCAAATTACACAAGAATAGACTTAGCGAAAGTCTTCTTGATGTTACAGGTGTAACCCGGTGAGATGAATTAACAGAACACAAAGAAGTGTCTCGGAAAGCTTCTTTCCAGTTTTCAACTGAGGATATTTCCTTTTCCAGCATAGCCCTCTACGGGCTTCCAAATATCACCTTGCAAATTCCACAAGAACAGTCATAGCGATTCGCTTCTAGAGGGAAAAGCTGTAACTATGTGAGATGAATTAGCAGAACACAAAGCAGTTTCTCAGAAAGCTTCTTTTCAGTTTTTATCTTAGAATATTTCCTTTTTCAAGATAGCTTTTTATGGGTTTCCAAATATCAATTTGCAAATTCCACAAGAACAGTCTTAGTGAATGGCTTCTGGAGGTGAAAGCTGTAACTCTGTGAGATGAAATAACAGAATACAAAGCAGTTTCTCAGAAAGCTTCTTTCCAGTTTTTAACTGAAGATATTTCTTTTTTCACCATAGCCTTCTATGGGCTTCCAAATATCACTTTGCAAATTGCACAAGAAAAGTCTTAGCGAAGGGCTTCTTGACGGAAAGCTGTAACTCTGTGAGATGAATTAACAGAACACAAAGCAGTTTCTCAGAAAGCTTCTTTCCAGTTTTTACGTGAAGATATTTCCTTTTTCACCACAGCCCTCTATGGGCTTCCAAATATCACTTTGCAAATCCCACAAGAACAGACTTAGCGAAAGTTTCTTGTGGGAAAAGCTGTAACTCGGTGAGATGCATTAACAGAACACAAGGCAGAATCTCAAAAAGCTTCTTTCCAGTTTTTAACTTAGGATATTTCCTTTTTCACCATAGCCCTCTATGGGCTTCCAAATATCACTTTTGAAATTTCACAAGAACAGTCTTAGTGAACGGCCTCTTGAGCGGAAAGCTGAAACTCTGTGAGATGAACCAACAGAACACAATACAGTTTCTCAGTAATCTTCTTTTCTGTTTTTAACGGAAGATATTTCCTTTTTCACCATAGCTGTCTAGGGTCTTCCAAATATCACTTTGCGAATTCCACAAGAACAGACTTAGCGAAAGGCTCCTTGAGGGAAAGCTGTAACTCTGTGAGATGAATTAACAGAATACAAAGCAGTTTCTCAGAAAGCTTCTTTCCAGTTTTTAACTGAAGATATTTCTTTTTTCACCGTAGACTTCTATGGGCTTCCAAATATCACTTTGCAAATTGCACAAGAAGAGTCTTAGCGAAAGGCTTCTTGACGGAAAGCTGTAAATCTGTGAGATGAATTAACAGAACACAAAGCAGTTTGTCAGAAATCTTCTTTCCAGTTTTTAACGGAAGATATTTCCTTTTTCAGCATAGCCCTCTATGGGCTTCCAAATATCACTTTGCAAATTCCACAAGAACAGTCTTAGCGAAAGACTTCTTGAGGCGAAAGCTGTAACTCTGTGAGATGAATTAACAGAACACAAACAATTTCTCAGAAAGCTTCTTTCCCGATTTTAACTGAAGATATTTCCTTTTTCACCAT
This sequence comes from Chlorocebus sabaeus, assembly GCF_047675955.1. Classification (NCBI taxonomy): domain Eukaryota; kingdom Metazoa; phylum Chordata; class Mammalia; order Primates; family Cercopithecidae; genus Chlorocebus; species Chlorocebus sabaeus. The sequence continues at coordinate 235,392 of NW_027327046.1, read as the reverse complement.
AGCCCTCTATGGGCTTCCGAATATCACTTTGCAAATTTCACAAGAACAGTCTTAGCGAAAGGCTTCTTGAGGGGAAAGCTGTAACTCGTTGAGATGTATTAACAGAACACACGGAAATTTCTCAGAATGCTTCTTTCCAGTTTTTTAAAAAAGATATTTGCTTTTTCACTATAGCCCACTATGGGCTTCCCAACATCAGTTTTCAAATTTCACAAGAACAGTCTCAGCGAAAGGCTTCTTGAGGGGAAAGCTGTAACTCTGTGAGTTGCTTAACAGGACACAAGGCAGATTCTCCGAAAGCTTCTTTTCAGTTTTTAACTTAGAATATTTCTTTTTTCACCATAGCCCTCTATGGGTTTCCAAATATCACCTTGCAAATTCCACAAGAAAAGTCTTAATGAAAAGCTTCTTGAGGGGAAGCCGTAAGTCTCTGAGATGAATTAATAGAACACAAAGCAGTTTCTCGGAAAGCTTCTTTTCAGTTTTTAACCGAAGATATTTCCTTTTTCACCCTAGCCCTCTATGGGCTTCCAAATATGACTTTAAATATCCCACAAGAACATTCATAGCGAAGGCTTCTCGTGGGGAAAGCTGTTATTCTGTCAGATGTATAATTAACAGAACACACGGCAGTTTCTCAGAAAGCTTCTTTTCAGTTTTTAACTGAAGATATTTCCTTTTTCATCATACCCCTCTATGAGCTTTCAAATATCACTTTGCAAATTCTACAGGAACAGTCTTAGCGAAAGACTTCTGGAAGGGAAAGCTGTAACTCTGTGAGATGAATTAACAGAACACAAAGCAGTTTCTATTAAAGCTTCTTTTCAGTTTTTATCTTAGAATATTTCCTTTTTCACCATAGCCCTGAATGGGCTTCGAAATATCACTTTGCAAATTCCAAAACAACAGTCTTAGTGAAAGGTTTCTGGAGGGGAAAGCTGTAACTCTCTGAGATGAATTAACAGAACACAAAGCAGTTTCTCAGAAACCTTCTTTCCAGTTTTTAACAGAAGATGTTCCCTTTTTCACCGTAGCCCTCTATGGTCTTCCAAATATCACTTTGCAAATTCCACGAAAACAGTCTTAGCGAAAGGCTTCTTGAGGGGAAAGCTGCAACTCTCTGAGATGAATTAACAGAACACAAAGCAGTTTCTCAGAAAGACTCTTTTCAGTTTTTAACGGAAGATATTTCTTTTTTCACCGTAGCCCTCTATGGTCTTCCAAATATCACTTTGAAAATGCCACAAGAACACTCTTAGCAAAAGACTACTTGAGGCGAAACCTGTAACTCTGTGAGATAAATTAAAAGAACACAAAGCAGTTTCTCAGAAAACTTCTTTCCAGTTTTTAACGGAAGATATTTCCTTTTTCACCCTAGCCCTCAATGGGCTTCCAAGCATCAGTTTGCACATCCCAAAAGAACAGTCATAGTGAAAGGCTTCTAGAGGGGAAAGCTGCAACTCTGTGAGATGAATTAACAGAACACAAAGCAGTTTCTCAGAAAGCTTCTTTCCAGTTTTTAACGGAAGATATTTCCTTTTTAACCATAGCCCTGTATGGACTTCCAAATATCACTTTGCAAATTCCAAAACAACAGCCTTAGCGAAAGGATTCTTGAGGGGAAAGCTGTAACTCTGTGAGTTTAATTGACAGGACACAAAGCAGTTTTTCAGAAAGCTTCCTTTCAGTTTTTATCTTAGGCTGTTTCCTTTTTCACCATTGCCCTCTAGGGGCTTCCAAATATCACTTTGCAAATTCCACAAGAACAATCTTAGTTAACGGCTTCTTGAGGGGAAAGCTGTAACTCTGTGTGATGAATTAACAGAACACAAAGCACTTTCTCAGAAAGCTTCTTTTCAGTTTTTATCTTAGGATATTTCCTTTTTCATCATAGCCCTCTATGAGCTTCCAAATATCACTTTGCAAATTCCACAAGAACAGTCTTAGCGAAAGGCTTCTGGAGGGGAAAGCTGTAATTCTGTGAGATGAATTAACAGAACACAAAGCAGTTCCTATGAAAGCTTCTTTTCGGTTTTTATCTTAGGATATTTCCTTTTTCACCATAGCCCTGTATGGGCTTCCAATATCACTTTGCAAATTCCAAAACAACAGTCTTAGCATGAGGTTTCTGGAGGCGAAAGCAGTAACTCTCTGAGATGAATTAACAGAACACAAAGCAGTTTCTCAGAAATCATCTTTCCAGTTTATAACAGAAGATGTTTCCTTTTTCACCTTAGCCCTCTATGGACTTCCAAATATCACTTTGCAACTCCGACAAGAACAGTCTTAGCGAAAGGCTTCTTGTGGAGAAGTCTGTAACTCGGTCAGATATATTAACAGAACACACGGCAGTTTCTCATAAACTTCTTTCCAGTTTTTAACTGAAGATATTTCCTTTTTCACCATAGCCCTCTATGGGCTTCCAAATATCACTTTGCAAATTCCACAAGAACAGTCTTAGCGAAAGGCTTCTTCAAGGGAAAGATGTAACTCTGGGAGATGAATTAACAGAACACAAAGCAGTTTCTCAGAAAGTTTCTTTTCAGTTTTTATCTTAGGATATCTCATTTTCACCATAGTCCTCTATAGGCTTCGAATTATCACTTTGCAAATTCCACAAGAACACTCTTAGCGAAAGGCTTCTGGATTGGAAGCTGTAACTCTGTGAGATGTATTAACAGAACACACGGCAGTATCTCAGAAAGCTTCTTTCCAGTTTTTAACGGAAGATATTTCCTTTATCACCTTAGTCCTCTATGGGTTTCCAAATATCATTTTGCAAATTTCACAAGAATAGTCTTAGTGAATGGCTTCTTCAGGGGAAAGCTGAAACTCTGTGAGATGAACTAAAAGAACTCAAAGCAGTTTCTCAGAAAGCTTCTTTCCAGTTTTTAAGGGAGGAGATTTCCTTTTTCACCATAGCCCTCTATGGGCTTCCAAATATCACTTTGCAAATTCCACTTGAAAAGTCTTAGCGGAAGGCTTCTTGAGGGGAAAGCTGTAACCCTTTGAGATGAATTAACAGAACACAAAGCAGTTTCTCAGAAAGCTTCTTTTCAGTTTTTATCTTAGGATATTTCCTTTTTCACCATAGCCCTCTATGTGCTTCCAAATATCACTTTGCAAATTCCACAACAACAACCTTAGCAAAAGAGTACTTGAGGAGAAAGCTGTACCTCTGTGAGTTGAATTAACACAACCAAAGGAGTTTCTCAGAAAGCTTCTTTTCAGTTTTTATCTTAAGATATTTCGTTTTTCACCATAGCCCTCTATGGGCTTCCAAATATCACTTTGCAAATTCCACAAGAAGAGTCTTACTGAACGGCTTCTTGAGGTTAAAGCTGAAACTCTGTGAGATGAATTAGCAGAAGACATAGCATTTTCTCAGAAAGCTTCTTTCCAGTTTTTAATGGATGATATTTCCTTTTTCACCGTAGCCCTCTAGAGGATTACAAATATCACTTTGGAAATTCCACAAGAAGCGTCTTAGCGAAAGGCTTCTTGAGGGGAAAGCTGTACCTCTGTGAGTTGAATTAACACAACCAAAGGAGTTTCTCAGAAAGCTTTTTTTCAGTTTTCATGTTAAGATATTTCGTTTTTCACCATGGCCCTCTATGGGCTTCCAAATATCACTTTGCAAATTCCACAAGAAGAGTCTTACTGAACGGTTTCTTGAGGTTAAAGCTGAAACTGTGTGAGATGAATTAGCAGAAGACATAGCATTTTCTCAGAAAGCTTCTTTCCAGTTTTTAATGGAAGATATTTCCTTTTTCACCGTAGCCCTCTAGAGGATTCCAAATATCACTTTGGAAATGCCACAAGAAGCGTATTAGCGGAAGGCTTCTTGAGGGGTAAGCTGTAAGTCTGTGAGATGAATTAACAGAACACAAAGCAGTTGCTCAGAAGGTTTCTTTCAAGTTTTTAACTGATGATATTTCCTTTTTTGCCATAGCCCTCTAGGGGTTCTCAAATATCACTTTGAAATTTCACAAGAAGGGTTTTAGTGAACGGCTTCTTGAGCGGAAAGCTGTAACTCTGTGAGATGAACTAACAAAACACAAAGCAGTTTCTCAGAAGTCTTCTTTTCAGTTTTTAACGGAAGATATTTCCTTTTTCACTATAGCTCTCTAAGGGCTTCCAAATATCACTTTGTAAATTCCACAAGAACAGTCTTAGCGAAAGGCTTCTTGAGGGGAAAGCTGTAACTCTGTGATATGCATTAAGAGGACAAAAAGAAGTTTCTCAGAAATCTTCTTTCCAGTTTTTAACTGAAGATATTTCCTTTTTCGTATAGCCCTCTAAGAGCTTCCAAATATCACTTTACTAATTACCCAAGAACAGTCTTAGCAAAGGGCTTCTTGAGTTAAAACCTGTAACGCTGTGAGATGAATTAACAGAACACAAAGCAGTTTCTCAGAAAGCATCTTTCCATTTTTTAATTGAAGATATTTCCTTTTAAACCGTAGACCTCTAAGGGCTTCCAAATATCACTTTGCAAATTCCACAAGAACACTCCTAGCGAAATACTTCTTGAAAGAAAAGCTGTAACTCTGTGAGATGAATTAACAGAACACAAAACAGTTTCTCAGAAAGCTTCTTTTCAGTTTTTATCTTATTATATTTCCTTTTTCACCATAGCCCTCTATGGGCTTCCAAATATCCCTTTGCCAATTCCACAAGAACAGCCTTAGCGAAAGGCTTCTTGAAGGGAAAGATGTAACTCTGTGAGATGAATTAACAGAACACAGAGCAGTTTCTCAGAAAGCTTCTTTCCAGTTTTTAACGGAAGATATTTCCTTTTTCACCATAGCTCTCTTTGGGCTTCCAAATATCATTTTGCAATTTTCACAAGAACAGTCTAAGCGAAAGGCTTCTGGAGGGGAAAGTTTTAACTCTGTGAGATGAATTAACAGAACACAAAGCAGATTCTCAGATATCTTCTTTCCAGTTTTTAAAGGAAGATATGTCCTTTTTCACCATAGCCCTCTATGGGCTACCAAATATCACTTTGTAAATTCCACAAGAACCGTCTTAGCGAAAGGCTTCTTGAGAAGAAAGTTGTAATTCTGTGAGATGAATTAACAGAACACAAAGCCGTTTCTCAGAAAATTTCCGTCCAGTTTTTAATGGAAGATATGTCCTTTTTCACCATAGCCCTCTATGGGCTTCCAAATATCATTTTGCAAATTCCACAAAAACAGTCTTAGCAAAAGGCTTCTGGAGGGGAATCCTGTAACTCTGAGAGATGAATTAACAGAACACAAAGCAGCTTCTCAGAAAGCGACTTACCAGTTTTTAACTGAAGATATTTCCTTTTTCCCCATAGCCCTCTATGGGCTCCCAAATATCACTTAGAAAATCCCACAAGAACAGTCTTTGCAAAAGGCTTCTTGAGGGGAAAGCTGTAACTCGGTGAGATGTAATTACAGAACACACGGCAGTTTATCTGAAAGCTTCTTTCCAGTTTTTAACTGAAAATAGTTGCCTTTTCACCATAGCCCTATATGGGCTTCCAATTATCACTTTGCAAATCCCACAAAGACACTCTTAATGAAAGGCTTCTTGAGGGAATATCTGTAAGTCTGTGAGATGAATTAAGAGAACACAAAGCAGTTTCTCAGAAAGCTTCTTTCCAGTTTTTAACTGAAGATATTTCCTTTTTCACCATAGCCCTTTATGGGCTTCCAAATATCACGTTGCAAATCCCACAAAAACAGTCTTAGCGAAAGGCATCTTGATGGGAAAGCTATAACTCTGTGAGATGTGTTAACAGAACACACGGCAATTTCACAGAATGCTTCTTTAGAGTTTTAACGGAAGACATTTCCTTTTTCACCTTAGCCTTCTATGGGCTTCCCAATATCACTTTTCAAATTCCACAAGAACAGTCTTAAAGAAAGGCTTCTTGACGGGAAAGCTGTAACTATGTGAGATGAATTAACAGAAGACAAAGCAGTTTCTCAGAAAGCTTCTTTCCAGTTTTTAACTGAAGACATTTCCTTTTTCACCATAGCCCTCTAAGGGCTTTCAAATATCACTTTGAAAATTCCAAAAGAGAGTCTTATCGAAAGGCTTTTTGAGGGGAAAGCTGTAACTCTGTGAGAAAAATTAAGAGAACACAACGCAGTTTCTCAGAAAGCTTATTTCCCGTTTTTAAGTGAAGATATTTCTTTTTCACCGTATCCCTCTATAGGCTTCCAAATATCACTTTGCAAATTCCACAAGAACAGTCGTACGGTAAGTCTTCTTGACGGGAAAGCTGTAGCTCTGTGAGATGAATGATCAGAACACAACGCAGTTTTTCAGAAAGCTTCTTTCCAGTTTTTAACTGAAGATAATTTCTTTTTCACCGTAGACCTCTATGGGCTTCCAAATATCACTTTGAAAATTCCACAAGAACAGTCTTAGCGAAAGGCTTCTTGAGGGGAAAGCTGTAACTCTGTGAGATGAATTAACAGAACACAAAGCAGTTTCTCCGAATGCATCTTTCCAGTTTTTCACGGAAGATATTCCCTTTTTCACCATAGCCCTCTATGGGCTTCCAAATATCCCTTTGCAAATTCCACAAGAACAGTCTTATCGAAAGGCTTCTTGAAGGGAAATATGTAACTCTGTGAGATGAATTAGCAGAACACAATGCAGTTTCTCAGAAAGCTTCTTTCCAGTTTTAAACGGAAGATATTTCTTTTTTCACCATAGCCCTCTATGGGCTTCAAATATCACTTTGCAAACTCCACAAGAACAGTCGTAGCGACAGGCTTCTTGATGGGAAAGCTGTAATTCTGTGAGATGAATTAACGGAACACAAAGCAGTTTCTCAGAAAGCTTCTTTCCCGTTTTTACCGGAAGATATTTCCTTCTCACCATAGCCCTCTATGAGCTTCAAATATCACTTTCCAAATTTCACAAGAACAGTCTTAGCGAAAGGCTTTTGAGGGGAAAGGTGTAACTCTGTGAGATGAATTAAAAGAACACAAAGCCGTTTCTTAGAAAGCTTCTTTCCAGTTCATAACTGAAGAGATTTCCTTATTCACCATAGCCCTCTATGGGCTTCCCAATATTACTTTGCAAATTACACAGGAACAGTCTTAGCGAAAGGCTTCTGAAGGGGAATGCTGTAACTCTGCGAGGTGAATTAACAGATCACAAAGCAGTTTCTCAAAAGGCTTCTTTTTAGTATTTATCTTAGGATATTTCCTTTTTCACCATAGCCCTCCATGGGCTTCCAAATATCACTTTGCAAATTCCACAAGAACAGTCTTAGCGAAAGGCTTCTTCAGGGAAAAGCTGTAATTCTGTGAGATGAATTAACAGAACACAAAGCACTTTCTCAAAAGGCTTCTTTCCAGTTTTTAACTGAAGATATTTCCTTTTTCACCATAGCCCTCTACGGGCTTCCAAATATCACCTTGCAAATTCCACAAGAATAGTCTTAGCAAAAGGCTGCTTGAGGGGAAAGCTGTAAGTCTGTGAGATGAATTAACAGAACACAAAGCCGTTTCTCAGAAAGCTTCTTTCCAGTTTTTAAAGAAGAGACTTCCTTTTTCAACATAGACCTCTAAGGTCTTCCAAATATCACTTTGAAAATTCCTCAAGAGCAGTCTTAGCAAAAGGCTTCTTGAGGGGATAGCTATAACTCAGTAAGATGATTTAACAGAACACAAAGCCGTTTCTCTGAAATCTTCTTTCCCGTTTTTAACGGAAGATATTTCCTTTCTCACCATAGCCCTCTATGGGCTTCCAAATATCACTTTGCAAATTCCACAAGAACAGTCTTAGCTAAAGGCTTCTGCAGGGGAAAGCTGTAACTCTGTGAGATGAATTAACAGAACACAATGCTGTTTCTCAAAAATCTTCTTTCCAGTTTTTAACTGAAGATATTTCCTTTTTCACCATTGCCCTCTAAGGGCTTCCAAATATCACTTTGCAAATTCCACAGCAACAGTCTTAGCGTAAGGATTCTTGAGGGGAAAGCTGTAATTCTGTGAGATGAATTAACAGAACAAAAAGTAGTTTCTCAAAAAGCTTCTATACAGTTTTTATCTTAGGATATTTCCTTTTTCACTACAGCTCTCTAAGGGCTTCCAAATATCAGTTTTTAAATACCACAAGAGCACTCTTAGCAAAAGGCTTCCACAGGGGAAAGCAGTAAATCTGTGAGATGAATTAACTGAACACAAAGTAGTTTCTCAGAAAACTTCTTTCCAGTTTTTAACTGAAGATACTTTCTTCTTCACCATAGCCCTCTATGGGCTTTCAAATATCACTTTGCAAATTCCACACCAACAGTCTTAGCCAAAGTCTTCTTCAGGGGAAAGCTGTAACACTTTGAGATGAATTAATAGAACACAAAGCCGTTTCTCAGAAAGCTTCTTTCCAGTTTTTAATTGAAGAGATTTCCTTTTAAACCATAGCACTCCAGGGGCTTCCAAATATCACCTTGCAAATTACACAAGAACAGTCTTAGAGAAAGATTTCTTGATGGGAAAGCTGTAACTATGTGAGATGAATTAACAGAACACAATGCAGTTTCTTAGAAAGCTTCTTTCCAGTTTTTAACTGAAGATATTTCCTTTTTCATCATAGCCCTCTGTGGCCTTCAAAATATCACTTTGTAAATACCATAAAAAGAGTCTTAGCGAAAGGCTTCTTGAGGGGATAGCTGCAACTCTGTGAGATGAATTAACGGAACACATAGCCGTTTCTGAGAAAGCTTCTTTCCAGTTTTCAACGGAACAGATTTCCTTTTTCACCATAGCCCTCTATGGGCTTCAAAATATCACTTTGCAAATTCCACAAGAACAGACTTAACGACAGGCTTCTTCAGGGGAAATCTAAAACTGTGTGAGATGAATTAACAGAACACAAAGCAGTTTCTCATAATGTTTCCTTCCACTTTTTAACTAAAGATAATTACTTTTTCAACATAGGCCTCTATGGGCATCCAAATATCACTTTGCTAATTCCACAAGAACAGTCCTAGCGAAAGTCTTCTTCAGGGGAAAGCTGTAATTCTGTGAGATGAATTAACAGAACACAAAGCAATTTCTCAGAAAGCTTCTTTCCAGTTTTTAATGGAAGATATTTCCTGTTTCAACATAGCCCAATATGGGCTTCCAAATACCACTTTGCAAGCTCCAGAAGAACAGACTTAGCGAAAGGATTCTTGAAGGGAAAGCTGTAACCCTGTGAGATGAATTAACAGAACACAAAGCATTTTTTCAGAAAGTTTCTTTCCAGTTTTTAACGGGAGATATTTTCTTTTTCACCATAGCCCTCTATGCGCTTCCAAATATCACTTTGCAAATTCCACAAGAACAGACTTAGCGAAAGGCTTCTTGAAGGGAAAGCTGTAATTCTGCGAGATGAATTAACAGAACACAGAGCAGTGTCTCATAAAGCTTCTTTCCAGTTTTTAACGAAAGACATTTTCTTCTTCACCATAGCCCTGTATGGGATTCCAAATATCACTTTGCAAAATCCACAAGAACAGTCTTTGCGACAGACTTATTGAATGGAAAGCTGTAACTGTTTGAAACGAAGTAACAGAACACAAAGAAGTTTCTAAGAATGCTTCTTTCCAGATTTTAACTGAAGATATTCCTTTTTCACCATAGCCCTCTATGGGCTTCCAAATATCACTATGCCAATTCCACAACAACAGTCTTAGCAAAAGGCTTCTTGAGGGGAAAGCTGTAACTCCGTGAGATGAATTAACACAACACAAAGCAGATTCTCAGACAGCTTCTTTCCAGTTTTTATCTGAAGATATTTTCTTTTTCACCATTGTAATCTATGGGCTTCAAATATCACTTTGCAAATTTCACAAGAACAGCCTTAGCGAAAGGCTTCTTGAAGGGAAAGCTGTAACTCTGTGAGATGAATTAACGGAACACAAAGCAGTTTCTCAGAATTCTTCTTTTCAGTTTTTACCTTAGATTATTTCCTTTTTCACCATAATCCTCTATGGGCTTCCAAATATAACTTTCCAAATTCCGCAAGAACAGCTTTAGTGAAAGGCTTCTTTAAGGGAAAGCTGTAACTCTGTGAGATGAAATTACAGAACACAAAGCAGTTTCTCAGAAAGCTTCTTTCCAGTTTTAACGGAAGATATTTCCTTTTTACCATACCCCTCTATGGGCTTGCAAATATCAATTTCCAAATTCCACAAGAACAGACTTAGCGAAAGGATTCTTGAGGGGAAAGCTGTAACTCTTTGAGATGAATTAACAGAACATATAGCAGTATTTCAGACAGCTTCTTTCCAGTTTTTAACTGAAGATATTCCCTTTTTCACCGTAACCCTCTATGGGCTTCCAAATATTACTTTGCAAATTCCACAGGAACAGCTTTAGCGAAAGGCTTCTTGAAGGGAAAGCTGTAACTCTGCGAGATTAATTAACAGAGCACAAAGCAGTTTCTCAGAAAGCTTCTTTCCAGTTCTTACTTAAGGTATTTACTTTTTCACCATAGCCCTCTACGGGCTTCTAAGATCACTTTGCAAATTCCACAAGAACAGTCTTAGCGAAAGGCTTCTGGGAGCAAAGCTGTAATTCTGTGAGATGAACTAACAAAACACGAAGCAGTTTCTCAGAAATCTTCTTTTCGGTTTTCAATGGAAGAAACGTCCTTTTTCATCATAGCCCTAATCAGGCTTCCAAATTTCACTTTGCAAATTCCACAAGAACAGTCTTAGCGAAAGGCTTTTTGCGGGGAAAGCTGTAAATCTGGTGACGAATTAACAGAACACAAAGCAGTTTCTCAGAAAGCTTCTTTTCAGTTTTTGTCTTAGGATATTTCCTTTTTCACCGTAGCCCTCTATGGGCTTCCAAATATCACTTTGCATACTCCAAAAGAACAGCCTTAGTGATCGGCTTCATGATAGGAAAGCTGTAACTCTGTGAGATTAATTAAGAGAACACAAAGCAGTTTCTCAGAAAGGTTCTTTCCAGCTTTTAGCGAAAGATATTTCCTTTTTCGGATATTATCTTACTATATTTCCTTTTTCAGCATAGCCCTCTATGGGCTTCCAAAAACATTTTGCAAATTCCACAAGAACAGTCTTAGCGAAAGGATTCTGGAGATAAAAGCTGTAAATCTGGAAGATGAATTAAAAGAATTCAAAGCAGTTTCTCAGAAACCTTCTTTTCGTTTTTTATCTTACGATATTTCCATTTTCACCATAGGGCTATAGGGTTTCCAAATATCACTTTGCAAATTCCAGAAGAAAAGTCTTAGCGAAAGGCTTCTTGAGGGTAAAGCTGTAACTCTGTAAGATGAATTAACAGAACACAAAACATTTTCTCAGAAACCTACTTTTCAGTTTTTACTTTAGGATATTTCCTTTTTCACCATAGCCCTCTATGGGATTCCAATTATCACTTTGAAAATTCCACATGAACAGTCTTAGCGAAAGTCTTCTTGAGGGGAAAGCTGTAACTCTGTGAGAGGAACTAACTGAACACAAAGCAGTTTCTCAGAAAGCTTCTTTCCAGTTTTTAACTGAGGATATTTCCTTTTTCACCACAGCCCTTTTGGGCTTCCAAATATCACTTTGCAAATTCCACAAGAACAGTCTTAGCAAAAGGCTTCTTGAGGGGAAAGCTCTAACTCTGTGAGATGAATTAACAGAACACAAAGCATTTTCTCACAAATCTTCTTTCCAGTTTTTAACGGAGGATATTTCCTTTCTCACCATAGTCCTCTATGGGCTTCCAAATATCACATTGCAAATCCCACAAGAACAGTCTTAGCGAAAGGCTTCTTGAGAGGAAATCTGTAACTCTCTGAGATGAATTAACAGAACACAAAGCAGTTTCTCAGAAATCTTCTTTCCAGTTTTTAACGAAAGATATTTCCTTTTTTACCAAAGCCCTCTATGGGATTACAAATATCAGTTTGCAAATTTCACAAGAACAGTCTTAGTGAAGGGCTTCTTGAGGGGAAAGCTGTAACACTGTGAGATGAACTAACACAACACAAAGCAGTTTCTCAGTCAGCTTCTTTTCGGTTTTTATCTTAGGATATTTCAGTTTTCAAAATAGCCCTCTATGGGCTTCCAAGTATCACTTTGCAAATTCCACAAGAACAGTCTTATAGAAAGGCTTCTTGAGGGGAAAGCTGTAACTCGGTGAGATGTATTAACAGAACACACGGCAGTTTCTCAGAAATCTTCTTTCCAGTTTTTAACGGAAGTTATTTCCCTTTTCACCATAGCCCTCCATAGGCTTCCAAATATGACTTTGCAAATTCCAGAAGAACAGTCTTAGCGAAAGGCTTCTGAAGGGGAAATCTGTAACTCTGTGAGTTGAATTAACAGAACACAAAGCAGTTTCCACAAATCTTCTTTCCAGTTTTTAACGGAAGTTAGTTCCTTTTTCACCATAGTCCTCTATGGGCTTCCAAATATGACTTTGCAAATTCCACAAGAACAGTCTTAGCGAAAGGTTTCTTGAGGGGGGAAGCTGTAACTCTGTGAGATGAATTAACAGAACACAAAGCAGTCTCTCAGAAAGCTTCTTTCCAGTATTTAACTGAAGATATTTCCTTTTTCACTATAGCCCTCTATGGGCTTCCAAATATCACTTTGGAAATCCCACAAGAACAGTCTTAGCGAAAGGCTTCTTGAGAGGAAAGCTGTACCTCGGTGATATGTAGTAACAGAACACACCGCATTTTCTCAGAATGGTTCTTTCCAGTTTTTAACGGAAGATATTTCCTTTTTCACCTTAGCCCTCTATGGGCTTCCAAATATCACTTTGCAAATTTCACAAAACAGTCTTAGTGAACGGCTTCTTGAGGGGAAAGCTGTAACTCTGTGAGTGAACTAACAAAACACAAAGCAGCTTTCCATACAGCTTCTTTTCGGTTTTTATCTTAGGATATTTCCATTTTCACCATAGCCTACTATGGGTATCGAAATATCACTTTGGAAATTCCACAGAAACAGTCTTAGCGGAAGGATTCTTGAGGCAAAAGCAGTAACTCTTTGAGATGAATTAACAGAACACAAAGCAGTTTCTCAGAAAGCTTAGGTATTTCCTTTTCCACCATAGCCCTCTATGGGCTTCAAAATATCACTTTGTAAATTCCACAACAACAGCCTTAGCGAAAGGCTTCCTGAGGTAAAAGAGTAACTGTGAGTTGAATTAACAGAACACAAAGCAGTTTCTCAGAAAGCTTCTTTTCAGTTTTTATCTTAGGATGTTTCCTTTTTCACCATTGCCCTCTATGTGCCTCCAAATATCACTTTGCAATTCCACAAGAACAGTCTTAGTGAACGGCTTCCTGAGGGGAAAGCTGAAGCTCAGTGATATGTACTAACGGAACACACCGCATTTTCTCAGAATGGTTCTTTCCAGTTTTTAATGGAAGATATTTCCTTTTTCACCTTAGCCCTCTATGGGCTTCCAAATATCACTTTGCAAATTTCAAAAAACAGTCTTAGTGAACGGCTTCTTGAGGGAAAAGCTGTAGCTCTGTGAGATGAACTAACAGAACACAAAGCAGTTTTTCAGACAGCTTCTTTTCGGTAAGTATCTTACGATATTTCCATTTTCACCATAGCCCTCTATGGGCTTCCACATATCACTTTGGAAATTCCTGAAAAACAGTCTTAGCGGAAGGCTTCTTGAGGGGAAAGCTGTAACTCTTTGAGATGAATTAACAGAACACAAAGCAGTTTCTCGGAAAGCTTCTTTTCATTTTTTAACTGAAGTTATTTCCATTTTCACCATAGCCCTCTATGGGATTCCAAATATCACTATGCAAATTCCACAAGAACAGTGGAAGCGAAAGACTTCTGGAGGGGAAAACTGTAACTCTGTGAGATGAATTAACAGAACACAAAGCAGTTTCTCATATATCTTCTTTCCAGTTTTTAACGAAAGATATTTCCTTTTTCACCATAGCCCTCTAGGGACGTCCAAATATCACTTTGCAAATCCCACAAGAACAGTCTTAGCGAAAGCCTTCTGGAGGGGAAAGCTGTAACTCGGTGAGATGCTTTAACAGAACACACTGCAGTTTCTCAAAAAGCTTCTTTCCAGTTTTTAACGGAAGATATTTCCTTTTTCACCATAGCCCTCTAGGAGTTTTCTAATATCACTTTGCAAGTTTCACAAGAATAGTCTCAGTGAACTGCTTCTTGAAGGGAAAGCTGTAACTCTGTGAGATGAACTAACAGAACACAAAGCAGTTTATCAGAAAGCTTCTTTACAGTTTGTATCGGAAAATATTTCCTTTTTCACCATTGCCCTCTATGAGATTCTAAATATCACTTTCCAAATTTCAGAAGAACCGTCTTAGTGCACGGCCTCGTGAGGGGAAATCTGTGACACTTTGAGATGAATTAACAGAACACAAAGCAGTTTCTCAGAAAGCTTCTTTTCGGATTTTATCTTACTATATTTCCTTTTTCAACATAGCCCTCTATGGTCTTCCGAATATCACTTTGCAAATTACACAAGAACAGTCCTTGTGAAAGACTTCTCGAGGGGAAAGCTGTAACTCTCTGAGATGAATTAACAGAACACAAAGCAGTTTCTCAGAAAGCTTCTTTTCAGTTTTTATCTTAGGATATTTCCTTTTTCAGCATAGCCCTCTATGGGCTTCGAAAAACGTTTTGCAAATTCCACAAGAACAGTCTTAGCGAAAGGATTCTGGAGATAAAAGCTGTAAATCTGGAAGATGAATTAAAAGAATTCAAAGCAGTTTCTCAGAAACCTTCTTTTTGTATTTTATCTTACGATATTTCCATTTTCACCATAGGGCTATAGGGTTTCCAAATATCACTTTGCAAATTTCAGAAGAAAAGTCTTAGCGAAAGGCTTCTTAGGGTAAAGCTGTAACTCTGTAAGATGAATTAACAAAACACAAAACATTTTCTCAGAAACCTACTTTTCAGTTTTTACCTTAGGATATTTCCTTTTTCACCATAGCCCTCTATGGGATTCCAATTATCACTTTGAAAATTCCACATGAACAGTCTTAGCGAAAGTCTTCTTGAGGGGAAAGCTGTAACTCTGTGAGAGGAACTAACTGAACACAAAGCAGTTTCTCAGAAAGTTTCTTTCCAGTTTTTAACTGAGAATATTTCCTTTTTCACCACAGCCCTTTTGGGCTTCCAAATATCACTTTGCAAATTCTACAAGAACAGTCTTAGCGAAAGGCTTCTTGAGGGGAAAGCTCTAACTCTGTGAGATGAATTAACAGAACACAAAGCATTTTCTCACAAATCTTCTTTCCAGTTTCTAACGGAGGATATTTCCTTTCTCACCATAGTCCTCTATGGGCTTCCAAATATCACATTGCAAATCCCACAAGAACAGTCTTAGCGAAAGGCTTCTTGAGAGGAAAGCTGTAACTCAGTGAGACGTATTAACAGAAGACACGGCATTTTCTCAGAGTGCTTCTTTCCAGTTTTTAACGGAAGATATTTCCTTTTTCAACATAGTCCTCTATGGGTTTCCAAATATCACTTTCCAAATTTCACAAAACACTCTTAATGAACGGCTTCCTGAGGGAAAAGCTGTAGCTCTGTGAGATGAACTAACAGAACACAAAGCAGTTTTTTAGACAGCTTCTCTTTGGTAAGTATCTTAGGATATTTCCATTTTCACCATAGCCCTCTATGGGCTTCCACATATCCCTTTGGAAATTCCTCAAAAACAGTCTTAGCGGAAGGCTTCTTGAGGGGAAAGCTGTAGTTCTTGGAGATGAATTAACAGAACACAAAGCAGTTTCTCGGAAAGCTTTTTTTCATTTTTTAATTGAAGGTATTTCCATTTTCACCATAGCCCTCTATGGGATTCCAAATATCACTATGCAAATTCCACAAGAACAGTGGAAGCGAAAGACTTCGGGAGGGGTAAACTGTAACTCTGTGAGATGAATTAACAGAACACAAAGCAGTTTCTCAGATATCTTCTTTCCAGTTTTTAACGAAAGATATTTCCTTTTTCACCATAGTTCTCTATGGGCTTCCAAATATCACTTTGCAAATCCCACAAGAACAGTCTTAGCGAAAGCCTTCTTGAGGGGAAAGCTGTAACTCGGTGAGATGCTTTAACAGAACACACGGCAGTTTCTCAAAAAGCTTCTTTACAGTTTTTAACGGAAGATATGTCCTTTTTCACCATAGCCCTCTATGGGCTTCCAAATATCACTTTGCAAATTCCACAAGAACAGTTTTACCGAAAGTCTTCTTGAGAAGAAATCTGTAAATCTGTGAGATGAATTAACAGAACACAAAGCAGTTTCACAGAAAGCTTCATTTCAGTTTTTATCTTTGGATGTTTTCCTTTTCATCATAGCCCTCTATGTGCCTTCAAATATCACTTTGAAAATTCCACAAGGAAAGTCTTAGTGAACTGCTTCTTGAGGGGAAAACTGTAACTCTGTGAGATGAATTTACAGAACACAAAGCAGTTTCTCAGATAGCTTCTTTCCAGTTTCTAACGGAGGATATTTCCTTTTAAGCCATAGCCCTCTATGGGCTTCCAAATATCACTTTGCAAGTTTCACAAGAACAGTCTTAGCGAAAGGCTTCCTGAGGGGAAAGTTGTAACTCTGTGAGATGAGTTAACAGAACACAAAGCAGTTTCTCAAAAAGCTTCTTTTCAGTTTTTAACCGAAGATATTTCCTTTTTCAACATAACCCTGTATGGGCTTCCAAATATCACTTTGCAAATTCCACAAGAACAGTCTTAGCGAAAGGCTTTTAGAGGGAAATGTTGTAACTATGTGAGATGAATTAACAGAACACAAAGCAGTTTCTCAGAAAGCTTCTTTTCGGATATTATCTTACTATATTTCCTTTTTCAACATAGCCCTCTATGGTCTTCCGAATATCACTTTGCAAATTACACAAGAACAGTCCTTGTGAAAGACTTCTCGAGGGGAAAGCTGTAACTCTCTGAGATGAATTAACAGAACACAAAGCAGTTTCTCAGAAAGCTTCTTTTCAGTTTTTATCTTAGGATATTTCCTTTTTCAGCATAGCCCTCTATGGGCTTCCAAAAACATTTTGCAAATTCCACAAGAACAGTCTTAGCGAAAGGATTCTGGAGATAAAAGCTGTAAATCTGGAAGATGAATTAAAAGAATTCAAAGCAGTTTCTCAGAAACCTTCTTTTCGTATTTTATCTTACGATATTTCCATTTTCACCATAGGGCTATAGGGTTTCCAAATATCACTTTGCAAATTCCAGAAGAAAAGTCTTAGCGAAAGGCTTCTTGAGGGTAAAGCTGTAACTCTGTAAGAAGAATTAACAGAACACAAAACATATTCTCAGAAACCTACTTTTCAGTTTTTACCTTAGGATATTTCCTTTTTCACCATAGCCCTCTATGGGATTCCAATTATCACTTTGAAAATTCCACATGAACAGTCTTAGCGAAAGTCTTCTTGAGGGGAAAGCTGTAACTCTGTGAGAGGAACTAACTGAACACAAAGCAGTTTCTCAGAAAGTTTCTTTCCAGTTTTTAACTGAGAATATTTCCTTTTTCACCACAGCCCTTTTGGGCTTCCAAATATCACTTTGCAAATTCCACAAGAACAGTCTTAGCGAAAGGCTTCTTGAGGGGAAAGCTCTAACTCTGTGAGATGAATTAACAGAACACAAAGCATTTTCTCACAAATCTTCTTTCCAGTTTCTAACGGAGGATATTTCCTTTCTCACCATAGTCCTCTATGGGCTTCCAAATATCACATTGCAAATCCCACAAGAACAGTCTTAGCGAAAGGCTTCTTGAGAGGAAAGCTGTAACTCAGTGAGACGTATTAACAGAAGACACGGCATTTTCTCAGAATGCTTCTTTCCAGTTTTTAATGGAAGATATTTCCTTTTTCAACATAGTCCTCTATGGGTTTCCAAATATCACTTTCCAAATTTCACAAAACAGTCTTAATGAACGGCTTCTTGAGGGAAAAGCTGTAGCTCTGTGAGATGAACTAACAGAACACAAAGCAGTTTTTTAGACAGCTTCTCTTTGGTAAGTATCTTAGGATATTTCCATTTTCACCATAGCCCTCTATGGGCTTCCACATATCCCTTTGGAAATTCCTCAAAAACAGTCTTAGCGGAAGGCTTCTTGAGGGGAAAGCTGTAGTTCTTTGAGATGAATTAACAGAACACAAAGCTGTTTCTCTGAAAGCTTGTTTTCATTTTTTAATTGAAGGTATTTCCATTTTCACCATAGCCCTCTATGGGATTCCAAATATCACTATGCAAATTCCACAAGAACAGTGGAAGCGAAAGACTTCGGGAGGGGTAAACTGTAACTCTGTGAGATGAATTAACAGAACACAAAGCAGTTTCTCAGATATCTTCTTTCCAGTTTTTAACGAAAGATATTTCCTTTTTCACCATAGTTCTCTATGGGCTTCCAAATATCACTTTGCAAATCCCACAAGAACAGTCTTAGCGAAAGCCTTCTTGAGGGGAAAGCTGTAACTCGGTGAGATGCTTTAACAGAACACACGGCAGTTTCTCAAAAAGCTTCTTTCCAGTTTTTAACGGAAGATATGTCCTTTTTCACCATAGCCCTCTATGGGCTTCCAAATATCACTTTGCAAATTCCACAAGAACAGTTTTACCGAAAGTCTTCTTGAGAAGAAAGCTGTAAATCTGTGAGATGAATTAACAGAACACAAAGCAGTTTCACAGAAAGCTTCATTTCAGTTTTTATCTTTGGATGTTTTCCTTTTCATTATAGCCCTCTATGTGCCTTCAAATATCACTTTGAAAATTCCACAAGGAAAGTCTTAGTGAACGGCTTCTTGAGGGGAAAACTGTAACTCTGTGAGATGAATTTACAGAACACAAAGCAGTTTCTCAGATAGCTTCTTTCCAGTTTCTAACGGAGGATATTTCCTTTTAAGCCATAGCCCTCTATGGGCTTCCAAATATCACTTTGCAAGTTTCACAAGAACAGTCTTAGCGAAAGGCTTCCTGAGGGGAAAGTTGTAACTCTGTGAGATGAGTTAACAGAACACAAAGCAGTTTCTCAAAAAGCTTCTTTTCAGTTTTTAACCGAAGATATTTCCTTTTTCAACAAAACCCTGTATGGGCTTCCAAATATCACTTTGCAAATTCCACAAGAACAGTCTTAGCGAAAGGCTTTTAGAGGGAAATGTTGTAACTATGTGAGATGAATTAACAGAACACAAAGCAATTTCTCAGAAAGCTTCTTTTCAGTTTTTATCTTACGATAGTTCATTTTTCACCATAGACCTCTATGGGCTTCCAAATCTCACTTTGCAAATTCCACAAGAACAGTCTTAGCGAAAGAATTATTGAGTGGAAAGCTGTAACTCTTTGAGGTGAATTAACAGAACAAAAAGGAGTTTCTCAGAAAGCTTCTTTCCGCTTTATAACAGAAGATATTTCCTTTTTCACCACAGCGCTCTATGGGCTTCCAAATATCATTTTGCAAATCCCACAACAGCAGTCTTAGCGAAAGGCTTCTTGAAGGGAAAGCTGTAACTGGGTGAGGTCTATTATCAGAACACATGGCAGTTTCTCAGAAAGCTTCTTTCCAGTTTTTAACTGAAGATATTTCCTTTTTCACCATAGGCCTCTATGGGCTTCCAAATATCACTTTGCAAATTCGACAACAGCCTTAGCGAAAGGCTTTTAGAGGGAAATGTAACTCTGTGAGATGAATTAACAGAACACAAAGCAGTTTCTCAGAAAGCTTCTTTCCAGTTTTTAACGGAAAATAATTCCTTTTTCACCATAGCCCTCTATGGGATTCTAAATATCACTTTCCAAATTTCAGAAGAACAGTCTTAATGAACGGCCTCTTGAGGGGAAATCTGTAACTCTCTGAGATGAATTAACAGAACACAAAGCAGTTTCTCAGAAATCTTCTTTCCAGTTTTTAACGGAAGATGTGTTCTTTTTCACCATAGCCCTCTATGGGCTTGCAAATATCACTTTGCAAATTCCACAAGAACAGTCTTACCGAAAGGCTTCTTGAGAAGAAAGCTGTAATTCTGTGAGATGAATTAACAGAACACAAAGCAGTTTCTCAGAAAGCTTCTTTCCAGTTTTTAACTGAAGATATTTCCTTTTTCACCATAGCCCTCTAAGGGCTTCCAAATATCACATTGCAAATGCCACAAGAACAGTCTTAGCAAAAGGCTTCTAGAGGGGAAAGCTGTAACTCGGTTAGATGTATTAACAGAACACACGGCAGTATCTATGAATGCTTCTTTCCAGTTTTTAACGGAAGATATTTCCTTTTTCACCATAGCCCTCTAAGGGCTTCCAAATATCACTTTGCAAATTCCAAAAGAGCAGTCTTAGCGAAAGACTTCTGGAGCGGAAAGCTGTAACTCTCTGAAATGAATTAACAGAACACAGAGCTGTTTCTCAGAAAGCTTCTTTCCAGTTTTCAACCGAAGATATTTTCTTTTTCCCATAGCCCTCTATGGGCTTCCAAATATCACTTAGAAAATTCCACAAGAACAGTCTTAGCGAAAGGCTTCTTGAGGTGAAAGCTGTAACACGGTGAGATGTTTTAACAGAACACACATCAGTTTCTCAGAAAGCTTCTTTCCAATTTTTAACGTAAGTTATTTCCTTTTTCACCATAGCACTCTACGGGCTTCTAAGATCACTTTGCAAATTCCACAAGAACAGTCTTAGCGAAAGGCTTCTGGGAGCAAAGCTGTAATTCTGTGAGATGAACTAACAAAACACGAAGCAGTTTCTCAGAAATCTTCTTTTCGGTTTTTAATGGAAGAAATGTCCTTTTTCATCATAGCCCTCAATGGGCTTCCAAATTTCACTTTGCAAATTCCACAAGTACAGTCTTAGCAAAGGGTTTTTGAGGGGAAAGCTGTAACTCTGGTGACGAATTAACAGAACACAAAGCAGTTTCTCAGAAAGCTTCTTTTCAGTTTTTGTCTTAGGATATTTCCTTTTTCACCGTAGCCCTCTATGGGCTTCCAAATATCACTTTGCAAATTCCACAAGAACAGTTTTACCGAAAGTCTTCTTGAGAAGAAAGCTGTAAATCTGTGAGATGAATTAACAGAACACAAAGCAGTTTCACAGAAAGCTTCATTTCAGTTTTTATATTTGGATGTTTTCTTTTCCATCATAGCCCTCTATGTGCCTTAAAATATCACTTTGAAAATTCCACAAGGAAAGTCTTAGTGAACGGCTTCTTGAGGGGAAAACTGTAACTCTGTGAGATGAATTTACAGAACACAAAGCAGTTTCTCAGATAGCTTCTTTCCAGTTTCTAACGGAGGATATTTCCTTTTAAGCCATAGCCCTCTATGGGCTTCCAAATATCACTTTGCAAGTTTCACAAGAACAGTCTTAGCGAAAGGCTTCCTGAGGGGAAAGTTGTAACTCTGTGAGATGAATTAACAGAACACAAAGCAGTTTCTCAAAAAGCTTCTTTTCAGTTTTTAACCGAAGATATTTCCTTTTTCAACATAACCCTGTATGGGCTTCCAAATATCACTTTGCAAATTCCACAAGAACAGTCTTAGCGAAAGAATTATTGAGTGGAAAGCTGTAACTCTTTCAGGTGAATTAACAGAACAAAAAGGAGTTTCTCAGAAAGCTTCTTTCCGCTTTTTAACAGAAGATATTTCCTTTTTCACCATAGCGCTCTATGGGCTTCCAAATATCATTTTGCAAATCCCACAACAGCAGTCTTAGCGAAAGGCTTCTTGAAGGGAAAGCTGTAACTGGGTGAGCTCTATTATCAGAACACATGGCAGTTTCTCAGAAAGCTACTTTCCAGTTTTTAACTAAAGATATTTCCTTTTTCACCATAGGCCTCTATGGGCTTCCAAATATCACTTTGCAAATTCGACAACAGCCTTAGCGAAAGGCTTTTAGAGGAAAATGTAACTCTGTGAGATGAATTAACAGAACACAAAGCAGTTTCTCAGAAAGCTTCTTTCCAGTTTTTAACGGAAAATAATTCCTTTTTCACCATAGCCCTCTATGGGATTCTAAATATCACTTTCCAAATTTCAGAAGAACAGTCTTAGTGAACGGCCTCTTGAGGGGAAATCTGTAACTCTCTGAGATGAATTAACAGAACACAAAGCACTTTCTCAGAAATCTTCTTTCCAGTTTTTAACGGAAGATGTGTCCTTTTTCACCATAGCCCTCTATGGGCTTGCAAATATCACTTTGCAAATTCCACAAGAACAGTCTTACCGAAAGGCTTCTTGAGAAGAAAGCTGTAACTCTGTGAGATGAATTAACAGAAAACAAAGCAGTTTCTCAGAAAATTTCTTTCCAGTTTTTAATGGAAGATATGTCCTTTTTCATCATAGCCCTCTATGGGCTTCCAATATCACTTTGCAAATTCCACAAGAACAGTCTTCGGGAAAGGCTTCTGGAGGGGAAACCTGTAACTCTGTGAGATGAATTAACAGAACACAAAGCAGTTTCTCAGAAAGCGTCTTTCCAGTTTTTAACTGAAGATATTTCCTTTTTCACAATTGCCCTCTAAGGGCTTCCAAATATCACATTGCAAATGCCACAAGAACAGTCTTAGCAAAAGGCTTCTAGAGGGGAAAGCTGTAACTCGGTTAGATGTATTAACAGAGCACACGGCAGTATCTCAGAATGCTTCTTTCCAGTTTTTAACGGAAGATGTTTCCTTTTTCACCATAGCCCGCTAAGGGCTTCCAAATATCACTTTGCAAATTCCAAAAGAGCAGTCTTAGCGAAAGACTTCTGGAGCGGAAAGCTGTAACTCTCTGAAATGAATTAACAGAACACAGAGCTGTTTCTCAGAAAGCTTCTTTCCAGTTTTCAACCGAAGATATTTTCTTTTTCCCATAGCCCTCTATGGGCTTCCAAATATCACTTAGAAAATTCCACAAGAACAGTCTTAGCGAAAGGCTTCTTGAGGTGAAAGCTGTAACACGGTGAGATGTTTTAACAGAACACACATCAGTTTCTCAGAAAGCTTCTTTCCAATTTTTAACGTAAGTTATTTCCTTTTTCACCATAGCACTCTACGGGCTTCTAAGATCACTTTGCAAATTCCACAAGAACAGTCTTAGCGAAAGGCTTCTGGGAGCAAAGCTGTAATTCTGTGAGATGAACTAACAAAACACGAAGCAGTTTCTCAGAAATCTTCTTTTCGGTTTTTAATGGAAGAAATGTCCTTTTTCATCATAGCCCTCAATGGGCTTCCAAATTTCACTTTGCAAATTCCACAAGAACAATCTTAGCGAAAGGCTTTTTGAGGGGAAAGCTGTAACTCTGGTGATGAATTAACAGAACACAAAGCAGTTTCTCAGAAAGCTTCTTTTCAGTTTTTGTCTTAGGATATTTCCTTTTTCACCGTAGCCCTCTATGGGCTTCCAAATATCACTTTGCATATTCCAAAAGAACAGCCTTAGTGATCGGCTTCATGAGAGGAAAGCTGTAACTCTGTGAGATTAATTAACGGAACACAAAGCAGTTTCTCAGAAAGGTTCTTTCCTGTTTTTAGCGGAAGATATTTCCTTTTTCACCATAGTCCACTATGGGCTTGAAAATATCACTTTGCAAATTCCACAAGAACAGTCTTAGTGAACGGCCTCTTGAGGGGAAATCTGTAACTCTCTGAGATGAATTAACAGAACACAAAGCAGTTTCTCAGAAATCTTCTTTCCAGTTTTTATCAGAAGATATGTCCTTTTTCACCAAAGTCCTCTATGGGATTACAAATATCAGTTTGCAAATTTCACAAGAACAGTCTTAGTGAAGGGCTTCTTGAGGGGAAAGCTGTAACACTGTGAGATGAACTAACACAACACAAAGCAGTTTCTCAGCTTCTTTTCGGTTTTTATCTTAGGATATTTCCATTTTCAAAATAGCCCTCTATGGGCTTCCAAGTATCACTTTGCAAATTCCACAAGAACAGTCTTATAGAAAGGCTTCTTGAGGGGAAAGCTGTAACTCGGTGAGATGTATTAACAGAACACACGGCAGTTTCTCAGAAAGCTTCTTTCCAGTTTTTAACGGAAGTTATTTCCCTTTTCACCATAGCCCTCCATGGGCTTCCAAATATGACTTTGCAAATTCCAGAAGAACAGTCTTAGCGAAAGGTTTCTGAAGGGGAAATCTGTAACTCTGTGAGTTGAATTAACAGAACACAAAGCAGTTTCTCACAAATCTTCTTTCCAGTTTTTAACGGAAGTTAGTTCCTTTTTCACCATAGTCCTCTATGGGCTTCCAAATATCACTCTGCAAATTCCACAAGAACAGTCTTAGCGGAAGGCTTCTTGAGGGGGGAAGCTGTAACTCTGTGAGATGAATTAACAGAACACAAAGCAGTCTCTCATAAAGCTTCTTTCCAGTATTTAACTGAAGATATTTCCTTTTTCAGTATAGCCCTCTATGGGCTTCCAAATATCACTTTGGAAATCCCACAAGAACAGTCTTAGCGAAAGGCTTCTTGAGAGGAAAGCTGTACCTCGGTGATATGTACTAACAGAACACAGCGCATTTTCTCAGAATGGTTCTTTCCAGTTTTTAACGGAAGATATTTCCTTTTTCACCTTAGCCCTCTATGGGCTTCCAAATATCACTTTGCAAATTTCACAAAACAGTCTTAGTGAACGGCTTCTTGAGGGGAAAGCTGTAACTCTGTGAGTGAACTAACAAAACACAAAGCAGCTTTCCATACAGCTTCTTTTCGGTTTTTATCTTAGGATATTTCCATTTTCACCATAGCCTACTATGGGTATCGAAATATCACTTTGGAAATTCCACAGAAACAGTCTTAGCGGAAGGATTCTTGAGGCAAAAGCAGTAACTCTTTGAGATGAATTAACAGAACACAAAGCAGTTTCTCAGAAAGCTTAGGTATTTCCTTTTTCACCATAGCCCTCTATGGGCTTCAAAATATCACTTTGTAAATTCCACAACAACAGCCTTAGCGAAAGGCTTCCTGAGGTAAAAGAGTAACTGTGAGTTGAATTAACAGAACACAAAGCAGTTTCTCAGAAAGCTTCTTTTCAGTTTTTATCTTAGGATGTTTCCTTTTTCACCATTGCCCTCTATGTGCCTCCAAATATCACTTTGCAATTCCACAAGAACAGTCTTAGTGAACGGCTTCCTGAGGGGAAAGCTGAAGCTCGGTGATATGTACTAACAGAACACACCGCATTTTCTCAGAATGGTTCTTTCCAGTTTTTAACGGAAGATATTTCCTTTTTCACCTTAGCCCTCTATGGGCTTCCAAATATCACTTTGCAAATTTCACAAAACAGTCTTAGTGAATGGCTTCTTGAGGGAAAAGCTGTAGCTCTGTGAGATGAACTAACAGAACACAAAGCAGTTTTCCAGACAGCTTCTTTTCGGTATGTATCTTACGATATTTCCATTTTCACCATAGCCCTCTATGGGCTTCCACACATCACTTTGGAAATTCCTCAAAAACAGTCTTAGCGGAAGGCTTCTTGAGGGGAAAGCTGTAACTCTTTGAGATGAATTAACAGAACACAAAGCAGTTTCTCGGAAAGCTTCTTTTCATTTTTTAACTGAAGGTATTTCCATTTTCACCATAGCCCTCTATGGGATTCCAAATATCACTATGCAAATTCCACAAGAACAGTGGAAGCGAAAGACTTCTGGAGGGGAAAACTGTAACTCTGTGAGATGAATTAACAGAACACAAAGCAGTTTCTCAGATATCTTCTTTCCAGTTTTTAACGAAAGGTATTTCCTTTTTCACCATAGCCCTCTAGGGACGTCCAAATATCACTTTGCAAATCCCACAAGAACAGTCTTAGCGAAAGCCTTCTTGAGGGTAACTCTGTAAGATGAAATAACAGAACACAAAACATTTTCTCAGAAACCTACTTTTCAGTTTTTACCTTAGGATATTTCCTTTTTCACCATAGCCCTCTAGGAGTTTTCTAATATCACTTTGCAAATTTCACAAGAATCGTCTCAGTGAACTGCTTCTTGAGGGGAAAGCTGTAACTCTGTGAGATGAACTAACAGAACACAAAGCAGTTTATCAGAAAGCTTCTTTACAGTTTGTATCGGAAAATATTTCCTTTTTCACCATTGCCCTCTATGAGATTCTCAATATCACTTTCCAAATTTCAGAAGAACAGTCTTAGTGAACGGCCTCGTGAGGGGAAATCTGTGACACTTTGAGATGAATTAACAGAACACAAAGCAGTTTCTCAGAAAGCTTCTTTTCGGATTTTATCTTACTATATTTCCTTTTTCAACATAGCCCTCTATGGTCTTCCAAATATCACTTTGCAAATTACACAAGAACAGTCTTTGTGAAAGACTTCTTGAGGGGAAAGCTGTAACTCTCTGAGATGAATTAACAGAACACAAAGCAGTTTCTCAGAAAGCTTCTTTTCAGTTTTTATCTTAGGATATTTCCTTTTTCAGCATAGCCCTCTATGGGCTTCCAAAAACATTTTGCAAATTCCACAAGAACAGTCTTAGCGAAAGGATTCTGGAGATAAAAGCTGTAAACCTGGAAGATGAATTAAAAGAATTCAAAGCAGTTTCTCAGAAACCTTCTTTTCGTATTTTATCTTACGATATTTCCATTTTCACCATAGGGCTATAGGGTTTCCAAATATCACTTTGCAAATTCCAGAAGAAAAGTCTTAGCGAAAGGCTTCTTGAGGGTAAAGCTGTAACTCTGTAAGATGAATTAATAGAACACAAAACATTTTCTCAGAAACCTACTTTTCAGTTTTTACCTTAGGATATTTCCTTTTTCACCATAGCCCTCTATGGGATTCCAATTATCACTTTGAAAATTCCACATGAACAGTCTTAGCGAAAGTCTTCTTGAGGGGAAAGCTGTAACTCTGTGAGAGGAACTAACTGAACACAAAGCAGTTTCTCAGAAAGCTTCTTTCCAGTTTTTAACTGAGGATATTTCCTTTTTCACCATAGCCCTTTTGGGCTTCCAAATATCACTTTGCAAATTCCACAAGAACAGTCTTAGCAAAAGGCTTCTTGAGGGGAAAGCTCTAACTCTGTGAGATGAATTAACAGAACACAAAGCATTTTCTCACAAATCTTCTTTCCAGTTTTTAACGGAGGATATTTCCTTTCTCACCATAGTCCTCTATGGGCTTCCAAATATCACATTGCAACTCCCACAAGAACAGTCTTAGCGAAAGGCTTCTTGAGAGGAAAGCTGTAACTCAGTGAGACGTATTAACAGAAGACACGGCATTTTCTCAGAATGCTTCTTTCCAGTTTTTAACGGAAGATATTTCCTTTTTCACCATAGTCCTCTATGGGTTTCCAAATATCACTTTCCAAATTTCACAAAACAGTCTTAATGAACGGCTTCTTGAGGGAAAAGCTGTAGCTCTGTGAGATGAACTAACAGAACACAAAGCAGTTTTTCAGACAGCTTCTCTTCGGTAAGTATCTTAGGATATTTCCATTTTCACCATAGCCCTCTATGGGCTTCCACATATCACTTTGGAAATTCCTCAAAAACAGTCTTAGCGGAAGGCTTCTTGAGGGGAGAGCTGTAATTCTTTGAGATGAATTAAAAGAACACAAAGCAGTTTCTCGGAAAGCTTCTTTTCATTTTTTAATTGAAGGTATTTCCATTTTCACCATAGCCCTCTATGGGATTCCAAATATCACTATGCAAATTCCACAAGAACAGTGGAAGCGAAAGACTTCGGGAGGGGAAAACTGTAACTCTGTGAGATGAATTAACAGAACACAAAGCAGTTTCTCAGATATCTTCTTTCCATTTTTTAACGAAAGATATTTCCTTTTTCACCATAGTCCTCTATGGGCTTCCAAATATCACTTTGTGAATCCCACAAGAACAATCTTAGCGAAAGCCATCTTGAGGGGAAAGCTGTAACTCGGTGAGATGCTTTAACAGAACACACGGCAGTTTCTCAAAAAGCTTCTTTCCAGTTTTTAACGGAAGATATGTCCTTTTTCACCATAGCCCTCTATGCGCTTCCAAATATCACTTTGCAAATTCCACAAGAACAGTTTTACCGAAAGGCTTCTTGAGAAGAAAGCTGTAAATCTGTGAGATGAATTAACAGAACACAAAGCAGTTTCACAGAAAGCTTCATTTCAGTTTTTATCTTTGGATGTTTTCTTTTTCATCATAGCCCTCTATGTGCCTTCAAATATCACTTTGAAAATTCCACAAGGAAAGTCTTAGTGAACGGCTTCTTGAGGGGAAAACTGTAACTCTGTGAGATGAATTAACAGAACACAAAGCAGTTTCTCAGATAGCTTCTTTCCAGTTTCTAACGGAGGATATTTCCTTTTAAGCCATAGCCCTCTATGGGCTTCCAAATATCACTTTGCAAGTTTCACAAGAACACTCTTAGCGAAAGGCTTCCTGAGGGGAAAGTTGTAACTCTGTGAGATGAATTAACAGAACACAAAGCAGTTTCTCAAAAAGCTTCTTTTCAGTTTTTAACCGAAGATATGTCCTTTTTCAACATAACCCTGTATGGGCTTCCAAATATCACTTTGCAAATTCCACAAGAACAGTCTTAGCGAAAGGCTTTTAGAGGGAAATGTTGTAACTATGTGAGATGAATTAACAGAACACAAAGCAATTTCTCAGAAAGCTTCTTTTCAGTTTTTATCTTACGAGAGTTCCTTTTTCAGCATAGACCTCTATGGGCTTCCAAATCTCACTTTGCAAATTCCACAAGAACAGTCTTAGCGAAAGAATTATTGAGTGGAAAGCTGTAACTCTTTGAGGTGAATTAACAGAACAAAAAGGAGTTTCTCAGAAAGCTTCTTTCCGCTTTTTAACAGAAGATATTTCCTTTTTCACCATAGCGCTCTATGGGCTTCCAAATATCATTTTGCAAATCCCACAACAACAGTCTTAGCGAAGGGCTTCTTGAAGGGAAAGCTGTAACTGGGTGAGGTCTATTATCAGAACACATGGCAGTTTCTCAGAAAGCTTCTTTCCAGTTTTAACTGAAGATATTTCCTTTTTCACCATAGCCCTCTATGGGCTTCCAAATATCACTTTGCAAATTCGACAACAGCCTTAGCGAAAGGCTTTTAGAGGGAAATGTAACTCTGTGAGATGAATTAACAGAACACAAAGCAGTTTCTCAGAAAGCTTCTTTCCAGTTTTTAAAGGAAAATAATTCCTTTTTCACCATAGCCCTCTCTGGGATTCTAAATATCACTTTCCAAATTTCAGAAGAACAGTCTTAGTGAACGGCCTCTTGAGGGGAAATCTGTAACTCTCTGAGATGAATTAACAGAACACAAAGCAGTTTCTCAGAAATCTTCTTTCCAGTTTTTAACGGAAGATATGTCCTTTTTCACCATAGCCCTCTATGGGCTTGCAAATATCACTTTGCAAATTCCACAAGAACAGTCTTACCGAAAGGCTTCTTGAGAAGAAAGCTGTAACTCCGTGAGATGAATTAACAGAAAACAAAGCAGTTTCTCAGAAAATTTCTTTCCAGTTTTTAATGGAAGATATGTCCTTTTTCACCATAGCCCTCTATGGGCTTCCAAATATCACTTTGCAAATTCCACAAGAACAGTCTTCGGGAAAGGCTTCTGGAGGGGAAACCTGTAACTCTGTGAGATGAATTAACGGAACACAAAGCAGTTTCTCAGAAAGCTTCTTTCCAGTTTTTAACTGAAGATATTTCCTTTTTCACCATAGCCCTCTAAGGGCTTCCAAATATCACATTGCAAATGCCACAAGAACAGTCTTAGCGAAAGGCTTCTTGAGAGGAAAGCTGTACCTCGGTGATATGTACTAACAGAACACACCGCATTTTCTCCGAATGGTTCTTTCCAGTTTTTAACGGAAGATATTTCCTTTTTCACCTTAGCCCTCTATGGGCTTCCAAATATCACTTTGCAAATTTCACAAAACAGTCTTAGTGAACGGCTTCTTGAGGGGAAAGCTGTAACTCTGTGAGTGACCTAACAAAACACAAAGCAGCTTTCCATACAGCTTCTTTTCGGTTTTTATCTTAGGATATTTCCATTTTCACCATAGCCTACTATGGGTATCGAAATGTCACTTTGGAAATGCCACAAAAACAGTCTTAGCGGAAGGATTCTTGAGGCAAAAGCAGTAACTCTTTGAGATGAATTAACAGAACACAAAGCAGTTTCTCAGAAAGCTTAGGTATTTCCTTTTTCACCATAGCCCTCTATGGGCTTCAAAATATCACTTTGTAAATTCCACAACAACAGCCTTAGCGAAAGGCTTCCTGAGGTAAAAGAGTAACTGTGAGTTGAATTAACAGAACACAAAGCAGTTTCTCAGAAAGCTTCTTTTCAGTTTTTATCTTAGGATGTTTCCTTTTTCACCATTGCCCTCTATGTGCCTCCAAATATCACTTTGCAATTCCACAAGAACAGTCTTAGTGAACGGCTTCCTGAGGGGAAAGCTGAAGCTCGGTGATATGTACTAACAGAACACACCGCATTTTCTCAGAATGGTTCTTTCCAGTTTTTCACGGAAGATATTTCCTTTTTCACTTTAGCCCTCTATGGGCTTCCAAATATCACTTTGCAAATTTCACAAAACAGACTTAGTGAACGGCTTCTTGAGGGAAAAGCTGTAGCTCTGTGAGATGAACTAACAGAACACAAAGCAGTTTTTCAGACAGCTTCTTTTCGGTATGTATCTTACGATATTTCCGTTTTCACCATAGCCCTCTATGGGCTTCCACATATCACTTTGGAAATTCCTCAAAAACAGTCTGAGCGGAAGGCTTCTTGAGGGGAAAGCTGTAACTCTTTGAGACGAATTAACAGAACACAAAGCAGTTTCTCGGAAAGCTTCTTTTCATTTTTTAACTGAAGGTATTTCCATTTTCACCATAGCCCTCTATGGGATTCCAAATATCACTATGCAAATTCCACAAGAACAGTGGAAGCGAAAGACTTCTGGAGGGGAAAACTGTAACTCTGTGAGATGAATTAACAGAAAACAAAGCAGTTTCTCAGATATCTTCTTTCCAGTTTTTCACGAAATGTATTTCCTTTTTCACCATAGCCCTCTAGGGACGTCCAAATATCACTTTGCAAATCCCACAAGAACAGTCTTAGCGAAAGCCTTCTTGAGGGTAACTCTGTAAGATGAAATAACAGAACACAAAACATTTTCTCAGAAACCTACTTTTCAGTTTTTACCTTAGGATATTTCCTTTTTCACCATAGCCCTCTAGGAGTTTTCTAATATCACTTTGCAAATTTCACAAGAATCGTCTCAGTGAACTGCTTCTTGAGGGGAAAGCTGTAACTCTGTGACATGAACTAACAGAACACAAAGCAGTTTATCAGAAAGCTTCTTTACAGTTTGTATCGGAAAATATTTCCTTTTTCACCATTGCCCTCTATGAGATTCTAAATATCACTTTCCAAATTTCAGAAGAACAGTCTTAGTGAACGGCCTCGTGAGGGGAAATCTGTGACACTTTGAGATGAATTAACAGAACACAAAGCAGTTTCTCAGAAAGCTTCTTTTCGGATTTTATCTTACTATATTTCCTTTTTCAACATAGCCCTCTATGGTCTTCCAAATATCACTTTGCAAATTACACAAGAACAGTCTTTGTGAAAGACTTCTTGAGGGGAAAGCTGTAACTCTCTGAGATGAATTAACAGAAAACAAAGCAGTTTCTCAGAAAGCTTCTTTTCAGTTTTTATCTTAGGATATTTCCTTTTTCAGCATAGCCCTCTATGGGCTTCCAAAAACATTTTGCAAATTCCACAAGAACAGTCTTAGCGAAAGGATTCTGGAGATAAAAGCTGTAAATCTGGAAGATGAATTAAAAGAATTCAAAGCAGTTTCTCAGAAACCTTCTTTTCGTATTTTATCTTACGATATTTCCATTTTCACCATAGGGCTATAGGGTTTCCAAATATCACTTTGCAAATTCCAGAAGAAAAGTCTTAGCGAAAGGCTTCTTGAGGGTAAAGCTGTAACTCTGTAAGATGAATTAATAGAACACAAAACATTTTCTCAGAAACCTACTTTTCAGTTTTTACCTTAGGATATTTCCTTTTTCACCATAGCCCTCTATGGGATTCCAATTATCACTTTGAAAATTCCACATGAACAGTCTTAGCGAAAGTCTTCTTGAGGGGAAAGCTGTAACTCTGTGAGAGGAACTAACTGAACTCAAAGCAGTTTCTCAGAAAGCTTCTTTCCAGTTTTTAACTGAGGATATTTCCTTTTTCACCATAGCCCTTTTGGGCTTCCAAATATCACTTTGCAAATTCCACAAGAACAGTCTTAGCGAAAGGCTTCTTGAGGGGAAAGCTCTAACTCTGTGAGATGAATTAACAGAACACAAAGCATTTTCTCACAAATCTTCTTTCCAGTTTTTAACGGAGGATATTTCCTTTCTCACCATAGTCCTCTATGGGCTTCCAAATATCACATTGCAAATCCCACAAGAACAGTCTTAGCGAAAGGCTTCTTGAGAGGAAAGCTGTAACTCAGTGAGACGTATTAACAGAAGACACGGCATTTTCTCAGAATGCTTCTTTCCAGTTTTTAACGGAAGATATTTCCTTTTTCACCATAGTCCTCTATGGGTTTCCAAATATCACTTTCCAAATTTCACAAAACAGTCTTAATGAACGGCTTCTTTAGGGAAAAGCTGTAGCTCTGTGAGATGAACTAACAGAACACAAAGCAGTTTTTCAGACAGCTTCTCTTCGGTAAGTATCTTAGGATATTTCCATTTTCACCATAGCCCTCTATGGGCTTCCACATATCACTTTGGAAATTCCTCAAAAACAGTCTTAGCGGAAGGCTTCTTGAGGGGAAAGCTGTAATTCTTTGAGATGAATTAACAGAACACAAAGCAGTTTCTCGGAAAGCTTCTTTTCATTTTTTAATTGAAGGTATTTCCATTTTCAACATAGCCCTCTATGGGATTCCAAATATCACTATGCAAATTCCACAAGAACAGTGGAAGCGAAAGACTTCGGGAGGGGAAAACTGTAACTCTGTGAGATGAATTAACAGAACACAAAGCAGTTTCTCAGATATCTTCTTTCCATTTTTTAACGGAAGATATGTCCTTTTTCACCATAGCCCTCTATGCGCTTCCAAATATCACTTTGCAAATTCCACAAGAACAGTTTTACCGAAAGGCTTCTTGAGAAGAAAGCTGTAAATCTGTGAGATGAATTAACAGAACACAAAGCAGTTTCACAGAAAGATTCATTTCAGTTTTTATCTTTAGATGTTTTCTTTTTCATCATAGCCCTCTATGTGCCTTCAAATATCACTTTGAAAATTCCACAAGGAAAGTCTTAGTGAACGGCTTCTTGAGGGGAAAACTGTAACTCTGTGAGATGAATTAACAGAACACAAAGCAGTTTCTCAGATATCTTCTTTCCAGTTTTTAACGAAAGATATTTCCTTTTTCACCATAGCCCTCTAGGGAAGTCCAAATATCACTTTGCAAATCCCACAAGAACAGTCTTAGCGAAAGCCTTCTTGAGGGTAAAGCTGTAACTCTGTAAGATGAATTAACAGAACACAAAACATTTTCTCAGAAACCTACTTTTCAGTTTTTACCTAAGGATATTTCCTTTTTCACCATAGCCCTCTATGGGATTCCAATTATCACTTTGAAAATTCCACATGAACAGTCTTAGCGAAAGTCTTCTTGAGGGGAAAGCTGTAACTCTGTGAGAGGAACTAACTGAACACAAAGCAGTTTCTCCGAAAGCTTCTTTCCAGTTTTTAACTGAGGATATTTCCTTTTTCACCATAGCCCTTTTGGGCTTCCAAATATCACTTTGCAAATACCACAAGAACAGTCTTAGCGAAAGCCTTCTTGAGGGGAAAGCTGTAACTCGGTGAGATGCTTTAACAGAACACACGGCAGTTTCTCAGAAAGCTTCTTTCCAGTTTTTAACGGAAGATATGTCCTTTTTCACCATAGCCCTCTATGGGCTTCCAAATATCACTTTGGAAATTCCACAAGAACAGTCTTCGGGAAAGGCTTCTGGAGGGGAAACCTGTAACTCTGTGAGATGAATTAACAGAACACAAAGCAGTGTCTCAGAAAGCTTCTTTCCAGTTTTTAACGGAAAATAATTCCTTTTTCACCATAGCCCTCTATGGGATTCTAAATATCACTTTCCAAATTTCAGAAGAACAGTCTTAGTGAACGGCCTCTTGAGGGGAAATCTGTAACTCTCTGAGATGAATTAACAGAACACAAAGCAGTTTCTCAGAAATCTTCTTTCCAGTTTTTAACGGAAGATATGTCCTTTTTCACCATAGCCCTCTATGGGCTTGCAAATATCACTTTGCAAATTCCACAAGAACAGTCTTACCGAAAGGCTTCTTGAGAAGAAAGCTGTAACTCTGTGAGATGAATTAACAGAAAACAAAGCAGTTTCTCAGAAAATTTCTTTCCAGTTTTTAATGGAAGATATGTCCTTTTTCACCATAGCCCTCTATGGGCTTCCAAATATCACTTTGCAAATTCCACAAGAACAGTCTTCGGGAAAGGCTTCTGGAGGGGAAACCTGTAACTCTGTGAGATGAATTAACAGAAC
Organism: Chlorocebus sabaeus; assembly: GCF_047675955.1. Taxonomy (NCBI): domain Eukaryota; kingdom Metazoa; phylum Chordata; class Mammalia; order Primates; family Cercopithecidae; genus Chlorocebus; species Chlorocebus sabaeus. The sequence continues at coordinate 200,854 of NW_027327046.1, read as the reverse complement.
ACAAAGCAGTTTCTCAGAAAGCTTCTTTCCAGTTTTTAACTGAAGATATTTCCTTTTTCACCATAGCCCTCTAAGGGCTTCCAAATATCACATTGCAAATGCCACAAGAACAGTCTTAGCGAAAGGCTTCTAGAGGGGAAAGCTGTAACTCGGTTAGATGTATTAACAGAACACACGGCAGTATCTCAGAATGCTTCTTTCCAGTTTTTAACGGAAGATATTTCCTTTTTCACCATAGCCCTCTAAGGGCTTCCAAATATCACTTTGCAAATTCCAAAAGAGCAGTCTTAGCAAAAGACTTCTGGAGCGGAAAGCTGTAACTCTCTGAAATGAATTAACAGAACACAGAGCTGTTTCTCAGAAAGCTTCTTTCCAGTTTTCAACCGAAGATATTTTCTTTTTCCCATAGCCCTCTATGGGCTTCCAAATATCACTTAGAAAATTCCACAAGAACAGTCTTAGCGAAAGGCTTCTTGAGGTGAAAGCTGTAACACGGTGAGATGTTTCAACAGAACACACATCAGTTTCTCAGAAAGCTTCTTTCCAATTTTTAACGTAAGTTATTTCCTTTTTCACCATAGCCCTCTACGGGCTTCTAAGATCACTTTGCAAATTCCACAAGAACAGTCTTAGCGAAAGACTTCTGGGAGCAAAGCTGTAATTCTGTGAGATGAACTAACAAAACACGAAGCAGTTTCTCAGAAATCTTCTTTTCGGTTTTTAATGGAAGAAATGTCCTTTTTCATCATAGCCCTCAATGGGCTTCCAAATTTCACTTTGCAAATTCCACAAGAACAGTCTTAGCGAAAGGCTTTTTGAGGGGAAAGCTGTAACTCTGGTGACGAATTAACAGAACACAAAGCAGTTTCTCAGAAAGCTTCTTTTCAGTTTTTGTCTTAGGATATTTCCTTTTTCACCGTAGCCCTCTATGGGCTTCCAAATATCACTTTGCATATTCCAAAAGAACAGCCTTAGTGATCGGCTTCATGATAGGAAAGCTGTAACTCTGTGAGATTAATTAACGGAACACAAAACAGTTTCTCAGAAAGGTTCTTTCCAGTTTTTAGCGGAAGATATTTCCTTTTTCACCATAGTCCACTATGGGCTTCAAAATATCACTTTGCAAATTCCACAAGAACAGTCTTAGTGAACGGCCTCTTGAGGGGAAATCTGTAACTCTCTGAGATGAATTAACAGAACACAAAGCAGTTTCTCAGAAATCTTCTTTCCAGTTTTTAACGAAAGATATTTCCTTTTTCACCAAAGTCCTCTATGGGATTACAAATATCAGTTTGCAAATTTCACAAGAACAGTCTTAGTGAAGGGCTTCTTGAGGGGAAAGCTGTAACACTGTGAGATGAACTAACACAACACAAAGCAGTTTCTCAGACAGCTTCTTTTCGTTTTTTATCTTAGGATATTTCCATTTTCAAAATAGCCCTCTATGGGCTTCCAAGTATCACTTTGCAAATTCCACAAGAACAGTCTTATAGAAAGGCTTCTTGAGGGGAAAGCTGTAACTCGGTGAGATGTATTAACAGAACACACGGCAGTTTCTCAGAAAGCTTCTTTCCAGTTTTTAACGGAAGTTATTTCCCTTTTCACCATAGCCCTCCATGGGCTTCCAAATATCACTTTGCAAATTCCAGAAGAACAGTCTTAGCGAAAGGCTTCTGAAGGGGAAATCTGTAACTCTGTGAGTTGAATTAACAGAACACAAAGCAGTTTCTCACAAATCTTCTTTCCAGTTTTTAACGGAAGTTAGTTCCTTTTTCACCATAGTCCTCTATGGGCTTCCAAATATGACTTTGCAAATTCCACAAGAACAGTCTTAGCGAAAGGCTTCTTGAGGGGGGAAGCTGTAACTCTGTGAGATGAATTAACAGAACACAAAGCAGTCTCTCAGAAAGCTTCTTTCCAGTATTTAACTGAAGATATTTCCTTTTTCACTATAGCCCTCTATGGGCTTCCAAATATCACTTTGGAAATCCCACAAGAACAGTCTTAGCGAAAGGCTTCTTGAGAGGAAAGCTGTACCTCGGTGATATGTACTAACAGAACACACCGCATTTTCTCCGAATGGTTCTTTCCAGTTTTTAACGGAAGATATTTCCTTTTTCACCTTAGCCCTCTATGGGCTTCCAAATATCACTTTGCAAATTTCACAAAACTGTCTTAGTGAACGGCTTCTTGAGGGGAAAGCTGTAACCCTGTGAGTGACCTAACAAAACACAAAGCAGCTTTCCATACAGCTTCTTTTCGGTTTTTATCTTAGGATATTTCCATTTTCACCATAGCCTACTATGGGTATCGAAATGTCACTTTGGAAATGCCACAAAAACAGTCTTAGCGGAAGGATTCTTGAGGCAAAAGCAGTAACTCTTTGAGATGAATTAACAGAACACAAAGCAGTTTCTCAGAAAGCTTCTTTTCAGTTTTTAACTGAAGGTATTTCCTTTTTCAACATAGCCCTCTATGGGCTTCAAAATATCACTTTGTAAATTCCACAACAACAGCCTTAGCGAAAGGCTTCCTGAGGTAAAAGAGTAACTGTGAGTTGAATTAACAGAACACAAAGCAGTTTCTCAGAAAGCTTCTTTTCAGTTTTTATCTTAGGATGTTTCCTTTTTCACCATTGCCCTCTATGTGCCTCCAAATATCACTTTGCAATTCCACAAGAACAGTCTTAGTGAACGGCTTCCTGAGGGGAAAGCTGAAGCTCGGTGATATGTACTAACAGAACACACCGCATTTTCTCAGAATGGTTCTTTCCAGTTTTTAATGGAAGATATTTCCTTTTTCACCTTAGCCCTCTATGGGCTTCCAAATATCACTTTGCAAATTTCAAAAAACAGTTTTAGTGAACGGCTTCTTGAGGGAAAAGCTGTAGCTCTGTGAGATGAACTAACAGAACACAAAGCAGTTTTTCAGACAGCTTCTTTTCGGTAAGTATTTTACGATATTTCCATTTTCACCATAGCCCTCTATGGGCTTCCACATATCACTTTGGAAATTCCTCAAAAACAGTCTTAGCGGAAGGCTTCTTGAGGGGAAAGCTGTAACTCTTTGAGATGAATTAACAGAACACAAAGCAGTTTCTCGGACAGCTTCTTTTCATTTTTTAACTGAAGTTATTTCCATTTTCACCATAGCCCTCTATGGGATTCCAAATATCACTATGCAAATTCCACAAGAACAGTGGAAGCGAAAGACTTCTGGAGGGGAAAACTGTAACTCTGTGAGATGAATTAACAGAACACAAAGCAGTTTCTCAGATATCTTCTTTCCAGTTTTTAACGAAAGATATTTCCTTTTTCACCATAGCCCTCTAGGGAAGTCCAAATATCACTTTGCAAATCCCACAAGAACAGTCTTAGCGAAAGCCTTCTTGAGGGTAAAGCTGTAACTCTGTAAGATGAATTAACAGAACACAAAACATTTTCTCAGAAACCTACTTTTCAGTTTTTACCTAGGGATATTTCCTTTTTCACCATAGCCCTCTATGGGATTCCAATTATCACTTTGAAAATTCCACATGAACAGTCTTAGCGAAAGTCTTCTTGAGGGGAAAGCTGTAACTCTGTGAGAGGAACTAACTGAACACAAAGCAGTTTCTCCGAAAGCTTCTTTCCAGTTTTTAACTGAGGATATTTCCTTTTTCACCATAGCCCTTTTGGGCTTCCAAATATCACTTTGCAAATACCACAAGAACAGTCTTAGCGAAAGCCTTCTTGAGGGGAAAGCTGTAACTCGGTGAGATGCTTTAACAGAACACACGGCAGTTTCTCAGAAAGCTTCTTTCCAGTTTTTAACGGAAGATATGTCCTTTTTCACCATAGCCCTCTATGGGCTTCCAAATATCACTTTGGAAATTCCACAAGAACAGTCTTCGGGAAAGGCTTCTGGAGGGGAAACCTGTAACTCTGTGAGATGAATTAACAGAACACAAAGCAGTGTCTCAGAAAGCTTCTTTCCAGTTTTTAACGGAAAATAATTCCTTTTTCACCATAGCCCTCTATGGGATTCTAAATATCACTTTCCAAATTTCAGAAGAACAGTCTTAGTGAACGGCCTCTTGAGGGGAAATCTGTAACTCTCTGAGATGAATTAACAGAACACAAAGCAGTTTCTCAGAAATCTTCTTTCCAGTTTTTAACGGAAGATATGTCCTTTTTCACCATAGCCCTCTATGGGCTTGCAAATATCACTTTGCAAATTCCACAAGAACAGTCTTACCGAAAGGCTTCTTGAGAAGAAAGCTGTAACTCTGTGAGATGAATTAACAGAAAACAAAGCAGTTTCTCAGAAAATTTCTTTCCAGTTTTTAATGGAAGATATGTCCTTTTTCACCATAGCCCTCTATGGGCTTCCAAATATCACTTTGCAAATTCCACAAGAACAGTCTTCGGGAAAGGCTTCTGGAGGGGAAACCTGTAACTCTGTGAGATGAATTAACAGAACACAAAGCAGTTTCTCAGAAAGCTTCTTTCCAGTTTTTAACTGAAGATATTTCCTTTTTCACCATAGCCCTCTAAGGGCTTCCAAATATCACATTGCAAATGCCACAAGAACAGTCTTAGCGAAAGGCTTCTAGAGGGGAAAGCTGTAACTCGGTTAGATGTATTAACAGAACACACGGCAGTATCTCAGAATGCTTCTTTCCAGTTTTTAACGGAAGATATTTCCTTTTTCACCATAGCCCTCTAAGGGCTTCCAAATATCACTTTGCAAATTCCAAAAGAGCAGTCTTAGCGAAAGACTTCTGGAGCGGAAAGCTGTAACTCTCTGAAATGAATTAACAGAACACAGAGCTGTTTCTCAGAAAGCTTCTTTCCAGTTTTCAACCGAAGATATTTTCTTTTTCCCATAGCCCTCTATGGGCTTCCAAATATCACTTAGAAAATTCCACAAGAACAGTCTTAGCGAAAGGCTTCTTGAGGTGAAAGCTGTAACACGGTGAGATGTTTCAACAGAACACACATCAGTTTCTCAGAAAGCTTCTTTCCAATTTTTAACGTAAGTTATTTCCTTTTTCACCATAGCCCTCTACGGGCTTCTAAGATCACTTTGCAAATTCCACAAGAACAGTCTTAGCGAAAGACTTCTGGGAGCAAAGCTGTAATTCTGTGAGATGAACTAACAAAACACGAAGCAGTTTCTCAGAAATCTTCTTTTCGGTTTTTAATGGAAGAAATGTCCTTTTTCATCATAGCCCTCAATGGGCTTCCAAATTTCACTTTGCAAATTCCACAAGAACAGTCTTAGCGAAAGGCTTTTTGAGGGGAAAGCTGTAACTCTGGTGACGAATTAACAGAACACAAAGCAGTTTCTCAGAAAGCTTCTTTTCAGTTTTTGTCTTAGGATATTTCCTTTTTCACCGTAGCCCTCTATGGGCTTCCAAATATCACTTTGCATATTCCAAAAGAACAGCCTTAGTGATCGGCTTCATGATAGGAAAGCTGTAACTCTGTGAGATTAATTAACGGAACACAAAGCAGTTTCTCAGAAAGGTTCTTTCCAGTTTTTAGCGGAAGATATTTCCTTTTTCACCATAGTCCACTATGGGCTTCAAAATATCACTTTGCAAATTCCACAAGAACAGTCTTAGTGAACGGCCTCTTGAGGGGAAATCTGTAACTCTCTGAGATGAATTAACAGAACACAAAGCAGTTTCTCAGAAATCTTCTTTCCAGTTTTTAACGAAAGATATTTCCTTTTTCACCAAAGTCCTCTATGGGATTACAAATATCAGTTTGCAAATTTCACAAGAACAGTCTTAGTGAAGGGCTTCTTGAGGGGAAAGCTGTAACACTGTGAGATGAACTAACACAACACAAAGCAGTTTCTCAGACAGCTTCTTTTCGTTTTTTATCTTAGGATATTTCCATTTTCAAAATAGCCCTCTATGGGCTTCCAAGTATCACTTTGCAAATTCCACAAGAACAGTCTTATAGAAAGGCTTCTTGAGGGGAAAGCTGTAACTCGGTGAGATGTATTAACAGAACACACGGCAGTTTCTCAGAAAGCTTCTTTCCAGTTTTTAACGGAAGTTATTTCCCTTTTCACCATAGCCCTCCATGGGCTTCCAAATATCACTTTGCAAATTCCAGAAGAACAGTCTTAGCGAAAGGCTTCTGAAGGGGAAATCTGTAACTCTGTGAGTTGAATTAACAGAACACAAAGCAGTTTCTCACAAATCTTCTTTCCAGTTTTTAACGGAAGTTAGTTCCTTTTTCACCATAGTCCTCTATGGGCTTCCAAATATGACTTTGCAAATTCCACAAGAACAGTCTTAGCGAAAGGCTTCTTGAGGGGGGAAGCTGTAACTCTGTGAGATGAATTAACAGAACACAAAGCAGTCTCTCAGAAAGCTTCTTTCCAGTATTTAACTGAAGATATTTCCTTTTTCACTATAGCCCTCTATGGGCTTCCAAATATCACTTTGGAAATCCCACAAGAACAGTCTTAGCGAAAGGCTTCTTGAGAGGAAAGCTGTACCTCGGTGATATGTACTAACAGAACACACCGCATTTTCTCCGAATGGTTCTTTCCAGTTTTTAACGGAAGATATTTCCTTTTTCACCTTAGCCCTCTATGGGCTTCCAAATATCACTTTGCAAATTTCACAAAACAGTCTTAGTGAACGGCTTCTTGAGGGGAAAGCTGTAACCCTGTGAGTGACCTAACAAAACACAAAGCAGCTTTCCATACAGCTTCTTTTCGGTTTTTATCTTAGGATATTTCCATTTTCACCATAGCCTACTATGGGTATCGAAATGTCACTTTGGAAATGCCACAAAAACAGTCTTAGCGGAAGGATTCTTGAGGCAAAAGCAGTAACTCTTTGAGATGAATTAACAGAACACAAAGCAGTTTCTCAGAAAGCTTCTTTTCAGTTTTTAACTGAAGGTATTTCCTTTTTCAACATAGCCCTCTATGGGCTTCAAAATATCACTTTGTAAATTCCACAACAACAGCCTTAGCGAAAGGCTTCCTGAGGTAAAAGAGTAACTGTGAGTTGAATTAACAGAACACAAAGCAGTTTCTCAGAAAGCTTCTTTTCAGTTTTTATCTTAGGATGTTTCCTTTTTCACCATTGCCCTCTATGTGCCTCCAAATATCACTTTGCAATTCCACAAGAACAGTCTTAGTGAACGGCTTCCTGAGGGGAAAGCTGAAGCTCGGTGATATGTACTAACAGAACACACCGCATTTTCTCAGAATGGTTCTTTCCAGTTTTTAATGGAAGATATTTCCTTTTTCACCTTAGCCCTCTATGGGCTTCCAAATATCACTTTGCAAATTTCAAAAAACAGTTTTAGTGAACGGCTTCTTGAGGGAAAAGCTGTAGCTCTGTGAGATGAACTAACAGAACACAAAGCAGTTTTTCAGACAGCTTCTTTTCGGTAAGTATTTTACGATATTTCCATTTTCACCATAGCCCTCTATGGGCTTCCACATATCACTTTGGAAATTCCTCAAAAACAGTCTTAGCGGAAGGCTTCTTGAGGGGAAAGCTGTAACTCTTTGAGATGAATTAACAGAACACAAAGCAGTTTCTCGGACAGCTTCTTTTCATTTTTTAACTGAAGTTATTTCCATTTTCACCATAGCCCTCTATGGGATTCCAAATATCACTATGCAAATTCCACAAGAACAGTGGAAGCGAAAGACTTCTGGAGGGGAAAACTGTAACTCTGTGAGATGAATTAACAGAACACAAAGCAGTTTCTCAGATATCTTCTTTCCAGTTTTTAACGAAAGATATTTCCTTTTTCACCATAGCCCTCTAGGGAAGTCCAAATATCACTTTGCAAATCCCACAAGAACAGTCTTAGCGAAAGCCTTCTTGAGGGTAAAGCTGTAACTCTGTAAGATGAATTAACAGAACACAAAACATTTTCTCAGAAACCTACTTTTCAGTTTTTACCTAGGGATATTTCCTTTTTCACCATAGCCCTCTATGGGATTCCAATTATCACTTTGAAAATTCCACATGAACAGTCTTAGCGAAAGTCTTCTTGAGGGGAAAGCTGTAACTCTGTGAGAGGAACTAACTGAACACAAAGCAGTTTCTCCGAAAGCTTCTTTCCAGTTTTTAACTGAGGATATTTCCTTTTTCACCATAGCCCTTTTGGGCTTCCAAATATCACTTTGCAAATACCACAAGAACAGTCTTAGCGAAAGCCTTCTTGAGGGGAAAGCTGTAACTCGGTGAGATGCTTTAACAGAACACACGGCAGTTTCTCAGAAAGCTTCTTTCCAGTTTTTAACGGAAGATATGTCCTTTTTCACCATAGCCCTCTATGGGCTTCCAAATATCACTTTGGAAATTCCACAAGAACAGTCTTCGGGAAAGGCTTCTGGAGGGGAAACCTGTAACTCTGTGAGATGAATTAACAGAACACAAAGCAGTGTCTCAGAAAGCTTCTTTCCAGTTTTTAACGGAAAATAATTCCTTTTTCACCATAGCCCTCTATGGGATTCTAAATATCACTTTCCAAATTTCAGAAGAACAGTCTTAGTGAACGGCCTCTTGAGGGGAAATCTGTAACTCTCTGAGATGAATTAACAGAACACAAAGCAGTTTCTCAGAAATCTTCTTTCCAGTTTTTAACGGAAGATATGTCCTTTTTCACCATAGCCCTCTATGGGCTTGCAAATATCACTTTGCAAATTCCACAAGAACAGTCTTACCGAAAGGCTTCTTGAGAAGAAAGCTGTAACTCTGTGAGATGAATTAACAGAAAACAAAGCAGTTTCTCAGAAAATTTCTTTCCAGTTTTTAATGGAAGATATGTCCTTTTTCACCATAGCCCTCTATGGGCTTCCAAATATCACTTTGCAAATTCCACAAGAACAGTCTTCGGGAAAGGCTTCTGGAGGGGAAACCTGTAACTCTGTGAGATGAATTAACAGAACACAAAGCAGTTTCTCAGAAAGCTTCTTTCCAGTTTTTAACTGAAGATATTTCCTTTTTCACCATAGCCCTCTAAGGGCTTCCAAATATCACATTGCAAATGCCACAAGAACAGTCTTAGCGAAAGGCTTCTAGAGGGGAAAGCTGTAACTCGGTTAGATGTATTAACAGAACACACGGCAGTATCTCAGAATGCTTCTTTCCAGTTTTTAACGGAAGATATTTCCTTTTTCACCATAGCCCTCTAAGGGCTTCCAAATATCACTTTGCAAATTCCAAAAGAGCAGTCTTAGCGAAAGACTTCTGGAGCGGAAAGCTGTAACTCTCTGAAATGAATTAACAGAACACAGAGCTGTTTCTCAGAAAGCTTCTTTCCAGTTTTCAACCGAAGATATTTTCTTTTTCCCATAGCCCTCTATGGGCTTCCAAATATCACTTAGAAAATTCCACAAGAACAGTCTTAGCGAAAGGCTTCTTGAGGTGAAAGCTGTAACACGGTGAGATGTTTCAACAGAACACACATCAGTTTCTCAGAAAGCTTCTTTCCAATTTTTAACGTAAGTTATTTCCTTTTTCACCATAGCCCTCTACGGGCTTCTAAGATCACTTTGCAAATTCCACAAGAACAGTCTTAGCGAAAGACTTCTGGGAGCAAAGCTGTAATTCTGTGAGATGAACTAACAAAACACGAAGCAGTTTCTCAGAAATCTTCTTTTCGGTTTTTAATGGAAGAAATGTCCTTTTTCATCATAGCCCTCAATGGGCTTCCAAATTTCACTTTGCAAATTCCACAAGAACAGTCTTAGCGAAAGGCTTTTTGAGGGGAAAGCTGTAACTCTGGTGACGAATTAACAGAACACAAAGCAGTTTCTCAGAAAGCTTCTTTTCAGTTTTTGTCTTAGGATATTTCCTTTTTCACCGTAGCCCTCTATGGGCTTCCAAATATCACTTTGCATATTCCAAAAGAACAGCCTTAGTGATCGGCTTCATGATAGGAAAGCTGTAACTCTGTGAGATTAATTAACGGAACACAAAGCAGTTTCTCAGAAAGGTTCTTTCCAGTTTTTAGCGGAAGATATTTCCTTTTTCACCATAGTCCACTATGGGCTTCAAAATATCACTTTGCAAATTCCACAAGAACAGTCTTAGTGAACGGCCTCTTGAGGGGAAATCTGTAACTCTCTGAGATGAATTAACAGAACACAAAGCAGTTTCTCAGAAATCTTCTTTCCAGTTTTTAACGAAAGATATTTCCTTTTTCACCAAAGTCCTCTATGGGATTACAAATATCAGTTTGCAAATTTCACAAGAACAGTCTTAGTGAAGGGCTTCTTGAGGGGAAAGCTGTAACACTGTGAGATGAACTAACACAACACAAAGCAGTTTCTCAGACAGCTTCTTTTCGTTTTTTATCTTAGGATATTTCCATTTTCAAAATAGCCCTCTATGGGCTTCCAAGTATCACTTTGCAAATTCCACAAGAACAGTCTTATAGAAAGGCTTCTTGAGGGGAAAGCTGTAACTCGGTGAGATGTATTAACAGAACACACGGCAGTTTCTCAGAAAGCTTCTTTCCAGTTTTTAACGGAAGTTATTTCCCTTTTCACCATAGCCCTCCATGGGCTTCCAAATATCACTTTGCAAATTCCAGAAGAACAGTCTTAGCGAAAGGCTTCTGAAGGGGAAATCTGTAACTCTGTGAGTTGAATTAACAGAACACAAAGCAGTTTCTCACAAATCTTCTTTCCAGTTTTTAACGGAAGTTAGTTCCTTTTTCACCATAGTCCTCTATGGGCTTCCAAATATGACTTTGCAAATTCCACAAGAACAGTCTTAGCGAAAGGCTTCTTGAGGGGGGAAGCTGTAACTCTGTGAGATGAATTAACAGAACACAAAGCAGTCTCTCAGAAAGCTTCTTTCCAGTATTTAACTGAAGATATTTCCTTTTTCACTATAGCCCTCTATGGGCTTCCAAATATCACTTTGGAAATCCCACAAGAACAGTCTTAGCGAAAGGCTTCTTGAGAGGAAAGCTGTACCTCGGTGATATGTACTAACAGAACACACCGCATTTTCTCCGAATGGTTCTTTCCAGTTTTTAACGGAAGATATTTCCTTTTTCACCTTAGCCCTCTATGGGCTTCCAAATATCACTTTGCAAATTTCACAAAACAGTCTTAGTGAACGGCTTCTTGAGGGGAAAGCTGTAACCCTGTGAGTGACCTAACAAAACACAAAGCAGCTTTCCATACAGCTTCTTTTCGGTTTTTATCTTAGGATATTTCCATTTTCACCATAGCCTACTATGGGTATCGAAATGTCACTTTGGAAATGCCACAAAAACAGTCTTAGCGGAAGGATTCTTGAGGCAAAAGCAGTAACTCTTTGAGATGAATTAACAGAACACAAAGCAGTTTCTCAGAAAGCTTCTTTTCAGTTTTTAACTGAAGGTATTTCCTTTTTCAACATAGCCCTCTATGGGCTTCAAAATATCACTTTGTAAATTCCACAACAACAGCCTTAGCGAAAGGCTTCCTGAGGTAAAAGAGTAACTGTGAGTTGAATTAACAGAACACAAAGCAGTTTCTCAGAAAGCTTCTTTTCAGTTTTTATCTTAGGATGTTTCCTTTTTCACCATTGCCCTCTATGTGCCTCCAAATATCACTTTGCAATTCCACAAGAACAGTCTTAGTGAACGGCTTCCTGAGGGGAAAGCTGAAGCTCGGTGATATGTACTAACAGAACACACCGCATTTTCTCAGAATGGTTCTTTCCAGTTTTTAATGGAAGATATTTCCTTTTTCACCTTAGCCCTCTATGGGCTTCCAAATATCACTTTGCAAATTTCAAAAAACAGTTTTAGTGAACGGCTTCTTGAGGGAAAAGCTGTAGCTCTGTGAGATGAACTAACAGAACACAAAGCAGTTTTTCAGACAGCTTCTTTTCGGTAAGTATTTTACGATATTTCCATTTTCACCATAGCCCTCTATGGGCTTCCACATATCACTTTGGAAATTCCTCAAAAACAGTCTTAGCGGAAGGCTTCTTGAGGGGAAAGCTGTAACTCTTTGAGATGAATTAACAGAACACAAAGCAGTTTCTCGGACAGCTTCTTTTCATTTTTTAACTGAAGTTATTTCCATTTTCACCATAGCCCTCTATGGGATTCCAAATATCACTATGCAAATTCCACAAGAACAGTGGAAGCGAAAGACTTCTGGAGGGGAAAACTGTAACTCTGTGAGATGAATTAACAGAACACAAAGCAGTTTCTCAGATATCTTCTTTCCAGTTTTTAACGAAAGATATTTCCTTTTTCACCATAGCCCTCTAGGGAAGTCCAAATATCACTTTGCAAATCCCACAAGAACAGTCTTAGCGAAAGCCTTCTTGAGGGTAAAGCTGTAACTCTGTAAGATGAATTAACAGAACACAAAACATTTTCTCAGAAACCTACTTTTCAGTTTTTACCTAGGGATATTTCCTTTTTCACCATAGCCCTCTATGGGATTCCAATTATCACTTTGAAAATTCCACATGAACAGTCTTAGCGAAAGTCTTCTTGAGGGGAAAGCTGTAACTCTGTGAGAGGAACTAACTGAACACAAAGCAGTTTCTCCGAAAGCTTCTTTCCAGTTTTTAACTGAGGATATTTCCTTTTTCACCATAGCCCTTTTGGGCTTCCAAATATCACTTTGCAAATACCACAAGAACAGTCTTAGCGAAAGCCTTCTTGAGGGGAAAGCTGTAACTCGGTGAGATGCTTTAACAGAACACACGGCAGTTTCTCAGAAAGCTTCTTTCCAGTTTTTAACGGAAGATATGTCCTTTTTCACCATAGCCCTCTATGGGCTTCCAAATATCACTTTGGAAATTCCACAAGAACAGTCTTCGGGAAAGGCTTCTGGAGGGGAAACCTGTAACTCTGTGAGATGAATTAACAGAACACAAAGCAGTGTCTCAGAAAGCTTCTTTCCAGTTTTTAACGGAAAATAATTCCTTTTTCACCATAGCCCTCTATGGGATTCTAAATATCACTTTCCAAATTTCAGAAGAACAGTCTTAGTGAACGGCCTCTTGAGGGGAAATCTGTAACTCTCTGAGATGAATTAACAGAACACAAAGCAGTTTCTCAGAAATCTTCTTTCCAGTTTTTAACGGAAGATATGTCCTTTTTCACCATAGCCCTCTATGGGCTTGCAAATATCACTTTGCAAATTCCACAAGAACAGTCTTACCGAAAGGCTTCTTGAGAAGAAAGCTGTAACTCTGTGAGATGAATTAACAGAAAACAAAGCAGTTTCTCAGAAAATTTCTTTCCAGTTTTTAATGGAAGATATGTCCTTTTTCACCATAGCCCTCTATGGGCTTCCAAATATCACTTTGCAAATTCCACAAGAACAGTCTTCGGGAAAGGCTTCTGGAGGGGAAACCTGTAACTCTGTGACATGAATTAACAGAACACAAAGCAGTTTCTCAGAAAGCTTCTTTCCAGTTTTTAACTGAAGATATTTCCTTTTTCACCATAGCCCTCTAAGGGCTTCCAAATATCACATTGCAAATGCCACAAGAACAGTCTTAGCGAAAGGCTTCTAGAGGGGAAAGCTGTAACTCGGTTAGATGTATTAACAGAACACACGGCAGTATCTCAGAATGCTTCTTTCCAGTTTTTAACGGAAGATATTTCCTTTTTCACCATAGCCCTCTAAGGGCTTCCAAATATCACTTTGCAAATTCCAAAAGAGCAGTCTTAGCGAAAGACTTCTGGAGCGGAAAGCTGTAACTCTCTGAAATGAATTAACAGAACACAGAGCTGTTTCTCAGAAAGCTTCTTTCCAGTTTTCAACCGAAGATATTTTCTTTTTCCCATAGCCCTCTATGGGCTTCCAAATATCACTTAGAAAATTCCACAAGAACAGTCTTAGCGAAAGGCTTCTTGAGGTGAAAGCTGTAACACGGTGAGATGTTTCAACAGAACACACATCAGTTTCTCAGAAAGCTTCTTGCCAATTTTTAACGTAAGTTATTTCCTTTTTCACCATAGCCCTCTACGGGCTTCTAAGATCACTTTGCAAATTCCACAAGAACAGTCTTAGCGAAAGACTTCTGGGAGCAAAGCTGTAATTCTGTGAGATGAACTAACAAAACACGAAGCAGTTTCTCAGAAATCTTCTTTTCGGTTTTTAATGGAAGAAATGTCCTTTTTCATCATAGCCCTCAATGGGCTTCCAAATTTCACTTTGCAAATTCCACAAGAACAGTCTTAGCGAAAGGCTTTTTGAGGGGAAAGCTGTAACTCTGGTGACGAATTAACAGAACACAAAGCAGTTTCTCAGAAAGCTTCTTTTCAGTTTTTGTCTTAGGATATTTCCTTTTTCACCGTAGCCCTCTATGGGCTTCCAAATATCACTTTGCATATTCCAAAAGAACAGCCTTAGTGATCGGCTTCATGATAGGAAAGCTGTAACTCTGTGAGATTAATTAACGGAACACAAAACAGTTTCTCAGAAAGGTTCTTTCCAGTTTTTAGCGGAAGATATTTCCTTTTTCACCATAGTCCACTATGGGCTTCAAAATATCACTTTGCAAATTCCACAAGAACAGTCTTAGTGAACGGCCTCTTGAGGGGAAATCTGTAACTCTCTGAGATGAATTAACAGAACACAAAGCAGTTTCTCAGAAATCTTCTTTCCAGTTTTTAACGAAAGATATTTCCTTTTTCACCAAAGTCCTCTATGGGATTACAAATATCAGTTTGCAAATTTCACAAGAACAGTCTTAGTGAAGGGCTTCTTGAGGGGAAAGCTGTAACACTGTGAGATGAACTAACACAACACAAAGCAGTTTCTCAGACAGCTTCTTTTCGTTTTTTATCTTAGGATATTTCCATTTTCAAAATAGCCCTCTATGGGCTTCCAAGTATCACTTTGCAAATTCCACAAGAACAGTCTTATAGAAAGGCTTCTTGAGGGGAAAGCTGTAACTCGGTGAGATGTATTAACAGAACACACGGCAGTTTCTCAGAAAGCTTCTTTCCAGTTTTTAACGGAAGTTATTTCCCTTTTCACCATAGCCCTCCATGGGCTTCCAAATATCACTTTGCAAATTCCAGAAGAACAGTCTTAGCGAAAGGCTTCTGAAGGGGAAATCTGTAACTCTGTGAGTTGAATTAACAGAACACAAAGCAGTTTCTCACAAATCTTCTTTCCAGTTTTTAACGGAAGTTAGTTCCTTTTTCACCATAGTCCTCTATGGGCTTCCAAATATGACTTTGCAAATTCCACAAGAACAGTCTTAGCGAAAGACTTCTTGAGGGGGGAAGCTGTAACTCTGTGAGATGAATTAACAGAACACAAAGCAGTCTCTCAGAAAGCTTCTTTCCAGTATTTAACTGAAGATATTTCCTTTTTCACTATAGCCCTCTATGGGCTTCCAAATATCACTTTGGAAATCCCACAAGAACAGTCTTAGCGAAAGGCTTCTTGAGAGGAAAGCTGTACCTCGGTGATATGTACTAACAGAACACACCGCATTTTCTCCGAATGGTTCTTTCCAGTTTTTAACGGAAGATATTTCCTTTTTCACCTTAGCCCTCTATGGGCTTCCAAATATCACTTTGCAAATTTCACAAAACAGTCTTAGTGAACGGCTTCTTGAGGGGAAAGCTGTAACCCTGTGAGTGACCTAACAAAACACAAAGCAGCTTTCCATACAGCTTCTTTTCGGTTTTTATCTTAGGATATTTCCATTTTCACCATAGCCTACTATGGGTATCGAAATGTCACTTTGGAAATGCCACAAAAACAGTCTTAGCGGAAGGATTCTTGAGGCAAAAGCAGTAACTCTTTGAGATGAATTAACAGAACACAAAGCAGTTTCTCAGAAAGCTTCTTTTCAGTTTTTAACTGAAGGTATTTCCTTTTTCAACATAGCCCTCTATGGGCTTCAAAATATCACTTTGTAAATTCCACAACAACAGCCTTAGCGAAAGGCTTCCTGAGGTAAAAGAGTAACTGTGAGTTGAATTAACAGAACACAAAGCAGTTTCTCAGAAAGCTTCTTTTCAGTTTTTATCTTAGGATGTTTCCTTTTTCACCATTGCCCTCTATGTGCCTCCAAATATCACTTTGCAATTCCACAAGAACAGTCTTAGTGAACGGCTTCCTGAGGGGAAAGCTGAAGCTCGGTGATATGTACTAACAGAACACACCGCATTTTCTCAGAATGGTTCTTTCCAGTTTTTAATGGAAGATATTTCCTTTTTCACCTTAGCCCTCTATGGGCTTCCAAATATCACTTTGCAAATTTCAAAAAACAGTTTTAGTGAACGGCTTCTTGAGGGAAAAGCTGTAGCTCTGTGAGATGAACTAACAGAACACAAAGCAGTTTTTCAGACAGCTTCTTTTCGGTAAGTATTTTACGATATTTCCATTTTCACCATAGCCCTCTATGGGCTTCCACATATCACTTTGGAAATTCCTCAAAAACAGTCTTAGCGGAAGGCTTCTTGAGGGGAAAGCTGTAACTCTTTGAGATGAATTAACAGAACACAAAGCAGTTTCTCGGACAGCTTCTTTTCATTTTTTAACTGAAGTTATTTCCATTTTCACCATAGCCCTCTATGGGATTCCAAATATCACTATGCAAATTCCACAAGAACAGTGGAAGCGAAAGACTTCTGGAGGGGAAAACTGTAACTCTGTGAGATGAATTAACAGAACACAAAGCAGTTTCTCAGATATCTTCTTTCCAGTTTTTAACGAAAGATATTTCCTTTTTCACCATAGCCCTCTAGGGAAGTCCAAATATCACTTTGCAAATCCCACAAGAACAGTCTTAGCGAAAGCCTTCTTGAGGGTAAAGCTGTAACTCTGTAAGATGAATTAACAGAACACAAAACATTTTCTCAGAAACCTACTTTTCAGTTTTTACCTAGGGATATTTCCTTTTTCACCATAGCCCTCTATGGGATTCCAATTATCACTTTGAAAATTCCACATGAACAGTCTTAGCGAAAGTCTTCTTGAGGGGAAAGCTGTAACTCTGTGAGAGGAACTAACTGAACACAAAGCAGTTTCTCCGAAAGCTTCTTTCCAGTTTTTAACTGAGGATATTTCCTTTTTCACCATAGCCCTTTTGGGCTTCCAAATATCACTTTGCAAATACCACAAGAACAGTCTTAGCGAAAGCCTTCTTGAGGGGAAAGCTGTAACTCGGTGAGATGCTTTAACAGAACACACGGCAGTTTCTCAGAAAGCTTCTTTCCAGTTTTTAACGGAAGATATGTCCTTTTTCACCATAGCCCTCTATGGGCTTCCAAATATCACTTTGGAAATTCCACAAGAACAGTCTTCGGGAAAGGCTTCTGGAGGGGAAACCTGTAACTCTGTGAGATGAATTAACAGAACACAAAGCAGTGTCTCAGAAAGCTTCTTTCCAGTTTTTAACGGAAAATAATTCCTTTTTCACCATAGCCCTCTATGGGATTCTAAATATCACTTTCCAAATTTCAGAAGAACAGTCTTAGTGAACGGCCTCTTGAGGGGAAATCTGTAACTCTCTGAGATGAATTAACAGAACACAAAGCAGTTTCTCAGAAATCTTCTTTCCAGTTTTTAACGGAAGATATGTCCTTTTTCACCATAGCCCTCTATGGGCTTGCAAATATCACTTTGCAAATTCCACAAGAACAGTCTTACCGAAAGGCTTCTTGAGAAGAAAGCTGTAACTCTGTGAGATGAATTAACAGAAAACAAAGCAGTTTCTCAGAAAATTTCTTTCCAGTTTTTAATGGAAGATATGTCCTTTTTCACCATAGCCCTCTATGGGCTTCCAAATATCACTTTGCAAATTCCACAAGAACAGTCTTCGGGAAAGGCTTCTGGAGGGGAAACCTGTAACTCTGTGAGATGAATTAACAGAACACAAAGCAGTTTCTCAGAAAGCTTCTTTCCAGTTTTTAACTGAAGATATTTCCTTTTTCACCATAGCCCTCTAAGGGCTTCCAAATATCACATTGCAAATGCCACAAGAACAGTCTTAGCGAAAGGCTTCTAGAGGGGAAAGCTGTAACTCGGTTAGATGTATTAACAGAACACACGGCAGTATCTCAGAATGCTTCTTTCCAGTTTTTAACGGAAGATATTTCCTTTTTCACCATAGCCCTCTAAGGGCTTCCAAATATCACTTTGCAAATTCCAAAAGAGCAGTCTTAGCGAAAGACTTCTGGAGCGGAAAGCTGTAACTCTCTGAAATGAATTAACAGAACACAGAGCTGTTTCTCAGAAAGCTTCTTTCCAGTTTTCAACCGAAGATATTTTCTTTTTCCCATAGCCCTCTATGGGCTTCCAAATATCACTTAGAAAATTCCACAAGAACAGTCTTAGCGAAAGGCTTCTTGAGGTGAAAGCTGTAACACGGTGAGATGTTTCAACAGAACACACATCAGTTTCTCAGAAAGCTTCTTGCCAATTTTTAACGTAAGTTATTTCCTTTTTCACCATAGCCCTCTACGGGCTTCTAAGATCACTTTGCAAATTCCACAAGAACAGTCTTAGCGAAAGACTTCTGGGAGCAAAGCTGTAATTCTGTGAGATGAACTAACAAAACACGAAGCAGTTTCTCAGAAATCTTCTTTTCGGTTTTTAATGGAAGAAATGTCCTTTTTCATCATAGCCCTCAATGGGCTTCCAAATTTCACTTTGCAAATTCCACAAGAACAGTCTTAGCGAAAGGCTTTTTGAGGGGAAAGCTGTAACTCTGGTGACGAATTAACAGAACACAAAGCAGTTTCTCAGAAAGCTTCTTTTCAGTTTTTGTCTTAGGATATTTCCTTTTTCACCGTAGCCCTCTATGGGCTTCCAAATATCACTTTGCATATTCCAAAAGAACAGCCTTAGTGATCGGCTTCATGATAGGAAAGCTGTAACTCTGTGAGATTAATTAACGGAACACAAAGCAGTTTCTCAGAAAGGTTCTTTCCAGTTTTTAGCGGAAGATATTTCCTTTTTCACCATAGTCCACTATGGGCTTCAAAATATCACTTTGCAAATTCCACAAGAACAGTCTTAGTGAACGGCCTCTTGAGGGGAAATCTGTAACTCTCTGAGATGAATTAACAGAACACAAAGCAGTTTCTCAGAAATCTTCTTTCCAGTTTTTAACGAAAGATATTTCCTTTTTCACCAAAGTCCTCTATGGGATTACAAATATCAGTTTGCAAATTTCACAAGAACAGTCTTAGTGAAGGGCTTCTTGAGGGGAAAGCTGTAACACTGTGAGATGAACTAACACAACACAAAGCAGTTTCTCAGACAGCTTCTTTTCGTTTTTTATCTTAGGATATTTCCATTTTCAAAATAGCCCTCTATGGGCTTCCAAGTATCACTTTGCAAATTCCACAAGAACAGTCTTATAGAAAGGCTTCTTGAGGGGAAAGCTGTAACTTGGTGAGATGTATTAACAGAACACACGGCAGTTTCTCAGAAAGCTTCTTTCCAGTTTTTAACGGAAGTTATTTCCCTTTTCACCATAGCCCTCCATGGGCTTCCAAATATCACTTTGCAAATTCCAGAAGAACAGTCTTAGCGAAAGGCTTCTGAAGGGGAAATCTGTAACTCTGTGAGTTGAATTAACAGAACACAAAGCAGTTTCTCACAAATCTTCTTTCCAGTTTTTAACGGAAGTTAGTTCCTTTTTCACCATAGTCCTCTATGGGCTTCCAAATATGACTTTGCAAATTCCACAAGAACAGTCTTAGCGAAAGGCTTCTTGAGGGGGGAAGCTGTAACTCTGTGAGATGAATTAACAGAACACAAAGCAGTCTCTCAGAAAGCTTCTTTCCAGTATTTAACTGAAGATATTTCCTTTTTCACTATAGCCCTCTATGGGCTTCCAAATATCACTTTGGAAATCCCACAAGAACAGTCTTAGCGAAAGGCTTCTTGAGAGGAAAGCTGTACCTCGGTGATATGTACTAACAGAACACACCGCATTTTCTCCGAATGGTTCTTTCCAGTTTTTAACGGAAGATATTTCCTTTTTCACCTTAGCCCTCTATGGGCTTCCAAATATCACTTTGCAAATTTCACAAAACTGTCTTAGTGAACGGCTTCTTGAGGGGAAAGCTGTAACCCTGTGAGTGACCTAACAAAACACAAAGCAGCTTTCCATACAGCTTCTTTTCGGTTTTTATCTTAGGATATTTCCATTTTCACCATAGCCTACTATGGGTATCGAAATGTCACTTTGGAAATGCCACAAAAACAGTCTTAGCGGAAGGATTCTTGAGGCAAAAGCAGTAACTCTTTGAGATGAATTAACAGAACACAAAGCAGTTTCTCAGAAAGCTTCTTTTCAGTTTTTAACTGAAGGTATTTCCTTTTTCAACATAGCCCTCTATGGGCTTCAAAATATCACTTTGTAAATTCCACAACAACAGCCTTAGCGAAAGGCTTCCTGAGGTAAAAGAGTAACTGTGAGTTGAATTAACAGAACACAAAGCAGTTTCTCAGAAAGCTTCTTTTCAGTTTTTATCTTAGGATGTTTCCTTTTTCACCATTGCCCTCTATGTGCCTCCAAATATCACTTTGCAATTCCACAAGAACAGTCTTAGTGAACGGCTTCCTGAGGGGAAAGCTGAAGCTCGGTGATATGTACTAACAGAACACACCGCATTTTCTCAGAATGGTTCTTTCCAGTTTTTAATGGAAGATATTTCCTTTTTCACCTTAGCCCTCTATGGGCTTCCAAATATCACTTTGCAAATTTCAAAAAACAGTTTTAGTGAACGGCTTCTTGAGGGAAAAGCTGTAGCTCTGTGAGATGAACTAACAGAACACAAAGCAGTTTTTCAGACAGCTTCTTTTCGGTAAGTATTTTACGATATTTCCATTTTCACCATAGCCCTCTATGGGCTTCCACATATCACTTTGGAAATTCCTCAAAAACAGTCTTAGCGGAAGGCTTCTTGAGGGGAAAGCTGTAACTCTTTGAGATGAATTAACAGAACACAAAGCAGTTTCTCGGACAGCTTCTTTTCATTTTTTAACTGAAGTTATTTCCATTTTCACCATAGCCCTCTATGGGATTCCAAATATCACTATGCAAATTCCACAAGAACAGTGGAAGCGAAAGACTTCTGGAGGGGAAAACTGTAACTCTGTGAGATGAATTAACAGAACACAAAGCAGTTTCTCAGATATCTTCTTTCCAGTTTTTAACGAAAGATATTTCCTTTTTCACCATAGCCCTCTAGGGAAGTCCAAATATCACTTTGCAAATCCCACAAGAACAGTCTTAGCGAAAGCCTTCTTGAGGGTAAAGCTGTAACTCTGTAAGATGAATTAACAGAACACAAAACATTTTCTCAGAAACCTACTTTTCAGTTTTTACCTAGGGATATTTCCTTTTTCACCATAGCCCTCTATGGGATTCCAATTATCACTTTGAAAATTCCACATGAACAGTCTTAGCGAAAGTCTTCTTGAGGGGAAAGCTGTAACTCTGTGAGAGGAACTAACTGAACACAAAGCAGTTTCTCCGAAAGCTTCTTTCCAGTTTTTAACTGAGGATATTTCCTTTTTCACCATAGCCCTTTTGGGCTTCCAAATATCACTTTGCAAATACCACAAGAACAGTCTTAGCGAAAGCCTTCTTGAGGGGAAAGCTGTAACTCGGTGAGATGCTTTAACAGAACACACGGCAGTTTCTCAGAAAGCTTCTTTCCAGTTTTTAACGGAAGATATGTCCTTTTTCACCATAGCCCTCTATGGGCTTCCAAATATCACTTTGGAAATTCCACAAGAACAGTCTTCGGGAAAGGCTTCTGGAGGGGAAACCTGTAACTCTGTGAGATGAATTAACAGAACACAAAGCAGTGTCTCAGAAAGCTTCTTTCCAGTTTTTAACGGAAAATAATTCCTTTTTCACCATAGCCCTCTATGGGATTCTAAATATCACTTTCCAAATTTCAGAAGAACAGTCTTAGTGAACGGCCTCTTGAGGGGAAATCTGTAACTCTCTGAGATGAATTAACAGAACACAAAGCAGTTTCTCAGAAATCTTCTTTCCAGTTTTTAACGGAAGATATGTCCTTTTTCACCATAGCCCTCTATGGGCTTGCAAATATCACTTTGCAAATTCCACAAGAACAGTCTTACCGAAAGGCTTCTTGAGAAGAAAGCTGTAACTCTGTGAGATGAATTAACAGAAAACAAAGCAGTTTCTCAGAAAATTTCTTTCCAGTTTTTAATGGAAGATATGTCCTTTTTCACCATAGCCCTCTATGGGCTTCCAAATATCACTTTGCAAATTCCACAAGAACAGTCTTCGGGAAAGGCTTCTGGAGGGGAAACCTGTAACTCTGTGAGATGAATTAACAGAACACAAAGCAGTTTCTCAGAAAGCTTCTTTCCAGTTTTTAACTGAAGATATTTCCTTTTTCACCATAGCCCTCTAAGGGCTTCCAAATATCACATTGCAAATGCCACAAGAACAGTCTTAGCGAAAGGCTTCTAGAGGGGAAAGCTGTAACTCGGTTAGATGTATTAACAGAACACACGGCAGTATCTCAGAATGCTTCTTTCCAGTTTTTAACGGAAGATATTTCCTTTTTCACCATAGCCCTCTAAGGGCTTCCAAATATCACTTTGCAAATTCCAAAAGAGCAGTCTTAGCGAAAGACTTCTGGAGCGGAAAGCTGTAACTCTCTGAAATGAATTAACAGAACACAGAGCTGTTTCTCAGAAAGCTTCTTTCCAGTTTTCAACCGAAGATATTTTCTTTTTCCCATAGCCCTCTATGGGCTTCCAAATATCACTTAGAAAATTCCACAAGAACAGTCTTAGCGAAAGGCTTCTTGAGGTGAAAGCTGTAACACGGTGAGATGTTTCAACAGAACACACATCAGTTTCTCAGAAAGCTTCTTTCCAATTTTTAACGTAAGTTATTTCCTTTTTCACCATAGCCCTCTACGGGCTTCTAAGATCACTTTGCAAATTCCACAAGAACAGTCTTAGCGAAAGACTTCTGGGAGCAAAGCTGTAATTCTGTGAGATGAACTAACAAAACACGAAGCAGTTTCTCAGAAATCTTCTTTTCGGTTTTTAATGGAAGA
Source organism: Chlorocebus sabaeus (assembly GCF_047675955.1). Lineage (NCBI taxonomy): Eukaryota > Metazoa > Chordata > Mammalia > Primates > Cercopithecidae > Chlorocebus > Chlorocebus sabaeus. The sequence continues at coordinate 177,818 of NW_027327046.1, read as the reverse complement.
AATGTCCTTTTTCATCATAGCCCTCAATGGGCTTCCAAATTTCACTTTGCAAATTCCACAAGAACAGTCTTAGCGAAAGGCTTTTTGAGGGGAAAGCTGTAACTCTGGTGACGAATTAACAGAACACAAAGCAGTTTCTCAGAAAGCTTCTTTTCAGTTTTTGTCTTAGGATATTTCCTTTTTCACCGTAGCCCTCTATGGGCTTCCAAATATCACTTTGCATATTCCAAAAGAACAGCCTTAGTGATCGGCTTCATGATAGGAAAGCTGTAACTCTGTGAGATTAATTAACGGAACACAAAGCAGTTTCTCAGAAAGGTTCTTTCCAGTTTTTAGCGGAAGATATTTCCTTTTTCACCATAGTCCACTATGGGCTTCAAAATATCACTTTGCAAATTCCACAAGAACAGTCTTAGTGAACGGCCTCTTGAGGGGAAATCTGTAACTCTCTGAGATGAATTAACAGAACACAAAGCAGTTTCTCAGAAATCTTCTTTCCAGTTTTTAACGAAAGATATTTCCTTTTTCACCAAAGTCCTCTATGGGATTACAAATATCAGTTTGCAAATTTCACAAGAACAGTCTTAGTGAAGGGCTTCTTGAGGGGAAAGCTGTAACACTGTGAGATGAACTAACACAACACAAAGCAGTTTCTCAGACAGCTTCTTTTCGTTTTTTATCTTAGGATATTTCCATTTTCAAAATAGCCCTCTATGGGCTTCCAAGTATCACTTTGCAAATTCCACAAGAACAGTCTTATAGAAAGGCTTCTTGAGGGGAAAGCTGTAACTCGGTGAGATGTATTAACAGAACACACGGCAGTTTCTCAGAAAGCTTCTTTCCAGTTTTTAACGGAAGTTATTTCCCTTTTCACCATAGCCCTCCATGGGCTTCCAAATATCACTTTGCAAATTCCAGAAGAACAGTCTTAGCGAAAGGCTTCTGAAGGGGAAATCTGTAACTCTGTGAGTTGAATTAACAGAACACAAAGCAGTTTCTCACAAATCTTCTTTCCAGTTTTTAACGGAAGTTAGTTCCTTTTTCACCATAGTCCTCTATGGGCTTCCAAATATGACTTTGCAAATTCCACAAGAACAGTCTTAGCGAAAGGCTTCTTGAGGGGGGAAGCTGTAACTCTGTGAGATGAATTAACAGAACACAAAGCAGTCTCTCAGAAAGCTTCTTTCCAGTATTTAACTGAAGATATTTCCTTTTTCACTATAGCCCTCTATGGGCTTCCAAATATCACTTTGGAAATCCCACAAGAACAGTCTTAGCGAAAGGCTTCTTGAGAGGAAAGCTGTACCTCGGTGATATGTACTAACAGAACACACCGCATTTTCTCCGAATGGTTCTTTCCAGTTTTTAACGGAAGATATTTCCTTTTTCACCTTAGCCCTCTATGGGCTTCCAAATATCACTTTGCAAATTTCACAAAACAGTCTTAGTGAACGGCTTCTTGAGGGGAAAGCTGTAACCCTGTGAGTGACCTAACAAAACACAAAGCAGCTTTCCATACAGCTTCTTTTCGGTTTTTATCTTAGGATATTTCCATTTTCACCATAGCCTACTATGGGTATCGAAATGTCACTTTGGAAATGCCACAAAAACAGTCTTAGCGGAAGGATTCTTGAGGCAAAAGCAGTAACTCTTTGAGATGAATTAACAGAACACAAAGCAGTTTCTCAGAAAGCTTCTTTTCAGTTTTTAACTGAAGGTATTTCCTTTTTCAACATAGCCCTCTATGGGCTTCAAAATATCACTTTGTAAATTCCACAACAACAGCCTTAGCGAAAGGCTTCCTGAGGTAAAAGAGTAACTGTGAGTTGAATTAACAGAACACAAAGCAGTTTCTCAGAAAGCTTCTTTTCAGTTTTTATCTTAGGATGTTTCCTTTTTCACCATTGCCCTCTATGTGCCTCCAAATATCACTTTGCAATTCCACAAGAACAGTCTTAGTGAACGGCTTCCTGAGGGGAAAGCTGAAGCTCGGTGATATGTACTAACAGAACACACCGCATTTTCTCAGAATGGTTCTTTCCAGTTTTTAATGGAAGATATTTCCTTTTTCACCTTAGCCCTCTATGGGCTTCCAAATATCACTTTGCAAATTTCAAAAAACAGTTTTAGTGAACGGCTTCTTGAGGGAAAAGCTGTAGCTCTGTGAGATGAACTAACAGAACACAAAGCAGTTTTTCAGACAGCTTCTTTTCGGTAAGTATTTTACGATATTTCCATTTTCACCATAGCCCTCTATGGGCTTCCACATATCACTTTGGAAATTCCTCAAAAACAGTCTTAGCGGAAGGCTTCTTGAGGGGAAAGCTGTAACTCTTTGAGATGAATTAACAGAACACAAAGCAGTTTCTCGGACAGCTTCTTTTCATTTTTTAACTGAAGTTATTTCCATTTTCACCATAGCCCTCTATGGGATTCCAAATATCACTATGCAAATTCCACAAGAACAGTGGAAGCGAAAGACTTCTGGAGGGGAAAACTGTAACTCTGTGAGATGAATTAACAGAACACAAAGCAGTTTCTCAGATATCTTCTTTCCAGTTTTTAACGAAAGATATTTCCTTTTTCACCATAGCCCTCTAGGGAAGTCCAAATATCACTTTGCAAATCCCACAAGAACAGTCTTAGCGAAAGCCTTCTTGAGGGTAAAGCTGTAACTCTGTAAGATGAATTAACAGAACACAAAACATTTTCTCAGAAACCTACTTTTCAGTTTTTACCTAGGGATATTTCCTTTTTCACCATAGCCCTCTATGGGATTCCAATTATCACTTTGAAAATTCCACATGAACAGTCTTAGCGAAAGTCTTCTTGAGGGGAAAGCTGTAACTCTGTGAGAGGAACTAACTGAACACAAAGCAGTTTCTCCGAAAGCTTCTTTCCAGTTTTTAACTGAGGATATTTCCTTTTTCACCATAGCCCTTTTGGGCTTCCAAATATCACTTTGCAAATACCACAAGAACAGTCTTAGCGAAAGCCTTCTTGAGGGGAAAGCTGTAACTCGGTGAGATGCTTTAACAGAACACACGGCAGTTTCTCAGAAAGCTTCTTTCCAGTTTTTAACGGAAGATATGTCCTTTTTCACCATAGCCCTCTATGGGCTTCCAAATATCACTTTGGAAATTCCACAAGAACAGTCTTCGGGAAAGGCTTCTGGAGGGGAAACCTGTAACTCTGTGAGATGAATTAACAGAACACAAAGCAGTGTCTCAGAAAGCTTCTTTCCAGTTTTTAACGGAAAATAATTCCTTTTTCACCATAGCCCTCTATGGGATTCTAAATATCACTTTCCAAATTTCAGAAGAACAGTCTTAGTGAACGGCCTCTTGAGGGGAAATCTGTAACTCTCTGAGATGAATTAACAGAACACAAAGCAGTTTCTCAGAAATCTTCTTTCCAGTTTTTAACGGAAGATATGTCCTTTTTCACCATAGCCCTCTATGGGCTTGCAAATATCACTTTGCAAATTCCACAAGAACAGTCTTACCGAAAGGCTTCTTGAGAAGAAAGCTGTAACTCTGTGAGATGAATTAACAGAAAACAAAGCAGTTTCTCAGAAAATTTCTTTCCAGTTTTTAATGGAAGATATGTCCTTTTTCACCATAGCCCTCTATGGGCTTCCAAATATCACTTTGCAAATTCCACAAGAACAGTCTTCGGGAAAGGCTTCTGGAGGGGAAACCTGTAACTCTGTGACATGAATTAACAGAACACAAAGCAGTTTCTCAGAAAGCTTCTTTCCAGTTTTTAACTGAAGATATTTCCTTTTTCACCATAGCCCTCTAAGGGCTTCCAAATATCACATTGCAAATGCCACAAGAACAGTCTTAGCGAAAGGCTTCTAGAGGGGAAAGCTGTAACTCGGTTAGATGTATTAACAGAACACACGGCAGTATCTCAGAATGCTTCTTTCCAGTTTTTAACGGAAGATATTTCCTTTTTCACCATAGCCCTCTAAGGGCTTCCAAATATCACTTTGCAAATTCCAAAAGAGCAGTCTTAGCGAAAGACTTCTGGAGCGGAAAGCTGTAACTCTCTGAAATGAATTAACAGAACACAGAGCTGTTTCTCAGAAAGCTTCTTTCCAGTTTTCAACCGAAGATATTTTCTTTTTCCCATAGCCCTCTATGGGCTTCCAAATATCACTTAGAAAATTCCACAAGAACAGTCTTAGCGAAAGGCTTCTTGAGGTGAAAGCTGTAACACGGTGAGATGTTTCAACAGAACACACATCAGTTTCTCAGAAAGCTTCTTTCCAATTTTTAACGTAAGTTATTTCCTTTTTCACCATAGCCCTCTACGGGCTTCTAAGATCACTTTGCAAATTCCACAAGAACAGTCTTAGCGAAAGACTTCTGGGAGCAAAGCTGTAATTCTGTGAGATGAACTAACAAAACACGAAGCAGTTTCTCAGAAATCTTCTTTTCGGTTTTTAATGGAAGAAATGTCCTTTTTCATCATAGCCCTCAATGGGCTTCCAAATTTCACTTTGCAAATTCCACAAGAACAGTCTTAGCGAAAGGCTTTTTGAGGGGAAAGCTGTAACTCTGGTGACGAATTAACAGAACACAAAGCAGTTTCTCAGAAAGCTTCTTTTCAGTTTTTGTCTTAGGATATTTCCTTTTTCACCGTAGCCCTCTATGGGCTTCCAAATATCACTTTGCATATTCCAAAAGAACAGCCTTAGTGATCGGCTTCATGATAGGAAAGCTGTAACTCTGTGAGATTAATTAACGGAACACAAAACAGTTTCTCAGAAAGGTTCTTTCCAGTTTTTAGCGGAAGATATTTCCTTTTTCACCATAGTCCACTATGGGCTTCAAAATATCACTTTGCAAATTCCACAAGAACAGTCTTAGTGAACGGCCTCTTGAGGGGAAATCTGTAACTCTCTGAGATGAATTAACAGAACACAAAGCAGTTTCTCAGAAATCTTCTTTCCAGTTTTTAACGAAAGATATTTCCTTTTTCACCAAAGTCCTCTATGGGATTACAAATATCAGTTTGCAAATTTCACAAGAACAGTCTTAGTGAAGGGCTTCTTGAGGGGAAAGCTGTAACACTGTGAGATGAACTAACACAACACAAAGCAGTTTCTCAGACAGCTTCTTTTCGTTTTTTATCTTAGGATATTTCCATTTTCAAAATAGCCCTCTATGGGCTTCCAAGTATCACTTTGCAAATTCCACAAGAACAGTCTTATAGAAAGGCTTCTTGAGGGGAAAGCTGTAACTCGGTGAGATGTATTAACAGAACACACGGCAGTTTCTCAGAAAGCTTCTTTCCAGTTTTTAACGGAAGTTATTTCCCTTTTCACCATAGCCCTCCATGGGCTTCCAAATATCACTTTGCAAATTCCAGAAGAACAGTCTTAGCGAAAGGCTTCTGAAGGGGAAATCTGTAACTCTGTGAGTTGAATTAACAGAACACAAAGCAGTTTCTCACAAATCTTCTTTCCAGTTTTTAACGGAAGTTAGTTCCTTTTTCACCATAGTCCTCTATGGGCTTCCAAATATGACTTTGCAAATTCCACAAGAACAGTCTTAGCGAAAGGCTTCTTGAGGGGGGAAGCTGTAACTCTGTGAGATGAATTAACAGAACACAAAGCAGTCTCTCAGAAAGCTTCTTTCCAGTATTTAACTGAAGATATTTCCTTTTTCAGTATAGCCCTCTATGGGCTTCCAAATATCACTTTGGAAATCCCACAAGAACAGTCTTAGCGAAAGGCTTCTTGAGAGGAAAGCTGTACCTCGGTGATATGTACTAACAGAACACACCGCATTTTCTCCGAATGGTTCTTTCCAGTTTTTAACGGAAGATATTTCCTTTTTCACCTTAGCCCTCTATGGGCTTCCAAATATCACTTTGCAAATTTCACAAAACAGTCTTAGTGAACGGCTTCTTGAGGGGAAAGCTGTAACCCTGTGAGTGACCTAACAAAACACAAAGCAGCTTTCCATACAGCTTCTTTTCGGTTTTTATCTTAGGATATTTCCATTTTCACCATAGCCTACTATGGGTATCGAAATGTCACTTTGGAAATGCCACAAAAACAGTCTTAGCGGAAGGATTCTTGAGGCAAAAGCAGTAACTCTTTGAGATGAATTAACAGAACACAAAGCAGTTTCTCAGAAAGCTTCTTTTCAGTTTTTAACTGAAGGTATTTCCTTTTTCAACATAGCCCTCTATGGGCTTCAAAATATCACTTTGTAAATTCCACAACAACAGCCTTAGCGAAAGGCTTCCTGAGGTAAAAGAGTAACTGTGAGTTGAATTAACAGAACACAAAGCAGTTTCTCAGAAAGCTTCTTTTCAGTTTTTATCTTAGGATGTTTCCTTTTTCACCATTGCCCTCTATGTGCCTCCAAATATCACTTTGCAATTCCACAAGAACAGTCTTAGTGAACGGCTTCCTGAGGGGAAAGCTGAAGCTCGGTGATATGTACTAACAGAACACACCGCATTTTCTCAGAATGGTTCTTTCCAGTTTTTAATGGAAGATATTTCCTTTTTCACCTTAGCCCTCTATGGGCTTCCAAATATCACTTTGCAAATTTCAAAAAACAGTTTTAGTGAACGGCTTCTTGAGGGAAAAGCTGTAGCTCTGTGAGATGAACTAACAGAACACAAAGCAGTTTTTCAGACAGCTTCTTTTCGGTAAGTATTTTACGATATTTCCATTTTCACCATAGCCCTCTATGGGCTTCCACATATCACTTTGGAAATTCCTCAAAAACAGTCTTAGCGGAAGGCTTCTTGAGGGGAAAGCTGTAACTCTTTGAGATGAATTAACAGAACACAAAGCAGTTTCTCGGACAGCTTCTTTTCATTTTTTAACTGAAGTTATTTCCATTTTCACCATAGCCCTCTATGGGATTCCAAATATCACTATGCAAATTCCACAAGAACAGTGGAAGCGAAAGACTTCTGGAGGGGAAAACTGTAACTCTGTGAGATGAATTAACAGAACACAAAGCAGTTTCTCAGATATCTTCTTTCCAGTTTTTAACGAAAGATATTTCCTTTTTCACCATAGCCCTCTAGGGAAGTCCAAATATCACTTTGCAAATCCCACAAGAACAGTCTTAGCGAAAGCCTTCTTGAGGGTAAAGCTGTAACTCTGTAAGATGAATTAACAGAACACAAAACATTTTCTCAGAAACCTACTTTTCAGTTTTTACCTAGGGATATTTCCTTTTTCACCATAGCCCTCTATGGGATTCCAATTATCACTTTGAAAATTCCACATGAACAGTCTTAGCGAAAGTCTTCTTGAGAGGAAAGCTGTAACTCTGTGAGAGGAACTAACTGAACACAAAGCAGTTTCTCCGAAAGCTTCTTTCCAGTTTTTAACTGAGGATATTTCCTTTTTCACCATAGCCCTTTTGGGCTTCCAAATATCACTTTGCAAATACCACAAGAACAGTCTTAGCGAAAGCCTTCTTGAGGGGAAAGCTGTAACTCGGTGAGATGCTTTAACAGAACACACGGCAGTTTCTCAGAAAGCTTCTTTCCAGTTTTTAACGGAAGATATGTCCTTTTTCACCATAGCCCTCTATGGGCTTCCAAATATCACTTTGGAAATTCCACAAGAACAGTCTTCGGGAAAGGCTTCTGGAGGGGAAACCTGTAACTCTGTGAGATGAATTAACAGAACACAAAGCAGTGTCTCAGAAAGCTTCTTTCCAGTTTTTAACGGAAAATAATTCCTTTTTCACCATAGCCCTCTATGGGATTCTAAATATCACTTTCCAAATTTCAGAAGAACAGTCTTAGTGAACGGCCTCTTGAGGGGAAATCTGTAACTCTCTGAGATGAATTAACAGAACACAAAGCAGTTTCTCAGAAATCTTCTTTCCAGTTTTTAACGGAAGATATGTCCTTTTTCACCATAGCCCTCTATGGGCTTGCAAATATCACTTTGCAAATTCCACAAGAACAGTCTTACCGAAAGGCTTCTTGAGAAGAAAGCTGTAACTCTGTGAGATGAATTAACAGAAAACAAAGCAGTTTCTCAGAAAATTTCTTTCCAGTTTTTAATGGAAGATATGTCCTTTTTCACCATAGCCCTCTATGGGCTTCCAAATATCACTTTGCAAATTCCACAAGAACAGTCTTCGGGAAAGGCTTCTGGAGGGGAATCCTGTAACTCTGTGAGATGAATTAACAGAACACAAAGCAGTTTCTCAGAAAGCTTCTTTCCAGTTTTTAACTGAAGATATTTCCTTTTTCACCATAGCCCTCTAAGGGCTTCCAAATATCACATTGCAAATGCCACAAGAACAGTCTTAGCGAAAGGCTTCTAGAGGGGAAAGCTGTAACTCGGTTAGATGTATTAACAGAACACACGGCAGTATCTCAGAATGCTTCTTTCCAGTTTTTAACGGAAGATATTTCCTTTTTCACCATAGCCCTCTAAGGGCTTCCAAATATCACTTTGCAAATTCCAAAAGAGCAGTCTTAGCGAAAGACTTCTGGAGCGGAAAGCTGTAACTCTCTGAAATGAATTAACAGAACACAGAGCTGTTTCTCAGAAAGCTTCTTTCCAGTTTTCAACCGAAGATATTTTCTTTTTCCCATAGCCCTCTATGGGCTTCCAAATATCACTTAGAAAATTCCACAAGAACAGTCTTAGCGAAAGGCTTCTTGAGGTGAAAGCTGTAACACGGTGAGATGTTTTAACAGAACACACATCAGTTTCTCAGAAAGCTTCTTTCCAATTTTTAACATAAGTTATTTCCTTTCTCACCATAGCCCTCTACGGGCTTCTAAGATCACTTTGCAAATTCCACAAGAACAGTCTTAGCGAAAGGCTTCTGGGAGCAAAGCTGTAATTCTGTGAGATGAACTAACAAAACACGAAGCAGTTTCTCAGAAATCTTCTCTTCGGTTTTTAATGGAAGAAATGTCCTTTTTCATCATAGCCCTCAATGGGCTTCCAAATTTCACTTTGCAAATTCCACAAGAACAGTCTTAGCGAAAGGCTTTTTGAGGGGAAAGCTGTAACTCTGGTGACGAATTAACAGAACACAAAGCAGTTTCTCAGAAAGCTTCTTTTCAGTTTTTGTCTTAGGATATTTCCTTTTTCACCGTAGCCCTCTATGGGCTTCCAAATATCACTTTGCATATTCCAAAAGAACAGCCTTAGTGATCGGCTTCATGATAGGAAAGCTGTAACTCTGTGAGATTAATTAACGGAACACAAAGCAGTTTCTCAGAAAGGTTCTTTCCAGTTTTTAGCGGAAGATATTTCCTTTTTCACCATAGTCCACTATGGGCTTCAAAATATCACTTTGCAAATTCCACAAGAACAGTCTTAGTGAACGGCCTCTTGAGGGGAAATCTGTAACTCTCTGAGATGAATTAACAGAACACAAAGCAGTTTCTCAGAAATCTTCTTTCCAGTTTTTAACGAAAGATATTTCCTTTTTCACCAAAGTCCTCTATGGGATTACAAATATCAGTTTGCAAATTTCACAAGAACAGTCTTAGTGAAGGGCTTCTTGAGGGGAAAGCTGTAACACTGTGAGATGAACTAACACAACACAAAGCAGTTTCTCAGACAGCTTCTTTTCGTTTTTTATCTTAGGATATTTCCATTTTCAAAATAGCCCTCTATGGGCTTCCAAGTATCACTTTGCAAATTCCACAAGAACAGTCTTATAGAAAGGCTTCTTGAGGGGAAAGCTGTAACTCGGTGAGATGTATTAACAGAACACACGGCAGTTTCTCAGAAAGCTTCTTTCCAGTTTTTAACGGAAGTTATTTCCCTTTTCACCATAGCCCTCCATGGGCTTCCAAATATCACTTTGCAAATTCCAGAAGAACAGTCTTAGCGAAAGGCTTCTGAAGGGGAAATCTGTAACTCTGTGAGTTGAATTAACAGAACACAAAGCAGTTTCTCACAAATCTTCTTTCCAGTTTTTAACGGAAGTTAGTTCCTTTTTCACCATAGTCCTCTATGGGCTTCCAAATATGACTTTGCAAATTCCACAAGAACAGTCTTAGCGAAAGGCTTCTTGAGGGGGGAAGCTGTAACTCTGTGAGATGAATTAACAGAACACAAAGCAGTCTCTCAGAAAGCTTCTTTCCAGTATTTAACTGAAGATATTTCCTTTTTCACTATAGCCCTCTATGGGCTTCCAAATATCACTTTGGAAATCCCACAAGAACAGTCTTAGCGAAAGGCTTCTTGAGAGGAAAGCTGTACCTCGGTGATATGTACTAACAGAACACACCGCATTTTCTCCGAATGGTTCTTTCCAGTTTTTAACGGAAGATATTTCCTTTTTCACCTTAGCCCTCTATGGGCTTCCAAATATCACTTTGCAAATTTCACAAAACAGTCTTAGTGAACGGCTTCTTGAGGGGAAAGCTGTAACCCTGTGAGTGACCTAACAAAACACAAAGCAGCTTTCCATACAGCTTCTTTTCGGTTTTTATCTTAGGATATTTCCATTTTCACCATAGCCTACTATGGGTATCGAAATGTCACTTTGGAAATGCCACAAAAACAGTCTTAGCGGAAGGATTCTTGAGGCAAAAGCAGTAACTCTTTGAGATGAATTAACAGAACACAAAGCAGTTTCTCAGAAAGCTTCTTTTCAGTTTTTAACTGAAGGTATTTCCTTTTTCAACATAGCCCTCTATGGGCTTCAAAATATCACTTTGTAAATTCCACAACAACAGCCTTAGCGAAAGGCTTCCTGAGGTAAAAGAGTAACTGTGAGTTGAATTAACAGAACACAAAGCAGTTTCTCAGAAAGCTTCTTTTCAGTTTTTATCTTAGGATGTTTCCTTTTTCACCATTGCCCTCTATGTGCCTCCAAATATCACTTTGCAATTCCACAAGAACAGTCTTAGTGAACGGCTTCCTGAGGGGAAAGCTGAAGCTCAGTGATATGTACTAACAGAACACACCGCATTTTCTCAGAATGGTTCTTTCCAGTTTTTAATGGAAGATATTTCCTTTTTCACCTTAGCCCTCTATGGGCTTCCAAATATCACTTTGCAAATTTCAAAAAACAGTCTTAGTGAACGGCTTCTTGAGGGAAAAGCTGTAGCTCTGTGAGATGAACTAACAGAACACAAAGCAGTTTTTCAGACAGCTTCTTTTCGGTAAGTATTTTACGATATTTCCATTTTCACCATAGCCCTCTATGGGCTTCCACATATCACTTTGGAAATTCCTCAAAAACAGTCTTAGCGGAAGGCTTCTTGAGGGGAAAGCTGTAACTCTTTGAGATGAATTAACAGAACACAAAGCAGTTTCTCGGACAGCTTCTTTTCATTTTTTAACTGAAGTTATTTCCATTTTCACCATAGCCCTCTATGGGATACCAAATATCACTATGCAAATTCCACAAGAACAGTGGAAGCGAAAGACTTCTGGAGGGGAAATCTGTAACTCTGTGAGATGAATTAACAGAACACAAAGCAGTTTCTCAGATATCTTCTTTCCAGTTTTTAACGAAAGATATTTCCTTTTTCACCATAGCCCTCTAGGGAAGTCCAAATATCACTTTGCATATCCCACAAGAACAGTCTTAGCGAAAGCCTTCTTGAGGGTAAAGCTGTAACTCTGTAAGATGAATTAACAGAACACAAAACATTTTCTCAGAAACCTACTTTTCAGTTTTTACCTAGGGATATTTCCTTTTTCACCATAGCCCTCTATGGGATTCCAATTATCACTTTGAAAATTCCACATGAACAGTCTTAGCGAAAGTCTTCTTGAGGGGAAAGCTGTAACTCTGTGAGAGGAACTATCTGAACACAAAGCAGTTTCTCAGAAAGCTTCTTTCCAGTTTTTAACTGAGGATATTTCCTTTTTCACCATAGCCCTCTATGGGCTTCCAAATATCACTTTGCAAATTCCACAAGAACAGTCTTCGGGAAAGGCTTCTGGAGGGGAAACCTGTAACTCTGTGAGATGAATTAACAGAACACAAAGCAGTGTCTCAGAAAGCTTCTTTCCAGTTTTTAACGGAAAATAATTCCTTTTTCACCATAGCCCTCTATGGGATTCTAAATATCACTTTCCAAATTTCAGAAGAACAGTCTTAGTGAACGGCCTCTTGAGGGGAAATCTGTAACTCTCTGAGATGAATTAACAGAACACAAAGCAGTTTCTCAGAAATCTTCTTTCCAGTTTTTAACGGAAGATATGTCCTTTTTCACCATAGCCCTCTATGGGCTTGCAAATATCACTTTGCAAATTCCACAAGAACAGTCTTACCGAAAGGCTTCTTGAGAAGAAAGCTGTAACTCTGTGAGATGAATTAACAGAAAACAAAGCAGTTTCTCAGAAAATTTCTTTCCAGTTTTTAATGGAAGATATGTCCTTTTTCACCATAGCCCTCTATGGGCTTCCAAATATCACTTTGCAAATTCCACAAGAACAGTCTTCGGGAAAGGCTTCTGGAGGGGAATCCTGTAACTCTGTGAGATGAATTAACAGAACACAAAGCAGTTTCTCAGAAAGCTTCTTTCCAGTTTTTAACTGAAGATATTTCCTTTTTCACCATAGCCCTCTAAGGGCTTCCAAATATCACATTGCAAATGCCACAAGAACAGTCTTAGCGAAAGGCTTCTAGAGGGGAAAGCTGTAACTCGGTTAGATGTATTAACAGAACACACGGCAGTATCTCAGAATGCTTCTTTCCAGTTTTTAACGGAAGATATTTCCTTTTTCACCATAGCCCTCTAAGGGCTTCCAAATATCACTTTGCAAATTCCAAAAGAGCAGTCTTAGCGAAAGACTTCTGGAGCGGAAAGCTGTAACTCTCTGAAATGAATTAACAGAACACAGAGCTGTTTCTCAGAAAGCTTCTTTCCAGTTTTCAACCGAAGATATTTTCTTTTTCCCATAGCCCTCTATGGGCTTCCAAATATCACTTAGAAAATTCCACAAGAACAGTCTTAGCGAAAGGCTTCTTGAGGTGAAAGCTGTAACACGGTGAGATGTTTTAACAGAACACACATCAGTTTCTCAGAAAGCTTCTTTCCAATTTTTAACATAAGTTATTTCCTTTCTCACCATAGCCCTCTACGGGCTTCTAAGATCACTTTGCAAATTCCACAAGAACAGTCTTAGCGAAAGGCTTCTGGGAGCAAAGCTGTAATTCTGTGAGATGAACTAACAAAACACGAAGCAGTTTCTCAGAAATCTTCTCTTCGGTTTTTAATGGAAGAAATGTCCTTTTTCATCATAGCCCTCAATGGGCTTCCAAATTTCACTTTGCAAATTCCACAAGAACAGTCTTAGCGAAAGGCTTTTTGAGGGGAAAGCTGTAACTCTGGTGACGAATTAACAGAACACAAAGCAGTTTCTCAGAAAGCTTCTTTTCAGTTTTTGTCTTAGGATATTTCCTTTTTCACCGTAGCCCTCTATGGGCTTCCAAATATCACTTTGCATATTCCAAAAGAACAGCCTTAGTGATCGGCTTCATGATAGGAAAGCTGTAACTCTGTGAGATTAATTAACGGAACACAAAGCAGTTTCTCAGAAAGGTTCTTTCCAGTTTTTAGCGGAAGATATTTCCTTTTTCACCATAGTCCACTATGGGCTTCAAAATATCACTTTGCAAATTCCACAAGAACAGTCTTAGTGAACGGCCTCTTGAGGGGAAATCTGTAACTCTCTGAGATGAATTAACAGAACACAAAGCAGTTTCTCAGAAATCTTCTTTCCAGTTTTTAACGAAAGATATTTCCTTTTTCACCAAAGTCCTCTATGGGATTACAAATATCAGTTTGCAAATTTCACAAGAACAGTCTTAGTGAAGGGCTTCTTGAGGGGAAAGCTGTAACACTGTGAGATGAACTAACACAACACAAAGCAGTTTCTCAGACAGCTTCTTTTCGTTTTTTATCTTAGGATATTTCCATTTTCAAAATAGCCCTCTATGGGCTTCCAAGTATCACTTTGCAAATTCCACAAGAACAGTCTTATAGAAAGGCTTCTTGAGGGGAAAGCTGTAACTCGGTGAGATGTATTAACAGAACACACGGCAGTTTCTCAGAAAGCTTCTTTCCAGTTTTTAACGGAAGTTATTTCCCTTTTCACCATAGCCCTCCATGGGCTTCCAAATATCACTTTGCAAATTCCAGAAGAACAGTCTTAGCGAAAGGCTTCTGAAGGGGAAATCTGTAACTCTGTGAGTTGAATTAACAGAACACAAAGCAGTTTCTCACAAATCTTCTTTCCAGTTTTTAACGGAAGTTAGTTCCTTTTTCACCATAGTCCTCTATGGGCTTCCAAATATGACTTTGCAAATTCCACAAGAACAGTCTTAGCGAAAGGCTTCTTGAGGGGGGAAGCTGTAACTCTGTGAGATGAATTAACAGAACACAAAGCAGTCTCTCAGAAAGCTTCTTTCCAGTATTTAACTGAAGATATTTCCTTTTTCACTATAGCCCTCTATGGGCTTCCAAATATCACTTTGGAAATCCCACAAGAACAGTCTTAGCGAAAGGCTTCTTGAGAGGAAAGCTGTACCTCGGTGATATGTACTAACAGAACACACCGCATTTTCTCCGAATGGTTCTTTCCAGTTTTTAACGGAAGATATTTCCTTTTTCACCTTAGCCCTCTATGGGCTTCCAAATATCACTTTGCAAATTTCACAAAACAGTCTTAGTGAACGGCTTCTTGAGGGGAAAGCTGTAACCCTGTGAGTGACCTAACAAAACACAAAGCAGCTTTCCATACAGCTTCTTTTCGGTTTTTATCTTAGGATATTTCCATTTTCACCATAGCCTACTATGGGTATCGAAATGTCACTTTGGAAATGCCACAAAAACAGTCTTAGCGGAAGGATTCTTGAGGCAAAAGCAGTAACTCTTTGAGATGAATTAACAGAACACAAAGCAGTTTCTCAGAAAGCTTCTTTTCAGTTTTTAACTGAAGGTATTTCCTTTTTCAACATAGCCCTCTATGGGCTTCAAAATATCACTTTGTAAATTCCACAACAACAGCCTTAGCGAAAGGCTTCCTGAGGTAAAAGAGTAACTGTGAGTTGAATTAACAGAACACAAAGCAGTTTCTCAGAAAGCTTCTTTTCAGTTTTTATCTTAGGATGTTTCCTTTTTCACCATTGCCCTCTATGTGCCTCCAAATATCACTTTGCAATTCCACAAGAACAGTCTTAGTGAACGGCTTCCTGAGGGGAAAGCTGAAGCTCAGTGATATGTACTAACAGAACACACCGCATTTTCTCAGAATGGTTCTTTCCAGTTTTTAATGGAAGATATTTCCTTTTTCACCTTAGCCCTCTATGGGCTTCCAAATATCACTTTGCAAATTTCAAAAAACAGTCTTAGTGAACGGCTTCTTGAGGGAAAAGCTGTAGCTCTGTGAGATGAACTAACAGAACACAAAGCAGTTTTTCAGACAGCTTCTTTTCGGTAAGTATTTTACGATATTTCCATTTTCACCATAGCCCTCTATGGGCTTCCACATATCACTTTGGAAATTCCTCAAAAACAGTCTTAGCGGAAGGCTTCTTGAGGGGAAAGCTGTAACTCTTTGAGATGAATTAACAGAACACAAAGCAGTTTCTCGGACAGCTTCTTTTCATTTTTTAACTGAAGTTATTTCCATTTTCACCATAGCCCTCTATGGGATACCAAATATCACTATGCAAATTCCACAAGAACAGTGGAAGCGAAAGACTTCTGGAGGGGAAATCTGTAACTCTGTGAGATGAATTAACAGAACACAAAGCAGTTTCTCAGATATCTTCTTTCCAGTTTTTAACGAAAGATATTTCCTTTTTCACCATAGCCCTCTAGGGAAGTCCAAATATCACTTTGCATATCCCACAAGAACAGTCTTAGCGAAAGCCTTCTTGAGGGTAAAGCTGTAACTCTGTAAGATGAATTAACAGAACACAAAACATTTTCTCAGAAACCTACTTTTCAGTTTTTACCTAGGGATATTTCCTTTTTCACCATAGCCCTCTATGGGATTCCAATTATCACTTTGAAAATTCCACATGAACAGTCTTAGCGAAAGTCTTCTTGAGGGGAAAGCTGTAACTCTGTGAGAGGAACTATCTGAACACAAAGCAGTTTCTCAGAAAGCTTCTTTCCAGTTTTTAACTGAGGATATTTCCTTTTTCACCATAGCCCTCTATGGGCTTCCAAATATCACTTTGCAAATTCCACAAGAACAGTCTTCGGGAAAGGCTTCTGGAGGGGAAACCTGTAACTCTGTGAGATGAATTAACAGAACACAAAGCAGTGTCTCAGAAAGCTTCTTTCCAGTTTTTAACGGAAAATAATTCCTTTTTCACCATAGCCCTCTATGGGATTCTAAATATCACTTTCCAAATTTCAGAAGAACAGTCTTAGTGAACGGCCTCTTGAGGGGAAATCTGTAACTCTCTGAGATGAATTAACAGAACACAAAGCAGTTTCTCAGAAATCTTCTTTCCAGTTTTTAACGGAAGATATGTCCTTTTTCACCATAGCCCTCTATGGGCTTGCAAATATCACTTTGCAAATTCCACAAGAACAGTCTTACCGAAAGGCTTCTTGAGAAGAAAGCTGTAACTCTGTGAGATGAATTAACAGAAAACAAAGCAGTTTCTCAGAAAATTTCTTTCCAGTTTTTAATGGAAGATATGTCCTTTTTCACCATAGCCCTCTATGGGCTTCCAAATATCACTTTGCAAATTCCACAAGAACAGTCTTCGGGAAAGGCTTCTGGAGGGGAATCCTGTAACTCTGTGAGATGAATTAACAGAACACAAAGCAGTTTCTCAGAAAGCTTCTTTCCAGTTTTTAACTGAAGATATTTCCTTTTTCACCATAGCCCTCTAAGGGCTTCCAAATATCACATTGCAAATGCCACAAGAACAGTCTTAGCGAAAGGCTTCTAGAGGGGAAAGCTGTAACTCGGTTAGATGTATTAACAGAACACACGGCAGTATCTCAGAATGCTTCTTTCCAGTTTTTAACGGAAGATATTTCCTTTTTCACCATAGCCCTCTAAGGGCTTCCAAATATCACTTTGCAAATTCCAAAAGAGCAGTCTTAGCGAAAGACTTCTGGAGCGGAAAGCTGTAACTCTCTGAAATGAATTAACAGAACACAGAGCTGTTTCTCAGAAAGCTTCTTTCCAGTTTTCAACCGAAGATATTTTCTTTTTCCCATAGCCCTCTATGGGCTTCCAAATATCACTTAGAAAATTCCACAAGAACAGTCTTAGCGAAAGGCTTCTTGAGGTGAAAGCTGTAACACGGTGAGATGTTTTAACAGAACACACATCAGTTTCTCAGAAAGCTTCTTTCCAATTTTTAACATAAGTTATTTCCTTTCTCACCATAGCCCTCTACGGGCTTCTAAGATCACTTTGCAAATTCCACAAGAACAGTCTTAGCGAAAGGCTTCTGGGAGCAAAGCTGTAATTCTGTGAGATGAACTAACAAAACACGAAGCAGTTTCTCAGAAATCTTCTCTTCGGTTTTTAATGGAAGAAATGTCCTTTTTCATCATAGCCCTCAATGGGCTTCCAAATTTCACTTTGCAAATTCCACAAGAACAGTCTTAGCGAAAGGCTTTTTGAGGGGAAAGCTGTAACTCTGGTGACGAATTAACAGAACACAAAGCAGTTTCTCAGAAAGCTTCTTTTCAGTTTTTGTCTTAGGATATTTCCTTTTTCACCGTAGCCCTCTATGGGCTTCCAAATATCACTTTGCATATTCCAAAAGAACAGCCTTAGTGATCGGCTTCATGATAGGAAAGCTGTAACTCTGTGAGATTAATTAACGGAACACAAAGCAGTTTCTCAGAAAGGTTCTTTCCAGTTTTTAGCGGAAGATATTTCCTTTTTCACCATAGTCCACTATGGGCTTCAAAATATCACTTTGCAAATTCCACAAGAACAGTCTTAGTGAACGGCCTCTTGAGGGGAAATCTGTAACTCTCTGAGATGAATTAACAGAACACAAAGCAGTTTCTCAGAAATCTTCTTTCCAGTTTTTAACGAAAGATATTTCCTTTTTCACCAAAGTCCTCTATGGGATTACAAATATCAGTTTGCAAATTTCACAAGAACAGTCTTAGTGAAGGGCTTCTTGAGGGGAAAGCTGTAACACTGTGAGATGAACTAACACAACACAAAGCAGTTTCTCAGACAGCTTCTTTTCGTTTTTTATCTTAGGATATTTCCATTTTCAAAATAGCCCTCTATGGGCTTCCAAGTATCACTTTGCAAATTCCACAAGAACAGTCTTATAGAAAGGCTTCTTGAGGGGAAAGCTGTAACTCGGTGAGATGTATTAACAGAACACACGGCAGTTTCTCAGAAAGCTTCTTTCCAGTTTTTAACGGAAGTTATTTCCCTTTTCACCATAGCCCTCCATGGGCTTCCAAATATCACTTTGCAAATTCCAGAAGAACAGTCTTAGCGAAAGGCTTCTGAAGGGGAAATCTGTAACTCTGTGAGTTGAATTAACAGAACACAAAGCAGTTTCTCACAAATCTTCTTTCCAGTTTTTAACGGAAGTTAGTTCCTTTTTCACCATAGTCCTCTATGGGCTTCCAAATATGACTTTGCAAATTCCACAAGAACAGTCTTAGCGAAAGGCTTCTTGAGGGGGGAAGCTGTAACTCTGTGAGATGAATTAACAGAACACAAAGCAGTCTCTCAGAAAGCTTCTTTCCAGTATTTAACTGAAGATATTTCCTTTTTCACTATAGCCCTCTATGGGCTTCCAAATATCACTTTGGAAATCCCACAAGAACAGTCTTAGCGAAAGGCTTCTTGAGAGGAAAGCTGTACCTCGGTGATATGTACTAACAGAACACACCGCATTTTCTCCGAATGGTTCTTTCCAGTTTTTAACGGAAGATATTTCCTTTTTCACCTTAGCCCTCTATGGGCTTCCAAATATCACTTTGCAAATTTCACAAAACAGTCTTAGTGAACGGCTTCTTGAGGGGAAAGCTGTAACCCTGTGAGTGACCTAACAAAACACAAAGCAGCTTTCCATACAGCTTCTTTTCGGTTTTTATCTTAGGATATTTCCATTTTCACCATAGCCTACTATGGGTATCGAAATGTCACTTTGGAAATGCCACAAAAACAGTCTTAGCGGAAGGATTCTTGAGGCAAAAGCAGTAACTCTTTGAGATGAATTAACAGAACACAAAGCAGTTTCTCAGAAAGCTTCTTTTCAGTTTTTAACTGAAGGTATTTCCTTTTTCAACATAGCCCTCTATGGGCTTCAAAATATCACTTTGTAAATTCCACAACAACAGCCTTAGCGAAAGGCTTCCTGAGGTAAAAGAGTAACTGTGAGTTGAATTAACAGAACACAAAGCAGTTTCTCAGAAAGCTTCTTTTCAGTTTTTATCTTAGGATGTTTCCTTTTTCACCATTGCCCTCTATGTGCCTCCAAATATCACTTTGCAATTCCACAAGAACAGTCTTAGTGAACGGCTTCCTGAGGGGAAAGCTGAAGCTCAGTGATATGTACTAACAGAACACACCGCATTTTCTCAGAATGGTTCTTTCCAGTTTTTAATGGAAGATATTTCCTTTTTCACCTTAGCCCTCTATGGGCTTCCAAATATCACTTTGCAAATTTCAAAAAACAGTCTTAGTGAACGGCTTCTTGAGGGAAAAGCTGTAGCTCTGTGAGATGAACTAACAGAACACAAAGCAGTTTTTCAGACAGCTTCTTTTCGGTAAGTATTTTACGATATTTCCATTTTCACCATAGCCCTCTATGGGCTTCCACATATCACTTTGGAAATTCCTCAAAAACAGTCTTAGCGGAAGGCTTCTTGAGGGGAAAGCTGTAACTCTTTGAGATGAATTAACAGAACACAAAGCAGTTTCTCGGACAGCTTCTTTTCATTTTTTAACTGAAGTTATTTCCATTTTCACCATAGCCCTCTATGGGATACCAAATATCACTATGCAAATTCCACAAGAACAGTGGAAGCGAAAGACTTCTGGAGGGGAAAACTGTAACTCTGTGAGATGAATTAACAGAACACAAAGCAGTTTCTCAGATATCTTCTTTCCAGTTTTTAACGAAAGATATTTCCTTTTTCACCATAGCCCTCTAGGGAAGTCCAAATATCACTTTGCATATCCCACAAGAACAGTCTTAGCGAAAGCCTTCTTGAGGGTAAAGCTGTAACTCTGTAAGATGAATTAACAGAACACAAAACATTTTCTCAGAAACCTACTTTTCAGTTTTTACCTAGGGATATTTCCTTTTTCACCATAGCCCTCTATGGGATTCCAATTATCACTTTGAAAATTCCACATGAACAGTCTTAGCGAAAGTCTTCTTGAGGGGAAAGCTGTAACTCTGTGAGAGGAACTATCTGAACACAAAGCAGTTTCTCAGAAAGCTTCTTTCCAGTTTTTAACTGAGGATATTTCCTTTTTCACCATAGCCCTCTATGGGCTTCCAAATATCACTTTGCAAATTCCACAAGAACAGTCTTCGGGAAAGGCTTCTGGAGGGGAAACCTGTAACTCTGTGAGATGAATTAACAGAACACAAAGCAGTGTCTCAGAAAGCTTCTTTCCAGTTTTTAACGGAAAATAATTCCTTTTTCACCATAGCCCTCTATGGGATTCTAAATATCACTTTCCAAATTTCAGAAGAACAGTCTTAGTGAACGGCCTCTTGAGGGGAAATCTGTAACTCTCTGAGATGAATTAACAGAACACAAAGCAGTTTCTCAGAAATCTTCTTTCCAGTTTTTAACGGAAGATATGTCCTTTTTCACCATAGCCCTCTATGGGCTTGCAAATATCACTTTGCAAATTCCACAAGAACAGTCTTACCGAAAGGCTTCTTGAGAAGAAAGCTGTAACTCTGTGAGATGAATTAACAGAAAACAAAGCAGTTTCTCAGAAAATTTCTTTCCAGTTTTTAATGGAAGATATGTCCTTTTTCACCATAGCCCTCTATGGGCTTCCAAATATCACTTTGCAAATTCCACAAGAACAGTCTTCGGGAAAGGCTTCTGGAGGGGAATCCTGTAACTCTGTGAGATGAATTAACAGAACACAAAGCAGTTTCTCAGAAAGCTTCTTTCCAGTTTTTAACTGAAGATATTTCCTTTTTCACCATAGCCCTCTAAGGGCTTCCAAATATCACATTGCAAATGCCACAAGAACAGTCTTAGCGAAAGGCTTCTAGAGGGGAAAGCTGTAACTCGGTTAGATGTATTAACAGAACACACGGCAGTATCTCAGAATGCTTCTTTCCAGTTTTTAACGGAAGATATTTCCTTTTTCACCATAGCCCTCTAAGGGCTTCCAAATATCACTTTGCAAATTCCAAAAGAGCAGTCTTAGCGAAAGACTTCTGGAGCGGAAAGCTGTAACTCTCTGAAATGAATTAACAGAACACAGAGCTGTTTCTCAGAAAGCTTCTTTCCAGTTTTCAACCGAAGATATTTTCTTTTTCCCATAGCCCTCTATGGGCTTCCAAATATCACTTAGAAAATTCCACAAGAACAGTCTTAGCGAAAGGCTTCTTGAGGTGAAAGCTGTAACACGGTGAGATGTTTTAACAGAACACACATCAGTTTCTCAGAAAGCTTCTTTCCAATTTTTAACATAAGTTATTTCCTTTCTCACCATAGCCCTCTACGGGCTTCTAAGATCACTTTGCAAATTCCACAAGAACAGTCTTAGCGAAAGGCTTCTGGGAGCAAAGCTGTAATTCTGTGAGATGAACTAACAAAACACGAAGCAGTTTCTCAGAAATCTTCTCTTCGGTTTTTAATGGAAGAAATGTCCTTTTTCATCATAGCCCTCAATGGGCTTCCAAATTTCACTTTGCAAATTCCACAAGAACAGTCTTAGCGAAAGGCTTTTTGAGGGGAAAGCTGTAACTCTGGTGACGAATTAACAGAACACAAAGCAGTTTCTCAGAAAGCTTCTTTTCAGTTTTTGTCTTAGGATATTTCCTTTTTCACCGTAGCCCTCTATGGGCTTCCAAATATCACTTTGCATATTCCAAAAGAACAGCCTTAGTGATCGGCTTCATGATAGGAAAGCTGTAACTCTGTGAGATTAATTAACGGAACACAAAGCAGTTTCTCAGAAAGGTTCTTTCCAGTTTTTAGCGGAAGATATTTCCTTTTTCACCATAGTCCACTATGGGCTTCAAAATATCACTTTGCAAATTCCACAAGAACAGTCTTAGTGAACGGCCTCTTGAGGGGAAATCTGTAACTCTCTGAGATGAATTAACAGAACACAAAGCAGTTTCTCAGAAATCTTCTTTCCAGTTTTTAACGAAAGATATTTCCTTTTTCACCAAAGTCCTCTATGGGATTACAAATATCAGTTTGCAAATTTCACAAGAACAGTCTTAGTGAAGGGCTTCTTGAGGGGAAAGCTGTAACACTGTGAGATGAACTAACACAACACAAAGCAGTTTCTCAGACAGCTTCTTTTCGTTTTTTATCTTAGGATATTTCCATTTTCAAAATAGCCCTCTATGGGCTTCCAAGTATCACTTTGCAAATTCCACAAGAACAGTCTTAAAGAAAGGCTTCTTGAGGGGAAAGCTGTAACTCGGTGAGATGTATTAACAGAACACACGGCAGTTTCTCAGAAAGCTTCTTTCCAGTTTTTAACGGAAGTTATTTCCCTTTTCACCATAGCCCTCCATGGGCTTCCAAATATCACTTTGCAAATTCCAGAAGAACAGTCTTAGCGAAAGGCTTCTGAAGGGGAAATCTGTAACTCTGTGAGTTGAATTAACAGAACACAAAGCAGTTTCTCACAAATCTTCTTTCCAGTTTTTAACGGAAGTTAGTTCCTTTTTCACCATAGTCCTCTATGGGCTTCCAAATATGACTTTGCAAATTCCACAAGAACAGTCTTAGCGAAAGGCTTCTTGAGGGGGGAAGCTGTAACTCTGTGAGATGAATTAACAGAACACAAAGCAGTCTCTCAGAAAGCTTCTTTCCAGTATTTAACTGAAGATATTTCCTTTTTCACTATAGCCCTCTATGGGCTTCCAAATATCACTTTGGAAATCCCACAAGAACAGTCTTAGCGAAAGGCTTCTTGAGAGGAAAGCTGTACCTCGGTGATATGTACTAACAGAACACACCGCATTTTCTCCGAATGGTTCTTTCCAGTTTTTAACGGAAGATATTTCCTTTTTCACCTTAGCCCTCTATGGGCTTCCAAATATCACTTTGCAAATTTCACAAAACAGTCTTAGTGAACGGCTTCTTGAGGGGAAAGCTGTAACCCTGTGAGTGACCTAACAAAACACAAAGCAGCTTTCCATACAGCTTCTTTTCGGTTTTTATCTTAGGATATTTCCATTTTCACCATAGCCTACTATGGGTATCGAAATGTCACTTTGGAAATGCCACAAAAACAGTCTTAGCGGAAGGATTCTTGAGGCAAAAGCAGTAACTCTTTGAGATGAATTAACAGAACACAAAGCAGTTTCTCAGAAAGCTTCTTTTCAGTTTTTAACTGAAGGTATTTCCTTTTTCAACATAGCCCTCTATGGGCTTCAAAATATCACTTTGTAAATTCCACAACAACAGCCTTAGCGAAAGGCTTCCTGAGGTAAAAGAGTAACTGTGAGTTGAATTAACAGAACACAAAGCAGTTTCTCAGAAAGCTTCTTTTCAGTTTTTATCTTAGGATGTTTCCTTTTTCACCATTGCCCTCTATGTGCCTCCAAATATCACTTTGCAATTCCACAAGAACAGTCTTAGTGAACGGCTTCCTGAGGGGAAAGCTGAAGCTCAGTGATATGTACTAACAGAACACACCGCATTTTCTCAGAATGGTTCTTTCCAGTTTTTAATGGAAGATATTTCCTTTTTCACCTTAGCCCTCTATGGGCTTCCAAATATCACTTTGCAAATTTCAAAAAACAGTCTTAGTGAACGGCTTCTTGAGGGAAAAGCTGTAGCTCTGTGAGATGAACTAACAGAACACAAAGCAGTTTTTCAGACAGCTTCTTTTCGGTAAGTATTTTACGATATTTCCATTTTCACCATAGCCCTCTATGGGCTTCCACATATCACTTTGGAAATTCCTCAAAAACAGTCTTAGCGGAAGGCTTCTTGAGGGGAAAGCTGTAACTCTTTGAGATGAATTAACAGAACACAAAGCAGTTTCTCGGACAGCTTCTTTTCATTTTTTAACTGAAGTTATTTCCATTTTCACCATAGCCCTCTATGGGATACCAAATATCACTATGCAAATTCCACAAGAACAGTGGAAGCGAAAGACTTCTGGAGGGGAAATCTGTAACTCTGTGAGATGAATTAACAGAACACAAAGCAGTTTCTCAGATATCTTCTTTCCAGTTTTTAACGAAAGATATTTCCTTTTTCACCATAGCCCTCTAGGGAAGTCCAAATATCACTTTGCATATCCCACAAGAACAGTCTTAGCGAAAGCCTTCTTGAGGGTAAAGCTGTAACTCTGTAAGATGAATTAACAGAACACAAAACATTTTCTCAGAAACCTACTTTTCAGTTTTTACCTAGGGATATTTCCTTTTTCACCATAGCCCTCTATGGGATTCCAATTATCACTTTGAAAATTCCACATGAACAGTCTTAGCGAAAGTCTTCTTGAGGGGAAAGCTGTAACTCTGTGAGAGGAACTATCTGAACACAAAGCAGTTTCTCAGAAAGCTTCTTTCCAGTTTTTAACTGAGGATATTTCCTTTTTCACCATAGCCCTCTATGGGCTTCCAAATATCACTTTGCAAATTCCACAAGAACAGTCTTCGGGAAAGGCTTCTGGAGGGGAAACCTGTAACTCTGTGAGATGAATTAACAGAACACAAAGCAGTGTCTCAGAAAGCTTCTTTCCAGTTTTTAACGGAAAATAATTCCTTTTTCACCATAGCCCTCTATGGGATTCTAAATATCACTTTCCAAATTTCAGAAGAACAGTCTTAGTGAACGGCCTCTTGAGGGGAAATCTGTAACTCTCTGAGATGAATTAACAGAACACAAAGCAGTTTCTCAGAAATCTTCTTTCCAGTTTTTAACGGAAGATATGTCCTTTTTCACCATAGCCCTCTATGGGCTTGCAAATATCACTTTGCAAATTCCACAAGAACAGTCTTACCGAAAGGCTTCTTGAGAAGAAAGCTGTAACTCTGTGAGATGAATTAACAGAAAACAAAGCAGTTTCTCAGAAAATTTCTTTCCAGTTTTTAATGGAAGATATGTCCTTTTTCACCATAGCCCTCTATGGGCTTCCAAATATCACTTTGCAAATTCCACAAGAACAGTCTTCGGGAAAGGCTTCTGGAGGGGAATCCTGTAACTCTGTGAGATGAATTAACAGAACACAAAGCAGTTTCTCAGAAACCTTCTTTCCAGTTTTTAACTGAAGATATTTCCTTTTTCACCATAGCCCTCTAAGGGCTTCCAAATATCACATTGCAAATGCCACAAGAACAGTCTTAGCGAAAGGCTTCTAGAGGGGAAAGCTGTAACTCGGTTAGATGTATTAACAGAACACACGGCAGTATCTCAGAATGCTTCTTTCCAGTTTTTAACGGAAGATATTTCCTTTTTCACCATAGCCCTCTAAGGGCTTCCAAATATCACTTTGCAAATTCCAAAAGAGCAGTCTTAGCGAAAGACTTCTGGAGCGGAAAGCTGTAACTCTCTGAAATGAATTAACAGAACACAGAGCTGTTTCTCAGAAAGCTTCTTTCCAGTTTTCAACCGAAGATATTTTCTTTTTCCCATAGCCCTCTATGGGCTTCCAAATATCACTTAGAAAATTCCACAAGAACAGTCTTAGCGAAAGGCTTCTTGAGGTGAAAGCTGTAACACGGTGAGATGTTTTAACAGAACACACATCAGTTTCTCAGAAAGCTTCTTTCCAATTTTTAACATAAGTTATTTCCTTTCTCACCATAGCCCTCTACGGGCTTCTAAGATCACTTTGCAAATTCCACAAGAACAGTCTTAGCGAAAGGCTTCTGGGAGCAAAGCTGTAATTCTGTGAGATGAACTAACAAAACACGAAGCAGTTTCTCAGAAATCTTCTCTTCGGTTTTTAATGGAAGAAATGTCCTTTTTCATCATAGCCCTCAATGGGCTTCCAAATTTCACTTTGCAAATTCCACAAGAACAGTCTTAGCGAAAGGCTTTTTGAGGGGAAAGCTGTAACTCTGGTGACGAATTAACAGAACACAAAGCAGTTTCTCAGAAAGCTTCTTTTCAGTTTTTGTCTTAGGATATTTCCTTTTTCACCGTAGCCCTCTATGGGCTTCCAAATATCACTTTGCATATTCCAAAAGAACAGCCTTAGTGATCGGCTTCATGATAGGAAAGCTGTAACTCTGTGAGATTAATTAACGGAACACAAAGCAGTTTCTCAGAAAGGTTCTTTCCAGTTTTTAGCGGAAGATATTTCCTTTTTCACCATAGTCCACTATGGGCTTCAAAATATCACTTTGCAAATTCCACAAGAACAGTCTTAGTGAACGGCCTCTTGAGGGGAAATCTGTAACTCTCTGAGATGAATTAACAGAACACAAAGCAGTTTCTCAGAAATCTTCTTTCCAGTTTTTAACGAAAGATATTTCCTTTTTCACCAAAGTCCTCTATGGGATTACAAATATCAGTTTGCAAATTTCACAAGAACAGTCTTAGTGAAGGGCTTCTTGAGGGGAAAGCTGTAACACTGTGAGATGAACTAACACAACACAAAGCAGTTTCTCAGACAGCTTCTTTTCGTTTTTTATCTTAGGATATTTCCATTTTCAAAATAGCCCTCTATGGGCTTCCAAGTATCACTTTGCAAATTCCACAAGAACAGTCTTATAGAAAGGCTTCTTGAGGGGAAAGCTGTAACTCGGTGAGATGTATTAACAGAACACACGGCAGTTTCTCAGAAAGCTTCTTTCCAGTTTTTAACGGAAGTTATTTCCCTTTTCACCATAGCCCTCCATGGGCTTCCAAATATCACTTTGCAAATTCCAGAAGAACAGTCTTAGCGAAAGGCTTCTGAAGGGGAAATCTGTAACTCTGTGAGTTGAATTAACAGAACACAAAGCAGTTTCTCACAAATCTTCTTTCCAGTTTTTAACGGAAGTTAGTTCCTTTTTCACCATAGTCCTCTATGGGCTTCCAAATATGACTTTGCAAATTCCACAAGAACAGTCTTAGCGAAAGGCTTCTTGAGGGGGGAAGCTGTAACTCTGTGAGATGAATTAACAGAACACAAAGCAGTCTCTCAGAAAGCTTCTTTCCAGTATTTAACTGAAGATATTTCCTTTTTCACTATAGCCCTCTATGGGCTTCCAAATATCACTTTGGAAATCCCACAAGAACAGTCTTAGCGAAAGGCTTCTTGAGAGGAAAGCTGTACCTCGGTGATATGTACTAACAGAACACACCGCATTTTCTCCGAATGGTTCTTTCCAGTTTTTAACGGAAGATATTTCCTTTTTCACCTTAGCCCTCTATGGGCTTCCAAATATCACTTTGCAAATTTCACAAAACAGTCTTAGTGAACGGCTTCTTGAGGGGAAAGCTGTAACCCTGTGAGTGACCTAACAAAACACAAAGCAGCTTTCCATACAGCTTCTTTTCGGTTTTTATCTTAGGATATTTCCATTTTCACCATAGCCTACTATGGGTATCGAAATGTCACTTTGGAAATGCCACAAAAACAGTCTTAGCGGAAGGATTCTTGAGGCAAAAGCAGTAACTCTTTGAGATGAATTAACAGAACACAAAGCAGTTTCTCAGAAAGCTTCTTTTCAGTTTTTAACTGAAGGTATTTCCTTTTTCAACATAGCCCTCTATGGGCTTCAAAATATCACTTTGTAAATTCCACAACAACAGCCTTAGCGAAAGGCTTCCTGAGGTAAAAGAGTAACTGTGAGTTGAATTAACAGAACACAAAGCAGTTTCTCAGAAAGCTTCTTTTCAGTTTTTATCTTAGGATGTTTCCTTTTTCACCATTGCCCTCTATGTGCCTCCAAATATCACTTTGCAATTCCACAAGAACAGTCTTAGTGAACGGCTTCCTGAGGGGAAAGCTGAAGCTCAGTGATATGTACTAACAGAACACACCGCATTTTCTCAGAATGGTTCTTTCCAGTTTTTAATGGAAGATATTTCCTTTTTCACCTTAGCCCTCTATGGGCTTCCAAATATCACTTTGCAAATTTCAAAAAACAGTCTTAGTGAACGGCTTCTTGAGGGAAAAGCTGTAGCTCTGTGAGATGAACTAACAGAACACAAAGCAGTTTTTCAGACAGCTTCTTTTCGGTAAGTATTTTACGATATTTCCATTTTCACCATAGCCCTCTATGGGCTTCCACATATCACTTTGGAAATTCCTCAAAAACAGTCTTAGCGGAAGGCTTCTTGAGGGGAAAGCTGTAACTCTTTGAGATGAATTAACAGAACACAAAGCAGTTTCTCGGACAGCTTCTTTTCATTTTTTAACTGAAGTTATTTCCATTTTCACCATAGCCCTCTATGGGATACCAAATATCACTATGCAAATTCCACAAGAACAGTGGAAGCGAAAGACTTCTGGAGGGGAAAACTGTAACTCTGTGAGATGAATTAACAGAACACAAAGCAGTTTCTCAGATATCTTCTTTCCAGTTTTTAACGAAAGATATTTCCTTTTTCACCATAGCCCTCTAGGGAAGTCCAAATATCACTTTGCATATCCCACAAGAACAGTCTTAGCGAAAGCCTTCTTGAGGGTAAAGCTGTAACTCTGTAAGATGAATTAACAGAACACAAAACATTTTCTCAGAAACCTACTTTTCAGTTTTTACCTAGGGATATTTCCTTTTTCACCATAGCCCTCTATGGGATTCCAATTATCACTTTGAAAATTCCACATGAACAGTCTTAGCGAAAGTCTTCTTGAGGGGAAAGCTGTAACTCTGTGAGAGGAACTATCTGAACACAAAGCAGTTTCTCAGAAAGCTTCTTTCCAGTTTTTAACTGAGGATATTTCCTTTTTCACCATAGCCCTCTATGGGCTTCCAAATATCACTTTGCAAATTCCACAAGAACAGTCTTCGGGAAAGGCTTCTGGAGGGGAAACCTGTAACTCTGTGAGATGAATTAACAGAACACAAAGCAGTGTCTCAGAAAGCTTCTTTCCAGTTTTTAACGGAAAATAATTCCTTTTTCACCATAGCCCTCTATGGGATTCTAAATATCACTTTCCAAATTTCAGAAGAACAGTCTTAGTGAACGGCCTCTTGAGGGGAAATCTGTAACTCTCTGAGATGAATTAACAGAACACAAAGCAGTTTCTCAGAAATCTTCTTTCCAGTTTTTAACGGAAGATATGTCCTTTTTCACCATAGCCCTCTATGGGCTTGCAAATATCACTTTGCAAATTCCACAAGAACAGTCTTACCGAAAGGCTTCTTGAGAAGAAAGCTGTAACTCTGTGAGATGAATTAACAGAAAACAAAGCAGTTTCTCAGAAAATTTCTTTCCAGTTTTTAATGGAAGATATGTCCTTTTTCACCATAGCCCTCTATGGGCTTCCAAATATCACTTTGCAAATTCCACAAGAACAGTCTTCGGGAAAGGCTTCTGGAGGGGAATCCTGTAACTCTGTGAGATGAATTAACAGAACACAAAGCAGTTTCTCAGAAAGCTTCTTTCCAGTTTTTAACTGAAGATATTTCCTTTTTCACCATAGCCCTCTAAGGGCTTCCAAATATCACATTGCAAATGCCACAAGAACAGTCTTAGCGAAAGGCTTCTAGAGGGGAAAGCTGTAACTCGGTTAGATGTATTAACAGAACACACGGCAGTATCTCAGAATGCTTCTTTCCAGTTTTTAACGGAAGATATTTCCTTTTTCACCATAGCCCTCTAAGGGCTTCCAAATATCACTTTGCAAATTCCAAAAGAGCAGTCTTAGCGAAAGACTTCTGGAGCGGAAAGCTGTAACTCTCTGAAATGAATTAACAGAACACAGAGCTGTTTCTCAGAAAGCTTCTTTCCAGTTTTCAACCGAAGATATTTTCTTTTTCCCATAGCCCTCTATGGGCTTCCAAATATCACTTAGAAAATTCCACAAGAACAGTCTTAGCGAAAGGCTTCTTGAGGTGAAAGCTGTAACACGGTGAGATGTTTTAACAGAACACACATCAGTTTCTCAGAAAGCTTCTTTCCAATTTTTAACATAAGTTATTTCCTTTCTCACCATAGCCCTCTACGGGCTTCTAAGATCACTTTGCAAATTCCACAAGAACAGTCTTAGCGAAAGGCTTCTGGGAGCAAAGCTGTAATTCTGTGAGATGAACTAACAAAACACGAAGCAGTTTCTCAGAAATCTTCTCTTCGGTTTTTAATGGAAGAAATGTCCTTTTTCATCATAGCCCTCAATGGGCTTCCAAATTTCACTTTGCAAATTCCACAAGAACAGTCTTAGCGAAAGGCTTTTTGAGGGGAAAGCTGTAACTCTGGTGACGAATTAACAGAACACAAAGCAGTTTCTCAGAAAGCTTCTTTTCAGTTTTTGTCTTAGGATATTTCCTTTTTCACCGTAGCCCTCTATGGGCTTCCAAATATCACTTTGCATATTCCAAAAGAACAGCCTTAGTGATCGGCTTCATGATAGGAAAGCTGTAACTCTGTGAGATTAATTAACGGAACACAAAGCAGTTTCTCAGAAAGGTTCTTTCCAGTTTTTAGCGGAAGATATTTCCTTTTTCACCATAGTCCACTATGGGCTTCAAAATATCACTTTGCAAATTCCACAAGAACAGTCTTAGTGAACGGCCTCTTGAGGGGAAATCTGTAACTCTCTGAGATGAATTAACAGAACACAAAGCAGTTTCTCAGAAATCTTCTTTCCAGTTTTTAACGAAAGATATTTCCTTTTTCACCAAAGTCCTCTATGGGATTACAAATATCAGTTTGCAAATTTCACAAGAACAGTCTTAGTGAAGGGCTTCTTGAGGGGAAAGCTGTAACACTGTGAGATGAACTAACACAACACAAAGCAGTTTCTCAGACAGCTTCTTTTCGTTTTTTATCTTAGGATATTTCCATTTTCAAAATAGCCCTCTATGGGCTTCCAAGTATCACTTTGCAAATTCCACAAGAACAGTCTTATAGAAAGGCTTCTTGAGGGGAAAGCTGTAACTCGGTGAGATGTATTAACAGAACACACGGCAGTTTCTCAGAAAGCTTCTTTCCAGTTTTTAACGGAAGTTATTTCCCTTTTCACCATAGCCCTCCATGGGCTTCCAAATATCACTTTGCAAATTCCAGAAGAACAGTCTTAGCGAAAGGCTTCTGAAGGGGAAATCTGTAACTCTGTGAGTTGAATTAACAGAACACAAAGCAGTTTCTCACAAATCTTCTTTCCAGTTTTTAACGGAAGTTAGTTCCTTTTTCACCATAGTCCTCTATGGGCTTCCAAATATGACTTTGCAAATTCCACAAGAACAGTCTTAGCGAAAGGCTTCTTGAGGGGGGAAGCTGTAACTCTGTGAGATGAATTAACAGAACACAAAGCAGTCTCTCAGAAAGCTTCTTTCCAGTATTTAACTGAAGATATTTCCTTTTTCACTATAGCCCTCTATGGGCTTCCAAATATCACTTTGGAAATCCCACAAGAACAGTCTTAGCGAAAGGCTTCTTGAGAGGAAAGCTGTACCTCGGTGATATGTACTAACAGAACACACCGCATTTTCTCCGAATGGTTCTTTCCAGTTTTTAACGGAAGATATTTCCTTTTTCACCTTAGCCCTCTATGGGCTTCCAAATATCACTTTGCAAATTTCACAAAACAGTCTTAGTGAACGGCTTCTTGAGGGGAAAGCTGTAACCCTGTGAGTGACCTAACAAAACACAAAGCAGCTTTCCATACAGCTTCTTTTCGGTTTTTATCTTAGGATATTTCCATTTTCACCATAGCCTACTATGGGTATCGAAATGTCACTTTGGAAATGCCACAAAAACAGTCTTAGCGGAAGGATTCTTGAGGCAAAAGCAGTAACTCTTTGAGATGAATTAACAGAACACAAAGCAGTTTCTCAGAAAGCTTCTTTTCAGTTTTTAACTGAAGGTATTTCCTTTTTCAACATAGCCCTCTATGGGCTTCAAAATATCACTTTGTAAATTCCACAACAACAGCCTTAGCGAAAGGCTTCCTGAGGTAAAAGAGTAACTGTGAGTTGAATTAACAGAACACAAAGCAGTTTCTCAGAAAGCTTCTTTTCAGTTTTTATCTTAGGATGTTTCCTTTTTCACCATTGCCCTCTATGTGCCTCCAAATATCACTTTGCAATTCCACAAGAACAGTCTTAGTGAACGGCTTCCTGAGGGGAAAGCTGAAGCTCAGTGATATGTACTAACAGAACACACCGCATTTTCTCAGAATGGTTCTTTCCAGTTTTTAATGGAAGATATTTCCTTTTTCACCTTAGCCCTCTATGGGCTTCCAAATATCACTTTGCAAATTTCAAAAAACAGTCTTAGTGAACGGCTTCTTGAGGGAAAAGCTGTAGCTCTGTGAGATGAACTAACAGAACACAAAGCAGTTTTTCAGACAGCTTCTTTTCGGTAAGTATTTTACGATATTTCCATTTTCACCATAGCCCTCTATGGGCTTCCACATATCACTTTGGAAATTCCTCAAAAACAGTCTTAGCGGAAGGCTTCTTGAGGGGAAAGCTGTAACTCTTTGAGATGAATTAACAGAACACAAAGCAGTTTCTCGGACAGCTTCTTTTCATTTTTTAACTGAAGTTATTTCCATTTTCACCATAGCCCTCTATGGGATACCAAATATCACTATGCAAATTCCACAAGAACAGTGGAAGCGAAAGACTTCTGGAGGGGAAAACTGTAACTCTGTGAGATGAATTAACAGAACACAAAGCAGTTTCTCAGATATCTTCTTTCCAGTTTTTAACGAAAGATATTTCCTTTTTCACCATAGCCCTCTAGGGAAGTCCAAATATCACTTTGCATATCCCACAAGAACAGTCTTAGCGAAAGCCTTCTTGAGGGTAAAGCTGTAACTCTGTAAGATGAATTAACAGAACACAAAACATTTTCTCAGAAACCTACTTTTCAGTTTTTACCTAGGGATATTTCCTTTTTCACCATAGCCCTCTATGGGATTCCAATTATCACTTTGAAAATTCCACATGAACAGTCTTAGCGAAAGTCTTCTTGAGGGGAAAGCTGTAACTCTGTGAGAGGAACTATCTGAACACAAAGCAGTTTCTCAGAAAGCTTCTTTCCAGTTTTTAACTGAGGATATTTCCTTTTTCACCATAGCCCTCTATGGGCTTCCAAATATCACTTTGCAAATTCCACAAGAACAGTCTTCGGGAAAGGCTTCTGGAGGGGAAACCTGTAACTCTGTGAGATGAATTAACAGAACACAAAGCAGTGTCTCAGAAAGCTTCTTTCCAGTTTTTAACGGAAAATAATTCCTTTTTCACCATAGCCCTCTATGGGATTCTAAATATCACTTTCCAAATTTCAGAAGAACAGTCTTAGTGAACGGCCTCTTGAGGGGAAATCTGTAACTCTCTGAGATGAATTAACAGAACACAAAGCAGTTTCTCAGAAATCTTCTTTCCAGTTTTTAACGGAAGATATGTCCTTTTTCACCATAGCCCTCTATGGGCTTGCAAATATCACTTTGCAAATTCCACAAGAACAGTCTTACCGAAAGGCTTCTTGAGAAGAAAGCTGTAACTCTGTGAGATGAATTAACAGAAAACAAAGCAGTTTCTCAGAAAATTTCTTTCCAGTTTTTAATGGAAGATATGTCCTTTTTCACCATAGCCCTCTATGGGCTTCCAAATATCACTTTGCAAATTCCACAAGAACAGTCTTCGGGAAAGGCTTCTGGAGGGGAATCCTGTAACTCTGTGAGATGAATTAACAGAACACAAAGCAGTTTCTCAGAAAGCTTCTTTCCAGTTTTTAACTGAAGATATTTCCTTTTTCACCATAGCCCTCTAAGGGCTTCCAAATATCACATTGCAAATGCCACAAGAACAGTCTTAGCGAAAGGCTTCTAGAGGGGAAAGCTGTAACTCGGTTAGATGTATTAACAGAACACACGGCAGTATCTCAGAATGCTTCTTTCCAGTTTTTAACGGAAGATATTTCCTTTTTCACCATAGCCCTCTAAGGGCTTCCAAATATCACTTTGCAAATTCCAAAAGAGCAGTCTTAGCGAAAGACTTCTGGAGCGGAAAGCTGTAACTCTCTGAAATGAATTAACAGAACACAGAGCTGTTTCTCAGAAAGCTTCTTTCCAGTTTTCAACCGAAGATATTTTCTTTTTCCCATAGCCCTCTATGGGCTTCCAAATATCACTTAGAAAATTCCACAAGAACAGTCTTAGCGAAAGGCTTCTTGAGGTGAAAGCTGTAACACGGTGAGATGTTTTAACAGAACACACATCAGTTTCTCAGAAAGCTTCTTTCCAATTTTTAACATAAGTTATTTCCTTTCTCACCATAGCCCTCTACGGGCTTCTAAGATCACTTTGCAAATTCCACAAGAACAGTCTTAGCGAAAGGCTTCTGGGAGCAAAGCTGTAATTCTGTGAGATGAACTAACAAAACACGAAGCAGTTTCTCAGAAATCTTCTCTTCGGTTTTTAATGGAAGAAATGTCCTTTTTCATCATAGCCCTCAATGGGCTTCCAAATTTCACTTTGCAAATTCCACAAGAACAGTCTTAGCGAAAGGCTTTTTGAGGGGAAAGCTGTAACTCTGGTGACGAATTAACAGAACACAAAGCAGTTTCTCAGAAAGCTTCTTTTCAGTTTTTGTCTTAGGATATTTCCTTTTTCACCGTAGCCCTCTATGGGCTTCCAAATATCACTTTGCATATTCCAAAAGAACAGCCTTAGTGATCGGCTTCATGATAGGAAAGCTGTAACTCTGTGAGATTAATTAACGGAACACAAAGCAGTTTCTCAGAAAGGTTCTTTCCAGTTTTTAGCGGAAGATATTTCCTTTTTCACCATAGTCCACTATGGGCTTCAAAATATCACTTTGCAAATTCCACAAGAACAGTCTTAGTGAACGGCCTCTTGAGGGGAAATCTGTAACTCTCTGAGATGAATTAACAGAACACAAAGCAGTTTCTCAGAAATCTTCTTTCCAGTTTTTAACGAAAGATATTTCCTTTTTCACCAAAGTCCTCTATGGGATTACAAATATCAGTTTGCAAATTTCACAAGAACAGTCTTAGTGAAGGGCTTCTTGAGGGGAAAGCTGTAACACTGTGAGATGAACTAACACAACACAAAGCAGTTTCTCAGACAGCTTCTTTTCGTTTTTTATCTTAGGATATTTCCATTTTCAAAATAGCCCTCTATGGGCTTCCAAGTATCACTTTGCAAATTCCACAAGAACAGTCTTATAGAAAGGCTTCTTGAGGGGAAAGCTGTAACTCGGTGAGATGTATTAACAGAACACACGGCAGTTTCTCAGAAAGCTTCTTTCCAGTTTTTAACGGAAGTTATTTCCCTTTTCACCATAGCCCTCCATGGGCTTCCAAATATCACTTTGCAAATTCCAGAAGAACAGTCTTAGCGAAAGGCTTCTGAAGGGGAAATCTGTAACTCTGTGAGTTGAATTAACAGAACACAAAGCAGTTTCTCACAAATCTTCTTTCCAGTTTTTAACGGAAGTTAGTTCCTTTTTCACCATAGTCCTCTATGGGCTTCCAAATATGACTTTGCAAATTCCACAAGAACAGTCTTAGCGAAAGGCTTCTTGAGGGGGGAAGCTGTAACTCTGTGAGATGAATTAACAGAACACAAAGCAGTCTCTCAGAAAGCTTCTTTCCAGTATTTAACTGAAGATATTTCCTTTTTCACTATAGCCCTCTATGGGCTTCCAAATATCACTTTGGAAATCCCACAAGAACAGTCTTAGCGAAAGGCTTCTTGAGAGGAAAGCTGTACCTCGGTGATATGTACTAACAGAACACACCGCATTTTCTCCGAATGGTTCTTTCCAGTTTTTAACGGAAGATATTTCCTTTTTCACCTTAGCCCTCTATGGGCTTCCAAATATCACTTTGCAAATTTCACAAAACAGTCTTAGTGAACGGCTTCTTGAGGGGAAAGCTGTAACCCTGTGAGTGACCTAACAAAACACAAAGCAGCTTTCCATACAGCTTCTTTTCGGTTTTTATCTTAGGATATTTCCATTTTCACCATAGCCTACTATGGGTATCGAAATGTCACTTTGGAAATGCCACAAAAACAGTCTTAGCGGAAGGATTCTTGAGGCAAAAGCAGTAACTCTTTGAGATGAATTAACAGAACACAAAGCAGTTTCTCAGAAAGCTTCTTTTCAGTTTTTAACTGAAGGTATTTCCTTTTTCAACATAGCCCTCTATGGGCTTCAAAATATCACTTTGTAAATTCCACAACAACAGCCTTAGCGAAAGGCTTCCTGAGGTAAAAGAGTAACTGTGAGTTGAATTAACAGAACACAAAGCAGTTTCTCAGAAAGCTTCTTTTCAGTTTTTATCTTAGGATGTTTCCTTTTTCACCATTGCCCTCTATGTGCCTCCAAATATCACTTTGCAATTCCACAAGAACAGTCTTAGTGAACGGCTTCCTGAGGGGAAAGCTGAAGCTCAGTGATATGTACTAACAGAACACACCGCATTTTCTCAGAATGGTTCTTTCCAGTTTTTAATGGAAGATATTTCCTTTTTCACCTTAGCCCTCTATGGGCTTCCAAATATCACTTTGCAAATTTCAAAAAACAGTCTTAGTGAACGGCTTCTTGAGGGAAAAGCTGTAGCTCTGTGAGATGAACTAACAGAACACAAAGCAGTTTTTCAGACAGCTTCTTTTCGGTAAGTATTTTACGATATTTCCATTTTCACCATAGCCCTCTATGGGCTTCCACATATCACTTTGGAAATTCCTCAAAAACAGTCTTAGCGGAAGGCTTCTTGAGGGGAAAGCTGTAACTCTTTGAGATGAATTAACAGAACACAAAGCAGTTTCTCGGACAGCTTCTTTTCATTTTTTAACTGAAGTTATTTCCATTTTCACCATAGCCCTCTATGGGATACCAAATATCACTATGCAAATTCCACAAGAACAGTGGAAGCGAAAGACTTCTGGAGGGGAAAACTGTAACTCTGTGAGATGAATTAACAGAACACAAAGCAGTTTCTCAGATATCTTCTTTCCAGTTTTTAACGAAAGATATTTCCTTTTTCACCATAGCCCTCTAGGGAAGTCCAAATATCACTTTGCAAATCCCACAAGAACAGTCTTAGCGAAAGCCTTCTTGAGGGTAAAGCTGTAACTCTGTAAGATGAATTAACAGAACACAAAACATTTTCTCAGAAACCTACTTTTCAGTTTTTACCTAGGGATATTTCCTTTTTCACCATAGCCCTCTATGGGATTCCAATTATCACTTTGAAAATTCCACATGAACAGTCTTAGCGAAAGTCTTCTTGAGGGGAAAGCTGTAACTCTGTGAGAGGAACTATCTGAACACAAAGCAGTTTCTCAGAAAGCTTCTTTCCAGTTTTTAACTGAGGATATTTCCTTTTTCACCATAGCCCTCTATGGGCTTCCAAATATCACTTTGCAAATTCCACAAGAACAGTCTTCGGGAAAGGCTTCTGGAGGGGAAACCTGTAACTCTGTGAGATGAATTAACAGAACACAAAGCAGTGTCTCAGAAAGCTTCTTTCCAGTTTTTAACGGAAAATAATTCCTTTTTCACCATAGCCCTCTATGGGATTCTAAATATCACTTTCCAAATTTCAGAAGAACAGTCTTAGTGAACGGCCTCTTGAGGGGAAATCTGTAACTCTCTGAGATGAATTAACAGAACACAAAGCAGTTTCTCAGAAATCTTCTTTCCACTTTTTAACGGAAGATATGTCCTTTTTCACCATAGCCCTCTATGGGCTTGCAAATATCACTTTGCAAATTCCACAAGAACAGTCTTACCGAAAGGCTTCTTGAGAAGAAAGCTGTAACTCTGTGAGATGAATTAACAGAAAACAAAGCAGTTTCTCAGAAAATTTCTTTCCAGTTTTTAATGGAAGATATGTCCTTTTTCACCATAGCCCTCTATGGGCTTCCAAATATCACTTTGCAAATTCCACAAGAGCAGTCTTCGGGAAAGGCTTCTGGAGGGGAAACCTGTAACTCTGTGAGATGAATTAACAGAACACAAAGCAGTTTCTCAGAAACCTTCTTTCCAGTTTTTAACTGAAGATATTTCCTTTTTCACCATAGCCCTCTAAGGGCTTCCAAATATCACATTGCAAATGCCACAAGAACAGTCTTAGCGAAAGGCTTCTAGAGGGGAAAGCTGTAACTCGGTTAGATGTATTAACAGAACACACGGCAGTATCTCAGAATGCTTCTTTCCAGTTTTTAACGGAAGATATTTCCTTTTTCACCATAGCCCTCTAAGGGCTTCCAAATATCACTTTGCAAATTCCAAAAGAGCAGTCTTAGCGAAAGACTTCTGGAGCGGAAAGCTGTAACTCTCTGAAATGAATTAACAGAACACAGAGCTGTTTCTCAGAAAGCTTCTTTCCAGTTTTCAACCGAAGATATTTTCTTTTTCCCATAGCCCTCTATGGGCTTCCAAATATCACTTAGAAAATTCCACAAGAACAGTCTTAGCGAAAGGCTTCTTGAGGTGAAAGCTGTAACACGGTGAGATGTTTCAACAGAACACACATCAGTTTCTCAGAAAGCTTCTTTCCAATTTTTAACGTAAGTTATTTCCTTTTTCACCATAGCCCTCTACGGGCTTCTAAGATCACTTTGCAAATTCCACAAGAACAGTCTTAGCGAAAGACTTCTGGGAGCAAAGCTGTAATTCTGTGAGATGAACTAACAAAACACGAAGCAGTTTCTCAGAAATCTTCTTTTCGGTTTTTAATGGAAGAAATGTCCTTTTTCATCATAGCCCTCAATGGGCT
Organism: Chlorocebus sabaeus; assembly: GCF_047675955.1. Taxonomy (NCBI): domain Eukaryota; kingdom Metazoa; phylum Chordata; class Mammalia; order Primates; family Cercopithecidae; genus Chlorocebus; species Chlorocebus sabaeus. Next base: position 138,833 of record NW_027327046.1, on the reverse strand, counting down.
TCCAAATTTCACTTTGCAAATTCCACAAGAACAGTCTTAGCGAAAGGCTTTTTGAGGGGAAAGCTGTAACTCTGGTGACGAATTAACAGAACACAAAGCAGTTTCTCAGAAAGCTTCTTTTCAGTTTTTGTCTTAGGATATTTCCTTTTTCACCGTAGCCCTCTATGGGCTTCCAAATATCACTTTGCATATTCCAAAAGAACAGCCTTAGTGATCGGCTTCATGATAGGAAAGCTGTAACTCTGTGAGATTAATTAACGGAACACAAAGCAGTTTCTCAGAAAGGTTCTTTCCAGTTTTTAGCAGAAGATATTTCCTCTTTCACCATAGTCCACTATGGGCTTCAAAATATCACTTTGCAAATTCCACAAGAACAGTCTTAGTGAACGGCCTCTTGAGGGGAAATCTGTAACTCTCTGAGATGAATTAACAGAACACAAAGCAGTTTCTCAGAAATCTTCTTTCCAGTTTTTATCGGAAGATATGTCCTTTTTCACCAAAGTCCTCTATGGGATTACAAATATCAGTTTGCAAATTTCACAAGAACAGTCTTAGTGAAGGGCTTCTTGAGGGGAAAGCTGTAACACTGTGAGATGAACTAACACAACACAAAGCAGTTTCTCAGACAGCTTCTTTTCGGTTTTTATCTTAGGATATTTCCATTTTCAAAATAGCCCTCTATGGGCTTCCAAGTATCACTTTGCAAATTCCACAAGAACAGTCTTATAGAAAGGCTTCTTGAGGGGAAAGCTGTAACTCGGTGAGATGTATTAACAGAACACACGGCAGTTTCTCAGAAAGCTTCTTTCCAGTTTTTAACGGAAGTTATTTCCCTTTTCACCATAGCCCTCCATGGGCTTCCAAATATGACTTTACAAATTCCAGAAGAACAGTCTTAGCGAAAGGCTTCTGAAGGGGAAATCTGTAACTCTGTGAGTTGAATTAACAGAACACAAAGCAGTTTCTCACAAATCTTCTTTCCAGTTTTTAACGGAAGTTAGTTCCTTTTTCACCATAGTCCTCTATGGGCTTCCAAATATGACTTTGCAAATTCCACAAGAACAGTCTTAGCGAAAGGCTTCTTGAGGGGGGAAGCTGTAACTCTGTGAGATGAATTAACAGAACACAAAGCAGTCTCTCATAAAGCTTCTTTCCAGTATTTAACTGAAGATATTTCCTTTTTCACTATAGCCCTCTATGGGCTTCCAAATATCACTTTGGAAATCCCACAAGAACAGTCTTAGCGAAAGGCTTCTTGAGAGGAAAGCTGTACCTCGGTGATATGTACTAACAGAACACAGCGCATTTTCTCAGAATGGTTCTTTCCAGTTTTTAACGGAAGATATTTCCTTTTTCACCTTAGCCCTCTATGGGCTTCCAAATATCACTTTGCAAATTTCACAAAACAGTCTTAGTGAACGGCTTCTTGAGGGGAAAGCTGTAACTCTGTGAGTGAACTAACAAAACACAAAGCAGCTTTCCATACAGCTTCTTTTCGGTTTTTATCTTAGGATATTTCCATTTTCACCATAGCCTACTATGGGTATCGAAATATCACTTTGGAAATTCCACAGAAACAGTCTTAGCGGAAGGATTCTTGAGGCAAAAGCAGTAACTCTTTGAGATGAATTAACAGAACACAAATCAGTTTCTCAGAAAGCTTAGGTATTTCCTTTTTCACCATAGCCCTCTATGGGCTTCAAAATATCACTTTGTAAATTCCACAACAACAGCCTTAGCGAAAGGCTTCCTGAGGTAAAAGAGAAACTGTGAGTTGAATTAACAGAACACAAAGCAGTTTCTCAGAAAGCTTCTTTTCAGTTTTTATCTTAGGATGTTTCCTTTTTCACCATTGCCCTCTATGTGCCTCCAAATATCACTTTGCAATTCCACAAGAACAGTCTTAGTGAACGGCTTCCTGAGGGGAAAGCTGAAGCTCGGTGATATGTACTAACAGAACACACCGCATTTTCTCAGAATGGTTCTTTCCAGTTTTTAACGGAAGATATTTCCTTTTTCACCTTAGCCCTCTATGGGCTTCCAAATATCACTTTGCAAATTTCACAAAACAGTCTTAGTGAATGGCTTCTTGAGGGAAAAGCTGTAGCTCTGTGAGATGAACTAACAGAACACAAAGCAGTTTTCCAGACAGCTTCTTTTCGGTATGTATCTTACGATATTTCCATTTTCACCATAGCCCTCTATGGGCTTCCACATATCACTTTGGAAATTCCTCAAAAACAGTCTTAGCGGAAGGCTTCTTGAGGGGAAAGCTGTAACTCTTTGAGATGAATTAACAGAACACAAAGCAGTTTCTCGGAAAGCTTCTTTTCATTTTTTAACTGAAGGTATTTCCATTTTCACCATAGCCCTCTATGGGATTCCAAATATCACTATGCAAATTCCACAAGAACAGTGGAAGCGAAAGACTTCTGGAGGGGAAAACTGTAACTCTGTGAGATGAATTAACAGAACACAAAGCAGTTTCTCAGATATCTTCTTTCCAGTTTTTAACGAAAGGTATTTCCTTTTTCACCATAGCCCTCTAGGGACGTCCAAATATCACTTTGCAAATCCCACAAGAACAGTCTTAGCGAAAGCCTTCTTGAGGGTAACTCTGTAAGATGAAATAACAGAACACAAAACATTTTCTCAGAAACCTACTTTTCAGTTTTTACCTTAGGATATTTCCTTTTTCACCATAGCCCTCTAGGAGTTTTCTAATATCACTTTGCAAATTTCACAAGAATCGTCTCAGTGAACTGCTTCTTGAGGGGAAAGCTGTAACTCTGTGAGATGAACTAACAGAACACAAAGCAGTTTATCAGAAAGCTTCTTTACAGTTTGTATCGGAAAATATTTCCTTTTTCACCATTGCCCTCTATGAGATTCTCAATATCACTTTCCAAATTTCAGAAGAACAGTCTTAGTGAACGGCCTCGTGAGGGGAAATCTGTGACACTTTGAGATGAATTAACAGAACACAAAGCAGTTTCTCAGAAAGCTTCTTTTCGGATTTTATCTTACTATATTTCCTTTTTCAACATAGCCCTCTATGGTCTTCCAAATATCACTTTGCAAATTACACAAGAACAGTCTTTGTGAAAGACTTCTTGAGGGGAAAGCTGTAACTCTCTGAGATGAATTAACAGAACACAAAGCAGTTTCTCAGAAAGCTTCTTTTCAGTTTTTATCTTAGGATATTTCCTTTTTCAGCATAGCCCTCTATGGGCTTCCAAAAACATTTTGCAAATTCCACAAGAACAGTCTTAGCGAAAGGATTCTGGAGATAAAAGCTGTAAATCTGGAAGATGAATTAAAAGAATTCAAAGCAGTTTCTCAGAAACCTTCTTTTCGTATTTTATCTTACGATATTTCCATTTTCACCATAGGGCTATAGGGTTTCCAAATATCACTTTGCAAATTCCAGAAGAAAAGTCTTAGCGAAAGGCTTCTTGAGGGTAAAGCTGTAACTCTGTAAGATGAATTAATAGAACACAAAACATTTTCTCAGAAACCTACTTTTCAGTTTTTACCTTAGGATATTTCCTTTTTCACCATAGCCCTCTATGGGATTCCAATTATCACTTTGAAAATTCCACATGAACAGTCTTAGCGAAAGTCTTCTTGAGGGGAAAGCTGTAACTCTGTGAGAGGAACTAACTGAACACAAAGCAGTTTCTCAGAAAGCTTCTTTCCAGTTTTTAACTGAGGATATTTCCTTTTTCACCATAGCCCTTTTGGGCTTCCAAATATCACTTTGCAAATTCCACAAGAACAGTCTTAGCGAAAGGCTTCTTGAGGGGAAAGCTCTAACTCTGTGAGATGAATTAACAGAACACAAAGCATTTTCTCACAAATCTTCTTTCCAGTTTTTAACGGAGGATATTTCCTTTCTCACCATAGTCCTCTATGGGCTTCCAAATATCACATTGCAAATCCCACAAGAACAGTCTTAGCGAAAGGCTTCTTGAGAGGAAAGCTGTAACTCAGTGAGACGTATTAACAGAAGACACGGCATTTTCTCAGAATGCTTCTTTCCAGTTTTTAACGGAAGATATTTCCTTTTTCACCATAGTCCTCTATGGGTTTCCAAATATCACTTTCCAAATTTCACAAAACAGTCTTAATGAACGGCTTCTTTAGGGAAAAGCTGTAGCTCTGTGAGATGAACTAACAGAACACAAAGCAGTTTTTCAGACAGCTTCTCTTCGGTAAGTATCTTAGGATATTTCCATTTTCACCATAGCCCTCTATGGGCTTCCACATATCACTTTGGAAATTCCTCAAAAACAGTCTTAGCGGAAGGCTTCTTGAGGGGAAAGCTGTAATTCTTTGAGATGAATTAACAGAACACAAAGCAGTTTCTCGGAAAGCTTCTTTTCATTTTTTAATTGAAGGTATTTCCATTTTCACCATAGCCCTCTATGGGATTCCAAATATCACTATGCAAATTCCACAAGAACAGTGGAAGCGAAAGACTTCGGGAGGGGAAAACTGTAACTCTGTGAGATGAATTAACAGAACACAAAGCAGTTTCTCAGATATCTTCTTTCCATTTTTTAACGAAAGATATTTCCTTTTTCACCATAGTCCTCTATGGGCTTCCAAATACCACTTTGTGAATCCCACAAGAACAATCTTAGCGAAAGCCATCTTGAGGGGAAAGCTGTAACTCGGTGAGATGCTTTAACAGAACACACGGCAGTTTCTCAAAAAGCTTCTTTCCAGTTTTTAACGGAAGATATGTCATTTTTCACCATAGCCCTCTATGCGCTTCCAAATATCACTTTGCAAATTCCACAAGAACAGTTTTACCGAAAGGCTTCTTGAGAAGAAAGCTGTAAATCTGTGAGATGAATTAACAGAACACAAAGCAGTTTCACAGAAAGCTTCATTTCAGTTTCTATCTTTGGATGTTTTCTTTTTCATCATAGCCCTCTATGTGCCTTCAAATATCACTTTGAAAATTCCACAAGGAAAGTCTTAGTGAACGGCTTCTTGAGGGGAAAACTGTAACTCTGTGAGATGAATTAACAGAACACAAAGCAGTTTCTCAGATAGCTTCTTTCCAGTTTCTAACGGAGGATATTTCCTTTTAAGCCATAGCCCTCTATGGGCTTCCAAATATCACTTTGCAAGTTTCACAAGAACACTCTTAGCGAAAGGCTTCCTGAGGGGAAAGTTGTAACTCTGTGAGATGAATTAACAGAACACAAAGCAGTTTCTCAAAAAGCTTCTTTTCAGTTTTTAACCGAAGATATGTCCTTTTTCAACATAACCCTGTATGGGCTTCCAAATATCACTTTGCAAATTCCACAAGAACAGTCTTAGCGAAAGGCTTTTAGAGGGAAATGTTGTAACTATGTGAGATGAATTAACAGAACACAAAGCAATTTCTCAGAAAGCTTCTTTTCAGTTTTTATCTTACGAGAGTTCCTTTTTCACCATAGACCTCTATGGGCTTCCAAATCTCACTTTGCAAATTCCACAAGAACAGTCTTAGCGAAAGAATTATTGAGTGGAAAGCTGTAACTCTTTGAGGTGAATTAACAGAACAAAAAGGAGTTTCTCAGAAAGCTTCTTTCCGCTTTTTAACAGAAGATATTTCCTTTTTCACCATAGCGCTCTATGGGCTTCCAAATATCATTTTGCAAATCCCACAACAACAGTCTTAGCGAAGGGCTTCTTGAAGGGAAAGCTGTAACTGGGTGAGGTCTATTATCAGAACACATGGCAGTTTCTCAGAAAGCTTCTTTCCAGTTTTAACTGAAGATATTTCCTTTTTCACCATAGCCCTCTATGGGCTTCCAAATATCACTTTGCAAATTCGACAACAGCCTTAGCGAAAGGCTTTTAGAGGGAAATGTAACTCTGTGAGATGAATTAACAGAACACAAAGCAGTTTCTCAGAAAGCTTCTTTCCAGTTTTTAACGGAAAATAATTCCTTTTTCACCATAGCCCTCTATGGGATTCTAAATATCACTTTCCAAATTTCAGAAGAACAGTCTTAGTGAACGGCCTCTTGAGGGGAAATCTGTAACTCTCTGAGATGAATTAACAGAACACAAAGCAGTTTCTCAGAAATCTTCTTTCCAGTTTTTAACGGAAGATATGTCCTTTTTCACCATAGCCCTCTATGGGCTTGCAAATATCACTTTGCAAATTCCACAAGAACAGTCTTACCGAAAGGCTTCTGGAGGGGAAACCTGTAACTCTGTGAGATGAATTAACAGAACACAAAGCAGTTTCTCAGAAAGCTTCTTTCCAGTTTTTAACTGAAGATATTTCCTTTTTCACCATAGCCCTCCATGGGCTTCCAAATATCACATTGCAAATGCCACAAGAACAGTCTTAGCGAAAGGCTTCTGAAGGGGAAATCTGTAACTCTGTGAGTTGAATTAACAGAACACAAAGCAGTTTCTCACAAATCTTCTTTCCAGTTTTTAACGGAAGTTAGTTCCTTTTTCACCATAGTCCTCTATGGGCTTCCAAATATGACTTTGCAAATTCCACAAGAACAGTCTTAGCGAAAGGCTTCTTGAGGGGGGAAGCTGTAACTCTGTGAGATGAATTAACAGAACACAAAGCAGTCTCTCAGAAAGCTTCTTTCCAGTATTTAACTGAAGATATTTCCTTTTTCACTATAGCCCTCTACGGGCTTCCAAATATCACTTTGGAAATCCCACAAGAACAGTCTTAGCGAAAGGCTTCTTGAGAGGAAAGCTGTACCTCGGTGATATGTACTAACAGAACACACCGCATTTTCTCCGAATGGTTCTTTCCAGTTTTTAACGGAAGATATTTCCTTTTTCACCTTAGCCCTCTATGGGCTTCCAAATATCACTTTGCAAATTTCACAAAACAGTCTTAGTGAACGGCTTCTTGAGGGGAAAGCTGTAACCCTGTGAGTGACCTAACAAAACACAAAGCAGCTTTCCATACAGCTTCTTTTCGGTTTTTATCTTAGGATATTTCCATTTTCACCATAGCCTACTATGGGTATCGAAATGTCACTTTGGAAATGCCACAAAAACAGTCTTAGCGGAAGGATTCTTGAGGCAAAAGCAGTAACTCTTTGAGATGAATTAACAGAACACAAAGCAGTTTCTCAGAAAGCTTCTTTTCAGTTTTTAACTGAAGGTATTTCCTTTTTCAACATAGCCCTCTATGGGCTTCAAAATATCACTTTGTAAATTCCACAACAACAGCCTTAGCGAAAGGCTTCCTGAGGTAAAAGAGTAACTGTGAGTTGAATTAACAGAACACAAAGCAGTTTCTCAGAAAGCTTCTTTTCAGTTTTTATCTTAGGATGTTTCCTTTTTCACCATTGCCCTCTATGTGCCTCCAAATATCACTTTGCAATTCCACAAGAACAGTCTTAGTGAACGGCTTCCTGAGGGGAAAGCTGAAGCTCAGTGATATGTACTAACAGAACACACCGCATTTTCTCAGAATGGTTCTTTCCAGTTTTTAATGGAAGATATTTCCTTTTTCACCTTAGCCCTCTATGGGCTTCCAAATATCACTTTGCAAATTTCAAAAAACAGTCTTAGTGAACGGCTTCTTGAGGGAAAAGCTGTAGCTCTGTGAGATGAACTAACAGAACACAAAGCAGTTTTTCAGACAGCTTCTTTTCGGTAAGTATTTTACGATATTTCCATTTTCACCATAGCCCTCTATGGGCTTCCACATATCACTTTGGAAATTCCTCAAAAACAGTCTTAGCGGAAGGCTTCTTGAGGGGAAAGCTGTAACTCTTTGAGATGAATTAACAGAACACAAAGCAGTTTCTCGGACAGCTTCTTTTCATTTTTTAACTGAAGTTATTTCCATTTTCACCATAGCCCTCTATGGGATACCAAATATCACTATGCAAATTCCACAAGAACAGTGGAAGCGAAAGACTTCTGGAGGGGAAAACTGTAACTCTGTGAGATGAATTAACAGAACACAAAGCAGTTTCTCAGATATCTTCTTTCCAGTTTTTAACGAAAGATATTTCCTTTTTCACCATAGCCCTCTAGGGAAGTCCAAATATCACTTTGCATATCCCACAAGAACAGTCTTAGCGAAAGCCTTCTTGAGGGTAAAGCTGTAACTCTGTAAGATGAATTAACAGAACACAAAACATTTTCTCAGAAACCTACTTTTCAGTTTTTACCTAGGGATATTTCCTTTTTCACCATAGCCCTCTATGGGATTCCAATTATCACTTTGAAAATTCCACATGAACAGTCTTAGCGAAAGTCTTCTTGAGGGGAAAGCTGTAACTCTGTGAGAGGAACTATCTGAACACAAAGCAGTTTCTCAGAAAGCTTCTTTCCAGTTTTTAACTGAGGATATTTCCTTTTTCACCATAGCCCTCTATGGGCTTCCAAATATCACTTTGCAAATTCCACAAGAACAGTCTTCGGGAAAGGCTTCTGGAGGGGAAACCTGTAACTCTGTGAGATGAATTAACAGAACACAAAGCAGTGTCTCAGAAAGCTTCTTTCCAGTTTTTAACGGAAAATAATTCCTTTTTCACCATAGCCCTCTATGGGATTCTAAATATCACTTTCCAAATTTCAGAAGAACAGTCTTAGTGAACGGCCTCTTGAGGGGAAATCTGTAACTCTCTGAGATGAATTAACAGAACACAAAGCAGTTTCTCAGAAATCTTCTTTCCACTTTTTAACGGAAGATATGTCCTTTTTCACCATAGCCCTCTATGGGCTTGCAAATATCACTTTGCAAATTCCACAAGAACAGTCTTACCGAAAGGCTTCTTGAGAAGAAAGCTGTAACTCTGTGAGATGAATTAACAGAAAACAAAGCAGTTTCTCAGAAAATTTCTTTCCAGTTTTTAATGGAAGATATGTCCTTTTTCACCATAGCCCTCTATGGGCTTCCAAATATCACTTTGCAAATTCCACAAGAGCAGTCTTCGGGAAAGGCTTCTGGAGGGGAAACCTGTAACTCTGTGAGATGAATTAACAGAACACAAAGCAGTTTCTCAGAAACCTTCTTTCCAATTTTTAACGTAAGTTATTTCCTTTTTCACCATAGCCCTCTACGGGCTTCTAAGATCACTTTGCAAATTCCACAAGAACAGTCTTAGCGAAAGACTTCTGGGAGCAAAGCTGTAATTCTGTGAGATGAACTAACAAAACACGAAGCAGTTTCTCAGAAATCTTCTTTTCGGTTTTTAATGGAAGAAATGTCCTTTTTCATCATAGCCCTCAATGGGCTTCCAAATTTCACTTTGCAAATTCCACAAGAACAGTCTTAGCGAAAGGCTTTTTGAGGGGAAAGCTGTAACTCTGGTGACGAATTAACAGAACACAAAGCAGTTTCTCAGAAAGCTTCTTTTCAGTTTTTGTCTTAGGATATTTCCTTTTTCACCGTAGCCCTCTATGGGCTTCCAAATATCACTTTGCATATTCCAAAAGAACAGCCTTAGTGATCGGCTTCATGATAGGAAAGCTGTAACTCTGTGAGATTAATTAACGGAACACAAAGCAGTTTCTCAGAAAGGTTCTTTCCAGTTTTTAGCAGAAGATATTTCCTCTTTCACCATAGTCCACTATGGGCTTCAAAATATCACTTTGCAAATTCCACAAGAACAGTCTTAGTGAACGGCCTCTTGAGGGGAAATCTGTAACTCTCTGAGATGAATTAACAGAACACAAAGCAGTTTCTCAGAAATCTTCTTTCCAGTTTTTATCGGAAGATATGTCCTTTTTCACCAAAGTCCTCTATGGGATTACAAATATCAGTTTGCAAATTTCACAAGAACAGTCTTAGTGAAGGGCTTCTTGAGGGGAAAGCTGTAACACTGTGAGATGAACTAACACAACACAAAGCAGTTTCTCAGACAGCTTCTTTTCGGTTTTTATCTTAGGATATTTCCATTTTCAAAATAGCCCTCTATGGGCTTCCAAGTATCACTTTGCAAATTCCACAAGAACAGTCTTATAGAAAGGCTTCTTGAGGGGAAAGCTGTAACTCGGTGAGATGTATTAACAGAACACACGGCAGTTTCTCAGAAAGCTTCTTTCCAGTTTTTAACGGAAGTTATTTCCCTTTTCACCATAGCCCTCCATGGGCTTCCAAATATGACTTTACAAATTCCAGAAGAACAGTCTTAGCGAAAGGCTTCTGAAGGGGAAATCTGTAACTCTGTGAGTTGAATTAACAGAACACAAAGCAGTTTCTCACAAATCTTCTTTCCAGTTTTTAACGGAAGTTAGTTCCTTTTTCACCATAGTCCTCTATGGGCTTCCAAATATGACTTTGCAAATTCCACAAGAACAGTCTTAGCGAAAGGCTTCTTGAGGGGGGAAGCTGTAACTCTGTGAGATGAATTAACAGAACACAAAGCAGTCTCTCATAAAGCTTCTTTCCAGTATTTAACTGAAGATATTTCCTTTTTCACTATAGCCCTCTATGGGCTTCCAAATATCACTTTGGAAATCCCACAAGAACAGTCTTAGCGAAAGGCTTCTTGAGAGGAAAGCTGTACCTCGGTGATATGTACTAACAGAACACAGCGCATTTTCTCAGAATGGTTCTTTCCAGTTTTTAACGGAAGATATTTCCTTTTTCACCTTAGCCCTCTATGGGCTTCCAAATATCACTTTGCAAATTTCACAAAACAGTCTTAGTGAACGGCTTCTTGAGGGGAAAGCTGTAACTCTGTGAGTGAACTAACAAAACACAAAGCAGCTTTCCATACAGCTTCTTTTCGGTTTTTATCTTAGGATATTTCCATTTTCACCATAGCCTACTATGGGTATCGAAATATCACTTTGGAAATTCCACAGAAACAGTCTTAGCGGAAGGATTCTTGAGGCAAAAGCAGTAACTCTTTGAGATGAATTAACAGAACACAAATCAGTTTCTCAGAAAGCTTAGGTATTTCCTTTTTCACCATAGCCCTCTATGGGCTTCAAAATATCACTTTGTAAATTCCACAACAACAGCCTTAGCGAAAGGCTTCCTGAGGTAAAAGAGAAACTGTGAGTTGAATTAACAGAACACAAAGCAGTTTCTCAGAAAGCTTCTTTTCAGTTTTTATCTTAGGATGTTTCCTTTTTCACCATTGCCCTCTATGTGCCTCCAAATATCACTTTGCAATTCCACAAGAACAGTCTTAGTGAACGGCTTCCTGAGGGGAAAGCTGAAGCTCGGTGATATGTACTAACAGAACACACCGCATTTTCTCAGAATGGTTCTTTCCAGTTTTTAACGGAAGATATTTCCTTTTTCACCTTAGCCCTCTATGGGCTTCCAAATATCACTTTGCAAATTTCACAAAACAGTCTTAGTGAATGGCTTCTTGAGGGAAAAGCTGTAGCTCTGTGAGATGAACTAACAGAACACAAAGCAGTTTTCCAGACAGCTTCTTTTCGGTATGTATCTTACGATATTTCCATTTTCACCATAGCCCTCTATGGGCTTCCACATATCACTTTGGAAATTCCTCAAAAACAGTCTTAGCGGAAGGCTTCTTGAGGGGAAAGCTGTAACTCTTTGAGATGAATTAACAGAACACAAAGCAGTTTCTCGGAAAGCTTCTTTTCATTTTTTAACTGAAGGTATTTCCATTTTCACCATAGCCCTCTATGGGATTCCAAATATCACTATGCAAATTCCACAAGAACAGTGGAAGCGAAAGACTTCTGGAGGGGAAAACTGTAACTCTGTGAGATGAATTAACAGAACACAAAGCAGTTTCTCAGATATCTTCTTTCCAGTTTTTAACGAAAGGTATTTCCTTTTTCACCATAGCCCTCTAGGGACGTCCAAATATCACTTTGCAAATCCCACAAGAACAGTCTTAGCGAAAGCCTTCTTGAGGGTAACTCTGTAAGATGAAATAACAGAACACAAAACATTTTCTCAGAAACCTACTTTTCAGTTTTTACCTTAGGATATTTCCTTTTTCACCATAGCCCTCTAGGAGTTTTCTAATATCACTTTGCAAATTTCACAAGAATCGTCTCAGTGAACTGCTTCTTGAGGGGAAAGCTGTAACTCTGTGAGATGAACTAACAGAACACAAAGCAGTTTATCAGAAAGCTTCTTTACAGTTTGTATCGGAAAATATTTCCTTTTTCACCATTGCCCTCTATGAGATTCTCAATATCACTTTCCAAATTTCAGAAGAACAGTCTTAGTGAACGGCCTCGTGAGGGGAAATCTGTGACACTTTGAGATGAATTAACAGAACACAAAGCAGTTTCTCAGAAAGCTTCTTTTCGGATTTTATCTTACTATATTTCCTTTTTCAACATAGCCCTCTATGGTCTTCCAAATATCACTTTGCAAATTACACAAGAACAGTCTTTGTGAAAGACTTCTTGAGGGGAAAGCTGTAACTCTCTGAGATGAATTAACAGAACACAAAGCAGTTTCTCAGAAAGCTTCTTTTCAGTTTTTATCTTAGGATATTTCCTTTTTCAGCATAGCCCTCTATGGGCTTCCAAAAACATTTTGCAAATTCCACAAGAACAGTCTTAGCGAAAGGATTCTGGAGATAAAAGCTGTAAATCTGGAAGATGAATTAAAAGAATTCAAAGCAGTTTCTCAGAAACCTTCTTTTCGTATTTTATCTTACGATATTTCCATTTTCACCATAGGGCTATAGGGTTTCCAAATATCACTTTGCAAATTCCAGAAGAAAAGTCTTAGCGAAAGGCTTCTTGAGGGTAAAGCTGTAACTCTGTAAGATGAATTAATAGAACACAAAACATTTTCTCAGAAACCTACTTTTCAGTTTTTACCTTAGGATATTTCCTTTTTCACCATAGCCCTCTATGGGATTCCAATTATCACTTTGAAAATTCCACATGAACAGTCTTAGCGAAAGTCTTCTTGAGGGGAAAGCTGTAACTCTGTGAGAGGAACTAACTGAACACAAAGCAGTTTCTCAGAAAGCTTCTTTCCAGTTTTTAACTGAGGATATTTCCTTTTTCACCATAGCCCTTTTGGGCTTCCAAATATCACTTTGCAAATTCCACAAGAACAGTCTTAGCGAAAGGCTTCTTGAGGGGAAAGCTCTAACTCTGTGAGATGAATTAACAGAACACAAAGCATTTTCTCACAAATCTTCTTTCCAGTTTTTAACGGAGGATATTTCCTTTCTCACCATAGTCCTCTATGGGCTTCCAAATATCACATTGCAAATCCCACAAGAACAGTCTTAGCGAAAGGCTTCTTGAGAGGAAAGCTGTAACTCAGTGAGACGTATTAACAGAAGACACGGCATTTTCTCAGAATGCTTCTTTCCAGTTTTTAACGGAAGATATTTCCTTTTTCACCATAGTCCTCTATGGGTTTCCAAATATCACTTTCCAAATTTCACAAAACAGTCTTAATGAACGGCTTCTTTAGGGAAAAGCTGTAGCTCTGTGAGATGAACTAACAGAACACAAAGCAGTTTTTCAGACAGCTTCTCTTCGGTAAGTATCTTAGGATATTTCCATTTTCACCATAGCCCTCTATGGGCTTCCACATATCACTTTGGAAATTCCTCAAAAACAGTCTTAGCGGAAGGCTTCTTGAGGGGAAAGCTGTAATTCTTTGAGATGAATTAACAGAACACAAAGCAGTTTCTCGGAAAGCTTCTTTTCATTTTTTAATTGAAGGTATTTCCATTTTCACCATAGCCCTCTATGGGATTCCAAATATCACTATGCAAATTCCACAAGAACAGTGGAAGCGAAAGACTTCGGGAGGGGAAAACTGTAACTCTGTGAGATGAATTAACAGAACACAAAGCAGTTTCTCAGATATCTTCTTTCCATTTTTTAACGAAAGATATTTCCTTTTTCACCATAGTCCTCTATGGGCTTCCAAATACCACTTTGTGAATCCCACAAGAACAATCTTAGCGAAAGCCATCTTGAGGGGAAAGCTGTAACTCGGTGAGATGCTTTAACAGAACACACGGCAGTTTCTCAAAAAGCTTCTTTCCAGTTTTTAACGGAAGATATGTCATTTTTCACCATAGCCCTCTATGCGCTTCCAAATATCACTTTGCAAATTCCACAAGAACAGTTTTACCGAAAGGCTTCTTGAGAAGAAAGCTGTAAATCTGTGAGATGAATTAACAGAACACAAAGCAGTTTCACAGAAAGCTTCATTTCAGTTTCTATCTTTGGATGTTTTCTTTTTCATCATAGCCCTCTATGTGCCTTCAAATATCACTTTGAAAATTCCACAAGGAAAGTCTTAGTGAACGGCTTCTTGAGGGGAAAACTGTAACTCTGTGAGATGAATTAACAGAACACAAAGCAGTTTCTCAGATAGCTTCTTTCCAGTTTCTAACGGAGGATATTTCCTTTTAAGCCATAGCCCTCTATGGGCTTCCAAATATCACTTTGCAAGTTTCACAAGAACACTCTTAGCGAAAGGCTTCCTGAGGGGAAAGTTGTAACTCTGTGAGATGAATTAACAGAACACAAAGCAGTTTCTCAAAAAGCTTCTTTTCAGTTTTTAACCGAAGATATGTCCTTTTTCAACATAACCCTGTATGGGCTTCCAAATATCACTTTGCAAATTCCACAAGAACAGTCTTAGCGAAAGGCTTTTAGAGGGAAATGTTGTAACTATGTGAGATGAATTAACAGAACACAAAGCAATTTCTCAGAAAGCTTCTTTTCAGTTTTTATCTTACGAGAGTTCCTTTTTCACCATAGACCTCTATGGGCTTCCAAATCTCACTTTGCAAATTCCACAAGAACAGTCTTAGCGAAAGAATTATTGAGTGGAAAGCTGTAACTCTTTGAGGTGAATTAACAGAACAAAAAGGAGTTTCTCAGAAAGCTTCTTTCCGCTTTTTAACAGAAGATATTTCCTTTTTCACCATAGCGCTCTATGGGCTTCCAAATATCATTTTGCAAATCCCACAACAACAGTCTTAGCGAAGGGCTTCTTGAAGGGAAAGCTGTAACTGGGTGAGGTCTATTATCAGAACACATGGCAGTTTCTCAGAAAGCTTCTTTCCAGTTTTAACTGAAGATATTTCCTTTTTCACCATAGCCCTCTATGGGCTTCCAAATATCACTTTGCAAATTCGACAACAGCCTTAGCGAAAGGCTTTTAGAGGGAAATGTAACTCTGTGAGATGAATTAACAGAACACAAAGCAGTTTCTCAGAAAGCTTCTTTCCAGTTTTTAACGGAAAATAATTCCTTTTTCACCATAGCCCTCTATGGGATTCTAAATATCACTTTCCAAATTTCAGAAGAACAGTCTTAGTGAACGGCCTCTTGAGGGGAAATCTGTAACTCTCTGAGATGAATTAACAGAACACAAAGCAGTTTCTCAGAAATCTTCTTTCCAGTTTTTAACGGAAGATATGTCCTTTTTCACCATAGCCCTCTATGGGCTTGCAAATATCACTTTGCAAATTCCACAAGAACAGTCTTACCGAAAGGCTTCTGGAGGGGAAACCTGTAACTCTGTGAGATGAATTAACAGAACACAAAGCAGTTTCTCAGAAAGCTTCTTTCCAGTTTTTAACTGAAGATATTTCCTTTTTCACCATAGCCCTCCATGGGCTTCCAAATATCACATTGCAAATGCCACAAGAACAGTCTTAGCGAAAGGCTTCTGAAGGGGAAATCTGTAACTCTGTGAGTTGAATTAACAGAACACAAAGCAGTTTCTCACAAATCTTCTTTCCAGTTTTTAACGGAAGTTAGTTCCTTTTTCACCATAGTCCTCTATGGGCTTCCAAATATGACTTTGCAAATTCCACAAGAACAGTCTTAGCGAAAGGCTTCTTGAGGGGGGAAGCTGTAACTCTGTGAGATGAATTAACAGAACACAAAGCAGTCTCTCAGAAAGCTTCTTTCCAGTATTTAACTGAAGATATTTCCTTTTTCACTATAGCCCTCTACGGGCTTCCAAATATCACTTTGGAAATCCCACAAGAACAGTCTTAGCGAAAGGCTTCTTGAGAGGAAAGCTGTACCTCGGTGATATGTACTAACAGAACACACCGCATTTTCTCCGAATGGTTCTTTCCAGTTTTTAACGGAAGATATTTCCTTTTTCACCTTAGCCCTCTATGGGCTTCCAAATATCACTTTGCAAATTTCACAAAACAGTCTTAGTGAACGGCTTCTTGAGGGGAAAGCTGTAACCCTGTGAGTGACCTAACAAAACACAAAGCAGCTTTCCATACAGCTTCTTTTCGGTTTTTATCTTAGGATATTTCCATTTTCACCATAGCCTACTATGGGTATCGAAATGTCACTTTGGAAATGCCACAAAAACAGTCTTAGCGGAAGGATTCTTGAGGCAAAAGCAGTAACTCTTTGAGATGAATTAACAGAACACAAAGCAGTTTCTCAGAAAGCTTCTTTTCAGTTTTTAACTGAAGGTATTTCCTTTTTCAACATAGCCCTCTATGGGCTTCAAAATATCACTTTGTAAATTCCACAACAACAGCCTTAGCGAAAGGCTTCCTGAGGTAAAAGAGTAACTGTGAGTTGAATTAACAGAACACAAAGCAGTTTCTCAGAAAGCTTCTTTTCAGTTTTTATCTTAGGATGTTTCCTTTTTCACCATTGCCCTCTATGTGCCTCCAAATATCACTTTGCAATTCCACAAGAACAGTCTTAGTGAACGGCTTCCTGAGGGGAAAGCTGAAGCTCAGTGATATGTACTAACAGAACACACCGCATTTTCTCAGAATGGTTCTTTCCAGTTTTTAATGGAAGATATTTCCTTTTTCACCTTAGCCCTCTATGGGCTTCCAAATATCACTTTGCAAATTTCAAAAAACAGTCTTAGTGAACGGCTTCTTGAGGGAAAAGCTGTAGCTCTGTGAGATGAACTAACAGAACACAAAGCAGTTTTTCAGACAGCTTCTTTTCGGTAAGTATTTTACGATATTTCCATTTTCACCATAGCCCTCTATGGGCTTCCACATATCACTTTGGAAATTCCTCAAAAACAGTCTTAGCGGAAGGCTTCTTGAGGGGAAAGCTGTAACTCTTTGAGATGAATTAACAGAACACAAAGCAGTTTCTCGGACAGCTTCTTTTCATTTTTTAACTGAAGTTATTTCCATTTTCACCATAGCCCTCTATGGGATACCAAATATCACTATGCAAATTCCACAAGAACAGTGGAAGCGAAAGACTTCTGGAGGGGAAAACTGTAACTCTGTGAGATGAATTAACAGAACACAAAGCAGTTTCTCAGATATCTTCTTTCCAGTTTTTAACGAAAGATATTTCCTTTTTCACCATAGCCCTCTAGGGAAGTCCAAATATCACTTTGCATATCCCACAAGAACAGTCTTAGCGAAAGCCTTCTTGAGGGTAAAGCTGTAACTCTGTAAGATGAATTAACAGAACACAAAACATTTTCTCAGAAACCTACTTTTCAGTTTTTACCTAGGGATATTTCCTTTTTCACCATAGCCCTCTATGGGATTCCAATTATCACTTTGAAAATTCCACATGAACAGTCTTAGCGAAAGTCTTCTTGAGGGGAAAGCTGTAACTCTGTGAGAGGAACTATCTGAACACAAAGCAGTTTCTCAGAAAGCTTCTTTCCAGTTTTTAACTGAGGATATTTCCTTTTTCACCATAGCCCTCTATGGGCTTCCAAATATCACTTTGCAAATTCCACAAGAACAGTCTTCGGGAAAGGCTTCTGGAGGGGAAACCTGTAACTCTGTGAGATGAATTAACAGAACACAAAGCAGTGTCTCAGAAAGCTTCTTTCCAGTTTTTAACGGAAAATAATTCCTTTTTCACCATAGCCCTCTATGGGATTCTAAATATCACTTTCCAAATTTCAGAAGAACAGTCTTAGTGAACGGCCTCTTGAGGGGAAATCTGTAACTCTCTGAGATGAATTAACAGAACACAAAGCAGTTTCTCAGAAATCTTCTTTCCACTTTTTAACGGAAGATATGTCCTTTTTCACCATAGCCCTCTATGGGCTTGCAAATATCACTTTGCAAATTCCACAAGAACAGTCTTACCGAAAGGCTTCTTGAGAAGAAAGCTGTAACTCTGTGAGATGAATTAACAGAAAACAAAGCAGTTTCTCAGAAAATTTCTTTCCAGTTTTTAATGGAAGATATGTCCTTTTTCACCATAGCCCTCTATGGGCTTCCAAATATCACTTTGCAAATTCCACAAGAGCAGTCTTCGGGAAAGGCTTCTGGAGGGGAAACCTGTAACTCTGTGAGATGAATTAACAGAACACAAAGCAGTTTCTCAGAAACCTTCTTTCCAGTTTTTAACTGAAGATATTTCCTTTTTCACCATAGCCCTCTAAGGGCTTCCAAATATCACATTGCAAATGCCACAAGAACAGTCTTAGCGAAAGGCTTCTAGAGGGGAAAGCTGTAACTCGGTTAGATGTATTAACAGAACACACGGCAGTATCTCAGAATGCTTCTTTCCAGTTTTTAACGGAAGATATTTCCTTTTTCACCATAGCCCTCTAAGGGCTTCCAAATATCACTTTGCAAATTCCAAAAGAGCAGTCTTAGCGAAAGACTTCTGGAGCGGAAAGCTGTAACTCTCTGAAATGAATTAACAGAACACAGAGCTGTTTCTCAGAAAGCTTCTTTCCAGTTTTCAACCGAAGATATTTTCTTTTTCCCATAGCCCTCTATGGGCTTCCAAATATCACTTAGAAAATTCCACAAGAACAGTCTTAGCGAAAGGCTTCTTGAGGTGAAAGCTGTAACACGGTGAGATGTTTCAACAGAACACACATCAGTTTCTCAGAAAGCTTCTTTCCAATTTTTAACGTAAGTTATTTCCTTTTTCACCATAGCCCTCTACGGGCTTCTAAGATCACTTTGCAAATTCCACAAGAACAGTCTTAGCGAAAGACTTCTGGGAGCAAAGCTGTAATTCTGTGAGATGAACTAACAAAACACGAAGCAGTTTCTCAGAAATCTTCTTTTCGGTTTTTAATGGAAGAAATGTCCTTTTTCATCATAGCCCTCAATGGGCTTCCAAATTTCACTTTGCAAATTCCACAAGAACAGTCTTAGCGAAAGGCTTTTTGAGGGGAAAGCTGTAACTCTGGTGACGAATTAACAGAACACAAAGCAGTTTCTCAGAAAGCTTCTTTTCAGTTTTTGTCTTAGGATATTTCCTTTTTCACCGTAGCCCTCTATGGGCTTCCAAATATCACTTTGCATATTCCAAAAGAACAGCCTTAGTGATCGGCTTCATGATAGGAAAGCTGTAACTCTGTGAGATTAATTAACGGAACACAAAGCAGTTTCTCAGAAAGGTTCGTTCCAGTTTTTAGCAGAAGATATTTCCTCTTTCACCACAGTCCACTATGGGCTTCAAAATATCACTTTGCAAATTCCACAAGAACAGTCTTAGTGAACGGCCTCTTGAGGGGAAATCTGTAACTCTCTGAGATGAATTAACAGAACACAAAGCAGTTTCTCAGAAATCTTCTTTCCAGTTTTTAACGAAAGATATTTCCTTTTTCACCAAAGTCCTCTATGGGATTACAAATATCAGTTTGCAAATTTCACAAGAACAGTCTTAGTGAAGGGCTTCTTGAGGGGAAAGCTGTAACACTGTGAGATGAACTAACACAACACAAAGCAGTTTCTCAGACAGCTTCTCTTCGGTTTTTATCTTAGGATATTTCCATTTTCAAAATAGCCCTCTATGGGCTTCCAAGTATCACTTTGCAAATTCCACAAGAACAGTCTTATAGAAAGGCTTCTTGAGGGGAAAGCTGTAACTCGGTGAGATGTATTAACAGAACACACGGCAGTTTCTCAGAAAGCTTCTTTCCAGTTTTTAACGGAAGTTATTTCCCTTTTCACCATAGCCCTCCATGGGCTTCCAAATATCACTTTGCAAATTCCAGAAGAACAGTCTTAGCGAAAGGCTTCTGAAGGGGAAATCTGTAACTCTGTGAGTTGAATTAACAGAACACAAAGCAGTTTCTCACAAATTTTCTTTCCAGTTTTTAACGGAAGGTAGTTCCTTTTTCACCATAGTCCTCTATGGGCTTCCAAATATGACTTTGCAAATTCCACAAGAACAGTCTTAGCGAAAGGCTTCTTGAGGGGGGAAGCTGTAACTCTGTGAGATGAATTAACAGAACACAAAGCAGTCTCTCAGAAAGCTTCTTTCCAGTATTTAACTGAAGATATTTCCTTTTTCACTATAGCCCTCTATGGGCTTCCAAATATCACTTTGGAAATCCCACAAGAACAGTCTTAGCGAAAGGCTTCTTGAGAGGAAAGCTGTACCTCGGTGATATGTACTAACAGAACACACCGCATTTTCTCCGAATGGTTCTTTCCAGTTTTTAACGGAAGATATTTCCTTTTTCACCTTAGCCCTCTATGGGCTTCCAAATATCACTTTGCAAATTTCACAAAACAGTCTTAGTGAACGGCTTCTTGAGGGGAAAGCTGTAACTCTGTGAGTGAACTAACAAAACACAAAGCAGCTTTCCATACAGCTTCTTTTCGGTTTTTATCTTAGGATATTTCCATTTTCACCATAGCCTACTATGGGTATCGAAATGTCACTTTGGAAATGCCACAAAAACAGTCTTAGCGGAAGGATTCTTGAGGCAAAAGCAGTAACTCTTTGAGATGAATTAACAGAACACAAAGCAGTTTCTCAGAAAGCTTCTTTTCAGTTTTTAACTGAACTTATTTCCTTTTTCACCATAGCCCTCTATGGGCTTCAAAATATCACTTTGTAAATTCCACAACAACAGCCTTAGCGAAAGGCTTCCTGAGGTAAAAGAGTAACTGTGAGTTGAATTAACAGAACACAAAGCAGTTTCTCAGAAAGCTTCTTTTCAGTTTTTATCTTAGGATGTTTCCTTTTTCACCATTGCCCTCTATGTGCCTCCAAATATCACTTTGCAATTCCACAAGAACAGTCTTAGTGAACGGCTTCCTGAGGGGAAAGCTGAAGCTCGGTGATATGTACTAACAGAACACACCGCATTTTCTCAGAATGGTTCTTTCCAGTTTTTAATGGAAGATATTTCCTTTTTCACCTTAGCCCTCTATGGGCTTCCAAATATCACTTTGCAAATTTCAAAAAACAGTTTTAGTGAACGGCTTCTTGAGGGAAAAGCTGTAGCTCTGTGAGATGAACTAACAGAACACAAAGCAGTTTTTCAGACAGCTTCTTTTCGGTAAGTATTTTACGATATTTCCATTTTCACCATAGCCCTCTATGGGCTTCCACATATCACTTTGGAAATTCCTCAAAAACAGTCTTAGCGGAAGGCTTCTTGAGGGGAAAGCTGTAACTCTTTGAGATGAATTAACAGAACACAAAGCAGTTTCTCGGACAGCTTCTTTTCATTTTTTAACTGAAGTTATTTCCATTTTCACCATAGCCCTCTATGGGATTCCAAATATCACTATGCAAATTCCACAAGAACAGTGGAAGCGAAAGACTTCTGGAGGGGAAAACTGTAACTCTGTGAGATGAATTAACAGAACACAAAGCAGTTTCTCAGATATCTTCTTTCCAGTTTTTAACGAAAGATATTTCCTTTTTCACCATAGCCCTCTAGGGAAGTCCAAATATCACTTTGCAAATCCCACAAGAACAGTCTTAGCGAAAGCCTTCTTGAGGGTAAAGCTGTAACTCTGTAAGATGAATTAACAGAACACAAAACATTTTCTCAGAAACCTACTTTTCAGTTTTTACCTAAGGATATTTCCTTTTTCACCATAGCCCTCTATGGGATTCCAATTATCACTTTGAAAATTCCACATGAACAGTCTTAGCGAAAGTCTTCTTGAGGGGAAAGCTGTAACTCTGTGAGAGGAACTAACTGAACACAAAGCAGTTTCTCCGAAAGCTTCTTTCCAGTTTTTAACTGAGGATATTTCCTTTTTCACCATAGCCCTTTTGGGCTTCCAAATATCACTTTGCAAATACCACAAGAACAGTCTTAGCGAAAGCCTTCTTGAGGGGAAAGCTGTAACTCGGTGAGATGCTTTAACAGAACACACGGCAGTTTCTCAGAAAGCTTCTTTCCAGTTTTTAACGGAAGATATGTCCTTTTTCACCATAGCCCTCTATGGGCTTCCAAATATCACTTTGGAAATTCCACAAGAACAGTCTTCGGGAAAGGCTTCTGGAGCGGAAACCTGTAACTCTGTGAGATGAATTAACAGAACACAAAGCAGTGTCTCAGAAAGCTTCTTTCCAGTTTTTAACGGAAAATAATTCCTTTTTCACCATAGCCCTCTATGGGATTCTAAATATCACTTTCCAAATTTCAGAAGAACAGTCTTAGTGAACGGCCTCTTGAGGGGAAATCTGTAACTCTCTGAGATGAATTAACAGAACACAAAGCAGTTTCTCAGAAATCTTCTTTCCAGTTTTTAACGGAAGATATGTCCTTTTTCACCATAGCCCTCTATGGGCTTGCAAATATCACTTTGCAAATTCCACAAGAACAGTCTTACCGAAAGGCTTCTTGAGAAGAAAGCTGTAACTCTGTGAGATGAATTAACAGAAAACAAAGCAGTTTCTCAGAAAATTTCTTTCCAGTTTTTAATGGAAGATATGTCCTTTTTCACCATAGCCCTCTATGGGCTTCCAAATATCACTTTGCAAATTCCACAAGAACAGTCTTCGGGAAAGGCTTCTGGAGGGGAAACCTGTAACTCTGTGAGATGAATTAACAGAACACAAAGCAGTTTCTCAGAAAGCTTCTTTCCAGTTTTTAACTGAAGATATTTCCTTTTTCACCATAGCCCTCTAAGGGCTTCCAAATATCACATTGCAAATGCCACAAGAACAGTCTTAGCGAAAGGCTTCTAGAGGGGAAAGCTGTAACTCGGTTAGATGTATTAACAGAACACACTGCAGTATCTCAGAATGCTTCTTTCCAGTTTTTAACGGAAGATATTTCCTTTTTCACCATAGCCCTCTAAGGGCTTCCAAATATCACTTTGCAAATTCCAAAAGAGCAGTCTTAGCGAAAGACTTCTGGAGCGGAAAGCTGTAACTCTCTGAAATGAATTAACAGAACACAGAGCTGTTTCTCAGAAAGCTTCTTTCCAGTTTTCAACCGAAGATATTTTCTTTTTCCCATAGCCCTCTATGGGCTTCCAAATATCACTTAGAAAATTCCACAAGAACAGTCTTAGCGAAAGGCTTCTTGAGGTGAAAGCTGTAACACGGTGAGATGTTTTAACAGAACACACATCAGTTTCTCAGAAAGCTTCTTTCCAATTTTTAACATAAGTTATTTCCTTTCTCACCATAGCTCTCTACGGGCTTTTGATCACTTTGCAAATTCCACAAGAACAGTCTTAGCGAAAGGCTTCTGGGAGCAAAGCTGTAATTCTGTGAGATGAACTAACAAAACACGAAGCAGTTTCTCAGAAATCTTCTCTTCGGTTTTTAATGGAAGAAATGTCCTTTTTCATCATAGCCCTCAATGGGCTTCCAAATTTCACTTTGCAAATTCCACAAGAACAGTCTTAGCGAAAGGCTTTTTGAGGGGAAAGCTGTAACTCTGGTGACGAATTAACAGAACACAAAGCAGTTTCTCAGAAAGCTTCTTTTCAGTTTTTGTCTTAGGATATTTCCTTTTTCACCGTAGCCCTCTATGGGCTTCCAAATATCACTTTGCATATTCCAAAAGAACAGCCTTAGTGATCGGCTTCATGATAGGAAAGCTGTAACTCTGTGAGATTAATTAACGGAACACAAGGCAGTTTCTCAGAAAGGTTCTTTCCAGTTTTTAGCGGAAGATATTTCCTTTTTCACCATAGTCCACTATGGGCTTCAAAATATCACTTTGCAAATTCCACAAGAACAGTCTTAGTGAACGGCCTCTTGAGGGGAAATCTGTAACTCTCTGAGATGAATTAACAGAACACAAAGCAGTTTCTGAGAAATCTTCTTTCCAGTTTTTATCGGAAGATATGTCCTTTTTCACCAAAGTCCTCTATGGGATTACAAATATCAGTTTGCAAATTTCACAAGAACAGTCTTAGTGAAGGGCTTCTTGAGGGGAAAGCTGTAACACTGTGAGATGAACTAACACAACACAAAGCAGTTTCTCAGACAGCTTCTTTTCGGTTTTTATCTTAGGATATTTCCATTTTCAAAATAGCCCTCTATGGGCTTCCAAGTATCACTTTGCAAATTCCACAAGAACAGTCTTATAGAAAGGCTTCTTGAGGGGAAAGCTGTAACTCGGTGAGATGTATTAACAGAACACACGGCAGTTTCTCAGAAAGCTTCTTTCCAGTTTTTAACGGAAGTTATTTCCCTTTTCACCATAGCCCTCCATGGGCTTCCAAATATGACTTTACAAATTCCAGAAGAACAGTCTTAGCGAAAGGCTTCTGAAGGGGAAATCTGTAACTCTGTGAGTTGAATTAACAGAACACAAAGCAGTTTCTCACAAATCTTCTTTCCAGTTTTTAACGGAAGTTAGTTCCTTTTTCACCATAGTCCTCTATGGGCTTCCAAATATGACTTTGCAAATTCCACAAGAACAGTCTTAGCGAAAGGCTTCTTGAGGGGGGAAGCTGTAACTCTGTGAGATGAATTAACAGAACACAAAGCAGTCTCTCATAAAGCTTCTTTCCAGTATTTAACTGAAGATATTTCCTTTTTCACTATAGCCCTCTATGGGCTTCCAAATATCACTTTGGAAATCCCACAAGAACAGTCTTAGCGAAAGGCTTCTTGAGAGGAAAGCTGTACCTCGGTGATATGTACTAACAGAACACAGCGCATTTTCTCAGAATGGTTCTTTCCAGTTTTTAACGGAAGATATTTCCTTTTTCACCTTAGCCCTCTATGGGCTTCCAAATATCACTTTGCAAATTTCACAAAACAGTCTTAGTGAACGGCTTCTTGAGGGGAAAGCTGTAACTCTGTGAGTGAACTAACAAAACACAAAGCAGCTTTCCATACAGCTTCTTTTCGGTTTTTATCTTAGGATATTTCCATTTTCACCATAGCCTACTATGGGTATCGAAATATCACTTTGGAAATTCCACAGAAACAGTCTTAGCGGAAGGATTCTTGAGGCAAAAGCAGTAACTCTTTGAGATGAATTAACAGAACACAAATCAGTTTCTCAGAAAGCTTAGGTATTTCCTTTTTCACCATAGCCCTCTATGGGCTTCAAAATATCACTTTGTAAATTCCACAACAACAGCCTTAGCGAAAGGCTTCCTGAGGTAAAAGAGAAACTGTGAGTTGAATTAACAGAACACAAAGCAGTTTCTCAGAAAGCTTCTTTTCAGTTTTTATCTTAGGATGTTTCCTTTTTCACCATTGCCCTCTATGTGCCTCCAAATATCACTTTGCAATTCCACAAGAACAGTCTTAGTGAACGGCTTCCTGAGGGGAAAGCTGAAGCTCGGTGATATGTACTAACAGAACACACCGCATTTTCTCAGAATGGTTCTTTCCAGTTTTTAACGGAAGATATTTCCTTTTTCACCTTAGCCCTCTATGGGCTTCCAAATATCACTTTGCAAATTTCACAAAACAGTCTTAGTGAATGGCTTCTTGAGGGAAAAGCTGTAGCTCTGTGAGATGAACTAACAGAACACAAAGCAGTTTTCCAGACAGCTTCTTTTCGGTATGTATCTTACGATATTTCCATTTTCACCATAGCCCTCTATGGGCTTCCACATATCACTTTGGAAATTCCTCAAAAACAGTCTTAGCGGAAGGCTTCTTGAGGGGAAAGCTGTAACTCTTTGAGATGAATTAACAGAACACAAAGCAGTTTCTCGGAAAGCTTCTTTTCATTTTTTAACTGAAGGTATTTCCATTTTCACCATAGCCCTCTATGGGATTCCAAATATCACTATGCAAATTCCACAAGAACAGTGGAAGCGAAAGACTTCTGGAGGGGAAAACTGTAACTCTGTGAGATGAATTAACAGAACACAAAGCAGTTTCTCAGATATCTTCTTTCCAGTTTTTAACGAAAGGTATTTCCTTTTTCACCATAGCCCTCTAGGGACGTCCAAATATCACTTTGCAAATCCCACAAGAACAGTCTTAGCGAAAGCCTTCTTGAGGGTAACTCTGTAAGATGAAATAACAGAACACAAAACATTTTCTCAGAAACCTACTTTTCAGTTTTTACCTTAGGATATTTCCTTTTTCACCATAGCCCTCTAGGAGTTTTCTAATATCACTTTGCAAATTTCACAAGAATCGTCTCAGTGAACTGCTTCTTGAGGGGAAAGCTGTAACTCTGTGAGATGAACTAACAGAACACAAAGCAGTTTATCAGAAAGCTTCTTTACAGTTTGTATCGGAAAATATTTCCTTTTTCACCATTGCCCTCTATGAGATTCTCAATATCACTTTCCAAATTTCAGAAGAACAGTCTTAGTGAACGGCCTCGTGAGGGGAAATCTGTGACACTTTGAGATGAATTAACAGAACACAAAGCAGTTTCTCAGAAAGCTTCTTTTCGGATTTTATCTTACTATATTTCCTTTTTCAACATAGCCCTCTATGGTCTTCCAAATATCACTTTGCAAATTACACAAGAACAGTCTTTGTGAAAGACTTCTTGAGGGGAAAGCTGTAACTCTCTGAGATGAATTAACAGAACACAAAGCAGTTTCTCAGAAAGCTTCTTTTCAGTTTTTATCTTAGGATATTTCCTTTTTCAGCATAGCCCTCTATGGGCTTCCAAAAACATTTTGCAAATTCCACAAGAACAGTCTTAGCGAAAGGATTCTGGAGATAAAAGCTGTAAATCTGGAAGATGAATTAAAAGAATTCAAAGCAGTTTCTCAGAAACCTTCTTTTCGTATTTTATCTTACGATATTTCCATTTTCACCATAGGGCTATAGGGTTTCCAAATATCACTTTGCAAATTCCAGAAGAAAAGTCTTAGCGAAAGGCTTCTTGAGGGTAAAGCTGTAACTCTGTAAGATGAATTAATAGAACACAAAACATTTTCTCAGAAACCTACTTTTCAGTTTTTACCTTAGGATATTTCCTTTTTCACCATAGCCCTCTATGGGATTCCAATTATCACTTTGAAAATTCCACATGAACAGTCTTAGCGAAAGTCTTCTTGAGGGGAAAGCTGTAACTCTGTGAGAGGAACTAACTGAACACAAAGCAGTTTCTCAGAAAGCTTCTTTCCAGTTTTTAACTGAGGATATTTCCTTTTTCACCATAGCCCTTTTGGGCTTCCAAATATCACTTTGCAAATTCCACAAGAACAGTCTTAGCGAAAGGCTTCTTGAGGGGAAAGCTCTAACTCTGTGAGATGAATTAACAGAACACAAAGCATTTTCTCACAAATCTTCTTTCCAGTTTTTAACGGAGGATATTTCCTTTCTCACCATAGTCCTCTATGGGCTTCCAAATATCACATTGCAAATCCCACAAGAACAGTCTTAGCGAAAGGCTTCTTGAGAGGAAAGCTGTAACTCAGTGAGACGTATTAACAGAAGACACGGCATTTTCTCAGAATGCTTCTTTCCAGTTTTTAACGGAAGATATTTCCTTTTTCACCATAGTCCTCTATGGGTTTCCAAATATCACTTTCCAAATTTCACAAAACAGTCTTAATGAACGGCTTCTTTAGGGAAAAGCTGTAGCTCTGTGAGATGAACTAACAGAACACAAAGCAGTTTTTCAGACAGCTTCTCTTCGGTAAGTATCTTAGGATATTTCCATTTTCACCATAGCCCTCTATGGGCTTCCACATATCACTTTGGAAATTCCTCAAAAACAGTCTTAGCGGAAGGCTTCTTGAGGGGAAAGCTGTAATTCTTTGAGATGAATTAACAGAACACAAAGCAGTTTCTCGGAAAGCTTCTTTTCATTTTTTAATTGAAGGTATTTCCATTTTCACCATAGCCCTCTATGGGATTCCAAATATCACTATGCAAATTCCACAAGAACAGTGGAAGCGAAAGACTTCGGGAGGGGAAAACTGTAACTCTGTGAGATGAATTAACAGAACACAAAGCAGTTTCTCAGATATCTTCTTTCCATTTTTTAACGAAAGATATTTCCTTTTTCACCATAGTCCTCTATGGGCTTCCAAATACCACTTTGTGAATCCCACAAGAACAATCTTAGCGAAAGCCATCTTGAGGGGAAAGCTGTAACTCGGTGAGATGCTTTAACAGAACACACGGCAGTTTCTCAAAAAGCTTCTTTCCAGTTTTTAACGGAAGATATGTCATTTTTCACCATAGCCCTCTATGCGCTTCCAAATATCACTTTGCAAATTCCACAAGAACAGTTTTACCGAAAGGCTTCTTGAGAAGAAAGCTGTAAATCTGTGAGATGAATTAACAGAACACAAAGCAGTTTCACAGAAAGCTTCATTTCAGTTTCTATCTTTGGATGTTTTCTTTTTCATCATAGCCCTCTATGTGCCTTCAAATATCACTTTGAAAATTCCACAAGGAAAGTCTTAGTGAACGGCTTCTTGAGGGGAAAACTGTAACTCTGTGAGATGAATTAACAGAACACAAAGCAGTTTCTCAGATAGCTTCTTTCCAGTTTCTAACGGAGGATATTTCCTTTTAAGCCATAGCCCTCTATGGGCTTCCAAATATCACTTTGCAAGTTTCACAAGAACACTCTTAGCGAAAGGCTTCCTGAGGGGAAAGTTGTAACTCTGTGAGATGAATTAACAGAACACAAAGCAGTTTCTCAAAAAGCTTCTTTTCAGTTTTTAACCGAAGATATGTCCTTTTTCAACATAACCCTGTATGGGCTTCCAAATATCACTTTGCAAATTCCACAAGAACAGTCTTAGCGAAAGGCTTTTAGAGGGAAATGTTGTAACTATGTGAGATGAATTAACAGAACACAAAGCAATTTCTCAGAAAGCTTCTTTTCAGTTTTTATCTTACGAGAGTTCCTTTTTCACCATAGACCTCTATGGGCTTCCAAATCTCACTTTGCAAATTCCACAAGAACAGTCTTAGCGAAAGAATTATTGAGTGGAAAGCTGTAACTCTTTGAGGTGAACTAACAGAACAAAAAGGAGTTTCTCAGAAAGCTTCTTTCCGCTTTTTAACAGAAGATATTTCCTTTTTCACCATAGCGCTCTATGGGCTTCCAAATATCATTTTGCAAATCCCACAACAACAGTCTTAGCGAAGGGCTTCTTGAAGGGAAAGCTGTAACTGGGTGAGGTCTATTATCAGAACACATGGCAGTTTCTCAGAAAGCTTCTTTCCAGTTTTAACTGAAGATATTTCCTTTTTCACCATAGCCCTCTATGGGCTTCCAAATATCACTTTGCAAATTCGACAACAGCCTTAGCGAAAGGCTTTTAGAGGGAAATGTAACTCTGTGAGATGAATTAACAGAACACAAAGCAGTTTCTCAGAAAGCTTCTTTCCAGTTTTTAACGGAAAATAATTCCTTTTTCACCATAGCCCTCTATGGGATTCTAAATATCACTTTCCAAATTTCAGAAGAACAGTCTTATTGAACGGCCTCTTGAGGGGAAATCTGTAACTCTCTGAGATGAATTAACAGAACACAAAGCAGTTTCTCAGAAATCTTCTTTCCAGTTTTTAACGGAAGATATGTCCTTTTTCACCATAGCCCTCTATGGGCTTGCAAATATCACTTTGCAAATTCCACAAGAACAGTCTTACCGAAAGGCTTCTTGAGAAGAAAGCTGTAACTCCGTGAGATGAATTAACAGAAAACAAAGCAGTTTCTCAGAAAATTTCTTTCCAGTTTTTAATGGAAGATATGTCCTTTTTCACCATAGCCCTCTATGGGCTTCCAAATATCACTTTGCAAATTCCACAAGAGCAGTCTTCGGGAAAGGCTTCTGGAGGGGAAACCTGTAACTCTGTGAGATGAATTAACAGAACACAAAGCAGTTTCTCAGAAAGCTTCTTTCCAGTTTTTAACTGAAGATATTTCCTTTTTCACCATAGCCCTCTAAGGGCTTCCAAATATCACATTGCAAATGCCACAAGAACAGTCTTAGCGAAAGGCTTCTAGAGGGGAAAGCTGTAACTCGGTTAGATGTATTAACAGAACACACGGCAGTATCTCAGAATGCTTCTTTCCAGTGTTTAACGGAAGATATTTCCTTTTTCACCATAGCCCTCTAAGGGCTTCCAAATATCACTTTGCAAATTCCAAAAGAGCAGTCTTAGCGAAAGACTTCTGGAGCGGAAAGCTGTAACTCTCTGAAATGAATTAACAGAACACAGAGCTGTTTCTCAGAAAGCTTCTTTCCAGTTTTCAACCGAAGATATTTTCTTTTTCCCATAGCCCTCTATGGGCTTCCAAATAGCACTTAGAAAATTCCACAAGAACAGTCTTAGCGAAAGGCTTCTTGAGGTGAAAGCTGTAACACGGTGAGATGTTTCAACAGAACACACATCAGTTTCTCAGAAAGCTTCTTTCCAATTTTTAACGTAAGTTATTTCCTTTTTCACCATAGCCCTCTACGGGCTTCTAAGATCACTTTGCAAATTCCACAAGAACAGTCTTAGCGAAAGGCTTCTGGGAGCAAAGCTGTAATTCTGTGAGATGAACTAACAAAACACGAAGCAGTTTCTCAGAAATCTTCTTTTCGGTTTTTAATGGAAGAAATGTCCTTTTTCATCATAGCCCTCAATGGGCTTCCAAATTTCACTTTGCAAATTCCACAAGAACAGTCTTAGCGAAAGGCTTTTTGAGGGGAAAGCTGTAACTCTGGTGACGAATTAACAGAACACAAAGCAGTTTCTCAGAAAGCTTCTTTTCAGTTTTTGTCTTAGGATATTTCCTTTTTCACCGTAGCCCTCTATGGGCTTCCAAATATCACTTTGCATATTCCAAAAGAACAGCCTTAGTGATCGGCTTCATGATAGGAAAGCTGTAACTCTGTGAGATTAATTAACGGAACACAAAGCAGTTTCTCAGAAAGGTTCTTTCCAGTTTTTAGCAGAAGATATTTCCTTTTTCACCATAGTCCACTATGGGCTTCAAAATATCACTTTGCAAATTCCACAAGAACAGTCTTAGTGAACGGCCTCTTGAGGGGAAATCTGTAACTCTCTGAGATGAATTAACAGAACACAAAGCAGTTTCTCAGAAATCTTCTTTCCAGTTTTTAACGGAAGATGTGTCCTTTTTCACCATAGCCCTCTATGGGCTTGCAAATATCACTTTGCAAATTCCACAAGAGCAGTCTTCGGGAAAGGCTTCTGGAGGGGAAACCTGTAACTCTGTGAGATGAATTAACAGAACACAAAGCAGTTTCTCAGAAAGCTTCTTTCCAGTTTTTAACTGAAGATATTTCCTTTTTCACCATAGCCCTCTAAGGGCTTCCAAATATCACATTGCAAATGCCACAAGAACAGTCTTAGCGAAAGGCTTCTAGAGGGGAAAGCTGTAACTCGGTTAGATGTATTAACAGAACACACGGCAGTATCTCAGAATGCTTCTTTCCAGTGTTTAACGGAAGATATTTCCTTTTTCACCATAGCCCTCTAAGGGCTTCCAAATATCACTTTGCAAATTCCAAAAGAGCAGTCTTAGCGAAAGACTTCTGGAGCGGAAAGCTGTAACTCTCTGAAATGAATTAACAGAACACAGAGCTGTTTCTCAGAAAGCTTCTTTCCAGTTTTCAACCGAAGATATTTTCTTTTTCCCATAGCCCTCTATGGGCTTCCAAATAGCACTTAGAAAATTCCACAAGAACAGTCTTAGCGAAAGGCTTCTTGAGGTGAAAGCTGTAACACGGTGAGATGTTTCAACAGAACACACATCAGTTTCTCAGAAAGCTTCTTTCCAATTTTTAACGTAAGTTATTTCCTTTTTCACCATAGCCCTCTACGGGCTTCTAAGATCACTTTGCAAATTCCACAAGAACAGTCTTAGCGAAAGGCTTCTGGGAGCAAAGCTGTAATTCTGTGAGATGAACTAACAAAACACGAAGCAGTTTCTCAGAAATCTTCTTTTCGGTTTTTAATGGAAGAAATGTCCTTTTTCATCATAGCCCTCAATGGGCTTCCAAATTTCACTTTGCAAATTCCACAAGAACAGTCTTAGCGAAAGGCTTTTTGAGGGGAAAGCTGTAACTCTGGTGACGAATTAACAGAACACAAAGCAGTTTCTCAGAAAGCTTCTTTTCAGTTTTTGTCTTAGGATATTTCCTTTTTCACCGTAGCCCTCTATGGGCTTCCAAATATCACTTTGCATATTCCAAAAGAACAGCCTTAGTGATCGGCTTCATGATAGGAAAGCTGTAACTCTGTGAGATTAATTAACGGAACACAAAGCAGTTTCTCAGAAAGGTTCTTTCCAGTTTTTAGCAGAAGATATTTCCTTTTTCACCATAGTCCACTATGGGCTTCAAAATATCACTTTGCAAATTCCACAAGAACAGTCTTAGTGAACGGCCTCTTGAGGGGAAATCTGTAACTCTCTGAGATGAATTAACAGAACACAAAGCAGTTTCTCAGAAATCTTCTTTCCAGTTTTTAACGAAAGATATTTCCTTTTTCACCAAAGTCCTCTATGGGATTACAAATATCAGTTTGCAAATTTCACAAGAACAGTCTTAGTGAAGGGCTTCTTGAGGGGAAAGCTGTAACACTGTGAGATGAACTAACACAACACAAAGCAGTTTCTCAGACAGCTTCTCTTCGGTTTTTATCTTAGGATATTTCCATTTTCAAAATAGCCCTCTATGGGCTTCCAAGTATCACTTTGCAAATTCCACAAGAACAGTCTTATAGAAAGGCTTCTTGAGGGGAAAGCTGTAACTCGGTGAGATGTATTAACAGAACACACGGCAGTTTCTCAGAAAGCTTCTTTCCAGTTTTTAACGGAAGTTATTTCCCTTTTCACCATAGCCCTCCATGGGCTTCCAAATATCACTTTGCAAATTCCAGAAGAACAGTCTTAGCGAAAGGCTTCTGAAGGGGAAATCTGTAACTCTGTGAGTTGAATTAACAGAACACAAAGCAGTTTCTCACAAATTTTCTTTCCAGTTTTTAACGGAAGGTAGTTCCTTTTTCACCATAGTCCTCTATGGGCTTCCAAATATGACTTTGCAAATTCCACAAGAACTGTCTTAGCGAAAGGCTTCTTGAGGGGGGAAGCTGTAACTCTGTGAGATGAATTAACAGAACACAAAGCAGTCTCTCAGAAAGCTTCTTTCCAGTATTTAACTGAAGATATTTCCTTTTTCACTATAGCCCTCTATGGGCTTCCAAATATCACTTTGGAAATCCCACAAGAACAGTCTTAGCGAAAGGCTTCTTGAGAGGAAAGCTGTACCTCGGTGATATGTACTAACAGAACACACCGCATTTTCTCCGAATGGTTCTTTCCAGTTTTTAACGGAAGATATTTCCTTTTTCACCTTAGCCCTCTATGGGCTTCCAAATATCACTTTGCAAATTTCACAAAACAGTCTTAGTGAACGGCTTCTTGAGGGGAAATCTGTAACTCTGTGAGTGAACTAACAAAACACAAAGCAGCTTTCCATACAGCTTCTTTTCGGTTTTTATCTTAGGATATTTCCATTTTCACCATAGCCTACTATGGGTATCGAAATGTCACTTTGGAAATGCCACAAAAACAGTCTTAGCGGAAGGATTCTTGAGGCAAAAGCAGTAACTCTTTGAGATGAATTAACAGAACACAAAGCAGTTTCTCAGAAAGCTTCTTTTCAGTTTTTAACTGAACTTATTTCCTTTTTCACCATAGCCCTCTATGGGCTTCAAAATATCACTTTGTAAATTCCACAACAACAGCCTTAGCGAAAGGCTTCCTGAGGTAAAAGAGTAACTGTGAGTTGAATTAACAGAACACAAAGCAGTTTCTCAGAAAGCTTCTTTTCAGTTTTTATCTTAGGATGTTTCCTTTTTCACCATTGCCCTCTATGTGCCTCCAAATATCACTTTGCAATTCCACAAGAACAGTCTTAGTGAACGGCTTCCTGAGGGGAAAGCTGAAGCTCGGTGATATGTACTAACAGAACACACCGCATTTTCTCAGA
Organism: Chlorocebus sabaeus; assembly: GCF_047675955.1. Taxonomy (NCBI): domain Eukaryota; kingdom Metazoa; phylum Chordata; class Mammalia; order Primates; family Cercopithecidae; genus Chlorocebus; species Chlorocebus sabaeus. The sequence goes on along the minus strand of NW_027327046.1, from coordinate 104,844 downwards.
ATGGTTCTTTCCAGTTTTTAATGGAAGATATTTCCTTTTTCACCTTAGCCCTCTATGGGCTTCCAAATATCACTTTGCAAATTTCAAAAAACAGTTTTAGTGAACGGCTTCTTGAGGGAAAAGCTGTAGCTCTGTGAGATGAACTAACAGAACACAAAGCAGTTTTTCAGACAGCTTCTTTTCGGTAAGTATTTTACGATATTTCCATTTTCACCATAGCCCTCTATGGGCTTCCACATATCACTTTGGAAATTCCTCAAAAACAGTCTTAGCGGAAGGCTTCTTGAGGGGAAAGCTGTAACTCTTTGAGATGAATTAACAGAACACAAAGCAGTTTCTCGGACAGCTTCTTTTCATTTTTTAACTGAAGTTATTTCCATTTTCACCATAGCCCTCTATGGGATTCCAAATATCACTATGCAAATTCCACAAGAACAGTGGAAGCGAAAGACTTCTGGAGGGGAAAACTGTAACTCTGTGAGATGAATTAACAGAACACAAAGCAGTTTCTCAGATATCTTCTTTCCAGTTTTTAACGAAAGATATTTCCTTTTTCACCATAGCCCTCTAGGGAAGTCCAAATATCACTTTGCAAATCCCACAAGAACAGTCTTAGCGAAAGCCTTCTTGAGGGTAAAGCTGTAACTCTGTAAGATGAATTAACAGAACACAAAACATTTTCTCAGAAACCTACTTTTCAGTTTTTACCTAAGGATATTTCCTTTTTCACCATAGCCCTCTATGGGATTCCAATTATCACTTTGAAAATTCCACATGAACAGTCTTAGCGAAAGTCTTCTTGAGGGGAAAGCTGTAACTCTGTGAGAGGAACTAACTGAACACAAAGCAGTTTCTCCGAAAGCTTCTTTCCAGTTTTTAACTGAGGATATTTCCTTTTTCACCATAGCCCTTTTGGGCTTCCAAATATCACTTTGCAAATACCACAAGAACAGTCTTAGCGAAAGCCTTCTTGAGGGGAAAGCTGTAACTCGGTGAGATGCTTTAACAGAACACACGGCAGTTTCTCAGAAAGCTTCTTTCCAGTTTTTAACGGAAGATATGTCCTTTTTCACCATAGCCCTCTATGGGCTTCCAAATATCACTTTGGAAATTCCACAAGAACAGTCTTCGGGAAAGGCTTCTGGAGGGGAAACCTGTAACTCTGTGAGATGAATTAACAGAACACAAAGCAGTGTCTCAGAAAGCTTCTTTCCAGTTTTTAACGGAAGATATTTCCTTTTTCACCATAGCCCTCTAGGAGTTTTCTAATATCACTTTGCAAGTTTCACAAGAATAGTCTCAGTGAACTGCTTCTTGAAGGGAAAGCTGTAACTCTGTGAGATGAACTAACAGAACACAAAGCAGTTTATCAGAAAGCTTCTTTACAGTTTGTATCGGAAAATATTTCCTTTTTCACCATTGCCCTCTATGAGATTCTAAATATCACTTTCCAAATTTCAGAAGAACCGTCTTAGTGCACGGCCTCGTGAGGGGAAATCTGTGACACTTTGAGATGAATTAACAGAACACAAAGCAGTTTCTCAGAAAGCTTCTTTTCGGATTTTATCTTACTATATTTCCTTTTTCAACATAGCCCTCTATGGTCTTCCGAATATCACTTTGCAAATTACACAAGAACAGTCCTTGTGAAAGACTTCTCGAGGGGAAAGCTGTAACTCTCTGAGATGAATTAACAGAACACAAAGCAGTTTCTCAGAAAGCTTCTTTTCAGTTTTTATCTTAGGATATTTCCTTTTTCAGCATAGCCCTCTATGGGCTTCGAAAAACGTTTTGCAAATTCCACAAGAACAGTCTTAGCGAAAGGATTCTGGAGATAAAAGCTGTAAATCTGGAAGATGAATTAAAAGAATTCAAAGCAGTTTCTCAGAAACCTTCTTTTCGTATTTTATCTTACGATATTTCCATTTTCACCATAGGGCTATAGGGTTTCCAAATATCACTTTGCAAATTCCAGAAGAAAAGTCTTAGCGAAAGGCTTCTTAGGGTAAAGCTGTAACTCTGTAAGATGAATTAACAAAACACAAAACATTTTCTCAGAAACCTACTTTTCAGTTTTTACCTTAGGATATTTCCTTTTTCACCATAGCCCTCTATGGGATTCCAATTATCACTTTGAAAATTCCACATGAACAGTCTTAGCGAAAGTCTTCTTGAGGGGAAAGCTGTAACTCTGTGATTGGAACTAACTGAACACAAAGCAGTTTCTCAGAAAGATTCTTTCCAGTTTTTAACTGAGAATATTTCCTTTTTCACCACAGCCCTTTTGGGCTTCCAAATATCACTTTGCAAATTCTACAAGAACAGTCTTAGCGAAAGGCTTCTTGAGGGGAAAGCTCTAACTCTGTGAGATGAATTAACAGAACACAAAGCATTTTCTCACAAATCTTCTTTCCAGTTTCTAACGGAGGATATTTCCTTTCTCACCATAGTCCTCTATGGGCTTCCAAATATCACATTGCAAATCCCACAAGAACAGTCTTAGCGAAAGGCTTCTTGAGAGGAAAGCTGTAACTCAGTGAGACGTATTAACAGAAGACACGGCATTTTCTCAGAGTGCTTCTTTCCAGTTTTTAACGGAAGATATTTCCTTTTTCAACATAGTCCTCTATGGGTTTCCAAATATCACTTTCCAAATTTCACAAAACACTCTTAATGAACGGCTTCTTGAGGGAAAAGCTGTAGCTCTGTGAGATGAACTAACAGAACACAAAGCAGTTTTTTAGACAGCTTCTCTTTGGTAAGTATCTTAGGATATTTCCATTTTCACCATAGCCCTCTATGGGCTTCCACATATCCCTTTGGAAATTCCTCAAAAACAGTCTTAGCGGAAGGCTTCTTGAGGGGAAAGCTGTAGTTCTTGGAGATGAATTAACAGAACACAAAGCAGTTTCTCGGAAAGCTTTTTTTCATTTTTTAATTGAAGGTATTTCCATTTTCACCATAGCCCTCTATGGGATTCCAAATATCACTATGCAAATTCCACAAGAACAGTGGAAGCGAAAGACTTCGGGAGGGGTAAACTGTAACTCTGTGAGATGAATTAACAGAACACAAAGCAGTTTCTCAGATATCTTCTTTCCAGTTTTTAACGAAAGATATTTCCTTTTTCACCATAGTTCTCTATGGGCTTCCAAATATCACTTTGCAAATCCCACAAGAACAGTCTTAGCGAAAGCCTTCTTGAGGGGAAAGCTGTAACTCGGTGAGATGCTTTAACAGAACACACGGCAGTTTCTCAAAAAGCTTCTTTCCAGTTTTTAACGGAAGATATGTCCTTTTTCACCATAGCCCTCTATGGGCTTCCAAATATCACTTTGCAAATTCCACAAGAACAGTTTTACCGAAAGTCTTCTTGAGAAGAAAGCTGTAAATCTGTGAGATGAATTAACAGAACACAAAGCAGTTTCACAGAAAGCTTCATTTCAGTTTTTATCTTTGGATGTTTTCCTTTTCATCATAGCCCTCTATGTGCCTTCAAATATCACTTTGAAAATTCCACAAGGAAAGTCTTAGTGAACTGCTTCTTGAGGGGAAACTGTAACTCTGTGAGATGAATTTACAGAACACAAAGCAGTTTCTCAGATAGCTTCTTTCCAGTTTCTAACGGAGGATATTTCCTTTTAAGCCATAGCCCTCTATGGGCTTCCAAATATCACTTTGCAAGTTTCACAAGAACAGTCTTAGCGAAAGGCTTCCTGAGGGGAAAGTTGTAACTCTGTGAGATGAGTTAACAGAACACAAAGCAGTTTCTCAAAAAGCTTCTTTTCAGTTTTTAACCGAAGATATTTCCTTTTTCAACATAACCCTGTATGGGCTTCCAAATATCACTTTGCAAATTCCACAAGAACAGTCTTAGCGAAAGGCTTTTAGAGGGAAATGTTGTAACTATGTGAGATGAATTAACAGAACACAAAGCAGTTTCTCAGAAAGCTTCTTTTCGGATATTATCTTACTATATTTCCTTTTTCAACATAGCCCTCTATGGTCTTCCGAATATCACTTTTCAAATTACACAAGAACAGTCCTTGTGAAAGACTTCTCGAGGGGAAAGCTGTAACTCTCTGAGATGAATTAACAGAACACAAAGCAGTTTCTCAGAAATCTTCTTTTCAGTTTTTATCTTAGGATATTTCCTTTTTCAGCATAGCCCTCTATGGGCTTCGAAAAACATTTTGCAAATTCCACAAGAACAGTCTTAGCGAAAGGATTCTGGAGATAAAAGCTGTAAATCTGGAAGATGAATTAAAAGAATTCAAAGCAGTTTCTCAGAAACCTTCTTTTCGTATTTTATCTTACGATATTTCCATTTTCACCATAGGGCTATAGGGTTTCCAAATATCACTTTGCAAATTCCAGAAGAAAAGTCTTAGCGAAAGGCTTCTTGAGGGTAAAGCTGTAACTCTGTAAGAAGAATTAAGAGAACACAAAACATATTCTCAGAAACCTACTTTTCAGTTTTTACCTTAGGATATTTCCTTTTTCACCATAGCCCTCTATGGGATTCCAATTATCACTTTGAAAATTCCACATGAACAGTCTTAGCGAAAGTCTTCTTGAGGGGAAAGCTGTAACTCTGTGAGAGGAACTAACTGAACACAAAGCAGTTTCTCAGAAAGTTTCTTTCCAGTTTTTAACTGAGAATATTTCCTTTTTCACCACAGCCCTTTTGGGCTTCCAAATATCACTTTGCAAATTCCACAAGAACAGTCTTAGCGAAAGGCTTCTTGAGGGGAAAGCTCTAACTCTGTGAGATGAATTAACAGAACACAAAGCATTTTCTCACAAATCTTCTTTCCAGTTTCTAACGGAGGATATTTCCTTTCTCACCATAGTCCTCTATGGGCTTCCAAATATCACATTGCAAATCCCACAAGAACAGTCTTAGCGAAAGGCTTCTTGAGAGGAAAGCTGTAACTCAGTGAGACGTATTAACAGAAGACACGGCATTTTCTCAGAATGCTTCTTTCCAGTTTTTAATGGAAGATATTTCCTTTTTCAACATAGTCCTCTATGGGTTTCCAAATATCACTTTCCAAATTTCACAAAACAGTCTTAATGAACGGCTTCTTGAGGGAAAAGCTGTAGCTCTGTGAGATGAACTAACAGAACACAAAGCAGTTTTTTAGACAGCTTCTCTTTGGTAAGTATCTTAGGATATTTCCATTTTCACCATAGCCCACTATGGGCTTCCACATATCCCTTTGGAAATTCCTCAAAAACAGTCTTAGCGGAAGGCTTCTTGAGGGGAAAGCTGTAGTTCTTTGAGATGAATTAACAGAACACAAAGCTGTTTCTCTGAAAGCTTGTTTTCATTTTTTAATTGAAGGTATTTCCATTTTCACCATAGCCCTCTATGGGATTCCAAATATCACTATGCAAATTCCACAAGAACAGTGGAAGCGAAAGACTTCGGGAGGGGTAAACTGTAACTCTGTGAGATGAATTAACAGAACACAAAGCAGTTTCTCAGATATCTTCTTTCCAGTTTTTAACGAAAGATATTTCCTTTTTCACCATAGTTCTCTATGGGCTTCCAAATATCACTTTGCAAATCCCACAAGAACAGTCTTAGCGAAAGCCTTCTTGAGGGGAAAGCTGTAACTCGGTGAGATGCTTTAACAGAACACACGGCAGTTTCTCAAAAAGCTTCTTTCCAGTTTTTAACGGAAGATATGTCCTTTTTCACCATAGCCCTCTATGGGCTTCCAAATATCACTTTGCAAATTCCACAAGAACAGTTTTACCGAAAGTCTTCTTGAGAAGAAAGCTGTAAATCTGTGAGATGAATTAACAGAACACAAAGCAGTTTCACAGAAAGCTTCATTTCAGTTTTTATCTTTGGATGTTTTCCTTTTCATTATAGCCCTCTATGTGCCTTCAAATATCACTTTGAAAATTCCACAAGGAAAGTCTTAGTGAACGGCTTCTTGAGGGGAAAACTGTAACTCTCTGAGATGAATTTACAGAACACAAAGCAGTTTCTCAGATAGCTTCTTTCCAGTTTCTAACGGAGGATATTTCCTTTTAAGCCATAGCCCTCTATGGGCTTCCAAATATCACTTTGCAAGTTTCACAAGAACAGTCTTAGCGAAAGGCTTCCTGAGGGGAAAGTTGTAACTCTGTGAGATGAGTTAACAGAACACAAAGCAGTTTCTCAAAAAGCTTCTTTTCAGTTTTTAACCGAAGATATTTCCTTTTTCAACAAAACCCTGTATGGGCTTCCAAATATCACTTTGCAAATTCCACAAGAACAGTCTTAGCGAAAGGCTTTTAGAGGGAAATGTTGTAACTATGTGAGATGAATTAACAGAACACAAAGCAATTTCTCAGAAAGCTTCTTTTCAGTTTTTATCTTACGATAGTTCATTTTTCACCATAGACCTCTATGGGCTTCCAAATCTCACTTTGCAAATTCCACAAGAACAGTCTTAGCGAAAGAATTATTGAGTGGAAAGCTGTAACTCTTTGAGGTGAATTAACAGAACAAAAAGGAGTTTCTCAGAAAGCTTCTTTCCGCTTTATAACAGAAGATATTTCCTTTTTCACCACAGCGCTCTATGGGCTTCCAAATATCATTTTGCAAATCCCACAACAGCAGTCTTAGCGAAAGGCTTCTTGAAGGGAAAGCTGTAACTGGGTGAGGTCTATTATCAGAACACATGGCAGTTTCTCAGAAAGCTTCTTTCCAGTTTTTAACTGAAGATATTTCCTTTTTCACCATAGGCCTCTATGGGCTTCCAAATATCACTTTGCAAATTCGACAACAGCCTTAGCGAAAGGCTTTTAGAGGGAAATGTAACTCTGTGAGATGAATTAACAGAACACAAAGCAGTTTCTCAGAAAGCTTCTTTCCAGTTTTTAACGGAAAATAATTCCTTTTTCACCATAGCCCTCTATGGGATTCTAAATATCACTTTCCAAATTTCAGAAGAACAGTCTTAATGAACGGCCTCTTGAGGGGAAATCTGTAACTCTCTGAGATGAATTAACAGAACACAAAGCAGTTTCTCAGAAATCTTCTTTCCAGTTTTTAACGGAAGATGTGTTCTTTTTCACCATAGCCCTCTATGGGCTTGCAAATATCACTTTGCAAATTCCACAAGAACAGTCTTACCGAAAGGCTTCTTGAGAAGAAAGCTGTAATTCTGTGAGATGAATTAACAGAACACAAAGCAGTTTCTCAGAAAGCTTCTTTCCAGTTTTTAACTGAAGATATTTCCTTTTTCACCATAGCCCTCTAAGGGCTTCCAAATATCACATTGCAAATGCCACAAGAACAGTCTTAGCAAAAGGCTTCTAGAGGGGAAAGCTGTAACTCGGTTAGATGTATTAACAGAACACACGGCAGTATCTCAGAATGCTTCTTTCCAGTTTTTAACGGAAGATATTTCCTTTTTCACCATAGCCCTCTAAGGGCTTCCAAATATCACTTTGCAAATTCCAAAAGAGCAGTCTTAGCGAAAGACTTCTGGAGCGGAAAGCTGTAACTCTCTGAAATGAATTAACAGAACACAGAGCTGTTTCTCAGAAAGCTTCTTTCCAGTTTTCAACCGAAGATATTTTCTTTTTCCCATAGCCCTCTATGGGCTTCCAAATATCACTTAGAAAATTCCACAAGAACAGTCTTAGCGAAAGGCTTCTTGAGGTGAAAGCTGTAACACGGTGAGATGTTTTAACAGAACACACATCAGTTTCTCAGAAAGCTTCTTTCCAATTTTTAACGTAAGTTATTTCCTTTTTCACCATAGCACTCTACGGGCTTCTAAGATCACTTTGCAAATTCCACAAGAACAGTCTTAGCGAAAGGCTTCTGGGAGCAAAGCTGTAATTCTGTGAGATGAACTAACAAAACACGAAGCAGTTTCTCAGAAATCTTCTTTTCGGTTTTTAATGGAAGAAATGTCCTTTTTCATCATAGCCCTCAATGGGCTTCCAAATTTCACTTTGCAAATTCCACAAGTACAGTCTTAGCAAAGGGTTTTTGAGGGGAAAGCTGTAACTCTGGTGACGAATTAAAAGAACACAAAGCAGTTTCTCAGAAAGCTTCTTTTCAGTTTTTGTCTTAGGATATTTCCTTTTTCACCGTAGCCCTCTATGGGCTTCCAAATATCACTTTGCAAATTCCACAAGAACAGTTTTACCAAAAGTCTTCTTGAGAAGAAAGCTGTAAATCTGTGAGATGAATTAACAGAACACAAAGCAGTTTCACAGAAAGCTTCATTTCAGTTTTTATATTTGGATGTTTTCTTTTCCATCATAGCCCTCTATGTGCCTTAAAATATCACTTTGAAAATTCCACAAGGAAAGTCTTAGTGAACGGCTTCTTGAGGGGAAAACTGTAACTCTGTGAGATGAATTTACAGAACACAAAGCAGTTTCTCAGATAGCTTCTTTCCAGTTTCTAACGGAGGATATTTCCTTTTAAGCCATAGCCCTCTATGGGCTTCCAAATATCACTTTGCAAGTTTCACAAGAACAGTCTTAGCGAAAGGCTTCCTGAGGGGAAAGTTGTAACTCTGTGAGATGAATTAACAGAACACAAAGCAGTTTCTCAAAAAGCTTCTTTTCAGTTTTTAACCGAAGATATTTCCTTTTTCAACATAACCCTGTATGGGCTTCCAAATATCACTTTGCAAAATCCACAAGAACAGTCTTAGCGAAAGAATTATTGAGTGGAAAGCTGTAACTCTTTCAGGTGAATTAACAGAACAAAAAGGAGTTTCTCAGAAAGCTTCTTTCCGCTTTTTAACAGAAGATATTTCCTTTTTCACCATAGCGCTCTATGGGCTTCCAAATATCATTTTGCAAATCCCACAACAGCAGTCTTAGCGAAAGGCTTCTTGAAGGGAAAGCTGTAACTGGGTGAGCTCTATTATCAGAACACATGGCAGTTTCTCAGAAAGCTACTTTCCAGTTTTTAACTAAAGATATTTCCTTTTTCACCATATTCCTCTATGGGCTTCCAAATATCACTTTGCAAATTCGACAACAGCCTTAGCGAAAGGCTTTTAGAGGAAAATGTAACTCTGTGAGATGAATTAACAGAACACAAAGCAGTTTCTCAGAAAGCTTCTTTCCAGTTTTTAACGGAAAATAATTCCTTTTTCACCATAGCCCTCTATGGGATTCTAAATATCACTTTCCAAATTTCAGAAGAACAGTCTTAGTGAACGGCCTCTTGAGGGGAAATCTGTAACTCTCTGAGATGAATTAACAGAACACAAAGCACTTTCTCAGAAATCTTCTTTCCAGTTTTTAACGGAAGATGTGTACTTTTTCACCATAGCCCTCTATGGGCTTGCAAATATCACTTTGCAAATTCCACAAGAACAGTCTTACCGAAAGGCTTCTTGAGAAGAAAGCTGTAACTCTGTGAGATGAATTAACAGAAAACAAAGCAGTTTCTCAGAAAATTTCTTTCCAGTTTTTAATGGAAGATATGTCCTTTTTCACCATAGCCCTCTATGGGCTTCCAATATCACTTTGCAAATTCCACAAGAACAGTCTTCGGGAAAGGCTTCTGGAGGGGAAACCTGTAACTCTGTGAGATGAATTAACAGAACACAAAGCAGTTTCTCAGAAAGCGTCTTTCCAGTTTTTAACTGAAGATATTTCCTTTTTCACAATTGCCCTCTAAGGGCTTCCAAATATCACATTGCAAATGCCACAAGAACAGTCTTAGCAAAAGGCTTCTAGAGGGGAAAGCTGTAACTCGGTTAGATGTATTAACAGAGCACACGGCAGTATCTCAGAATGCTTCTTTCCAGTTTTTAACGGAAGATGTTTCCTTTTTCACCATAGCCCGCTAAGGGCTTCCAAATATCACTTTGCAAATTCCAAAAGAGCAGTCTTAGCGAAAGACTTCTGGAGCGGAAAGCTGTAACTCTCTGAAATGAATTAACAGAACACAGAGCTGTTTCTCAGAAAGCTTCTTTCCAGTTTTCAACCGAAGATATTTTCTTTTTCCCATAGCCCTCTATGGGCTTCCAAATATCACTTAGAAAATTCCACAAGAACAGTCTTAGCGAAAGGCTTCTTGAGGTGAAAGCTGTAACACGGTGAGATGTTTTAACTGAACACACATCAGTTTCTCAGAAAGCTTCTTTCCAATTTTTAACGTAAGTTATTTCCTTTTTCACCATAGCCCTCTACGGGCTTCTAAGATCACTTTGCAAATTCCACAAGAACAGTCTTAGCGAAAGGCTTCTGGGAGCAAAGCTGTAATTCTGTGAGATGAACTAACAAAACACGAAGCAGTTTCTCAGAAATATTCTTTTCGGTTTTTAATGGAAGAAATGTCCTTTTTCATCATAGCCCTCAATGGGCTTCCAAATTTCACTTTGCAAATTCCACAAGAACAGTCTTAGCGAAAGGCTTTTTGAGGGGAAAGCTGTAACTCTGGTGATGAATTAACAGAACGCAAAGCAGTTTCTCAGAAAGCTTCTTTTCAGTTTTTGTCTTAGGATATTTCCTTTTTCACCGTAGCCCTCTATGGGCTTCCAAATATCACTTTGCATATTCCAAAAGAACAGCCTTAGTGATCGGCTTCATGATAGGAAAGCTGTAACTCTGTGAGATTAATTAACGGAACACAAAGCAGTTTCTCAGAAAGGTTCTTTCCAGTTTTTAGCGGAAGATATTTCCTTTTTCACCATAGTCCACTATGGGCTTCAAAATATCACTTTGCAAATTCCACAAGAACAGTCTTAGTGAACGGCCTCTTGAGGGGAAATCTGTAACTCTCTGAGATGAATTAACAGAACACAAAGCAGTTTCTCAGAAATCTTCTTTCCAGTTTTTATCGGAAGATATGTCCTTTTTCACCAAAGTCCTCTATGGGATTACAAATATCAGTTTGCAAATTTCACAAGAACAGTCTTAGTGAAGGGCTTCTTGAGGGGAAAGCTGTAACACTGTGAGATGAACTAACACAACACAAAGCAGTTTCTCAGCTTCTTTTCGGTTTTTATCTTAGGATATTTCCATTTTCAAAATAGCCCTCTATGGGCTTCCAAGTATCACTTTGCAAATTCCACAAGAACAGTCTTATAGAAAGGCTTCTTGAGGGGAAAGCTGTAACTCGGTGAGATGTATTAACAGAACACACGGCAGTTTCTCAGAAAGCTTCTTTCCAGTTTTTAACGGAAGTTATTTCCCTTTTCACCATAGCCCTCCATGGGCTTCCAAATATGACTTTGCAAATTCCAGAAGAACAGTCTTAGCGAAAGGTTTCTGAAGGGGAAATCTGTAACTCTGTGAGTTGAATTAACAGAACACAAAGCAGTTTCTCACAAATCTTCTTTCCAGTTTTTAACGGAAGTTAGTTCCTTTTTCACCATAGTCCTCTATGGGCTTCCAAATATCACTTTGCAAATTCCACAAGAACAGTCTTAGCGGAAGGCTTCTTGAGGGGGGAAGCTGTAACTCTGTGAGATGAATTAACAGAACACAAAGCAGTCTCTCATAAAGCTTCTTTCCAGTATTTAACTGAAGATATTTCCTTTTTCAGTATAGCCCTCTATGGGCTTCCAAATATCACTTTGGAAATCCCACAAGAACAGTCTTAGCGAAAGGCTTCTTGAGAGGAAAGCTGTACCTCGGTGATATGTACTAACAGAACACAGCGCATTTTCTCAGAATGGTTCTTTCCAGTTTTTAACGGAAGATATTTCCTTTTTCACCTTAGCCCTCTATGGGCTTCCAAATATCACTTTGCAAATTTCACAAAACAGTCTTAGTGAACGGCTTCTTGAGGGGAAAGCTGTAACTCTGTGAGTGAACTAACAAAACACAAAGCAGCTTTCCATACAGCTTCTTTTCGGTTTTTATCTTAGGATATTTCCATTTTCACCATAGCCTACTATGGGTATCGAAATATCACTTTGGAAATTCCACAGAAACAGTCTTAGCGGAAGGATTCTTGAGGCAAAAGCAGTAACTCTTTAAGATGAATTAACAGAACACAAAGCAGTTTCTCAGAAAGCTTAGGTATTTCCTTTTTCACCATAGCCCTCTATGGGCTTCAAAATATCACTTTGTAAATTCCACAACAACAGCCTTAGCGAAAGGCTTCCTGAGGTAAAAGAGTAACTGTGAGTTGAATTAACAGAACACAAAGCAGTTTCTCAGAAAGCTTCTTTTCAGTTTTTATCTTAGGATGTTTCCTTTTTCACCATTGCCCTCTATGTGCCTCCAAATATCACTTTGCAATTCCACAAGAACAGTCTTAGTGAACGGCTTCCTGAGGGGAAAGCTGAAGCTCGGTGATATGTACTAACAGAACACACCGCATTTTCTCAGAATGGTTCTTTCCAGTTTTTAACGGAAGATATTTCCTTTTTCACCTTAGCCCTCTATGGGCTTCCAAATATCACTTTGCAAATTTCACAAAACAGTCTTAGTGAAAGGCTTCTTGAGGGAAAAGCTGTAGCTCTGTGAGATGAACTAACAGAACACAAAGCAGTTTTTCAGACAGCTTCTTTTCGGTATGTATCTTACGATATTTCCATTTTCACCATAGCCCTCTATGGGCTTCCACATATCACTTTGGAAATTCCTCAAAAACAGTCTTAGCGGAAGGCTTCTTGAGGGGAAAGCTGTAACTCTTTGAGATGAATTAACAGAACACAAAGCAGTTTCTCGGAAAGCTTCTTTTCATTTTTTAACTGAAGGTATTTCCATTTTCACCATAGCCCTCTATGGGATTCCAAATATCACTATGCAAATTCCACAAGAACAGTGGAAGCGAAAGACTTCTGGAGGGGAAAACTGTAACTCTGTGAGATGAATTAACAGAACACAAAGCAGTTTCTCAGAAAGCTTCTTTCCAGTTTTTAACGAAAGATATTTCCTTTTTCACCATAGCCCTCTAGGGACGTCCAAATATCACTTTGCAAATCCCACAAGAACAGTCTTAGCGAAAGCCTTCTTGAGGGTAACTCTGTAAGATGAAATAACAGAACACAAAACATTTTCTCAGAAACCTACTTTTCAGTTTTTACCTTAGGATATTTCCTTTTTCACCATAGCCCTCTAGGAGTTTTCTAATATCACTTTGCAAATTTCACAAGAATCGTCTCAGTGAACTGCTTCTTGAGGGGAAAGCTGTAACTCTGTGACATGAACTAACAGAACACAAAGCAGTTTATCAGAAAGCTTCTTTACAGTTTGTATCGGAAAATATTTCCTTTTTCACCATTGCCCTCTATGAGATTCTAAATATCACTTTCCAAATTTCAGAAGAACAGTCTTAGTGAACGGCCTCGTGAGGGGAAATCTGTGACACTTTGAGATGAATTAACAGAACACAAAGCAGTTTCTCAGAAAGCTTCTTTTCGGATTTTATCTTACTATATTTCCTTTTTCAACATAGCCCTCTATGGTCTTCCAAATATCACTTTGCAAATTACACAAGAACAGTCTTTGTGAAAGACTTCTTGAGGGGAAAGCTGTAACTCTCTGAGATGAATTAACAGAACACAAAGCAGTTTCTCAGAAAGCTTCTTTTCAGTTTTTATCTTAGGATATTTCCTTTTTCAGCATAGCCCTCTATGGGCTTCCAAAAACATTTTGCAAATTCCACAAGAACAGTCTTAGCGAAAGGATTCTGGAGATAAAAGCTGTAAATCTGGAAGATGAATTAAAAGAATTCAAAGCAGTTTCTCAGAAACCTTCTTTTCGTATTTTATCTTACGATATTTCCATTTTCACCATAGGGCTATAGGGTTTCCAAATATCACTTTGCAAATTCCAGAAGAAAAGTCTTAGCGAAAGGCTTCTTGAGGGTAAAGCTGTAACTCTGTAAGATGAATTAATAGAACACAAAACATTTTCTCAGAAACCTACTTTTCAGTTTTTACCTTAGGATATTTCCTTTTTCACCATAGCCCTCTATGGGATTCCAATTATCACTTTGAAAATTCCACATGAACAGTCTTAGCGAAAGTCTTCTTGAGGGGAAAGCTGTAACTCTGTGAGAGGAACTAACTGAACACAAAGCAGTTTCTCAGAAAGCTTCTTTCCAGTTTTTAACTGAGGATATTTCCTTTTTCACCATAGCCCTTTTGGGCTTCCAAATATCACTTTGCAAATTCCACAAGAACAGTCTTAGCGAAAGGCTTCTTGAGGGGAAAGCTCTAACTCTGTGAGATGAATTAACAGAACACAAAGCATTTTCTCACAAATCTTCTTTCCAGTTTTTAACGGAGGATATTTCCTTTCTCACCATAGTCCTCTATGGGCTTCCAAATATCACATTGCAAATCCCACAAGAACAGTCTTAGCGAAAGGCTTCTTGAGAGGAAAGCTGTAACTCAGTGAGACGTATTAACAGAAGACACGGCATTTTCTCAGAATGCTTCTTTCCAGTTTTTAACGGAAGATATTTCCTTTTTCACCATAGTCCTCTATGGGTTTCCAAATATCACTTTCCAAATTTCACAAAACAGTCTTAATGAACGGCTTCTTTAGGGAAAAGCTGTAGCTCTGTGAGATGAACTAACAGAACACAAAGCAGTTTTTCAGACAGCTTCTCTTCGGTAAGTATCTTAGGATATTTCCATTTTCACCATAGCCCTCTATGGGCTTCCACATATCACTTTGGAAATTCCTCAAAAACAGTCTTAGCGGAAGGCTTCTTGAGGGGAAAGCTGTAATTCTTTGAGATGAATTAACAGAACACAAAGCAGTTTCTCGGAAAGCTTCTTTTCATTTTTTAATTGAAGGTATTTCCATTTTCACCATAGCCCTCTATGGGATTCCAAATATCACTATGCAAATTCCACAAGAACAGTGGAAGCGAAAGACTTCGGGAGGGGAAAACTGTAACTCTGTGAGATGAATTAACAGAACACAAAGCAGTTTCTCAGATATCTTCTTTCCATTTTTTAACGGAAGATATGTCCTTTTTCACCATAGCCCTCTATGCGCTTCCAAATATCACTTTGCAAATTCCACAAGAACAGTTTTACCGAAAGGCTTCTTGAGAAGAAAGCTGTAAATCTGTGAGATGAATTAACAGAACACAAAGCTGTTTCACAGAAAGATTCATTTCAGTTTTTATCTTTAGATGTTTTCTTTTTCATCATAGCCCTCTATGTGCCTTCAAATATCACTTTGAAAATTCCACAAGGAAAGTCTTAGTGAACGGCTTCTTGCGGGGAAAACTGTAACTCTGTGAGATGAATTAACAGAACACAAAGCAGTTTCTCAGAAAGCTTCTTTCCAGTTTTTAACGGAAAATAATTCCTTTTTCACCATAGCCCTCTATGGGATTCTAAATATCACTTTCCAAATTTCAGAAGAACAGTCTTAGTGAACGGCCTCTTGAGGGGAAATCTGTAACTCTCTGAGATGAATTAACAGAACACAAAGCAGTTTCTCAGAAATCTTCTTTCCAGTTTTTAACGGAAGATGTGTCCTTTTTCACCATAGCCCTCTATGGGCTTGCAAATATCTCTTTGCAAATTCCACAAGAACAGTCTTACCGAAAGGCTTCTTGAGAAGAAAGCTGTAACTCTGTGAGATGAATTAACAGAAAACAAAGCAGTTTCTCAGAAAATTTCTTTCCAGTTTTTAATGGAAGATATGTCCTTTTTCACCATAGACCTCTATGGGCTTCCAAATATCACTTTGCAAATTCCACAAGAGCAGTCTTCGGGAAAGGCTTCTGGAGGGGAAACCTGTAACTCTGTGAGATGAATTAACAGAACACAAAGCAGTTTCTCAGAAAGCTTCTTTCCAGTTTTTAACTGAAGATATTTCCTTTTTCACCATAGCCCTCTAAGGGCTTCCAAATATCACATTGCAAATGCCACAAGAACAGTCTTAGCGAAAGGCTTCTAGAGGGGAAAGCTGTAACTCGGTTAGATGTATTAACAGAACACACGGCAGTATCTCAGAATGCTTCTTTCCAGTTTTTAACGGAAGATATTTCCTTTTTCACCATAGCCCTCTAAGGGCTTCCAAATATCACTTTGCAAATTCCAAAAGAGCAGTCTTAGCGAAAGACTTCTGGAGCGGAAAGCTGTAACTCTCTGAAATGAATTAACAGAACACAGAGCTGTTTCTCAGAAAGCTTCTTTCCAGTTTTCAACCGAAGATATTTTCTTTTTCCCGTAGCCCTCTATGGGCTTCCAAATATCACTTAGAAAATTCCACAAGAACAGTCTTACCGAAAGGCTTCTTGAGGTGAAAGCTGTAACACGGTGAGATGTTTTAACAGAACACACATCAGTTTCTCAGAAAGCTTCTTTCCAATTTTTAACGTAAGTTATTTCCTTTCTCACCATAGCCCTCTACGGGCTTCTAAGATCACTTTGCAAATTCCACAAGAACAGTCTTAGCGAAAGGCTTCTGGGAGCAAAGCTGTAATTCTGTGAGATGAACTAACAAAACACGAAGCAGTTTCTCAGAAATCTTCTTTTCGGTTTTTAATGGAAGAAATGTCCTTTTTCATCATAGCCCTCAATGGGCTTCCAAATTTCACTTTGCAAATTCCACAAGAACAGTCTTAGCGAAAGGCTTTTTGAGGGGAAAGCTGTAACTCTGGTGACGAATTAACAGAACACAAAGCAGTTTCTCAGAAAGCTTCTTTTCAGTTTTTGTCTTAGGATATTTATTTTTCACCGTAGCCCTCTATGGGCTTCCAAATATCACTTTGCATATTCCAAAAGAACAGCCTTAGTGATCGGCTTCATGATAGGAAAGCTGTAACTCTGTGAGATTAATTAACGGAACACAAGGCAGTTTCTCAGAAAGGTTCTTTCCAGTTTTTAGCGGAAGATATCTATGAGATTCTCAATATCACTTTCCAAATTTCAGAAGAACAGTCTTAGTGAACGGCCTCGTGAGGGGAAATCTGTGACACTTTGAGATGAATTAACAGAACACAAAGCAGTTTCTCAGAAAGCTTCTTTTCGGATTTTATCTTACTATATTTCCTTTTTCAACATAGCCCTCTATGGTCTTCCAAATATCACATTGCAAATTACACAAGAACAGTCTTTGTGAAAGACTTCTTGAGGGGAAAGCTGTAACTCTCTGAGATGAATTAACAGAACACAAAGCAGTTTCTCAGAAAGCTTCTTTTCAGTTTTTATCTTAGTATATTTCCTTTTTCAGCATAGCCCTCTATGGGATTCCAATTATCACTTTGAAAATTCCACATGAACAGTCTTAGCGAAAGTCTTCTTGAGGGGAAAGCTGTAACTCTGTGAGAGGAACTAACTGAACACAAAGCAGTTTCTCAGAAAGCTTCTTTCCAGTTTTTAACTTAGGATATTTCCTTTTTCACCATAGCCCTTTTGGGCTTCCAAATATCACTTTGCAAATTCCACAAGAACAGTCTTAGCGAAAGGCTTCTTGAGGGGAAAGCTCTAACTCTGTGAGATGAATTAACAGAACACAAAGCATTTTCTCACAAATCTTCTTTCCAATTTTTAACGGAGGATATTTCCTTTCTCACCATAGTCCTCTATGGGCTTCCAAATATCACATTGCAAATCCCACAAGAACAGTCTTAGCGAAAGGCTTCTTGAGAGGAAAGCTGTTACTCAGTGAAACGTATTAACAGAAGACACGGCATTTTCTCAGAATGCTTCTTTCCAGTTTTTAACGGAAGATATTTCCTTTTTCACCATAGTCCTCTATGGGTTTCCAAATATCACTTTCCAAATTTCACAAAACAGTCTTAATGAACGGCTTCTTTAGGGAAAAGCTGTAGCTCTGTGAGATGAACTAACAGAACACAAAGCAGTTTTTCAGACAGATTCTCTTCGGTAAGTATCTTAGGATATTTCCATTTTCACCATAGCCCTCTATGGGCTTCCACATATCACTTTGGAAATTCCTCAAAAACAGTCTTAGCGGAAGGCTTCTTGAGGGGAAAGCTGTAATTCTTTGAGATGAATTAACAGAACACAAAGCAGTTTCTCGGAAAGCTTCTTTTCATTTTTTAATTGAAGGTATTTCCATTTTCACCATAGCCCTCTATGGGATTCCAAATATCACTATGCAAATTCCACAAGAACAGTGGAAGCGAAAGACTTCTGGAGGGGAAAACTGTAACTCTGTGAGATGAATTAACAGAACACAAAGCAGTTTCTCAGATATCTTCTTTCCATTTTTTAACGAAAGATATTTCCTTTTTCACCATAGTCCTCTATGGGCTTCCAAATATCACTTTGTAAATCCCACAAGAACAGTCTTAGCGAAAGCCTTCTTGAGGGGAAAGCTGTAACTCGGTGAGATGCTTTAACAGAACACACGGCAGTTTCTCAAAAAGCTTCTTTCCAGTTTTTAACGGAAGATATGTCCTTTTTCACCATAGCCCTCTATGCGCTTCCAAATATCACTTTGCAAATTCCACAAGAACAGTTTTACCGAAAGGCTTCTTGAGAAGAAAGCTGTAAATCTGTGAGATGAATTAACAGAACACAAAGCAGTTTCACAGAAAGCTTCATTTCAGTTTTTATCTTTGGATGTTTTCCTTTTCATCATAGCCCTCTATGTGCCTTCAAATATCACTTTGAAAATTCCACAAGGAAAGTCTTAGTGAACGGCTTCTTGAGGGGAAAACTGAAACTCTGTGAGATGAATTAACAGAACACAAAGCAGTTTCTCAGATAGCTTCTTTCCAGTTTCTAATGGAGGATATTTCCTTTTAAGCCATAGCCCTCTATGGTCTTCCAAATATCACTTTGCAAGTTTCACAAGAACACTCTTAGCGAAAGGCTTCCTGAGGGGAAAGTTGTAACTCTGTGAGATGAATTAACAGAACACAAAGCAGTTTCTCAAAAAGCTTCTTTTCAGTTTTTAACCGAAGATATTTCCTTTTTCAACATAACCCTGTATGGGCTTCCAAATATCACTTTGCAAATTCCACAAGAACAGTCTTAGCGAAAGGCTTTTAGAGGGAAATGTTGTAACTATGTGAGATGAATTAACAGAACACAAAGCAATTTCTCAGAAAGCTTCTTTTCAGTTTTTATCTTACGAGAGTTCCTTTTTCACCATAGACCTCTATGGGCTTCCAAATCTCACTTTGCAAATTCCACAAGAACAGTCTTAGCGAAAGAATTATTGAGTGGAAAGCTGTAACTCTTTCAGGTGAATTAACAGAACAAAAAGGAGTTTCTCAGAAAGCTTCTTTCCGCTTTTTAACAGAAGATATTTCCTTTTTCACCATAGCGCTCTATGGGCTTCCAAATATCATTTTGCAAATCCCACAACAACAGTCTTAGCGAAAGGCTTCTTGAAGGGAAAGCTGTAACTGGGTGAGGTCTATTATCAGAACACATGGCAGTTTCTCAGAAAGCTTCTTTCCAGTTTTAACTGAAGATATTTCCTTTTTCACCATAGCCCTCTATGGGCTTCCAAATATCACTTTGCAAATTCGACAACAGCCTTAGCGAAAGGCTTTTAGAGGGAAATGTAACTCTGTGAGATGAATTAACAGAACACAAAGCAGTTTCTCAGAAAGCTTCTTTCCAGTTTTTAACGGAAAATAATTCCTTTTTCACCATAGCCCTCTATGGGATTCTAAATATCACTTTCCAAATTTCAGAAGAACAGTCTTAGTGAACGGCCTCTTGAGGGGAAATCTGTAACTCTCTGAGATGAATTAACAGAACACAAAGCAGTTTCTCAGAAATCTTCTTTCCAGTTTTTAACGGAAGATGTGTCCTTTTTCACCATAGCCCTCTATGGGCTTGCAAATATCACTTTGCAAATTCCACAAGAACAGTCTTACCGAAAGGCTTCTTGAGAAGAAAGCTGTAACACTGTGAGATGAATTAACAGAAAACAAAGCAGTTTCTCAGAAAATTTCTTTCCAGTTTTTAATGGAAGATATGTCCTTTTTCACCATAGCCCTCTATGGGCTTCCAAATATCACTTTGCAAATTCCACAAGAGCAGTCTTCGGGAAAGGCTTCTGGAGGGGAAACCTGTAACTCTGTGAGATGAATTAACAGAACACAAAGCAGTTTCTCAGAAACCTTCTTTCCAGTTTTTAACTGAAGATATTTCCTTTTTCACCATAGCCCTCTAAGGGCTTCCAAATATCACATTGCAAATGCCACAAGAACAGTCTTAGCGAAAGGCTTCTAGAGGGGAAAGCTGTAACTCGGTTAGATGTATTAACAGAACACACGGCAGTATCTCAGAATGCTTCTTTCCAGTTTTTAACGGAAGATATTTCCTTTTTCACCATAGCCCTCTAAGGGCTTCCAAATATCACTTTGCAAATTCCAAAAGAGCAGTCTTAGCGAAAGACTTCTGGAGCGGAAAGCTGTAACTCTCTGAAATGAATTAACAGAACACAGAGCTGTTTCTCAGAAAGCTTCTTTCCAGTTTTCAACCGAAGATATTTTCTTTTTCCCATAGCCCTCTATGGGCTTCCAAATATCACTTAGAAAATTCCACAAGAACAGTCTTAGCGAAAGGCTTCTTGAGGTGAAAGCTGTAACACGGTGAGATGTTTTAACAGAACACACATCAGTTTCTCAGAAAGCTTCTTTCCAATTTTTAACGTAAGTTATTTCCTTTTTCACCATAGCCCTCTACGGGCTTCTAAGATCACTTTGCAAATTCCACAAGAACAGTCTTAGCGAAAGGCTTCTGGGAGCAAAGCTGTAATTCTGTGAGATGAACTAACAAAACACGAAGCAGTTTCTCAGAAATCTTCTCTTCGGTTTTTAATGGAAGAAATGTCCTTTTTCATCATAGCCCTCAATGGGCTTCCAAATTTCACTTTGCAAATTCCACAAGAACAGTCTTAGCGAAAGGCTTTTTGAGGGGAAAGCTGTAACTCTGGTGACGAATTAACAGAACACAAAGCAGTTTCTCAGAAAGCTTCTTTTCAGTTTTTGTCTTAGGATATTTCCTTTTTCACCGTAGCCCTCTATGGGCTTCCAAATATCACTTTGCATATTCCAAAAGAACAGCCTTAGTGATCGGCTTCATGATAGGAAAGCTGTAACTCTGTGAGATTTATTAACGGAACACAAGGCAGTTTCTCAGAAAGGTTCTTTCCAGTTTTTAGCGGAAGATATTTCCTTTTTCACCATAGTCCACTATGGGCTTCAAAATATCACTTTGCAAATTCCACAAGAACAGTCTTAGTGAACGGCCTCTTGAGGGGAAATCTGTAACTCTCTGAGATGAATTAACAGAACACAAAGCAGTTTCTCAGAAATCTTCTTTCCAGTTTTTATCGGAAGATATGTCCTTTTTCACCAAAGTCCTCTATGGGATTACAAATATCAGTTTGCAAATTTCACAAGAACAGTCTTAGTGAAGGGCTTCTTGAGGGGAAAGCTGTAACACTGTGAGATGAACTAACACAACACAAAGCAGTTTCTCAGACAGCTTCTTTTCGGTTTTTATCTTAGGATATTTCCATTTTCAAAATAGCCCTCTATGGGCTTCCAAGTATCACTTTGCAAATTCCACAAGAACAGTCTTATAGAAAGGCTTCTTGAGGGGAAAGCTGTAACTCGGTGAGATGTATTAACAGAACACACGGCAGTTTCTCAGAAAGCTTCTTTCCAGTTTTTAACGGAAGTTATTTCCCTTTTCACCATAGCCCTCCATGGGCTTCCAAATATGACTTTACAAATTCCAGAAGAACAGTCTTAGCGAAAGGCTTCTGAAGGGGAAATCTGTAACTCTGTGAGTTGAATTAACAGAACACAAAGCAGTTTCTCACAAATCTTCTTTCCAGTTTTTAACGGAAGTTAGTTCCTTTTTCACCATAGTCCTCTATGGGCTTCCAAATATGACTTTGCAAATTCCACAAGAACAGTCTTAGCGAAAGGCTTCTTGAGGGGGGAAGCTGTAACTCTGTGAGATGAATTAACAGAACACAAAGCAGTCTCTCATAAAGCTTCTTTCCAGTATTTAACTGAAGATATTTCCTTTTTCACTATAGCCCTCTATGGGCTTCCAAATATCACTTTGGAAATCCCACAAGAACAGTCTTAGCGAAAGGCTTCTTGAGAGGAAAGCTGTACCTCGGTGATATGTACTAACAGAACACACCGCATTTTCTCAGAATGGTTCTTTCCAGTTTTTAACGGAAGATATTTCCTTTTTCACCTTAGCCCTCTATGGGCTTCCAAATATCACTTTGCAAATTTCACAAAACAGTCTTAGTGAACGGCTTCTTGAGGGGAAAGCTGTAACTCTGTGAGTGAACTAACAAAACACAAAGCAGCTTTCCATACAGCTTCTTTTCGGTTTTTATCTTAGGATATTTCCATTTTCACCATAGCCTACTATGGGTATCGAAATATCACTTTGGAAATTCCACAGAAACAGTCTTAGCGGAAGGATTCTTGAGGCAAAAGCAGTAACTCTTTGAGATGAATTAACAGAACACAAATCAGTTTCTCAGAAAGCTTAGGTATTTCCTTTTTCACCATAGCCCTCTATGGGCTTCAAAATATCACTTTGTAAATTTCACAACAACAGCCTTAGCGAAAGGCTTCCTGAGGTAAAAGAGTAACTGTGAGTTGAATTAACAGAACACAAAGCAGTTTCTCAGAAAGCTTCTTTTCAGTTTTTATCTTAGGATGTTTCCTTTTTCACCATTGCCCTCTATGTGCCTCCAAATATCACTTTGCAATTCCACAAGAACAGTCTTAGTGAACGGCTTCCTGAGGGGAAAGCTGAAGCTCGGTGATATGTACTAACAGAACACACCGCATTTTCTCAGAATGGTTCTTTCCAGTTTTTAACGGAAGATATTTCCTTTTTCACCTTAGCCCTCTATGGGCTTCCAAATATCACTTTGCAAATTTCACAAAACAGTCTTAGTGAACGGCTTCTTGAGGGAAAAGCTGTAGCTCTGTGAGATGAACTAACAGAACACAAAGCAGTTTTTCAGACAGCTTCTTTTCGGTATGTATCTTACGATATTTCCATTTTCACCATAGCCCTCTATGGGCTTCCACATATCACTTTGGAAATTCCTCAAAAACAGTCTTAGCGGAAGGCTTCTTGAGGGGAAAGCTGTAACTCTTTGAGATGAATTAACAGAACACAAAGCAGTTTCTCGGAAAGCTTCTTTTCATTTTTTAACTGAAGGTATTTCCATTTTCACCATAGCCCTCTATGGAATTCCAAATATCACTATGCAAATTCCACAAGAACAGTGGAAGCGAAAGACTTCTGGAGGGGAAAACTGTAACTCTGTGAGATGAATTAACAGAACACAAAGCAGTTTCTCAGATATCTTCTTTCCAGTTTTTAACGAAAGGTATTTCCTTTTTCACCATAGCCCTCTAGGGACGTCCAAATATCACTTTGCAAATCCCACAAGAACAGTCTTAGCGAAAGCCTTCTTGAGGGGAAAGCTGTAACTCGGTGAGGTGCTTTAACAGAACACATGGCAGTTTCTCAAAATGCTTCTTTCCAGATTTTAACGGAAGATATTTCCTTTTTCACCATAGCCCTCTAGGAGTTTTCTAATATCACTTTGCAAATTTCACAAGAATCGTCTCAGTGAACTGCTTCTTGAAGGGAAAGCTGTAACACTGTGAGATGAACTAACAGAACACAAAGCAGTTTATCAGAAAGCTTCTTTACAGTTTGTATCGGAAAATATTTCCTTTTCCACCATTGCCCTCTATGAGATTCTAAATATCACTTTCCAAATTTCAGAAGAACAGTCTTAGTGAACGGCCTCGTGAGGGGAAATCTGTGACACTTTGAGATGAATTAACAGAATACAAAGCAGTTTCTCAGAAAGCTTCTTTTCGGATTTTATCTTACTATATTTCCTTTTTCAACATAGCCCTCTATGGTCTTCCAAATATCACATTGCAAATTACACAAGAACAGTCTTTGTGAAAGACTTCTTGAGGGGAAAGCTGTAACTCTCTGAGATGAATTAACAGAAAACAAAGCAGTTTCTCAGAATGCTTCTTTTCAGTTTTTATCTTAGTATATTTCCTTTTTCAGCATAGCCCTCTATGGGCTTCCAAAAACATTTTGCAAATTCCACAAGAACAGTCTTAGCGAATGGATTCTGGAGATAAAAGCTGTAAATCTGGAAGATGAATTAAAAGAATTCAAAGCAGTTTCTCAGAAACCTTCTTTTCGTATTTTATCTTACGATATTTCCATTTTCACCATAGGGCTATAGGGTTTCCAAATATCACTTTGCAAATTCCAGAAGAAAAGTCTTAGCGAAAGGCTTCTTGAGGGTAAAGCTGTAACTCTGTAAGATGAATTAACAGAACACAAAACATTTTCTCAGAAACCTACTTTTCAGTTTTTACCTTAGGATATTTCCTTTTTCACCATAGCCCTCTATGGGATTCCAATTATCACTTTGAAAATTCCACATGAACAGTCTTAGCGAAAGTCTTCTTGAGGGGAAAGCTGTAACTCTGTGAGAGGAACTAACTGAACACAAAGCAGTTTCTCAGAAAGCTTCTTTCCAGTTTTTAACTGAGGATATTTCCTTTTTCACCATAGCCCTTTTGGGCTTCCAAATATCACTTTGCAAATTCCACAAGAACAGTCTTAGCGAAAGGCTTCTTGAGGGGAAAGCTCTAACTCTGTGAGATGAATTAACAGAACACAAAGCATTTTCTCACAAATCTTCTTTCCAGTTTTTAACGGAGGATATTTCCTTTCTCACCATAGTCCTCTATGGGCTTCCAAATATCACATTGCAAATCCCACAAGAACAGTCTTAGCGAAAGGCTTCTTGAGAGGAAAGCTGTAACTCAGTGAGACGTATTAACAGAAGACACGGCATTTTCTCAGAATGCTTCTTTCCAGTTTTTAACGGAAGATATTTCCTTTTTCACCATAGTCCTCTATGGGTTTCCAAATATCACTTTCCAAAATTCACAAAACAGTCTTAATGAACGGCTTCTTTAGGGAAAAGCTGTAGCTCTGTGAGATGAACTAACAGAACACAAAGCAGTTTTTCAGACAGCTTCTCTTCGGTAAGTATCTTAGGATATTTCCATTTTCACCATAGCCCTCTATGGGCTTCCATATATCACTTTGGAAATTCCTCAAAAACAGTCTTAGCGGAAGGCTTCTTGAGGGGAAAGCTGTAATTCTTTGAGATGAA
Source organism: Chlorocebus sabaeus (assembly GCF_047675955.1). Lineage (NCBI taxonomy): Eukaryota > Metazoa > Chordata > Mammalia > Primates > Cercopithecidae > Chlorocebus > Chlorocebus sabaeus. Next base: position 79,731 of record NW_027327046.1, on the reverse strand, counting down.
TTAACAGAACACAAAGCAGTTTCTCGGAAAGCTTCTTTTCATTTTTTAATTGAAGGTATTTCCATTTTCACCATAGCCCTCTATGGGATTCCAAATATCACTATGCAAATTCCACAAGAACAGTGGAAGCGAAAGACTTCGGGAGGGGAAAACTGTAACTCTGTGAGATGAATTAACAGAACACAAAGCAGTTTCTCAGATATCTTCTTTCCATTTTTTAACGAAAGATATTTCCTTTTTCACCATAGTCCTCTATGGGCTTCCAAATATCACTTTGTAAATCCCACAAGAACAGTCTTAGCGAAAGCCTTCTTGAGGTGAAAGCTGTAACTCGGTGAGATGCTTTAACAGAACACACGGCAGTTTCTCAAAAAGCTTCTTTCCAGTTTTTAACGGAAGATATGTCCTTTTTCACCATAGCCCTCTATGCGCTTCCAAATATCACTTTGCAAATTCCACAAGAACAGTTTTACCGAAAGGCTTCTTGAGAAGAAAGCTGTAAATCTGTGAGATGAATTAACAGAACACAAAGCAGTTTCACAGAAAGCTTCATTTCAGTTTTTATCTTTGGATGTTTTCTTTTTCATCATAGCCCTCTATGTGCCTTCAATTATCACTTTGAAAATTCCACAAGGAAAGTCTTAGTGAACGGCTTCTTGAGGGGAAAACTGTAACACTGTGAGATGAATTAACAGAACACAAAGCATTTTCTCACAAATCTTCTTTCCAATTTTTAACGGAGGATATTTCCTTTCTCACCATAGTCCTCTATGGGCTTCCAAATATCACATTGCAAATCCCACAAGAACGGTCTTAGCGAAAGGCTTCTTGAGAGGAAAGCTGTAACTCAGTGAGACGTATTAACAGAAGACACGGCATTTTCTCAGAATGCTTCTTTCCAGTTTTTAACGGAAGATATTTCCTTTTTCACCATAGTCCTCTATGGGTTTCCAAATATCACTTTCCAAATTTCACAAAACAGTCTTAATGAACGGCTTCTTTAGGGAAAAGCTGTAGCTCTGTGAGATGAACTAACAGAACACAAAGCAGTTTTTCAGACAGATTCTCTTCGGTAAGTATCTTAGGATATTTCCATTTTCACCATAGCCCTCTATGGGCTTCCACATATCACTTTGGAAATTCCTCAAAAACAGTCTTAGCGGAAGGCTTCTTGAGGGGAAAGCTGTAATTCTTTGAGATGAATTAACAGAACACAAAGCAGTTTCTCGGAAAGCTTCTTTTCATTTTTTAATTGAAGGTATTTCCATTTTCACCATAGCCCTCTATGGGATTCCAAATATCACTATGCAAATTCCACAAGAACAGTGGAAGCGAAAGACTTCGGGAGGGGAAAACTGTAACTCTGTGAGATGAATTAACAGAACACAAAGCAGTTTCTCAGATATCTTCTTTCCATTTTTTAACGAAAGATATTTCCTTTTTCACCATAGTCCTCTATGGGCTTCCAAATATCACTTTGTAAATCCCACAAGAACAGTCTTAGCGAAAGCCTTCTTGAGGGGAAAGCTGTAACTCGGTGAGATGCTTTAACAGAACACACGGCAGTTTCTCAAAAAGCTTCTTTCCAGTTTTTAACGGAAGATATGTCCTTTTTCACCATAGCCCTCTATGCGCTTCCAAATATCACTTTGCAAATTCCACAAGAACAGTTTTACCGAAAGGCTTCTTGAGAAGAAAGCTGTAAATCTGTGAGATGAATTAACAGAACACAAAGCAGTTTCACAGAAAGCTTCATTTCAGTTTTTATCTTTGGATGTTTTCTTTTTCATCATAGCCCTCTATGTGCCTTCAAATATCACTTTGAAAATTCCACAAGGAAAGTCTTAGTGAACGGCTTCTTGAGGGGAAAACTGTAACTCTGTGAGATGAATTAACAGAACACAAAGCAGTTTCTCAGATAGCTTCTTTCCAGTTTCTAACGGAGGATATTTCCTTTTAAGCCATAGCCCTCTATGGGCTTCCAAATATCACTTTGCAAGTTTCACAAGAACACTCTTAGCGAAAGGCTTCCTGAGGGGAAAGTTGTAACTCTGTGAGATGAATTAACAGAACACAAAGCAGTTTCTCAAAAAGCTTCTTTTCAGTTTTTAACCGAAGATATTTCCTTTTTCAACATAACCCTGTATGGGCTTCCAAATATCACTTTGCAAATTCCACAAGAACAGTCTTAGCGAAAGGCTTTTAGAGGGAAATGTTGTAACTATGTGAGATGAATTAACAGAACACAAAGCAATTTCTCAGAAAGCTTCTTTTCAGTTTTTATCTTACGAGAGTTCCTTTTTCACCATAGACCTCTATGGGCTTCCAAATCTCACTTTGCAAATTCCACAAGAACAGTCTTAGCGAAAGAATTATTGAGTGGAAAGCTGTAACTCTTTCAGGTGAATTAACAGAACAAAAAGGAGAATCTCAGAAAGCTTCTTTCCGCTTTTTAACAGAAGATATTTCCTTTTTCACCATAGCGCTCTATGGGCTTCCAAATATCATTTTGCAAATCCCACAACAACAGTCTTAGCGAAAGGCTTCTTGAAGGGAAAGCTGTAACTGGGTGAGGTCTATTATCAGAACACATGGCAGTTTCTCAGAAAGCTTCTTTCCAGTTTTAACTGAAGATATTTCCTTTTTCACCATAGCCCTCTATGGGCTTCCAAATATCACTTTGCAAATTCGACAACAGCCTTAGCGAAAGGCTTTTAGAGGGAAATGTAACTCTGTGAGATGAATTAACAGAACACAAAGCAGTTTCTCAGAAAGCTTCTTTCCAGTTTTTAACGGAAAATAATTCCTTTTTCACCATAGCCCTCTATGGGATTCTAAATATCACTTTCCAAATTTCAGAAGAACAGTCTTAGTGAACGGCCTCTTGAGGGGAAATCTGTAACTCTCTGAGATGAATTAACAGAACACAAAGCAGTTTCTCAGAAATCTTCTTTCCAGTTTTTAACGGAAGATGTGTCCTTTTTCACCATAGCCCTCTATGGGCTTGCAAATATCACTTTGCAAATTCCACAAGAACAGTCTTACCGAAAGGCTTCTTGAGAAGAAAGCTGTAACACTGTGAGATGAATTAACAGAAAACAAAGCAGTTTCTCAGAAAATTTCTTTCCAGTTTTTAATGGAAGATATGTCCTTTTTCACCATAGCCCTCTATGGGCTTCCAAATATCACTTTGCAAATTCCACAAGAGCAGTCTTCGGGAAAGGCTTCTGGAGGGGAAACCTGTAACTCTGTGAGATGAATTAACAGAACACAAAGCAGTTTCTCAGAAAGCTTCTTTCCAGTTTTTAACTGAAGATATTTCCTTTTTCACCATAGCCCTCTAAGGGCTTCCAAATATCACATTGCAAATGCCACAAGAACAGTCTTAGCGAAAGGCTTCTAGAGGGGAAAGCTGTAACTCGGTTAGATGTATTAACAGAACACACGGCAGTATCTCAGAATGCTTCTTTCCAGTTTTTAACGGAAGATATTTCCTTTTTCACCATAGCCCTCTAAGGGCTTCCAAATATCACTTTGCAAATTCCAAAAGAGCAGTCTTAGCGAAAGACTTCTGGAGCGGAAAGCTGTAACTCTCTGAAATGAATTAACAGAACACAGAGCTGTTTCTCAGAAAGCTTCTTTCCAGTTTTCAACCGAAGATATTTTCTTTTTCCCATAGCCCTCTATGGGCTTCCAAATATCACTTAGAAAATTCCACAAGAACAGTCTTAGCGAAAGGCTTCTTGAGGTGAAAGCTGTAACACGGTGAGATGTTTTAACAGAACACACATCAGTTTCTCAGAAAGCTTCTTTCCAATTTTTAACGTAAGTTATTTCCTTTCTCACCATAGCCCTCCATGGGCTTCCAAATATGACTTTGCAAATTCCAGAAGAACAGTCTTAGCGAAAGGCTTCTGAAGGGGAAATCTGTAACTCTGTGAGTTGAATTAACAGAACACAAAGCAGTTTCCACAAATCTTCTTTCCAGTTTTTAACGGAAGTTAGTTCCTTTTTCACCATAGTCCTCTATGGGCTTCCAAATATGACTTTGCAAATTCCACAAGAACAGTCTTAGCGAAAGGCTTCTTGAGGGGGGAAGCTGTAACTCTGTGAGATGAATTAACAGAACACAAAGCAGTCTCTCAGAAAGCTTCTTTCCAGTATTTAACTGAAGATATTTCCTTTTTCACTATAGCCCTCTATGGGCTTCCAAATATCACTTTGGAAATCCCACAAGAACAGTCTTAGCGAAAGGCTTCTTGAGAGGAAAGCTGTACCTCGGTGATATGTACTAACAGAACACACCGCATTTTCTCAGAATGGTTCTTTCCAGTTTTTAACGGAAGATATTTCCTTTTTCACCTAGCCCTCTATGGGCTTCCAAATATCACTTTGCAAATTTCACAAAACAGTCTTAGTGAACGGCTTCTTGAGGGGAAAGCTGTAACTCTGTGAGTGAACTAACAAAACACAAAGCAGCTTTCCATACAGCTTCTTTACGGTTTTTATCTTAGGATATTTCCATTTTCACCATAGCCTACTATGGGTATCGAAATATCACTTTTGAAATTCCACAGAAACAGTCTTAGCGGAAGGATTCTTGAGGCAAAAGCAGTAACTCTTTGAGATGAATTAACAGAACACAAAGCAGTTTCTCAGAAAGCTTAGGTATTTCCTTTTTCACCATAGCCCTCTATGGGCTTCAAAATATCACTTTTTAAATTCCACAACAACAGCCTTAGCGAAAGGCTTCCTGAGGTAAAAGAGTAACTGTGAGTTGAATTAACAGAACACAAAGCAGTTTCTCAGAAAGCTTCTTTTCAATTTTTATCTTAAGATGTTTCCTTTTTCACCATTGCCCTCTATGTGCCTCCAAATATCACTTTGCAATTCCACAAGAACAGTCTTAGTGAACGGCTTCCTGAGGGGAAAGCTGAAGCTCGGTGATATGTACTAACAGAACACACCGCATTTTCTCAGAATGGTTCTTTCCAGTTTTTAACGGAAGATATTTCCTTTTTCACCTTAGCCCTCTATGGGCTTCCAAATATCACTTTGCAAATTTCACAAAACAGTCTTAGTGAACGGCTTCTTGAGGGAAAAGCTGTAGCTCTGTGAGATGAACTAACAGAACACAAAGCAGTTTTTCAGACAGCGTCTTTTCGGTAAGTATCTTACGATATTTCCATTTTCACCATAGCCCTCTATGGGCTTCCACATATCATTTTGGAAATTCCTCAAAAACAGTCTTAGCGGAAGGCTTCTTGAGGGGAAAGCTGTAACTCTTTGAGATGAATTAACAGAACACAAAGCAGTTTCTCGGAAAGCTTCTTTTCATTTTTTAACTGAAGGTATTTCCATTTTCACCATAGCCCTCTATGGGATTCCAAATATCACTATGCAAATTCCACAAGAACAGTGGAAGCGAAAGACTTCTGGAGGGAAAACTGTAACTCTGTGAGATGAATTAACAGAACACAAAGCAGTTTCTCAGATATCTTCTTTCCAGTTTTTAACGAAAGATATTTCCTTTTTCACCATAGCCCTCTAGGGACGTCCAAATATCACTTTGCAAATCCCACAAGAACAGTCTTAGCGAAAGCCTTCTGGAGGGGAAAGCTGTAACTCGGTGAGATGCTTTAACAGAACACACGGCAGTTTCTCAAAAAGCTTCTTTCCAGATTTTAACGGAAGATATTTCCTTTTTCACCATAGCCCTCTAGGAGTTTTCTAATATCACTTTGCAAATTTCAGAAGAATCGTCTCAGTGAACTGCTTCTTGAAGGGAAAGCTGTAACTCTGTGAGATGAACTAACAGAACACAAAGCAGTTTATCAGAAAGCTTTTTTACAGTTTGTATCGGAAAATATTTCCTTTTTCACCATTGCCCTCTATGAGATTCTCAATATCACTTTCCAAATTTCAGAAGAACAGTCTTAGTGAACGGCCTCGTGAGGGGAAATCTGTGACACTTTGAGATGAATTAACAGAACACAAAGCAGTTTCTCAGAAAGCTTCTTTTCGGATTTTATCTTACTATATTTCCTTTTTCAACATAGCCCTCTATGGTCTTCCAAATATCACATTGCAAATTACACAAGAACAGTCTTTGTGAAAGACTTCTTGAGGGGAAAGCTGTAACTCTCTGAGATGAATTAACAGAACACAAAGCAGTTTCTCAGAAAGCTTCTTTTCAGTTTTTATCTTAGTATATTTCCTTTTTCAGCATAGCCCTCTATGGGATTCCAATTATCACTTTGAAAATTCCACATGAACAGTCTTAGCGAAAGTCTTCTTGAGGGGAAAGCTGTAACTCTGTGAGAGGAACTAACTGAACACAAAGCAGTTTCTCAGAAAGCTTCTTTCCGGTTTTTAACTTAGGATATTTCCTTTTTCACCATAGCCCTTTTGGGCTTCCAAATATCACTTTGCAAATTCCACAAGAACAGTCTTAGCGAAAGGCTTCTTGAGGGGAAAGCTCTAACTCTGTGAGATGAATTAACAGAACACAAAGCATTTTCTCACAAATCTTCTTTCCAATTTTTAACGGAGGATATTTCCTTTCTCACCATAGTCCCCTATGGGCTTCCAAATATCACATTGCAAATCCCACAAGAACAGTCTTAGCGAAAGGCTTCTTGAGAGGAAAGCTGTAACTCAGTGAGACGTATTAACAGAAGACACGGCATTTTCTCAGAATGCTTCTTTCCAGTTTTTAACGGAAGATATTTCCTTTTTCACCATAGTCCTCTATGGGTTTCCCAATATCACTTTCCAAATTTCACAAAACAGTCTTAATGAACGGCTTCTTTAGGGAAAAGCTGTAGCTCTGTGAGATGAACTAACAGAACACAAAGCAGTTTTTCAGACAGATTCTCTTCGGTAAGTATCTTAGGATATTTCCATTTTCACCATAGCCCTCTATGGGCTTCCACATATCACTTTGGAAATTCCTCAAAAACAGTCTTAGCGGAAGGCTTCTTGAGGGGAAAGCTGTAATTCTTTGAGATGAATTAACAGAACACAAAGCAGTTTCTCGGAAAGCTTCTTTTCATTTTTTAATTGAAGGTATTTCCATTTTCACCATAGCCCTCTATGGGATTCCAAATATCACTATGCAAATTCCACAAGAACAGTGGAAGCGAAAGACTTCGGGAGGGGAAAACTGTAACTCTGTGAGATGAATTAACAGAACACAAAGCAGTTTCTCAGATATCTTCTTTCCATTTTTTAACGAAAGATATTTCCTTTTTCACCATAGTCCTCTATCGGCTTCCAAATATCACTTTGTAAATCCCACAAGAACAGTCTTAGCGAAAGCCTTCTTGAGGGGAAAGCTGTAACTCGGTGAGATGCTTTAACAGAACACACGGCAGTTTCTCAAAAAGCTTCTTTCCAGTTTTTAACGGAAGATATGTCCTTTTTCACCATAGCCCTCTATGCGCTTCCAAATATCACTTTGCAAATTCCACAAGAACAGTTTTACCGAAAGGCTTCTTGAGAAGAAAGCTGTAAATCTGTGAGATGAATTAACAGAACACAAAGCAGTTTCACAGAAAGCTTCATTTCAGTTTTTATCTTTGGATGTTTTCTTTTTCATCATAGCCCTCTATGTGCCTTCAAATATCACTTTGAAAATTCCACAAGGAAAGTCTTAGTGAACGGCTTCTTGAGGGGAAAACTGTAACTCTGTGAGATGAATTAACAGAACACAAAGCAGTTTCTCAGATAGCTTCTTTCCAGTTTCTAACGGAGGATATTTCCTTTTAAGCCATAGCCCTCTATGGGCTTCCAAATATCACTTTGCAAGTTTCACAAGAACACTCTTAGCGAAAGGCTACCTGAGGGGAAAATTGTAACTCTGTGAGATGAATAAACAGAACACAAAGCAGTTTCTCAAAAAGCTTCTTTTCAGTTTTTAACCGAAGATATTTCCTTTTTCAACATAACCCTGTATGGGCTTCCAAATATCACTTTGTAAATTCCACAAGAACAGTCTTAGCGAAAGGCTTTTAGAGGGAAATGTTGTAACTATGTGAGATGAATTAACAGAACACAAAGCAATTTCTCAGAAAGCTTCTTTTCAGTTTTTATCTTACGAGAGTTCCTTTTTCACCATAGACCTCTATGGGCTTCCAAATCTCACTTTGCAAATTCCACAAGAACAGTCTTAGCGAAAGAATTATTGAGTGGAAAGCTGTAACTCTTTCAGGTGAATTAACAGAACAAAAAGGAGTTTCTCAGAAAGCTTCTTTCCGCTTTTTAACAGAAGATATTTCCTTTTTCACCATAGCGCTCTATGGGCTTCCAAATATCATTTTGCAAATCCCACAACAACAGTCTTAGCGAAAGGCTTCTTGAAGGGAAAGCTGTAACTGGGTGAGGTCTATTATCAGAACACATGGCAGTTTCTCACAAATCTTCTTTCCAGTTTTTAACGGAAGTTAGTTCCTTTTTCACCATAGTCCTCTATGGGCTTCCAAATATGACTTTGCAAATTCCACAAGAACAGTCTTAGCGAAAGGCTTCTTGAGGGGGGAAGCTGTAACTCTGTGAGATGAATTAACAGAACACAAAGCAGTCTCTCAGAAAGCTTCTTTCCAGTATTTAACTGAAGATATTTCCTTTTTCACTATAGCCCTCTATGGGCTTCCAAATATCACTTTGGAAATCCCACAAGAACAGTCTTAGCGAAAGGCTTCTTGAGAGGAAAGCTGTACCTCGGTGATATGTACTAACAGAACACACCGCATTTTCTCAGAATGGTTCTTTCCAGTTTTTAACGGAAGATATTTCCTTTTTCACCTAGCCCTCTATGGGCTTCCAAATATCACTTTGCAAATTTCACAAAACAGTCTTAGTGAACGGCTTCTTGAGGGGAAAGCTGTAACTCTGTGAGTGAACTAACAAAACACAAAGCAGCTTTCCATACAGCTTCTTTACGGTTTTTATCTTAGGATATTTCCATTTTCACCATAGCCTACTATGGGTATCGAAATATCACTTTTGAAATTCCACAGAAACAGTCTTAGCGGAAGGATTCTTGAGGCAAAAGCAGTAACTCTTTGAGATGAATTAACAGAACACAAAGCAGTTTCTCAGAAAGCTTAGGTATTTCCTTTTTCACCATAGCCCTCTATGGGCTTCAAAATATCACTTTTTAAATTCCACAACAACAGCCTTAGCGAAAGGCTTCCTGAGGTAAAAGAGTAACTGTGAGTTGAATTAACAGAACACAAAGCAGTTTCTCAGAAAGCTTCTTTTCAATTTTTATCTTAAGATGTTTCCTTTTTCACCATTGCCCTCTATGTGCCTCCAAATATCACTTTGCAATTCCACAAGAACAGTCTTAGTGAACGGCTTCCTGAGGGGAAAGCTGAAGCTCGGTGATATGTACTAACAGAACACACCGCATTTTCTCAGAATGGTTCTTTCCAGTTTTTAACGGAAGATATTTCCTTTTTCACCTTAGCCCTCTATGGGCTTCCAAATATCACTTTGCAAATTTCACAAAACAGTCTTAGTGAACGGCTTCTTGAGGGAAAAGCTGTAGCTCTGTGAGATGAACTAACAGAACACAAAGCAGTTTTTCAGACAGCGTCTTTTCGGTAAGTATCTTACGATATTTCCATTTTCACCATAGCCCTCTATGGGCTTCCACATATCATTTTGGAAATTCCTCAAAAACAGTCTTAGCGGAAGGCTTCTTGAGGGGAAAGCTGTAACTCTTTGAGATGAATTAACAGAACACAAAGCAGTTTCTCGGAAAGCTTCTTTTCATTTTTTAACTGAAGGTATTTCCATTTTCACCATAGCCCTCTATGGGATTCCAAATATCACTATGCAAATTCCACAAGAACAGTGGAAGCGAAAGACTTCTGGAGGGAAAACTGTAACTCTGTGAGATGAATTAACAGAACACAAAGCAGTTTCTCAGATATCTTCTTTCCAGTTTTTAACGAAAGATATTTCCTTTTTCACCATAGCCCTCTAGGGACGTCCAAATATCACTTTGCAAATCCCACAAGAACAGTCTTAGCGAAAGCCTTCTGGAGGGGAAAGCTGTAACTCGGTGAGATGCTTTAACAGAACACACGGCAGTTTCTCAAAAAGCTTCTTTCCAGATTTTAACGGAAGATATTTCCTTTTTCACCATAGCCCTCTAGGAGTTTTCTAATATCACTTTGCAAATTTCAGAAGAATCGTCTCAGTGAACTGCTTCTTGAAGGGAAAGCTGTAACTCTGTGAGATGAACTAACAGAACACAAAGCAGTTTATCAGAAAGCTTTTTTACAGTTTGTATCGGAAAATATTTCCTTTTTCACCATTGCCCTCTATGAGATTCTCAATATCACTTTCCAAATTTCAGAAGAACAGTCTTAGTGAACGGCCTCGTGAGGGGAAATCTGTGACACTTTGAGATGAATTAACAGAACACAAAGCAGTTTCTCAGAAAGCTTCTTTTCGGATTTTATCTTACTATATTTCCTTTTTCAACATAGCCCTCTATGGTCTTCCAAATATCACATTGCAAATTACACAAGAACAGTCTTTGTGAAAGACTTCTTGAGGGGAAAGCTGTAACTCTCTGAGATGAATTAACAGAACACAAAGCAGTTTCTCAGAAAGCTTCTTTTCAGTTTTTATCTTAGTATATTTCCTTTTTCAGCATAGCCCTCTATGGGATTCCAATTATCACTTTGAAAATTCCACATGAACAGTCTTAGCGAAAGTCTTCTTGAGGGGAAAGCTGTAACTCTGTGAGAGGAACTAACTGAACACAAAGCAGTTTCTCAGAAAGCTTCTTTCCGGTTTTTAACTTAGGATATTTCCTTTTTCACCATAGCCCTTTTGGGCTTCCAAATATCACTTTGCAAATTCCACAAGAACAGTCTTAGCGAAAGGCTTCTTGAGGGGAAAGCTCTAACTCTGTGAGATGAATTAACAGAACACAAAGCATTTTCTCACAAATCTTCTTTCCAATTTTTAACGGAGGATATTTCCTTTCTCACCATAGTCCCCTATGGGCTTCCAAATATCACATTGCAAATCCCACAAGAACAGTCTTAGCGAAAGGCTTCTTGAGAGGAAAGCTGTAACTCAGTGAGACGTATTAACAGAAGACACGGCATTTTCTCAGAATGCTTCTTTCCAGTTTTTAACGGAAGATATTTCCTTTTTCACCATAGTCCTCTATGGGTTTCCCAATATCACTTTCCAAATTTCACAAAACAGTCTTAATGAACGGCTTCTTTAGGGAAAAGCTGTAGCTCTGTGAGATGAACTAACAGAACACAAAGCAGTTTTTCAGACAGATTCTCTTCGGTAAGTATCTTAGGATATTTCCATTTTCACCATAGCCCTCTATGGGCTTCCACATATCACTTTGGAAATTCCTCAAAAACAGTCTTAGCGGAAGGCTTCTTGAGGGGAAAGCTGTAATTCTTTGAGATGAATTAACAGAACACAAAGCAGTTTCTCGGAAAGCTTCTTTTCATTTTTTAATTGAAGGTATTTCCATTTTCACCATAGCCCTCTATGGGATTCCAAATATCACTATGCAAATTCCACAAGAACAGTGGAAGCGAAAGACTTCGGGAGGGGAAAACTGTAACTCTGTGAGATGAATTAACAGAACACAAAGCAGTTTCTCAGATATCTTCTTTCCATTTTTTAACGAAAGATATTTCCTTTTTCACCATAGTCCTCTATCGGCTTCCAAATATCACTTTGTAAATCCCACAAGAACAGTCTTAGCGAAAGCCTTCTTGAGGGGAAAGCTGTAACTCGGTGAGATGCTTTAACAGAACACACGGCAGTTTCTCAAAAAGCTTCTTTCCAGTTTTTAACGGAAGATATGTCCTTTTTCACCATAGCCCTCTATGCGCTTCCAAATATCACTTTGCAAATTCCACAAGAACAGTTTTACCGAAAGGCTTCTTGAGAAGAAAGCTGTAAATCTGTGAGATGAATTAACAGAACACAAAGCAGTTTCACAGAAAGCTTCATTTCAGTTTTTATCTTTGGATGTTTTCTTTTTCATCATAGCCCTCTATGTGCCTTCAAATATCACTTTGAAAATTCCACAAGGAAAGTCTTAGTGAACGGCTTCTTGAGGGGAAAACTGTAACTCTGTGAGATGAATTAACAGAACACAAAGCAGTTTCTCAGATAGCTTCTTTCCAGTTTCTAACGGAGGATATTTCCTTTTAAGCCATAGCCCTCTATGGGCTTCCAAATATCACTTTGCAAGTTTCACAAGAACACTCTTAGCGAAAGGCTACCTGAGGGGAAAATTGTAACTCTGTGAGATGAATAAACAGAACACAAAGCAGTTTCTCAAAAAGCTTCTTTTCAGTTTTTAACCGAAGATATTTCCTTTTTCAACATAACCCTGTATGGGCTTCCAAATATCACTTTGTAAATTCCACAAGAACAGTCTTAGCGAAAGGCTTTTAGAGGGAAATGTTGTAACTATGTGAGATGAATTAACAGAACACAAAGCAATTTCTCAGAAAGCTTCTTTTCAGTTTTTATCTTACGAGAGTTCCTTTTTCACCATAGACCTCTATGGGCTTCCAAATCTCACTTTGCAAATTCCACAAGAACAGTCTTAGCGAAAGAATTATTGAGTGGAAAGCTGTAACTCTTTCAGGTGAATTAACAGAACAAAAAGGAGTTTCTCAGAAAGCTTCTTTCCGCTTTTTAACAGAAGATATTTCCTTTTTCACCATAGCGCTCTATGGGCTTCCAAATATCATTTTGCAAATCCCACAACAACAGTCTTAGCGAAAGGCTTCTTGAAGGGAAAGCTGTAACTGGGTGAGGTCTATTATCAGAACACATGGCAGTTTCTCAGAAAGCTTCTTTCCAGTTTTAACTGAAGATATTTCCTTTTTCACCATAGCCCTCTATGGGCTTCCAAATATCACTTTGCAAATTCGACAACAGCCTTAGCGAAAGGCTTTTAGAGGGAAATGTAACTCTGTGAGATGAATTAACAGAACACAAAGCAGTTTCTCAGAAAGCTTCTTTCCAGTTTTTAACGGAAAATAATTCCTTTTTCACCATAGCCCTCTATGGGATTCTAAATATCACTTTCCAAATTTCAGAAGAATAGTCTTAGTGAACGGCCTCTTGAGGGGAAATCTGTAACTCTCTGAGATGAATTAACAGAACACAAAGCAGTTTCTCAGAAATCTTCTTTCCAGTTTTTAACGGAAGATGTGTCCTTTTTCACCATAGCCCTCTATGGTCTTGCAAATATCACTTTGCAAATTCCACAAGAACAGTCTTACCGAAAGGCTTCTTGAGAAGAAAGCTGTAACTCTGTGAGATGAATTAACAGAAAACAAAGCAGTTTCTCAGAAAATTTCTTTCCAGTTTTTAATGGAAGATATGTCCTTTTTCACCATAGCCCTCTATGGGCTTCCAAATATCACTTTGCAAATTCCACAAGAGCAGTCTTCGGGAAAGGCTTCTGGAGGGGAAACCTGTAACTCTGTGAGATGAATTAACAGAACACAAAGCAGTTTCTCAGAAAGCTTCTTTCCAGTTTTTAACTGAAGATATTTCCTTTTTCACCATAGCCCTCTAAGGGCTTCCAAATATCACATTGCAAATGCCACAAGAACAGTCTTAGCGAAAGGCTTCTAGAGGGGAAAGCTGTAACTCGGTTAGATGTATTAACAGAACACACGGCAGTATCTCATAATGCTTCTTTCCAGTTTTTAACGGAAGATATTTCCTTTTTCACCATAGCCCTCTAAGGGCTTCCAAATATCACTTTGCAAATTCCAAAAGAGCAGTCTTAGCGAAAGACTTCTGGAGCGGAAAGCTGTAACTCTCTGAAATGAATTAACAGAACACAGAGCTGTTTCTCAGAAAGCTTCTTTCCAGTTTTCAACCGAAGATATTTTCTTTTTCCCATAGCCCTCTATGGGCTTCCAAATATCACTTTGCAAATTACACAAGAACAGTCTTTGTGAAAGACTTCTTGAGGGGAAAGCTGTAACTCTCTGAGATGAATTAACAGAACACAAAGCAGTTTCTCAGAAAGCTTCTTTTCAGTTTTTATCTTAGGATATTTCCTTTTTCAGCATAGCCCTCTATGGGCTTCCAAAAACATTTTGCAAATTCCACAACAACAGTCTTAGCGAAAGGATTCTGGAGATAAAAGCTGTAAATCTGGAAGATGAATTAAAAGAATTCAAAGCAGTTTCTCAGAAACCTTCTTTTCGTATTTTATCTTACGATATTTCCATTTTCACCATAGGGCTATAGGGTTTCCAAATATCACTTTGCAAATTCCAGAAGAAATGTCTTAGCGAAAGGCTTCTTGAGGGCAAAGCTGTAACTCTGTAAGATGAATTAACAGAACACAAAACATTTTCTCAGAAACCTACTTTTCAGTTTTTACCTTAGGATATTTCCTTTTTCACCATAGCCCTCTATGGGATTCCAATTATCACTTTGAAAATTCCACATGAACAGTCTTAGCGAAAGTCTTCTTGAGGGGAAAGCTGTAACTCTGTGAGAGGAACTAACTGAACACAAAGCAGTTTCTCAGAAAGCTTCTTTCCAGTTTTTAACTGAGGATATTTCCTTTTTCACCATAGCCCTTTTGGGCTTCCAAATATCACTTTGCAAATTCCACAAGAACAGTCTTAGCGAAAGGCTTCTTGAGGGGAAAGCTCTAACTCTGTGAGATGAATTAACAGAACACAAAGCATTTTCTCACAAATCTTCTTTCCAGTTTTTAACGGAGGATATTTCCTTTCTCACCATAGTCCTCTATGGGCTTCCAAATATCACATTGCAAATCCCACAAGAACAGTCTTAGCGAAAGGCTTCTTGAGAGGAAATCTGTAACTCTCTGAGATGAATTAACAGAACACAAAGCAGTTTCTCAGAAATCTTCTTTCCAGTTTTTAACGAAAGATATTTCCTTTTTTACCAAAGCCCTCTATGGGATTACAAATATCAGTTTGCAAATTTCACAAGAACAGTCTTAGTGAAGGGCTTCTTGAGGGGAAAGCTGTAACACTGTGAGATGAACTAACACAACACAAAGCAGTTTCTCAGACAGCTTCTTTTCGGTTTTTATCTTAGGATATTTCCATTTTCAAAATAGCCCTCTATGGGCTTCCAAGTATCACTTTGCAAATTCCACAAGAACAGTCTTATAGAAAGGCTTCTTGAGGGGAAAGCTGTAACTCGGTGAGATGTATTAACAGAACACACGGCAGTTTCTCAGAAAGCTTCTTTCCAGTTTTTAACGGAAGTTATTTCCCTTTTCACCATAGCCCTCCATGGGCTTCCAAATATGACTTTGCAAATTCCAGAAGAACAGTCTTAGCGAAAGGCTTCTGAAGGGGAAATCTGTAACTCTGTGAGTTGAATTAACAGAACACAAAGCAGTTTCCACAAATCTTCTTTCCAGTTTTTAACGGAAGTTAGTTCCTTTTTCACCATAGTCCTCTATGGGCTTCCAAATATGACTTTGCAAATTCCACAAGAACAGTCTTAGCGAAAGGCTTCTTGAGGGGGGAAGCTGTAACTCTGTGAGATGAATTAACAGAACACAAAGCAGTCTCTCAGAAAGCTTCTTTCCAGTATTTAACTGAAGATATTTCCTTTTTCACTATAGCCCTCTATGGGCTTCCAAATATCACTTTGGAAATCCCACAAGAACAGTCTTAGCGAAAGGCTTCTTGAGAGGAAAGCTGTACCTCGGTGATATGTACTAACAGAACACACCGCATTTTCTCAGAATGGTTCTTTCCAGTTTTTAACGGAAGATATTTCCTTTTTCACCTAGCCCTCTATGGGCTTCCAAATATCACTTTGCAAATTTCACAAAACAGTCTTAGTGAACGGCTTCTTGAGGGGAAAGCTGTAACTCTTTGAGTGAACTAACAAAACACAAAGCAGCTTTCCATACAGCTTCTTTACGGTTTTTATCTTAGGATATTTCCATTTTCACCATAGCCTACTATGGGTATCGAAATATCACTTTGGAAATTCCACAGAAACAGTCTTAGCGGAAGGATTCTTGAGGCAAAAGCAGTAACTCTTTGAGATGAATTAACAGAACACAAAGCAGTTTCTCAGAAAGCTTAGGTATTTCCTTTTTCACCATAGCCCTCTATGGGCTTCAAAATATCACTTTTTAAATTCCACAACAACAGCTTTAGTGAAAGGCTTCCTGAGGTAAAAGAGTAACTGTGAGTTGAATTAACAGAACACAAAGCAGTTTCTCAGAAAGCTTCTTTTCAATTTTTATCTTAAGATGTTTCCTTTTTCACCATTGCCCTCTATGTGCCTCCAAATATCACTTTGCAATTCCACAAGAACAGTCTTAGTGAACGGCTTCCTGAGGGGAAAGCTGAAGCTCGGTGATATGTACTAACAGAACACACCGCATTTTCTCAGAATGGTTCTTTCCAGTTTTTAACGGAAGATATTTCCTTTTTCACCTTAGCCCTCTATGGGCTTCCAAATATCACTTTGCAAATTTCACAAAACAGTTTTAGTGAACGGCTTCTTGAGGGAAAAGCTGTAGCTCTGTGAGATGAACTAACAGAACACAAAGCAGTTTTTCAGACAGCGTCTTTTCGGTAAGTATCTTACGATATTTCCATTTTCACCATAGCCCTCTATGGGCTTCCACATATCATTTTGGAAATTCCTCAAAAACAGTCTTAGCGGAATGCTTCTTGAGGGGAAAGCTGTAACTCTTTGAGATGAATTAACAGAACACAAAGCAGTTTCTCGGAAAGCTTCTTTTCATTTTTTAACTGAAGGTATTTCCATTTTCACCATAGCCCTCTATGGGATTCCAAATATCACTATGCAAATTCCACAAGAACAGTGGAAGCGAAAGACTTCTGGAGGGAAAACTGTAACTCTGTGAGATGAATTAACAGAACACAAAGCAGTTTCTCAGATATCTTCTTTCCAGTTTTTAACGAAAGATATTTCCTTTTTCACCATAGCCCTCTAGGGACGTCCAAATATCACTTTGCAAATCCCACAAGAACAGTCTTAGCGAAAGCCTTCTGGAGGGGAAAGCTGTAACTCGGTGAGACGCTTTAACAGAACACACGGCAGTTTCTCAAAAAGCTTCTTTCCAGATTTTAACGGAAGATATTTCCTTTTTCACCATAGCCCTCTAGGAGTTTTCTAATATCACTTTGCAAATTTCAAAAGAATCGTCTCAGTGAACTGCTTCTTGAAGGGAAAGCTGTAACTCTGTGAGATGAACTAACAGAACACAAAGCAGTTTATCAGAAAGCTTTTTTACAGTTTGTATCGGAAAATATTTCCTTTTTCACCATTGCCCTCTATGAGATTCTCAATATCACTTTCCAAATTTCAGAAGAACAGTCTTAGTGAACGGCCTCGTGAGGGGAAATCTGTGACACTTTGAGATGAATTAACAGAACACAAAGCAGTTTCTCAGAAAGCTTCTTTTCGGATTTTATCTTACTATATTTCCTTTTTCAACATAGCCCTCTATGGTCTTCCAAATATCACTTTGCAAATTACACAAGAACAGTCTTTGTGAAAGACTTCTTGAGGGGAAAGCTGTAACTCTCTGAGATGAATTAACAGAACACAAAGCAGTTTCTCAGAAAGCTTCTTTTCAGTTTTTATCTTAGGATATTTCCTTTTTCAGCATAGCCCTCTATGGGCTTCCAAAAACATTTTGCAAATTCCACAAGAACAGTCTTAGCGAAAGGATTCTGGAGATAAAAGCTGTAAATCTGGAAGATGAATTAAAAGAATTCAAAGCAGTTTCTCAGAAACCTTCTTTTCGTATTTTATCTTACGATATTTCCATTTTCACCATAGGGCTATAGGGTTTCCAAATATCACTTTGCAAATTCCAGAAGAAAAGTCTTAGCGAAAGGCTTCTTGAGGGTAAAGCTGTAACTCTGTAAGATGAATTAACAGAACACAAAACATTTTCTCAGAAACCTACTTTTCAGTTTTTACCTTAGGATATTTCCTTTTTCACCATAGCCCTCTATGGGATTCCAATTATCACTTTGAAAATTCCACATGAACAGTCTTAGCGAAAGTCTTCTTGAGGGGAAAGCTGTAACTCTGTGAGAGGAACTAACTGAACACAAAGCAGTTTCTCAGAAAGCTTCTTTCCAGTTTTTAACTGAGGATATTTCCTTTTTCACCATAGCCCTTTTGGGCTTCCAAATATCACTTTGCAAATTCCACAAGAACAGTCTTAGCGAAAGGCTTCTTGAGGGGAAAGCTCTAACTCTGTGAGATGAATTAACAGAACACAAAGCATTTTCTCACAAATCTTCTTTCCAATTTTTAACGGAGGATATTTCCTTTCTCACCATAGTCCTCTATGGGCTTCCAAATATCACATTGCAAATCCCACAAGAACAGTCTTAGCGAAAGGCTTCTTGAGAGGAAAGCTGTAACTCAGTGAGACGTATTAACAGAAGACACGGCATTTTCTCAGAATGCTTCTTTCCAGTTTTTAACGGAAGATATTTCCTTTTTCACCATAGTCCTCTATGGGTTTCCAAATATCACTTTCCAAAATTCACAAAACAGTCTTAATGAACGGCTTCTTTAGGGAAAAGCTGTAGCTCTGTGAGATGAACTAACAGAACACAAAGCAGTTTTTCAGACAGCTTCTCTTCGGTAAGTATCTTAGGATATTTCCATTTTCACCATAGCCCTCTATGGGCTTCCACATATCACTTTGGAAATTCCTCAAAAACAGTCTTAGCGGAAGGCTTCTTGAGGGGAAAGCTGTAATTCTTTGAGATGAATTAACAGAACACAAAGCAGTTTCTCGGAAAGCTTCTTTTCATTTTTTAATTGAAGGTATTTCCATTTTCACCATAGCCCTCTATGGGATTCCAAATATCACTATGCAAATTCCACAAGAACAGTGGAAGCGAAAGACTTCGGGAGGGGAAAACTGTAACTCTGTGAGATGAATTAACAGAACACAAAGCAGTTTCTCAGATATCTTCTTTCCATTTTTTAACGAAAGATATTTCCTTTTTCACCATAGTCCTCTATGGGCTTCCAAATATCACTTTGTAAATCCCACAAGAACAGTCTTAGCGAAAGCCTTCTTGAGGGGAAAGCTGTAACTCGGTGAGATGCTTTAACAGAACACACGGCAGTTTCTCAAAAGCTTCTTTCCAGTTTTTAACGGAAGATATGTCCTTTTTCACCATAGCCCTCTATGCGCTTCCAAATATCACTTTGCAAATTCCACAAGAACAGTTTTACCGAAAGGCTTCTTGAGAAGAAAGCTGTAAATCTGTGAGATGAATTAACAGAACACAAAGCAGTTTCACAGAAAGCTTCATTTCAGTTTTTATCTTTGGATGTTTTCTTTTTCATCATAGCCCTCTATGTGCCTTCAAATATCACTTTGAAAATTCCACAAGGAAAGTCTTAGTAAACGGCTTCTTGAATGGAAAACTGTAACTCTGTGAGATGAATTAACAGAACACAAAGCAGTTTCACAGATAGCTTCTTTCCAGTTTCTAACGGAGGATATTTCCTTTTAAGCCATAGCCCTCTATGGGCTTCCAAATATCACTTTGCAAGTTTCACAAGAACACTCTTAGCGAAAGGCTACCTGAGGGGAAAATTGTAACTCTGTGAGATGAATAAACAGAACACAAAGCAGTTTCTCAAAAAGCTTCTTTTCAGTTTTTAACCGAAGATATTTCCTTTTTCAACATAACCCTGTATGGGCTTCCAAATATCACTTTGCAAATTCCACAAGAACAGTCTTAGCGAAAGGCTTTTAGAGGGAAATGTTGTAACTATGTGAGATGAATTAACAGAACACAAAGCAATTTCTCAGAAAGCTTCTTTTCAGTTTTTATCTTACGATAGTTCCTTTTTCACCATAGACCTCTATGGGCTTCCAAATCTCACTTTGCAAATTCCACAAGAACAGTCTTAGCGAAAGAATTATTGAGTGGAAAGCTGTAACTCTTTGAGGTGAATTAACAGAACAAAAAGGAGTTTCTCAGAAAGCTTCTTTCCGCTTTTTAACAGAAGATATTTCCTTTTTCACCATAGCGCTCTATGGGCTTCCAAATATCATTTTGCAAATCCCACAACAACAGTCTTAGCGAAAGGCTTCTTGAAGGGAAAGCTGTAACTGGGTGAGGTCTATTATCAGAACACATGGCAGTTTCTCAGAAAGCTTCTTTCCAGTTTTAACTGAAGATATTTCCTTTTTCACCATAGCCCTCTATGGGCTTCCATATATCACTTTGCAAATTCGACAACAGCCTTAGCGAAAGGCTTTTAGAGGGAAATGTAACTCTGTGAGATGAATTAACAGAACACAAAGCAGTTTCTCAGAAAGCTTCTTTCCAGTTTTTAACAGAAAATAATTCCTTTTTCACCATAGCCCTCTATGGGATTCTAAATATCACTTTCCAAATTTCAGAAGAACAGTCTTAGTGAACGGCCTCTTGAGGGGAAATCTGTAACTCTCTGAGATGAATTAACAGAACACAAAGCAGTTTCTCAGAAATCTTCTTTCCAGTTTTTAACGGAAGATGTGTCCTTTTTCACCATAGCCCTCTATGGTCTTGCAAATATCACTTTGCAAATTCCACAAGAACAGTCTTACCGAAAGGCTTCTTGAGAAGAAAGCTGTAACTCTGTGAGATGAATTAACAGAAAACAAAGCAGTTTCTCAGAAAATTTCTTTCCAGTTTTTAATGGAAGATATGTCCTTTTTCACCATAGCCCTCTATGGGCTTCCAAATATCACTTTGCAAATTCCACAAGAGCAGTCTTCGGGAAAGGCTTCTGGAGGGGAAACCTGTAACTCTGTGAGATGAATTAACAGAACACAAAGCAGTTTCTCAGAAAGCTTCTTTCCAGTTTTTAACTGAAGATATTTCCTTTTTCACCATAGCCCTCTAAGGGCTTCCAAATATCACATTGCAAATGCCACAAGAACAGTCTTAGCGAAAGGCTTCTAGAGGGGAAAGCTGTAACTCGGTTAGATGTATTAACAGAACACACGGCAGTATCTCATAATGCTTCTTTCCAGTTTTTAACGGAAGATATTTCCTTTTTCACCATAGCCCTCTAAGGGCTTCCAAATATCACTTTGCAAATTCCAAAAGAGCAGTCCTAGCGAAAGACTTCTGGAGCGGAAAGCTGTAACTCTCTGAAATGAATTAACAGAACACAGAGCTGTTTCTCAGAAAGCTTCTTTCCAGTTTTCAACCGAAGATATTTTCTTTTTCCCATAGCCCTCTATGGGCTTCCAAATATCACTTAGAAAATTCCACAAGAACAGTCTTAGCGAAAGGCTTCTTGAGGTGAAAGCTGTAACACGGTGAGATATTTTAACAGAACACACATCAGTTTCTCAGAAAGCTTCTTTCCAATTTTTAACGTAAGTTATTTCCTTTCTCACCATAGCCCTCTACGGGCTTCTAAGATCACTTTGCAAATTCCACAAGAACAGTCTTAGCGAAAGGCTTCTGGGAGCAAAGCTGTAATTCTGTGAGATGAACTAACAAAACACGAAGCAGTTTCTCAGAAATCTTCTTTTCGGTTTTTAATGGAAGAAATGTCCTTTTTCATCATAGCCCTCAATGGGCTTCCAAATTTCACTTTGCAAATTCCACAAGAACAGTCTTAGCGAAAGGCTTTTTGAGGGGAAAGCTGTAACTCTGGTGACGAATTAACAGAACACAAAGCAGTTTCTCAGAAAGCTTCTTTTCAGTTTTTGTCTTAGGATATTTCCTTTTTCACCATAGCCCTCTATGGGCTTCCAAATATCACTTTGCAAATTCCACAAGAGCAGTCTTCGGGAAAGGCTTCTGGAGGGGAAACCTGTAACTCTGTGAGATGAATTAACAGAACACAAAGCAGTTTCTCAGAAAGCTTCTTTCCAGTTTTTAACTGAGGATATTTCTTTTTTCACCATAGCCCTTTTGGGCTTCCAAATATCACTTTGCAAATTCCACAAGAACAGTCTTACCGAAAGGCTTCTTGAGGGGAAAGCTCTAACTCTGTGAGATGAATTAACAGAACACAAAGCATTTTCTCACAAATCTTCTTTCCAGTTTTTAACGGAGGATATTTCCTTTCTCACCATAGTCCTCTATGGGCTTCCAAATATCACATTGCAAATCCCACAAGAACAGTCTTAGCGAAAGGCTTCTTGAGAGGAAAGCTGTAACTCAGTGAGACGTATTAACAGAAGACACGGCATTTTCTCAGAATGCTTCTTTCCAGTTTTTAACGGAAGATATTTCCTTTTTCACCATAGTCCTCTATGGGTTTCCAAATATCACTTTCCAAATTTCACAAAACAGTCTTAATGAACGGCTTCTTTAGGGAAAAGCTGTAGCTCTGTGAGATGAACTAACAGAACACAAAGCAGTTTTTCAGACAGCTTCTCTTCGGTAAGTATCTTAGGATATTTCCATTTTCACCATAGCCCTCTATGGGCTTCCACATATCACTTTGGAAATTCCTCAAAAACAGTCTTAGCGGAAAGCTTCTTGAGGGGAAAGCTGTAATTCTTTGAGATGAATTAACAGAACACAAAGCAGTTTCTCGGAAAGCTTCTTTTCATTTTTTAATTGAAGGTATTTCCATTTTCACCATAGCCCTCTATGGGATTCCAAATATCACTATGCAAATTCCACAAGAACAGTGGAAGCGAAAGACTTCGGGAGGGGAAAACTGTAACTCTGTGAGATGAATTAACAGAACACAAAGCAGTTTCTCAGATATCTTCTTTCCATTTTTTAACGAAAGATATTTCCTTTTTCACCATAGTCCTCTATGGGCTTCCAAATATCACTTTGTAAATCCCACAAGAACAGTCTTAGCGAAAGCCTTCTTGAGGGGAAAGCTGTAACTCGGTGAGATGATTTAACAGAACACACGGCAGTTTCTCAAAAAGCTTCTTTCCAGTTTTTAACGGAAGATATGTCCTTTTTCACCATAGCCCTCTATGCGCTTCCAAATATCACTTTGCAAATTCCACAAGAACAGTTTTACCGAAAGGCTTCTTGAGAAGAAAGCTGTAAATCTGTGAGATGAATTAACAGAACACAAAGCAGTTTCACAGAAAGCTTCATTTCAGTTTTTATCTTTGGATGTTTTCTTTTTCATCATAGCCCTCTATGTGCCTTCAAATATCACTTTGAAAATTCCACAAGGAAAGTCTTAGTGAACGGCTTCTTGAGGGGAAAACTGTAACTCTGTGAGATGAATTAACAGAACACAAAGCAGTTTCTCAGATAGCTTCTTTCCAGTTTCTAACGGAGGATATTTCCTTTTAAGCCATAGCCCTCTATGGGCTTCCAAATATCACTTTGCAAGTTTCACAAGAACACTCTTAGCGAAAGGCTTCCTGAGGGGAAAGTTGTAACTCTGTGAGATGAATTAACAGAACACAAAGCAGTTTCTCAAAAAGCTTCTTTTCAGTTTTTAACCGAAGATATTTCCTTTTTCAACATAACCCTGTATGGGCTTCCAAATATCACTTTGCAAATTCCACAAGAACAGTCTTAGCGAAAGGCTTTTAGAGGGAAATGTTGTAACTATGTGAGATGAATTAACAGAACACAAAGCAATTTCTCAGAAAGCTTCTTTTCAGTTTTTATCTTACGAGAGTTCCTTTTTCACCATAGACCTCTATGGGCTTCCAAATCTCACTTTGCAAATTCCACAAGAACAGTCTTAGCGAAAGAATTATTGAGTGGAAAGCTGTAACTCTTTGAGGTGAATTAACAGAACAAAAAGGAGTTTCTCAGAAAGCTTCTTTCCGCTTTTTAACAGAAGATATTTCCTTTTTCACCATAGCGCTCTATGGGCTTCCAAATATCATTTTGCAAATCCCACAACAACAGTCTTAGCGAAAGGCTTCTTGAAGGGAAAGCTGTAACTGGGTGAGGTCTATTATCAGAACACATGGCAGTTTCTCAGAAAGCTTCTTTCCAGTTTTAACTGAAGATATTTCCTTTTTCACCATAGCCCTCTATGGGCTTCCAAATATCACTTTGCAAATTCGACAACAGCCTTAGCGAAAGGCTTTTAGAGGGAAATGTAACTCTGTGAGATGAATTAACAGAACACAAAGCAGTTTCTCAGAAAGCTTCTTTCCAGTTTTTAACGGAAAATAATTCCTTTTTCACCATAGCCCTCTATGGGATTCTAAATATCACTTTCCAAATTTCAGAAGAACAGTCTTAGTGAACGGCCTCTTGAGGGGAAATCTGTAACTCTCTGAGATGAATTAACAGAACACAAAGCAGCTTCTCAGAAATCTTCTTTCCAGTTTTTAACGGAAGATGTGTCCTTTTTCACCATAGCCCTCTATGGGCTTGCAAATATCACTTTGCAAATTCCACAAGAACAGTCTTACCGAAAGGCTTCTTGAGAAGAAAGCTGTAACTCTGTGAGATGAATTAACAGAAAACAAAGCAGTTTCTCAGAAAATTTCTTTCCAGTTTTTAATGGAAGATATGTCCTTTTTCACCATAGCCCTCTATGGGCTTCCAAATATCACTTTGCAAATTCCACAAGAGCAGTCTTCGGGAAAGGCTTCTGGAGGGGAAACCTGTAACTCTGTGAGATGAATTAACAGAACACAAAGCAGTTTCTCAGAAAGCTTCTTTCCAGTTTTTAACTGAAGATATTTCCTTTTTCACCATAGCCCTCTAAGGGCTTCCAAATATCACATTGCAAATGCCACCAGAACAGTCTTAGCGAAAGGCTTCTAGAGGGGAAAGCTGTAACTCGGTTAGATGTATTAACAGAACACACGGCAGTATCTCAGAATGCTTCTTTCCAGTTTTTAACGGAAGATATTTCCTTTTTCACCATAGCCCTCTAAGGGCTTCCAAATATCACTTTGCAAATTCCAAAAGAGCAGTCTTAGTGAAAGACTTCTGGAGCGGAAAGCTGTAACTCTCTGAAATGAATTAACAGAACACAGAGCTGTTTCTCAGAAAGCTTCTTTCCAGTTTTCAACCGAAGATATTTTCTTTTTCCAATAGCCCTCTATGGGCTTCCAAATATCACTTAGAAAATTCCACAAGAACAGTCTTAGCGAAAGGCTTCTTGAGGTGAAAGCTGTAACACGGTGAGATGTTTTAACAGAACACACATCAGTTTCTCAGAAAGCTTCTTTCCAATTTTTAACGTAAGTTATTTCCTTTCTCACCATAGCCCTCTACGGGCTTCTAAGATCACTTTGCAAATTCCACAAGAACAGTCTTAGCGAAAGGCTTCTGGGAGCAAAGCTGTAATTCTGTGAGATGAACTAACAAAACACGAAGCAGTTTCTCAGAAATCTTCTTTTCGGTTTTTAATGGAAGAAATGTCCTTTTTCATCATAGCCCTCAATGGGCTTCCAAATTTCACTTTGCAAATTCCACAAGAACAGTCTTAGCGAAAGGCTTTTTGAGGGGAAAGCTGTAATTCTGGTGACGAATTAACAGAACACAAAGCAGTTTCTCAGAAAGCTTCTTTTCAGTTTTTGTCTTAGGATACTTCCTTTTTCACCATAGCCCTCTATGGGCTTCCAAATATCACTTTGCAAATTCCACAAGAGCAGTCTTCGGGAAAGGCTTCTGGAGGGGAAACCTGTAACTCTGTGAGATGAATTAACAGAACACAAAGCAGTTTCTCAGAAAGCTTCTTTCCAGTTTTTAACTGAGGATATTTCTTTTTTCACCATAGCCCTTTTGGGCTTCCAAATATCACTTTGCAAATTCCACAAGAACAGTCTTACCGAAAGGCTTCTTGAGGGGAAAGCTCTAACTCTGTGAGATGAATTAACAGAACACAAAGCATTTTCTCACAAATCTTCTTTCCAGTTTTTAACGGAGGATATTTCCTTTCTCACCATAGTCCTCTATGGGCTTCCAAATATCACATTGCAAATCCCACAAGAACAGTCTTAGCGAAAGGCTTCTTGAGAGGAAAGCTGTAACTCAGTGAGACGTATTAACAGAAGACACGGCATTTTCTCAGAATGCTTCTTTCCAGTTTTTAACGGAAGATATTTCCTTTTTCACCATAGTCCTCTATGGGTTTCCAAATATCACTTTCCAAATTTCACAAAACAGTCTTAATGAACGGCTTCTTTAGGGAAAAGCTGTAGCTCTGTGAGATGAACTAACAGAACACAAAGCAGTTTTTCAGACAGCTTCTCTTCGGTAAGTATCTTAGGATATTTCCATTTTCACCATAGCCCTCTATGGGCTTCCACATATCACTTTGGAAATTCCTCAAAAACAGTCTTAGCGGAAAGCTTCTTGAGGGGAAAGCTGTAATTCTTTGAGATGAATTAACAGAACACAAAGCAGTTTCTCGGAAAGCTTCTTTTCATTTTTTAATTGAAGGTATTTCCATTTTCACCATAGCCCTCTATGGGATTCCAAATATCACTATGCAAATTCCACAAGAACAGTGGAAGCGAAAGACTTCGGGAGGGGAAAACTGTAACTCTGTGAGATGAATTAACAGAACACAAAGCAGTTTCTCAGATATCTTCTTTCCATTTTTTAACGAAAGATATTTCCTTTTTCACCATAGTCCTCTATGGGCTTCCAAATATCACTTTGTAAATCCCACAAGAACAGTCTTAGCGAAAGCCTTCTTGAGGGGAAAGCTGTAACTCGGTGAGATGCTTTAACAGAACACACGGCAGTTTCTCAAAAAGCTTCTTTCCAGTTTTTAACGGAAGATATGTCCTTTTTCACCATAGCCCTCTATGCGCTTCCAAATATCACTTTGCAAATTCCACAAGAACAGTTTTACCGAAAGGCTTCTTGAGAAGAAAGCTGTAAATCTGTGAGATGAATTAACAGAACACAAAGCAGTTTCACAGAAAGCTTCATTTCAGTTTGTATCTTTGGATGTTTTCTTTTTCATCATAGCCCTCTATGTGCCTTCAAATATCACTTTGAAAATTCCACAAGGAAAGTCTTAGTGAACGGCTTCTTGAGGGGAAAACTGTAACTCTGTGAGATGAATTAACAGAACACAAAGCAGTTTCTCAGATAGCTTCTTTCCAGTTTCTAACGGAGGATATTTCCTTTTAAGCCATAGCCCTCTATGGGCTTCCAAATATCACTTTGCAAGTTTCACAAGAACACTCTTAGCGAAAGGCTTCCTGAGGGGAAAGTTGTAACTCTGTGAGATGAATTAACAGAACACAAAGCAGTTTCTCAAAAAGCTTCTTTTCAGTTTTTAACCGAAGATATTTCCTTTTTCAACATAACCCTGTATGGGCTTCCAAATATCACTTTGCAAATTCCACAAGAACAGTCTTAGCGAAAGGCTTTTAGAGGGAAATGTTGTAACTATGTGAGATGAATTAACAGAACACAAAGCAATTTCTCAGAAAGCTTCTTTTCAGTTTTTATCTTACGAGAGTTCCTTTTTCACCATAGACCTCTATGGGCTTCCA
Organism: Chlorocebus sabaeus; assembly: GCF_047675955.1. NCBI lineage: Eukaryota > Metazoa > Chordata > Mammalia > Primates > Cercopithecidae > Chlorocebus > Chlorocebus sabaeus. Next base: position 52,256 of record NW_027327046.1, on the reverse strand, counting down.
AATCTCACTTTGCAAATTCCACAAGAACAGTCTTAGCGAAAGAATTATTGAGTGGAAAGCTGTAACTCTTTGAGGTGAATTAACAGAACAAAAAGGAGTTTCTCAGAAAGCTTCTTTCCGCTTTTTAACAGAAGATATTTCCTTTTTCACCATAGCGCTCTATGGGCTTCCAAATATCATTTTGCAAATCCCACAACAACAGTCTTAGCGAAAGGCTTCTTGAAGGGAAAGCTGTAACTGGGTGAGGTCTATTATCAGAACACATGGCAGTTTCTCAGAAAGCTTCTTTCCAGTTTTAACTGAAGATATTTCCTTTTTCACCATAGCCCTCTATGGGCTTCCAAATATCACTTTGCAAATTCGACAACAGCCTTAGCGAAAGGCTTTTAGAGGGAAATGTAACTCTGTGAGATGAATTAACAGAACACAAAGCAGTTTCTCAGAAAGCTTCTTTCCAGTTTTTAACGGAAAATAATTCCTTTTTCACCATAGCCCTCTATGGGATTCTAAATATCACTTTCCAAATTTCAGAAGAACAGTCTTAGTGAACGGCCTCTTGAGGGGAAATCTGTAACTCTCTGAGATGAATTAACAGAACACAAAGCAGCTTCTCAGAAATCTTCTTTCCAGTTTTTAACGGAAGATGTGTCCTTTTTCACCATAGCCCTCTATGGGCTTGCAAATATCACTTTGCAAATTCCACAAGAACAGTCTTACCGAAAGGCTTCTTGAGAAGAAAGCTGTAACTCTGTGAGATGAATTAACAGAAAACAAAGCAGTTTCTCAGAAAATTTCTTTCCAGTTTTTAATGGAAGATATGTCCTTTTTCACCATAGCCCTCTATGGGCTTCCAAATATCACTTTGCAAATTCCACAAGAGCAGTCTTCGGGAAAGGCTTCTGGAGGGGAAACCTGTAACTCTGTGAGATGAATTAACAGAACACAAAGCAGTTTCTCAGAAAGCTTCTTTCCAGTTTTTAACTGAAGATATTTCCTTTTTCACCATAGCCCTCTAAGGGCTTCCAAATATCACATTGCAAATGCCACCAGAACAGTCTTAGCGAAAGGCTTCTAGAGGGGAAAGCTGTAACTCGGTTAGATGTATTAACAGAACACACGGCAGTATCTCAGAATGCTTCTTTCCAGTTTTTAACGGAAGATATTTCCTTTTTCACCATAGCCCTCTAAGGGCTTCCAAATATCACTTTGCAAATTCCAAAAGAGCAGTCTTAGCGAAAGACTTCTGGAGCGGAAAGCTGTAACTCTCTGAAATGAATTAACAGAACACAGAGCTGTTTCTCAGAAAGCTTCTTTCCAGTTTTCAACCGAAGATATTTTCTTTTTCCCATAGCCCTCTATGGGCTTCCAAATATCACTTAGAAAATTCCACAAGAACAGTCTTAGCGAAAGGCTTCTTGAGGTGAAAGCTGTAACACGGTGAGATGTTTTAACAGAACACACATCAGTTTCTCAGAAAGCTTCTTTCCAATTTTTAACGTAAGTTATTTCCTTTCTCACCATAGCCCTCTACGGGCTTCTAAGATCACTTTGCAAATTCCACAAGAACAGTCTTAGCGAAAGGCTTCTGGGAGCAAAGCTGTAATTCTGTGAGATGAACTAACAAAACACGAAGCAGTTTCTCAGAAATCTTCTTTTCGGTTTTTAATGGAAGAAATGTCCTTTTTCATCATAGCCCTCAATGGGCTTCCAAATTTCACTTTGCAAATTCCACAAGAACAGTCTTAGCGAAAGGCTTTTTGAGGGGAAAGCTGTAATTCTGGTGACGAATTAACAGAACACAAAGCAGTTTCTCAGAAAGCTTCTTTTCAGTTTTTGTCTTAGGATATTTCCTTTTTCACCATAGCCCTCTATGGGCTTCCAAATATCACTTTGCAAATTCCACAAGAGCAGTCTTCGGGAAAGGCTTCTGGAGGGGAAACCTGTAACTCTGTGAGATGAATTAACAGAACACAAAGCAGTTTCTCAGAAAGCTTCTTTCCAGTTTTTAACTGAGGAGATTTCTTTTTTCACCATAGCCCTTTTGGGCTTCCAAATATCACTTTGCAAATTCCACAAGAACAGTCTTACCGAAAGGCTTCTTGAGGGGAAAGCTCTAACTCTGTGAGATGAATTAACAGAACACAAAGCATTTTCTCACAAATCTTCTTTCCAGTTTTTAACGGAGGATATTTCCTTTCTCACCATAGTCCTCTATGGGCTTCCAAATATCACATTGCAAATCCCACAAGAACAGTCTTAGCGAAAGGCTTCTTGAGAGGAAAGCTGTAACTCAGTGAGACGTATTAACAGAAGACACGGCATTTTCTCAGAATGCTTCTTTCCAGTTTTTAACGGAAGATATTTCCTTTTTCACCATAGTCCTCTATGGGTTTCCAAATATCACTTTCCAAATTTCACAAAACAGTCTTAATGAACGGCTTCTTTAGGGAAAAGCTGTAGCTCTGTGAGATGAACTAACAGAACACAAAGCAGTTTTTCAGACAGCTTCTCTTCGGTAAGTATCTTAGGATATTTCCATTTTCACCATAGCCCTCTATGGGCTTCCACATATCACTTTGGAAATTCCTCAAAAACAGTCTTAGCGGAAAGCTTCTTGAGGGGAAAGCTGTAATTCTTTGAGATGAATTAACAGAACACAAAGCAGTTTCTCGGAAAGCTTCTTTTCATTTTTTAATTGAAGGTATTTCCATTTTCACCATAGCCCTCTATGGGATTCCAAATATCACTATGCAAATTCCACAAGAACAGTGGAAGCGAAAGACTTCGGGAGGGGAAAACTGTAACTCTGTGAGATGAATTAACAGAACACAAAGCAGTTTCTCAGATATCTTCTTTCCATTTTTTAACGAAAGATATTTCCTTTTTCACCATAGTCCTCTATGGGCTTCCAAATATCACTTTGTAAATCCCACAAGAACAGTCTTAGCGAAAGCCTTCTTGAGGGGAAAGCTGTAACTCGGTGAGATGCTTTAACAGAACACACGGCAGTTTCTCAAAAAGCTTCTTTCCAGTTTTTAACGGAAGATATGTCCTTTTTCACCATAGCCCTCTATGCGCTTCCAAATATCACTTTGCAAATTCCACAAGAACAGTTTTACCGAAAGGCTTCTTGAGAAGAAAGCTGTAAATCTGTGAGATGAATTAACAGAACACAAAGCAGTTTCACAGAAAGCTTCATTTCAGTTTGTATCTTTGGATGTTTTCTTTTTCATCATAGCCCTCTATGTGCCTTCAAATATCACTTTGAAAATTCCACAAGGAAAGTCTTAGTGAACGGCTTCTTGAGGGGAAAACTGTAACTCTGTGAGATGAATTAACAGAACACAAAGCAGTTTCTCAGATAGCTTCTTTCCAGTTTCTAACGGAGGATATTTCCTTTTAAGCCATAGCCCTCTATGGGCTTCCAAATATCACTTTGCAAGTTTCACAAGAACACTCTTAGCGAAAGGCTTCCTGAGGGGAAAGTTGTAACTCTGTGAGATGAATTAACAGAACACAAAGCAGTTTCTCAAAAAGCTTCTTTTCAGTTTTTAACCGAAGATATTTCCTTTTTCAACATAACCCTGTATGGGCTTCCAAATATCACTTTGCAAATTCCACAAGAACAGTCTTAGCGAAAGGCTTTTAGAGGGAAATGTTGTAACTATGTGAGATGAATTAACAGAACACAAAGCAATTTCTCAGAAAGCTTCTTTTCAGTTTTTATCTTACGAGAGTTCCTTTTTCACCATAGACCTCTATGGGCTTCCAAATCTCACTTTGCAAATTCCACAAGAACAGTCTTAGCGAAAGAATTATTGAGTGGAAAGCTGTAACTCTTTGAGGTGAATTAACAGAACAAAAAGGAGTTTCTCAGAAAGCTTCTTTCCGCTTTTTAACAGAAGATATTTCCTTTTTCACCATAGCGCTCTATGGGCTTCCAAATATCATTTTGCAAATCCCACAACAACAGTCTTAGCGAAAGGCTTCTTGAAGGGAAAGCTGTAACTGGGTGAGGTCTATTATCAGAACACATGGCAGTTTCTCAGAAAGCTTCTTTCCAGTTTTAACTGAAGATATTTCCTTTTTCACCATAGCCCTCTATGGGCTTCCAAATATCACTTTGCAAATTCGACAACAGCCTTAGCGAAAGGCTTTTAGAGGGAAATGTAACTCTGTGAGATGAATTAACAGAACACAAAGCAGTTTCTCAGAAAGCTTCTTTCCAGTTTTTAACGGAAAATAATTCCTTTTTCACCATAGCCCTCTATGGGATTCTAAATATCACTTTCCAAATTTCAGAAGAACAGTCTTAGTGAACGGCCTCTTGAGGGGAAATCTGTAACTCTCTGAGATGAATTAACAGAACACAAAGCAGCTTCTCAGAAATCTTCTTTCCAGTTTTTAACGGAAGATGTGTCCTTTTTCACCATAGCCCTCTATGGGCTTGCAAATATCACTTTGCAAATTCCACAAGAACAGTCTTACCGAAAGGCTTCTTGAGAAGAAAGCTGTAACTCTGTGAGATGAATTAACAGAAAACAAAGCAGTTTCTCAGAAAATTTCTTTCCAGTTTTTAATGGAAGATATGTCCTTTTTCACCATAGCCCTCTATGGGCTTCCAAATATCACTTTGCAAATTCCACAAGAGCAGTCTTCGGGAAAGGCTTCTGGAGGGGAAACCTGTAACTCTGTGAGATGAATTAACAGAACACAAAGCAGTTTCTCAGAAAGCTTCTTTCCAGTTTTTAACTGAAGATATTTCCTTTTTCACCATAGCCCTCTAAGGGCTTCCAAATATCACATTGCAAATGCCACCAGAACAGTCTTAGCGAAAGGCTTCTAGAGGGGAAAGCTGTAACTCGGTTAGATGTATTAACAGAACACACGGCAGTATCTCAGAATGCTTCTTTCCAGTTTTTAACGGAAGATATTTCCTTTTTCACCATAGCCCTCTAAGGGCTTCCAAATATCACTTTGCAAATTCCAAAAGAGCAGTCTTAGTGAAAGACTTCTGGAGCGGAAAGCTGTAACTCTCTGAAATGAATTAACAGAACACAGAGCTGTTTCTCAGAAAGCTTCTTTCCAGTTTTCAACCGAAGATATTTTCTTTTTCCAATAGCCCTCTATGGGCTTCCAAATATCACTTAGAAAATTCCACAAGAACAGTCTTAGCGAAAGGCTTCTTGAGGTGAAAGCTGTAACACGGTGAGATGTTTTAACAGAACACACATCAGTTTCTCAGAAAGCTTCTTTCCAATTTTTAACGTAAGTTATTTCCTTTCTCACCATAGCCCTCTACGGGCTTCTAAGATCACTTTGCAAATTCCACAAGAACAGTCTTAGCGAAAGGCTTCTGGGAGCAAAGCTGTAATTCTGTGAGATGAACTAACAAAACACGAAGCAGTTTCTCAGAAATCTTCTTTTCGGTTTTTAATGGAAGAAATGTCCTTTTTCATCATAGCCCTCAATGGGCTTCCAAATTTCACTTTGCAAATTCCACAAGAACAGTCTTAGCGAAAGGCTTTTTGAGGGGAAAGCTGTAATTCTGGTGACGAATTAACAGAACACAAAGCAGTTTCTCAGAAAGCTTCTTTTCAGTTTTTGTCTTAGGATATTTCCTTTTTCACCATAGCCCTCTATGGGCTTCCAAATATCACTTTGCAAATTCCACAAGAGCAGTCTTCGGGAAAGGCTTCTGGAGGGGAAACCTGTAACTCTGTGAGATGAATTAACAGAACACAAAGCAGTTTCTCAGAAAGCTTCTTTCCAGTTTTTAACTGAGGATATTTCTTTTTTCACCATAGCCCTTTTGGGCTTCCAAATATCACTTTGCAAATTCCACAAGAACAGTCTTACCGAAAGGCTTCTTGAGGGGAAAGCTCTAACTCTGTGAGATGAATTAACAGAACACAAAGCATTTTCTCACAAATCTTCTTTCCAGTTTTTAACGGAGGATATTTCCTTTCTCACCATAGTCCTCTATGGGCTTCCAAATATCACATTGCAAATCCCACAAGAACAGTCTTAGCGAAAGGCTTCTTGAGAGGAAAGCTGTAACTCAGTGAGACGTATTAACAGAAGACACGGCATTTTCTCAGAATGCTTCTTTCCAGTTTTTAACGGAAGATATTTCCTTTTTCACCATAGTCCTCTATGGGTTTCCAAATATCACTTTCCAAATTTCACAAAACAGTCTTAATGAACGGCTTCTTTAGGGAAAAGCTGTAGCTCTGTGAGATGAACTAACAGAACACAAAGCAGTTTTTCAGACAGCTTCTCTTCGGTAAGTATCTTAGGATATTTCCATTTTCACCATAGCCCTCTATGGGCTTCCACATATCACTTTGGAAATTCCTCAAAAACAGTCTTAGCGGAAAGCTTCTTGAGGGGAAAGCTGTAATTCTTTGAGATGAATTAACAGAACACAAAGCAGTTTCTCGGAAAGCTTCTTTTCATTTTTTAATTGAAGGTATTTCCATTTTCACCATAGCCCTCTATGGGATTCCAAATATCACTATGCAAATTCCACAAGAACAGTGGAAGCGAAAGACTTCGGGAGGGGAAAACTGTAACTCTGTGAGATGAATTAACAGAACACAAAGCAGTTTCTCAGATATCTTCTTTCCATTTTTTAACGAAAGATATTTCCTTTTTCACCATAGTCCTCTATGGGCTTCCAAATATCACTTTGTAAATCCCACAAGAACAGTCTTAGCGAAAGCCTTCTTGAGGGGAAAGCTGTAACTCGGTGAGATGCTTTAACAGAACACACGGCAGTTTCTCAAAAAGCTTCTTTCCAGTTTTTAACGGAAGATATGTCCTTTTTCACCATAGCCCTCTATGCGCTTCCAAATATCACTTTGCAAATTCCACAAGAACAGTTTTACCGAAAGGCTTCTTGAGAAGAAAGCTGTAAATCTGTGAGATGAATTAACAGAACACAAAGCAGTTTCACAGAAAGCTTCATTTCAGTTTGTATCTTTGGATGTTTTCTTTTTCATCATAGCCCTCTATGTGCCTTCAAATATCACTTTGAAAATTCCACAAGGAAAGTCTTAGTGAACGGCTTCTTGAGGGGAAAACTGTAACTCTGTGAGATGAATTAACAGAACACAAAGCAGTTTCTCAGATAGCTTCTTTCCAGTTTCTAACGGAGGATATTTCCTTTTAAGCCATAGCCCTCTATGGGCTTCCAAATATCACTTTGCAAGTTTCACAAGAACACTCTTAGCGAAAGGCTTCCTGAGGGGAAAGTTGTAACTCTGTGAGATGAATTAACAGAACACAAAGCAGTTTCTCAAAAAGCTTCTTTTCAGTTTTTAACCGAAGATATTTCCTTTTTCAACATAACCCTGTATGGGCTTCCAAATATCACTTTGCAAATTCCACAAGAACAGTCTTAGCGAAAGGCTTTTAGAGGGAAATGTTGTAACTATGTGAGATGAATTAACAGAACACAAAGCAATTTCTCAGAAAGCTTCTTTTCAGTTTTTATCTTACGAGAGTTCCTTTTTCACCATAGACCTCTATGGGCTTCCAAATCTCACTTTGCAAATTCCACAAGAACAGTCTTAGCGAAAGAATTATTGAGTGGAAAGCTGTAACTCTTTCAGGTGAATTAACAGAACAAAAAGGAGTTTCTCAGAAAGCTTCTTTCCGCTTTTTAACAGAAGATATTTCCTTTTTCACCATAGCGCTCTATGGGCTTCCAAATATCATTTTGCAAATCCCACAACAACAGTCTTAGCGAAAGGCTTCTTGAAATGAAAGCTGTAACTGGGTGAGGTCTATTATCAGAACACATGGCAGTTTCTCAGAAAGCTTCTTTCCAGTTTTAACTGAAGATATTTCCTTTTTCACCATAGCCCTCTATGGGCTTCCAAATATCACTTTGCATATTCCAAAAGAACAGCCTTAGTGATCGGCTTCATGATAGGAAAGCTGTAACTCTGTGAGATTAATTAACGGAACACAAAGCAGTTTCTCAGAAAGGTTCTTTCCAGTTTTTAGCGGAAGATATTTCCTTTTTCACCATAGTCCACTATGGGCTTCAAAATATCACTTTGCAAATTCCACAAGAACAGTCTTAGTGAACGGCCTCTTGAGGGGAAATCTGTAACTCTCTGAGATGAATTAACAGAACACAAAGCAGTTTCTCAGAAATCTTCTTTCCAGTTTTTATCGGAAGATATGTCCTTTTTCACCAAAGTCCTCTATGGGATTACAAATATCAGTTTGCAAATTTCACAAGAACAGTCTTAGTGAAGGGCTTCTTGAGGGGAAAGCTGTAACACTGTGAGATGAACTAACACAACACAAAGCAGTTTCTCAGACAGCTTCTTTTCGGTTTTTATCTTAGGATATTTCCATTTTCAAAATAGCCCTCTATGGGCTTCCAAGTATCACTTTGCAAATTCCTCAAGAACAGTCTTATAGAAAGGCTTCTTGAGGGGAAAGCTGTAACTCGGTGAGATGTATTAACAGAACACACGGCAGTTTCTCAGAAAGCTTCTTTCCAGTTTTTAACGGAAGTTATTTCCCTTTTCACCATAGCCCTCCATGGGCTTCCAAATATGACTTTACAAATTCCAGAAGAACAGTCTTAGCGAAAGGCTTCTGAAGGGGAAATCTGTAACTCTGTGAGTTGAATTAACAGAACACAAAGCAGTTTCTCACAAATCTTCTTTCCAGTTTTTAACGGAAGTTAGTTCCTTTTTCACCATAGTCCTCTACGGGCTTCCAAATATGACTTTGCAAATTCCACAAGAACAGTCTTAGCGAAAGGCTTCTTGAGGGGGGAAGCTGTAACTCTGTGAGATGAATTAACAGAACACAAAGCAGTCTCTCATAAAGCTTCTTTCCAGTATTTAACTGAAGATATTTCCTTTTTCACTATAGCCCTCTATGGGCTTCCAAATATCACTTTGGAAATCCCACAAGAACAGTCTTAGCGAAAGGCTTCTTGAGAGGAAAGCTGTACCTCGGTGATATGTACTAACAGAACACAGCGCATTTTCTCAGAATGGTTCTTTCCAGTTTTTAACGGAAGATATTTCCTTTTTCAACTTAGCCCTCTATGGGCTTCCAAATATCACTTTGCAAATTTCACAAAACAGTCTTAGTGAACGGCTTCTTGAGGGGAAAACTGTAACTCTGTGAGTGAACTAACAAAACACAAAGCAGCTTTCCATACAGCTTCTTTTCGGTTTTTATCTTAGGATATTTCCATTTTCACCATAGCCTACTATGGGTATCGAAATATCACTTTGGAAATTCCACAGAAACAGTCTTAGCGGAATAATTCTTGAGGCAAAAGCAGTAACTCTTTGAGATGAATTAACAGAACACAAATCAGTTTCTCAGAAAGCTTAGGTATTTCCTTTTTCACCATAGCCCTCTATGGGCTTCAAAATATCACTTTGTAAATTCCACAACAACAGCCTTAGCGAAAGGCTTCCTGAGGTAAAAGAGTAACTGTGAGTTGAATTAACAGAACACAAAGCAGTTTCTCAGAAAGCTTCTTTTCAGTTTTTATCTTAGGATGTTTCCTTTTTCACCATTGCCCTCTATGTGCCTCCAAATATCACTTTGCAATTCCACAAGAACAGTCTTAGTGAACGGCTTCCTGAGGGGAAAGCTGAAGCTCGGTGATATGTACTAACAGAACACACCGCATTTTCTCAGAATGGTTCTTTCCAGTTTTTAACGGAAGATATTTCCTTTTTCACCTTAGCCCTCTATGGGCTTCCAAATATCACTTTGCAAATTTCACAAAACAGTCTTAGTGAACGGCTTCTTGAGGGAAAAGCTGTAGCTCTGTGAGATGAACTAACAGAACACAAAGCAGTTTTTCAGACAGCTTGTTTTCGGTATGTATCTTACGATATTTCCATTTTCACCATAGCCCTCTATGGGCTTCCACATATCACTTTGGAAATTCCTCAAAAACAGTCTTAGCGGAAGGCTTCTTGAGGGGAAAGCTGTAACTCTTTGAGATGAATTAACAGAACACAAAGCAGTTTCTCGGAAAGCTTCTTTTCATTTTTTAACTGAAGGTATTTCCATTTTCACCATAGCCCTCTATGGGATTCCAAATATCACTATGCAAATTCCACAAGAACAGTGGAAGCGAAAGACTTCTTGAGGGGAAAACTGTAACTCTCTGAGATGAATTAACAGAACACAAACAGTTTCTCAGATATCTTCTTTCCAGTTTTTAACGAAAGATATTTCCTTTTTCACCGTAGCCCTCTAGGGACGTCCAAATATCACTTTGCAAATCCCACAAGAACAGTCTTAGCGAAAGCCTTCTTGAGGGGAAAGCTGTAACTCGGTGAGATGCTTTAACAGAACACATGGCAGTTTCTCAAAATGCTTCTTTCCAGATTTTAACGGAAGATATTTCCTTTTTCACCATAGCCCTCTAGGAGTTTTCTAATATCACTTTGCAAATTTCACAAGAATCGTCTCAGTGAACTGCTTCTTGAAGGGAAAGCTGTAACACTGTGAGATGAACTAACAGAACACAAAGCAGTTTATCAGAAAGCTTCTTTACAGTTTGTATCGGAAAATATTTCCTTTTCCACCATTGCCCTCTATGAGATTCTAAATATCACTTTCCAAATTTCAGAAGAACAGTCTTAGTGAACGGCCTCGTGAGGGGAAATCTGTGACACTTTGAGATGAATTAACAGAATACGAAGCAGTTTCTCAGAAAGCCTCTTTTCGGATTTTATCTTACTATATTTCCTTTTTCAACATAGCCCTCTATGGTCTTCCAAATATCACTTTGCAAATTACACAAGAACAGTCTTTGTGAAAGACTTCTTGAGGGGAAAGCTGTAACTCTCTGAGATGAATTAACAGAACACAAAGCAGTTTCTCAGAAAGCTTCTTTTCAGTTTTTATCTTAGGATATTTCCTTTTTCAGCATAGCCCTCTATGGGCTTCCAAAAACATTTTGCAAATTCCACAAGAACAGTCTTAGCGAAAGGATTCTGGAGATAAAAGCTGTAAATCTGGAAGATGAATTAAAAGAATTCAAAGCAGTTTCTCAGAAACCTTCTTTTCGTATTTTATCTTACGATATTTCCATTTTCACCATAGGGCTATAGGGTTTCCAAATATCACTTTGCAAATTCCAGAAGAAAAGTCTTAGCGAAAGGCTTCTTGAGGGTAAAGCTGTAACTCTGTAAGATGAATTAACAGAACCCAAAACATTTTCTCAGAAACCTACTTTTCAGTTTTTACCTTAGGATATTTCCTTTTTCACCATAGCCCTCTATGGGATTCCAATTATCACTTTGAAAATTCCACATGAACAGTCTTAGCGAAAGTCTTCTTGAGGGGAAAGCTGTAACTCTGTGAGAGGAACTAACTGAACACAAAGCAGTTTCTCAGAAAGCTTCTTTCCAGTTTTTAACTGAGGATATTTCTTTTTTCACCATAGCCCTTTTGGGCTTCCAAATATCACTTTGCAAATTCCACAAGAACAGTCTTACCGAAAGGCTTCTTGAGGGGAAAGCTCTAACTCTGTGAGATGAATTAACAGAACACAAAGCATTTTCTCACAAATCTTCTTTCCAGTTTTTAACGGAGGATATTTCCTTTCTCACCATAGTCCTCTATGGGCTTCCAAATATCACATTGCAAATCCCACAAGAACAGTCTTAGCGAAAGGCTTCTTGAGAGGAAAGCTGTAACTCAGTGAGACGTATTAACAGAAGACACGGCATTTTCTCAGAATGCTTCTTTCCAGTTTTTAACGGAAGATATTTCCTTTTTCACCATAGTCCTCTATGGGTTTCCAAATATCACTTTCCAAATTTCACAAAACAGTCTTAATGAACGGCTTCTTTAGGGAAAAGCTGTAGCTCAGTGAGATGAACTAACAGAAACCAAAGCAGTTTTTCAGACAGCTTCTCTTCGGTAAGTATCTTAGGATATTTCCATTTTCACCATAGCCCTCTATGGGCTTCCACATATCACTTTGGAAATTCCTCAAAAACAGTCTTAGCGGAAGGCTTCTTGAGGGGAAAGCTGTAATTCTTTGAGATGAATTAACAGAACACAAAGCAGTTTCTCGGAAAGCTTCTTTTCATTTTTTAATTGAAGGTATTTCCATTTTCACCATAGCCCTCTATGGGATTCCAAATATCACTATGCAAATTCCACAAGAACAGTGGAAGCGAAAGACTTCGGGAGGGGAAAACTGTAACTCTGTGAGATGAATTAACAGAACACAAAGCAGTTTCTCAGATATCTTCTTTCCATTTTTTAACGAAAGATATTTCCTTTTTCACCATAGTCCTCTATGGGCTTCCAAATATCACTTTGTAAATCCCACAAGAACAGTCTTAGCGAAAGCCTTCTTGAGGGGAAAGCTGTAACTCGGTGAGATGCTTTAACAGAACACACGGCAGTTTCTCAAAAAGCTTCTTTCCAGTTTTTAACGGAAGATATGTCCTTTTTCACCATAGCCCTCTATGGGCTTCCAAATATCACTTTGCAAATTCCACAAGAACAGTTTTACCGAAAGGCTTCTTGAGAAGAAAGCTGTAAATCTGTGAGATGAATTAACAGAACACAAAGCAGTTTCACAGAAAGCTTCATTTCAGTTTTTATCTTTGGATGTTTTCTTTTTCATCATAGCCCTCTATGTGCCTTCAAATATCACTTTGAAAATTCCACAAGGAAAGTCTTAGTAAACGGCTTCTTGAATGGAAAACTGTAACTCTGTGAGATGAATTAACAGAAGACAAAGCAGTTTCACAGATAGCTTCTTTCCAGTTTCTAACGGAGGATATTTCCTTTTAAGCCATAGCCCTCTATGGGCTTCCAAATATCACTTTGCAAGTTTCACAAGAACACTCTTAGCGAAAGGCTACCTGAGGGGAAAATTGTAACTCTGTGAGATGAATAAACAGAACACAAAGCAGTTTCTCAAAAAGCTTCTTTTCAGTTTTTAACCGAAGATATTTCCTTTTTCAACATAACCCTGTATGGGCTTCCAAATATCACTTTGCAAATTCCACAAGAACAGTCTTAGCGAAAGGCTTTTAGAGGGAAATGTTGTAACTATGTGAGATGAATTAACAGAACACAAAGCAATTTCTCAGAAAGCTTCTTTTCAGTTTTTATCTTACGAGAGTTCCTTTTTCACCATAGACCTCTATGGGCTTCCAAATCTCACTTTGCAAATTCCACAAGAACAGTCTTAGCGAAAGAATTATTGAGTGGAAAGCTGTAACTCTTTCAGGTGAATTAACAGAACAAAAAGGAGTTTCTCAGAAAGCTTCTTTCCGCTTTTTAACAGAAGATATTTCCTTTTTCACCATAGCGCTCTATGGGCTTCCAAATATCATTTTGCAAATCCCACAACAACAGTCTTAGCGAAAGGCTTCTTGAAGGGAAAGCTGTAACTGGGTGAGGTCTATTATCAGAACACATGGCAGTTTCTCAGAAAGCTTCTTTCCAGTTTTAACTGAAGATATTTCCTTTTTCACCATAGCCCTCTATGGGCTTCCAAATATCACTTTGCAAATTCGACAACAGCCTTAGCGAAAGGCTTTTAGAGGGAAATGTAACTCTGTGAGATGAATTAACAGAACACAAAGCAGTTTCTCAGAAAGCTTCTTTCCAGTTTTTAACGGAAAATAATTCCTTTTTCACCATAGCCCTCTATGGGATTCTAAATATCACTTTCCAAATTTCAGAAGAACAGTCTTAGTGAACGGCCTCTTGAGGGGAAATCTGTAACTCTCTGAGATGAATTAACAGAACACAAAGCAGCTTCTCAGAAATCTTCTTTCCAGTTTTTAACGGAAGATGTGTCCTTTTTCACCATAGCCCTCTATGGGCTTGCAAATATCACTTTGCAAATTCCACAAGAACAGTCTTACCGAAAGGCTTCTTGAGAAGAAAGCTGTAACTCTGTGAGATGAATTAACAGAAAACAAAGCAGTTTCTCAGAAAATTTCTTTCCAGTTTTTAATGGAAGATATGTCCTTTTTCACCATAGCCCTCTATGGGCTTCCAAATATCACTTTGCAAATTCCACAAGAGCAGTCTTCGGGAAAGGCTTCTGGAGGGGAAACCTGTAACTCTGTGAGATGAATTAACAGAACACAAAGCAGTTTCTCAGAAAGCTTCTTTCCAGTTTTTAACTGAAGATATTTCCTTTTTCACCATAGCCCTCTAAGGGCTTCCAAATATCACATTGCAAATGCCACCAGAACAGTCTTAGCGAAAGGCTTCTAGAGGGGAAAGCTGTAACTCGGTTAGATGTATTAACAGAACACACGGCAGTATCTCAGAATGCTTCTTTCCAGTTTTTAACGGAAGATATTTCCTTTTTCACCATAGCCCTCTAAGGGCTTCCAAATATCACTTTGCAAATTCCAAAAGAGCAGTCTTAGTGAAAGACTTCTGGAGCGGAAAGCTGTAACTCTCTGAAATGAATTAACAGAACACAGAGCTGTTTCTCAGAAAGCTTCTTTCCAGTTTTCAACCGAAGATATTTTCTTTTTCCAATAGCCCTCTATGGGCTTCCAAATATCACTTAGAAAATTCCACAAGAACAGTCTTAGCGAAAGGCTTCTTGAGGTGAAAGCTGTAACACGGTGAGATGTTTTAACAGAACACACATCAGTTTCTCAGAAAGCTTCTTTCCAATTTTTAACGTAAGTTATTTCCTTTCTCACCATAGCCCTCTACGGGCTTCTAAGATCACTTTGCAAATTCCACAAGAACAGTCTTAGCGAAAGGCTTCTGGGAGCAAAGCTGTAATTCTGTGAGATGAACTAACAAAACACGAAGCAGTTTCTCAGAAATCTTCTTTTCGGTTTTTAATGGAAGAAATGTCCTTTTTCATCATAGCCCTCAATGGGCTTCCAAATTTCACTTTGCAAATTCCACAAGAACAGTCTTAGCGAAAGGCTTTTTGAGGGGAAAGCTGTAATTCTGGTGACGAATTAACAGAACACAAAGCAGTTTCTCAGAAAGCTTCTTTTCAGTTTTTGTCTTAGGATATTTCCTTTTTCACCATAGCCCTCTATGGGCTTCCAAATATCACTTTGCAAATTCCACAAGAGCAGTCTTCGGGAAAGGCTTCTGGAGGGGAAACCTGTAACTCTGTGAGATGAATTAACAGAACACAAAGCAGTTTCTCAGAAAGCTTCTTTCCAGTTTTTAACTGAGGATATTTCTTTTTTCACCATAGCCCTTTTGGGCTTCCAAATATCACTTTGCAAATTCCACAAGAACAGTCTTACCGAAAGGCTTCTTGAGGGGAAAGCTCTAACTCTGTGAGATGAATTAACAGAACACAAAGCATTTTCTCACAAATCTTCTTTCCAGTTTTTAACGGAGGATATTTCCTTTCTCACCATAGTCCTCTATGGGCTTCCAAATATCACATTGCAAATCCCACAAGAACAGTCTTAGCGAAAGGCTTCTTGAGAGGAAAGCTGTAACTCAGTGAGACGTATTAACAGAAGACACGGCATTTTCTCAGAATGCTTCTTTCCAGTTTTTAACGGAAGATATTTCCTTTTTCACCATAGTCCTCTATGGGTTTCCAAATATCACTTTCCAAATTTCACAAAACAGTCTTAATGAACGGCTTCTTTAGGGAAAAGCTGTAGCTCTGTGAGATGAACTAACAGAACACAAAGCAGTTTTTCAGACAGCTTCTCTTCGGTAAGTATCTTAGGATATTTCCATTTTCACCATAGCCCTCTATGGGCTTCCACATATCACTTTGGAAATTCCTCAAAAACAGTCTTAGCGGAAAGCTTCTTGAGGGGAAAGCTGTAATTCTTTGAGATGAATTAACAGAACACAAAGCAGTTTCTCGGAAAGCTTCTTTTCATTTTTTAATTGAAGGTATTTCCATTTTCACCATAGCCCTCTATGGGATTCCAAATATCACTATGCAAATTCCACAAGAACAGTGGAAGCGAAAGACTTCGGGAGGGGAAAACTGTAACTCTGTGAGATGAATTAACAGAACACAAAGCAGTTTCTCAGATATCTTCTTTCCATTTTTTAACGAAAGATATTTCCTTTTTCACCATAGTCCTCTATGGGCTTCCAAATATCACTTTGTAAATCCCACAAGAACAGTCTTAGCGAAAGCCTTCTTGAGGGGAAAGCTGTAACTCGGTGAGATGATTTAACAGAACACACGGCAGTTTCTCAAAAAGCTTCTTTCCAGTTTTTAACGGAAGATATGTCCTTTTTCACCATAGCCCTCTATGCGCTTCCAAATATCACTTTGCAAATTCCACAAGAACAGTTTTACCGAAAGGCTTCTTGAGAAGAAAGCTGTAAATCTGTGAGATGAATTAACAGAACACAAAGCAGTTTCACAGAAAGCTTCATTTCAGTTTTTATCTTTGGATGTTTTCTTTTTCATCATAGCCCTCTATGTGCCTTCAAATATCACTTTGAAAATTCCACAAGGAAAGTCTTAGTGAACGGCTTCTTGAGGGGAAAACTGTAACTCTGTGAGATGAATTAACAGAACACAAAGCAGTTTCTCAGATAGCTTCTTTCCAGTTTCTAACGGAGGATATTTCCTTTTAAGCCATAGCCCTCTATGGGCTTCCAAATATCACTTTGCAAGTTTCACAAGAACACTCTTAGCGAAAGGCTTCCTGAGGGGAAAGTTGTAACTCTGTGAGATGAATTAACAGAACACAAAGCAGTTTCTCAAAAAGCTTCTTTTCAGTTTTTAACCGAAGATATTTCCTTTTTCAACATAACCCTGTATGGGCTTCCAAATATCACTTTGCAAATTCCACAAGAACAGTCTTAGCGAAAGGCTTTTAGAGGGAAATGTTGTAACTATGTGAGATGAATTAACAGAACACAAAGCAATTTCTCAGAAAGCTTCTTTTCAGTTTTTATCTTACGAGAGTTCCTTTTTCACCATAGACCTCTATGGGCTTCCAAATCTCACTTTGCAAATTCCACAAGAACAGTCTTAGCGAAAGAATTATTGAGTGGAAAGCTGTAACTCTTTCAGGTGAATTAACAGAACAAAAAGGAGTTTCTCAGAAAGCTTCTTTCCGCTTTTTAACAGAAGATATTTCCTTTTTCACCATAGCGCTCTATGGGCTTCCAAATATCATTTTGCAAATCCCACAACAACAGTCTTAGCGAAAGGCTTCTTGAAGGGAAAGCTGTAACTGGGTGAGGTCTATTATCAGAACACATGGCAGTTTCTCAGAAAGCTTCTTTCCAGTTTTAACTGAAGATATTTCCTTTTTCACCATAGCCCTCTATGGGCTTCCAAATATCACTTTGCAAATTCGACAACAGCCTTAGCGAAAGGC
Source organism: Chlorocebus sabaeus (assembly GCF_047675955.1). Lineage (NCBI taxonomy): Eukaryota > Metazoa > Chordata > Mammalia > Primates > Cercopithecidae > Chlorocebus > Chlorocebus sabaeus. The sequence goes on along the minus strand of NW_027327046.1, from coordinate 34,914 downwards.
TTTTAGAGGGAAATGTAACTCTGTGAGATGAATTAACAGAACACAAAGCAGTTTCTCAGAAAGCTTCTTTCCAGTTTTTAACGGAAAATAATTCCTTTTTCACCATAGCCCTCTATGGGATTCTAAATATCACTTTCCAAATTTCAGAAGAACAGTCTTAGTGAACGGCCTCTTGAGGGGAAATCTGTAACTCTCTGAGATGAATTAACAGAACACAAAGCAGCTTCTCAGAAATCTTCTTTCCAGTTTTTAACGGAAGATGTGTCCTTTTTCACCATAGCCCTCTATGGGCTTGCAAATATCACTTTGCAAATTCCACAAGAACAGTCTTACCGAAAGGCTTCTTGAGAAGAAAGCTGTAACTCTGTGAGATGAATTAACAGAAAACAAAGCAGTTTCTCAGAAAATTTCTTTCCAGTTTTTAATGGAAGATATGTCCTTTTTCACCATAGCCCTCTATGGGCTTCCAAATATCACTTTGCAAATTCCACAAGAGCAGTCTTCGGGAAAGGCTTCTGGAGGGGAAACCTGTAACTCTGTGAGATGAATTAACAGAACACAAAGCAGTTTCTCAGAAAGCTTCTTTCCAGTTTTTAACTGAAGATATTTCCTTTTTCACCATAGCCCTCTAAGGGCTTCCAAATATCACATTGCAAATGCCACCAGAACAGTCTTAGCGAAAGGCTTCTAGAGGGGAAAGCTGTAACTCGGTTAGATGTATTAACAGAACACACGGCAGTATCTCAGAATGCTTCTTTCCAGTTTTTAACGGAAGATATTTCCTTTTTCACCATAGCCCTCTAAGGGCTTCCAAATATCACTTTGCAAATTCCAAAAGAGCAGTCTTAGTGAAAGACTTCTGGAGCGGAAAGCTGTAACTCTCTGAAATGAATTAACAGAACACAGAGCTGTTTCTCAGAAAGCTTCTTTCCAGTTTTCAACCGAAGATATTTTCTTTTTCCAATAGCCCTCTATGGGCTTCCAAATATCACTTAGAAAATTCCACAAGAACAGTCTTAGCGAAAGGCTTCTTGAGGTGAAAGCTGTAACACGGTGAGATGTTTTAACAGAACACACATCAGTTTCTCAGAAAGCTTCTTTCCAATTTTTAACGTAAGTTATTTCCTTTCTCACCATAGCCCTCTACGGGCTTCTAAGATCACTTTGCAAATTCCACAAGAACAGTCTTAGCGAAAGGCTTCTGGGAGCAAAGCTGTAATTCTGTGAGATGAACTAACAAAACACGAAGCAGTTTCTCAGAAATCTTCTTTTCGGTTTTTAATGGAAGAAATGTCCTTTTTCATCATAGCCCTCAATGGGCTTCCAAATTTCACTTTGCAAATTCCACAAGAACAGTCTTAGCGAAAGGCTTTTTGAGGGGAAAGCTGTAACTCTGGTGACGAATTAACAGAACACAAAGCAGTTTCTCAGAAAGCTTCTTTTCAGTTTTTGTCTTAGGATATTTCCTTTTTCACCATAGCCCTCTATGGGCTTCCAAATATCACTTTGCAAATTCCACAAGAGCAGTCTTCGGGAAAGGCTTCTGGAGGGGAAACCTGTAACTCTGTGAGATGAATTAACAGAACACAAAGCAGTTTCTCAGAAAGCTTCTTTCCAGTTTTTAACTGAGGAGATTTCTTTTTTCACCATAGCCCTTTTGGGCTTCCAAATATCACTTTGCAAATTCCACAAGAACAGTCTTACCGAAAGGCTTCTTGAGGGGAAAGCTCTAACTCTGTGAGATGAATTAACAGAACACAAAGCATTTTCTCACAAATCTTCTTTCCAGTTTTTAACGGAGGATATTTCCTTTCTCACCATAGTCCTCTATGGGCTTCCAAATATCACATTGCAAATCCCACAAGAACAGTCTTAGCGAAAGGCTTCTTGAGAGGAAAGCTGTAACTCAGTGAGACGTATTAACAGAAGACACGGCATTTTCTCAGAATGCTTCTTTCCAGTTTTTAACGGAAGATATTTCCTTTTTCACCATAGTCCTCTATGGGTTTCCAAATATCACTTTCCAAATTTCACAAAACAGTCTTAATGAACGGCTTCTTTAGGGAAAAGCTGTAGCTCTGTGAGATGAACTAACAGAACACAAAGCAGTTTTTCAGACAGCTTCTCTTCGGTAAGTATCTTAGGATATTTCCATTTTCACCATAGCCCTCTATGGGCTTCCACATATCACTTTGGAAATTCCTCAAAAACAGTCTTAGCGGAAAGCTTCTTGAGGGGAAAGCTGTAATTCTTTGAGATGAATTAACAGAACACAAAGCAGTTTCTCGGAAAGCTTCTTTTCATTTTTTAATTGAAGGTATTTCCATTTTCACCATAGCCCTCTATGGGATTCCAAATATCACTATGCAAATTCCACAAGAACAGTGGAAGCGAAAGACTTCGGGAGGGGAAAACTGTAACTCTGTGAGATGAATTAACAGAACACAAAGCAGTTTCTCAGATATCTTCTTTCCATTTTTTAACGAAAGATATTTCCTTTTTCACCATAGTCCTCTATGGGCTTCCAAATATCACTTTGTAAATCCCACAAGAACAGTCTTAGCGAAAGCCTTCTTGAGGGGAAAGCTGTAACTCGGTGAGATGCTTTAACAGAACACACGGCAGTTTCTCAAAAAGCTTCTTTCCAGTTTTTAACGGAAGATATGTCCTTTTTCACCATAGCCCTCTATGCGCTTCCAAATATCACTTTGCAAATTCCACAAGAACAGTTTTACCGAAAGGCTTCTTGAGAAGAAAGCTGTAAATCTGTGAGATGAATTAACAGAACACAAAGCAGTTTCACAGAAAGCTTCATTTCAGTTTTTATCTTTGGATGTTTTCTTTTTCATCATAGCCCTCTATGTGCCTTCAAATATCACTTTGAAAATTCCACAAGGAAAGTCTTAGTGAACGGCTTCTTGAGGGGAAAACTGTAACTCTGTGAGATGAATTAACAGAACACAAAGCAGTTTCTCAGATAGCTTCTTTCCAGTTTCTAACGGAGGATATTTCCTTTTAAGCCATAGCCCTCTATGGGCTTCCAAATATCACTTTGCAAGTTTCACAAGAACACTCTTAGCGAAAGGCTTCCTGAGGGGAAAGTTGTAACTCTGTGAGATGAATTAACAGAACACAAAGCAGTTTCTCAAAAAGCTTCTTTTCAGTTTTTAACCGAAGATATTTCCTTTTTCAACATAACCCTGTATGGGCTTCCAAATATCACTTTGCAAATTCCACAAGAACAGTCTTAGCGAAAGGCTTTTAGAGGGAAATGTTGTAACTATGTGAGATGAATTAACAGAACACAAAGCAATTTCTCAGAAAGCTTCTTTTCAGTTTTTATCTTACGAGAGTTCCTTTTTCACCATAGACCTCTATGGGCTTCCAAATCTCACTTTGCAAATTCCACAAGAACAGTCTTAGCGAAAGAATTATTGAGTGGAAAGCTGTAACTCTTTCAGGTGAATTAACAGAACAAAAAGGAGTTTCTCAGAAAGCTTCTTTCCGCTTTTTAACAGAAGATATTTCCTTTTTCACCATAGCGCTCTATGGGCTTCCAAATATCATTTTGCAAATCCCACAACAACAGTCTTAGCGAAAGGCTTCTTGAAGGGAAAGCTGTAACTGGGTGAGGTCTATTATCAGAACACATGGCAGTTTCTCAGAAAGCTTCTTTCCAGTTTTAACTGAAGATATTTCCTTTTTCACCATAGCCCTCTATGGGCTTCCAAATATCACTTTGCATATTCCAAAAGAACAGCCTTAGTGATCGGCTTCATGATAGGAAAGCTGTAACTCTGTGAGATTAATTAACGGAACACAAAGCAGTTTCTCAGAAAGGTTCTTTCCAGTTTTTAGCGGAAGATATTTCCTTTTTCACCATAGTCCACTATGGGCTTCAAAATATCACTTTGCAAATTCCACAAGAACAGTCTTAGTGAACGGCCTCTTGAGGGGAAATCTGTAACTCTCTGAGATGAATTAACAGAACACAAAGCAGTTTCTCAGAAATCTTCTTTCCAGTTTTTATCGGAAGATATGTCCTTTTTCACCAAAGTCCTCTATGGGATTACAAATATCAGTTTGCAAATTTCACAAGAACAGTCTTAGTGAAGGGCTTCTTGAGGGGAAAGCTGTAACACTGTGAGATGAACTAACACAACACAAAGCAGTTTCTCAGACAGCTTCTTTTCGGTTTTTATCTTAGGATATTTCCATTTTCAAAATAGCCCTCTATGGGCTTCCAAGTATCACTTTGCAAATTCCTCAAGAACAGTCTTATAGAAAGGCTTCTTGAGGGGAAAGCTGTAACTCGGTGAGATGTATTAACAGAACACACGGCAGTTTCTCAGAAAGCTTCTTTCCAGTTTTTAACGGAAGTTATTTCCCTTTTCACCATAGCCCTCCATGGGCTTCCAAATATGACTTTACAAATTCCAGAAGAACAGTCTTAGCGAAAGGCTTCTGAAGGGGAAATCTGTAACTCTGTGAGTTGAATTAACAGAACACAAAGCAGTTTCTCACAAATCTTCTTTCCAGTTTTTAACGGAAGTTAGTTCCTTTTTCACCATAGTCCTCTACGGGCTTCCAAATATGACTTTGCAAATTCCACAAGAACAGTCTTAGCGAAAGGCTTCTTGAGGGGGGAAGCTGTAACTCTGTGAGATGAATTAACAGAACACAAAGCAGTCTCTCATAAAGCTTCTTTCCAGTATTTAACTGAAGATATTTCCTTTTTCACTATAGCCCTCTATGGGCTTCCAAATATCACTTTGGAAATCCCACAAGAACAGTCTTAGCGAAAGGCTTCTTGAGAGGAAAGCTGTACCTCGGTGATATGTACTAACAGAACACAGCGCATTTTCTCAGAATGGTTCTTTCCAGTTTTTAACGGAAGATATTTCCTTTTTCAACTTAGCCCTCTATGGGCTTCCAAATATCACTTTGCAAATTTCACAAAACAGTCTTAGTGAACGGCTTCTTGAGGGGAAAACTGTAACTCTGTGAGTGAACTAACAAAACACAAAGCAGCTTTCCATACAGCTTCTTTTCGGTTTTTATCTTAGGATATTTCCATTTTCACCATAGCCTACTATGGGTATCGAAATATCACTTTGGAAATTCCACAGAAACAGTCTTAGCGGAAGGATTCTTGAGGCAAAAGCAGTAACTCTTTGAGATGAATTAACAGAACACAAATCAGTTTCTCAGAAAGCTTAGGTATTTCCTTTTTCACCATAGCCCTCTATGGGCTTCAAAATATCACTTTGTAAATTCCACAACAACAGCCTTAGCGAAAGGCTTCCTGAGGTAAAAGAGTAACTGTGAGTTGAATTAACAGAACACAAAGCAGTTTCTCAGAAAGCTTCTTTTCAGTTTTTATCTTAGGATGTTTCCTTTTTCACCATTGCCCTCTATGTGCCTCCAAATATCACTTTGCAATTCCACAAGAACAGTCTTAGTGAACGGCTTCCTGAGGGGAAAGCTGAAGCTCGGTGATATGTACTAACAGAACACACCGCATTTTCTCAGAATGGTTCTTTCCAGTTTTTAACGGAAGATATTTCCTTTTTCACCTTAGCCCTCTATGGGCTTCCAAATATCACTTTGCAAATTTCACAAAACAGTCTTAGTGAACGGCTTCTTGAGGGAAAAGCTGTAGCTCTGTGAGATGAACTAACAGAACACAAAGCAGTTTTTCAGACAGCTTGTTTTCGGTATGTATCTTACGATATTTCCATTTTCACCATAGCCCTCTATGGGCTTCCACATATCACTTTGGAAATTCCTCAAAAACAGTCTTAGCGGAAGGCTTCTTGAGGGGAAAGCTGTAACTCTTTGAGATGAATTAACAGAACACAAAGCAGTTTCTCGGAAAGCTTCTTTTCATTTTTTAACTGAAGGTATTTCCATTTTCACCATAGCCCTCTATGGGATTCCAAATATCACTATGCAAATTCCACAAGAACAGTGGAAGCGAAAGACTTCTGGAGGGGAAAACTGTAACTCTCTGAGATGAATTAACAGAACACAAACAGTTTCTCAGATATCTTCTTTCCAGTTTTTAACGAAAGATATTTCCTTTTTCACCGTAGCCCTCTAGGGACGTCCAAATATCACTTTGCAAATCCCACAAGAACAGTCTTAGCGAAAGCCTTCTTGAGGGGAAAGCTGTAACTCGGTGAGATGCTTTAACAGAACACATGGCAGTTTCTCAAAATGCTTCTTTCCAGATTTTAACGGAAGATATTTCCTTTTTCACCATAGCCCTCTAGGAGTTTTCTAATATCACTTTGCAAATTTCACAAGAATCGTCTCAGTGAACTGCTTCTTGAAGGGAAAGCTGTAACACTGTGAGATGAACTAACAGAACACAAAGCAGTTTATCAGAAAGCTTCTTTACAGTTTGTATCGGAAAATATTTCCTTTTCCACCATTGCCCTCTATGAGATTCTAAATATCACTTTCCAAATTTCAGAAGAACAGTCTTAGTGAACGGCCTCGTGAGGGGAAATCTGTGACACTTTGAGATGAATTAACAGAATACGAAGCAGTTTCTCAGAAAGCCTCTTTTCGGATTTTATCTTACTATATTTCCTTTTTCAACATAGCCCTCTATGGTCTTCCAAATATCACTTTGCAAATTACACAAGAACAGTCTTTGTGAAAGACTTCTTGAGGGGAAAGCTGTAACTCTCTGAGATGAATTAACAGAACACAAAGCAGTTTCTCAGAAAGCTTCTTTTCAGTTTTTATCTTAGGATATTTCCTTTTTCAGCATAGCCCTCTATGGGCTTCCAAAAACATTTTGCAAATTCCACAAGAACAGTCTTAGCGAAAGGATTCTGGAGATAAAAGCTGTAAATCTGGAAGATGAATTAAAAGAATTCAAAGCAGTTTCTCAGAAACCTTCTTTTCGTATTTTATCTTACGATATTTCCATTTTCACCATAGGGCTATAGGGTTTCCAAATATCACTTTGCAAATTCCAGAAGAAAAGTCTTAGCGAAAGGCTTCTTGAGGGTAAAGCTGTAACTCTGTAAGATGAATTAACAGAACCCAAAACATTTTCTCAGAAACCTACTTTTCAGTTTTTACCTTAGGATATTTCCTTTTTCACCATAGCCCTCTATGGGATTCCAATTATCACTTTGAAAATTCCACATGAACAGTCTTAGCGAAAGTCTTCTTGAGGGGAAAGCTGTAACTCTGTGAGAGGAACTAACTGAACACAAAGCAGTTTCTCAGAAAGCTTCTTTCCAGTTTTTAACTGAGGATATTTCTTTTTTCACCATAGCCCTTTTGGGCTTCCAAATATCACTTTGCAAATTCCACAAGAACAGTCTTACCGAAAGGCTTCTTGAGGGGAAAGCTCTAACTCTGTGAGATGAATTAACAGAACACAAAGCATTTTCTCACAAATCTTCTTTCCAGTTTTTAACGGAGGATATTTCCTTTCTCACCATAGTCCTCTATGGGCTTCCAAATATCACATTGCAAATCCCACAAGAACAGTCTTAGCGAAAGGCTTCTTGAGAGGAAAGCTGTAACTCAGTGAGACGTATTAACAGAAGACACGGCATTTTCTCAGAATGCTTCTTTCCAGTTTTTAACGGAAGATATTTCCTTTTTCACCATAGTCCTCTATGGGTTTCCAAATATCACTTTCCAAATTTCACAAAACAGTCTTAATGAACGGCTTCTTTAGGGAAAAGCTGTAGCTCAGTGAGATGAACTAACAGAAACCAAAGCAGTTTTTCAGACAGCTTCTCTTCGGTAAGTATCTTAGGATATTTCCATTTTCACCATAGCCCTCTATGGGCTTCCACATATCACTTTGGAAATTCCTCAAAAACAGTCTTAGCGGAAGGCTTCTTGAGGGGAAAGCTGTAATTCTTTGAGATGAATTAACAGAACACAAAGCAGTTTCTCGGAAAGCTTCTTTTCATTTTTTAATTGAAGGTATTTCCATTTTCACCATAGCCCTCTATGGGATTCCAAATATCACTATGCAAATTCCACAAGAACAGTGGAAGCGAAAGACTTCGGGAGGGGAAAACTGTAACTCTGTGAGATGAATTAACAGAACACAAAGCAGTTTCTCAGATATCTTCTTTCCATTTTTTAACGAAAGATATTTCCTTTTTCACCATAGTCCTCTATGGGCTTCCAAATATCACTTTGTAAATCCCACAAGAACAGTCTTAGCGAAAGCCTTCTTGAGGGGAAAGCTGTAACTCGGTGAGATGCTTTAACAGAACACACGGCAGTTTCTCAAAAAGCTTCTTTCCAGTTTTTAACGGAAGATATGTCCTTTTTCACCATAGCCCTCTATGCGCTTCCAAATATCACTTTGCAAATTCCACAAGAACAGTTTTACCGAAAGGCTTCTTGAGAAGAAAGCTGTAAATCTGTGAGATGAATTAACAGAACACAAAGCAGTTTCACAGAAAGCTTCATTTCAGTTTTTATCTTTGGATGTTTTCTTTTTCATCATAGCCCTCTATGTGCCTTCAAATATCACTTTGAAAATTCCACAAGGAAAGTCTTAGTAAACGGCTTCTTGAATGGAAAACTGTAACTCTGTGAGATGAATTAACAGAACACAAAGCAGTTTCACAGATAGCTTCTTTCCAGTTTCTAACGGAGGATATTTCCTTTTAAGCCATAGCCCTCTATGGGCTTCCAAATATCACTTTGCAAGTTTCACAAGAACACTCTTAGCGAAAGGCTACCTGAGGGGAAAATTGTAACTCTGTGAGATGAATAAACAGAACACAAAGCAGTTTCTCAAAAAGCTTCTTTTCAGTTTTTAACCGAAGATATTTCCTTTTTCAACATAACCCTGTATGGGCTTCCAAATATCACTTTGCAAATTCCACAAGAACAGTCTTAGCGAAAGGCTTTTAGAGGGAAATGTTGTAACTATGTGAGATGAATTAACAGAACACAAAGCAATTTCTCAGAAAGCTTCTTTTCAGTTTTTATCTTACGATAGTTCCTTTTTCACCATAGACCTCTATGGGCTTCCAAATCTCACTTTGCAAATTCCACAAGAACAGTCTTAGCGAAAGAATTATTGAGTGGAAAGCTGTAACTCTTTGAGGTGAATTAACAGAACAAAAAGGAGTTTCTCAGAAAGCTTCTTTCCGCTTTTTAACAGAAGATATTTCCTTTTTCACCATAGCGCTCTATGGGCTTCCAAATATCATTTTGCAAATCCCACAACAACAGTCTTAGCGAAAGGCTTCTTGAAGGGAAAGCTGTAACTGGGTGAGGTCTATTATCAGAACACATGGCAGTTTCTCAGAAAGCTTCTTTCCAGTTTTAACTGAAGATATTTCCTTTTTCACCATAGCCCTCTATGGGCTTCCAAATATCACTTTGCAAATTCGACAACAGCCTTAGCGAAAGGCTTTTAGAGGGAAATGTAACTCTGTGAGATGAATTAACAGAACACAAAGCAGTTTCTCAGAAAGCTTCTTTCCAGTTTTTAACAGAAAATAATTCCTTTTTCACCATAGCCCTCTATGGGATTCTAAATATCACTTTCCAAATTTCAGAAGAACAGTCTTAGTGAACGGCCTCTTGAGGGGAAATCTGTAACTCTCTGAGATGAATTAACAGAACACAAAGCAGTTTCTCAGAAATCTTCTTTCCAGTTTTTAACGGAAGATGTGTCCTTTTTCACCATAGCCCTCTATGGTCTTGCAAATATCACTTTGCAAATTCCACAAGAACAGTCTTACCGAAAGGCTTCTTGAGAAGAAAGCTGTAACTCTGTGAGATGAATTAACAGAAAACAAAGCAGTTTCTCAGAAAATTTCTTTCCAGTTTTTAATGGAAGATATGTCCTTTTTCACCATAGCCCTCTATGGGCTTCCAAATATCACTTTGCAAATTCCACAAGAGCAGTCTTCGGGAAAGGCTTCTGGAGGGGAAACCTGTAACTCTGTGAGATGAATTAACAGAACACAAAGCAGTTTCTCAGAAAGCTTCTTTCCAGTTTTTAACTGAAGATATTTCCTTTTTCACCATAGCCCTCTAAGGGCTTCCAAATATCACATTGCAAATGCCACAAGAACAGTCTTAGCGAAAGGCTTCTAGAGGGGAAAGCTGTAACTCGGTTAGATGTATTAACAGAACACACGGCAGTATCTCATAATGCTTCTTTCCAGTTTTTAACGGAAGATATTTCCTTTTTCACCATAGCCCTCTAAGGGCTTCCAAATATCACTTTGCAAATTCCAAAAGAGCAGTCTTAGCGAAAGACTTCTGGAGCGGAAAGCTGTAACTCTCTGAAATGAATTAACAGAACACAGAGCTGTTTCTCAGAAAGCTTCTTTCCAGTTTTCAACCGAAGATATTTTCTTTTTCCCATAGCCCTCTATGGGCTTCCAAATATCACTTAGAAAATTCCACAAGAACAGTCTTAGCGAAAGGCTTCTTGAGGTGAAAGCTGTAACACGGTGAGATATTTTAACAGAACACACATCAGTTTCTCAGAAAGCTTCTTTCCAATTTTTAACGTAAGTTATTTCCTTTCTCACCATAGCCCTCTACGGGCTTCTAAGATCACTTTGCAAATTCCACAAGAACAGTCTTAGCGAAAGGCTTCTGGGAGCAAAGCTGTAATTCTGTGAGATGAACTAACAAAACACGAAGCAGTTTCTCAGAAATCTTCTTTTCGGTTTTTAATGGAAGAAATGTCCTTTTTCATCATAGCCCTCAATGGGCTTCCAAATTTCACTTTGCAAATTCCACAAGAACAGTCTTAGCGAAAGGCTTTTTGAGGGGAAAGCTGTAACTCTGGTGACGAATTAACAGAACACAAAGCAGTTTCTCAGAAAGCTTCTTTTCAGTTTTTGTCTTAGGATATTTCCTTTTTCACCATAGCCCTCTATGGGCTTCCAAATATCACTTTGCAAATTCCACAAGAGCAGTCTTCGGGAAAGGCTTCTGGAGGGGAAACCTGTAACTCTGTGAGATGAATTAACAGAACACAAAGCAGTTTCTCAGAAAGCTTCTTTCCAGTTTTTAACTGAGGAGATTTCTTTTTTCACCATAGCCCTTTTGGGCTTCCAAATATCACGTTGCAAATTCCACAAGAACAGTCTTACCGAAAGGCTTCTTGAGGGGAAAGCTCTAACTCTGTGAGATGAATTAACAGAACACAAAGCATTTTCTCACAAATCTTCTTTCCAGTTTTTAACGGAGGATATTTCCTTTCTCACCATAGTCCTCTATGGGCTTCCAAATATCACATTGCAAATCCCACAAGAACAGTCTTAGCGAAAGGCTTCTTGAGAGGAAAGCTGTAACTCAGTGAGACGTATTAACAGAAGACACGGCATTTTCTCAGAATGCTTCTTTCCAGTTTTTAACGGAAGATATTTCCTTTTTCACCATAGTCCTCTATGGGTTTCCAAATATCACTTTCCAAATTTCACAAAACAGTCTTAATGAACGGCTTCTTTAGGGAAAAGCTGTAGCTCTGTGAGATGAACTAACAGAACACAAAGCAGTTTTTCAGACAGCTTCTCTTCGGTAAGTATCTTAGGATATTTCCATTTTCACCATAGCCCTCTATGGGCTTCCACATATCACTTTGGAAATTCCTCAAAAACAGTCTTAGCGGAAAGCTTCTTGAGGGGAAAGCTGTAATTCTTTGAGATGAATTAACAGAACACAAAGCAGTTTCTCGGAAAGCTTCTTTTCATTTTTTAATTGAAGGTATTTCCATTTTCACCATAGCCCTCTATGGGATTCCAAATATCACTATGCAAATTCCACAAGAACAGTGGAAGCGAAAGACTTCGGGAGGGGAAAACTGTAACTCTGTGAGATGAATTAACAGAACACAAAGCAGTTTCTCAGATATCTTCTTTCCATTTTTTAACGAAAGATATTTCCTTTTTCACCATAGTCCTCTATGGGCTTCCAAATATCACTTTGTAAATCCCACAAGAACAGTCTTAGCGAAAGCCTTCTTGAGGGGAAAGCTGTAACTCGGTGAGATGATTTAACAGAACACACGGCAGTTTCTCAAAAAGCTTCTTTCCAGTTTTTAACGGAAGATATGTCCTTTTTCACCATAGCCCTCTATGCGCTTCCAAATATCACTTTGCAAATTCCACAAGAACAGTTTTACCGAAAGGCTTCTTGAGAAGAAAGCTGTAAATCTGTGAGATGAATTAACAGAACACAAAGCAGTTTCACAGAAAGCTTCATTTCAGTTTTTATCTTTGGATGTTTTCTTTTTCATCATAGCCCTCTATGTGCCTTCAAATATCACTTTGAAAATTCCACAAGGAAAGTCTTAGTGAACGGCTTCTTGAGGGGAAAACTGTAACTCTGTGAGATGAATTAACAGAACACAAAGCAGTTTCTCAGATAGCTTCTTTCCAGTTTCTAACGGAGGATATTTCCTTTTAAGCCATAGCCCTCTATGGGCTTCCAAATATCACTTTGCAAGTTTCACAAGAACACTCTTAGCGAAAGGCTTCCTGAGGGGAAAGTTGTAACTCTGTGAGATGAATTAACAGAACACAAAGCAGTTTCTCAAAAAGCTTCTTTTCAGTTTTTAACCGAAGATATTTCCTTTTTCAACATAACCCTGTATGGGCTTCCAAATATCACTTTGCAAATTCCACAAGAACAGTCTTAGCGAAAGGCTTTTAGAGGGAAATGTTGTAACTATGTGAGATGAATTAACAGAACACAAAGCAATTTCTCAGAAAGCTTCTTTTCAGTTTTTATCTTACGAGAGTTCCTTTTTCACCATAGACCTCTATGGGCTTCCAAATCTCACTTTGCAAATTCCACAAGAACAGTCTTAGCGAAAGAATTATTGAGTGGAAAGCTGTAACTCTTTCAGGTGAATTAACAGAACAAAAAGGAGTTTCTCAGAAAGCTTCTTTCCGCTTTTTAACAGAAGATATTTCCTTTTTCACCATAGCGCTCTATGGGCTTCCAAATATCATTTTGCAAATCCCACAACAACAGTCTTAGCGAAAGGCTTCTTGAAGGGAAAGCTGTAACTGGGTGAGGTCTATTATCAGAACACATGGCAGTTTCTCAGAAAGCTTCTTTCCAGTTTTAACTGAAGATATTTCCTTTTTCACCATAGCCCTCTATGGGCTTCCAAATATCACTTTGCAAATTCGACAACAGCCTTAGCGAAAGGCTTTTAGAGGGAAATGTAACTCTGTGAGATGAATTAACAGAACACAAAGCAGTTTCTCAGAAAGCTTCTTTCCAGTTTTTAACGGAAAATAATTCCTTTTTCACCATAGCCCTCTATGGGATTCTAAATATCACTTTCCAAATTTCAGAAGAACAGTCTTAGTGAACGGCCTCTTGAGGGGAAATCTGTAACTCTCTGAGATGAATTAACAGAACACAAAGCAGCTTCTCAGAAATCTTCTTTCCAGTTTTTAACGGAAGATGTGTCCTTTTTCACCATAGCCCTCTATGGGCTTGCAAATATCACTTTGCAAATTCCACAAGAACAGTCTTACCGAAAGGCTTCTTGAGAAGAAAGCTGTAACTCTGTGAGATGAATTAACAGAAAACAAAGCAGTTTCTCAGAAAATTTCTTTCCAGTTTTTAATGGAAGATATGTCCTTTTTCACCATAGCCCTCTATGGGCTTCCAAATATCACTTTGCAAATTCCACAAGAGCAGTCTTCGGGAAAGGCTTCTGGAGGGGAAACCTGTAACTCTGTGAGATGAATTAACAGAACACAAAGCAGTTTCTCAGAAAGCTTCTTTCCAGTTTTTAACTGAAGATATTTCCTTTTTCACCATAGCCCTCTAAGGGCTTCCAAATATCACATTGCAAATGCCACCAGAACAGTCTTAGCGAAAGGCTTCTAGAGGGGAAAGCTGTAACTCGGTTAGATGTATTAACAGAACACACGGCAGTATCTCAGAATGCTTCTTTCCAGTTTTTAACGGAAGATATTTCCTTTTTCACCATAGCCCTCTAAGGGCTTCCAAATATCACTTTGCAAATTCCAAAAGAGCAGTCTTAGTGAAAGACTTCTGGAGCGGAAAGCTGTAACTCTCTGAAATGAATTAACAGAACACAGAGCTGTTTCTCAGAAAGCTTCTTTCCAGTTTTCAACCGAAGATATTTTCTTTTTCCAATAGCCCTCTATGGGCTTCCAAATATCACTTAGAAAATTCCACAAGAACAGTCTTAGCGAAAGGCTTCTTGAGGTGAAAGCTGTAACACGGTGAGATGTTTTAACAGAACACACATCAGTTTCTCAGAAAGCTTCTTTCCAATTTTTAACGTAAGTTATTTCCTTTCTCACCATAGCCCTCTACGGGCTTCTAAGATCACTTTGCAAATTCCACAAGAACAGTCTTAGCGAAAGGCTTCTGGGAGCAAAGCTGTAATTCTGTGAGATGAACTAACAAAACACGAAGCAGTTTCTCAGAAATCTTCTTTTCGGTTTTTAATGGAAGAAATGTCCTTTTTCATCATAGCCCTCAATGGGCTTCCAAATTTCACTTTGCAAATTCCACAAGAACAGTCTTAGCGAAAGGCTTTTTGAGGGGAAAGCTGTAATTCTGGTGACGAATTAACAGAACACAAAGCAGTTTCTCAGAAAGCTTCTTTTCAGTTTTTGTCTTAGGATATTTCCTTTTTCACCATAGCCCTCTATGGGCTTCCAAATATCACTTTGCAAATTCCACAAGAGCAGTCTTCGGGAAAGGCTTCTGGAGGGGAAACCTGTAACTCTGTGAGATGAATTAACAGAACACAAAGCAGTTTCTCAGAAAGCTTCTTTCCAGTTTTTAACTGAGGAGATTTCTTTTTTCACCATAGCCCTTTTGGGCTTCCAAATATCACTTTGCAAATTCCACAAGAACAGTCTTACCGAAAGGCTTCTTGAGGGGAAAGCTCTAACTCTGTGAGATGAATTAACAGAACACAAAGCATTTTCTCACAAATCTTCTTTCCAGTTTTTAACGGAGGATATTTCCTTTCTCACCATAGTCCTCTATGGGCTTCCAAATATCACATTGCAAATCCCACAAGAACAGTCTTAGCGAAAGGCTTCTTGAGAGGAAAGCTGTAACTCAGTGAGACGTATTAACAGAAGACACGGCATTTTCTCAGAATGCTTCTTTCCAGTTTTTAACGGAAGATATTTCCTTTTTCACCATAGTCCTCTATGGGTTTCCAAATATCACTTTCCAAATTTCACAAAACAGTCTTAATGAACGGCTTCTTTAGGGAAAAGCTGTAGCTCTGTGAGATGAACTAACAGAACACAAAGCAGTTTTTCAGACAGCTTCTCTTCGGTAAGTATCTTAGGATATTTCCATTTTCACCATAGCCCTCTATGGGCTTCCACATATCACTTTGGAAATTCCTCAAAAACAGTCTTAGCGGAAAGCTTCTTGAGGGGAAAGCTGTAATTCTTTGAGATGAATTAACAGAACACAAAGCAGTTTCTCGGAAAGCTTCTTTTCATTTTTTAATTGAAGGTATTTCCATTTTCACCATAGCCCTCTATGGGATTCCAAATATCACTATGCAAATTCCACAAGAACAGTGGAAGCGAAAGACTTCGGGAGGGGAAAACTGTAACTCTGTGAGATGAATTAACAGAACACAAAGCAGTTTCTCAGATATCTTCTTTCCATTTTTTAACGAAAGATATTTCCTTTTTCACCATAGTCCTCTATGGGCTTCCAAATATCACTTTGTAAATCCCACAAGAACAGTCTTAGCGAAAGCCTTCTTGAGGGGAAAGCTGTAACTCGGTGAGATGCTTTAACAGAACACACGGCAGTTTCTCAAAAAGCTTCTTTCCAGTTTTTAACGGAAGATATGTCCTTTTTCACCATAGCCCTCTATGCGCTTCCAAATATCACTTTGCAAATTCCACAAGAACAGTTTTACCGAAAGGCTTCTTGAGAAGAAAGCTGTAAATCTGTGAGATGAATTAACAGAACACAAAGCAGTTTCACAGAAAGCTTCATTTCAGTTTGTATCTTTGGATGTTTTCTTTTTCATCATAGCCCTCTATGTGCCTTCAAATATCACTTTGAAAATTCCACAAGGAAAGTCTTAGTGAACGGCTTCTTGAGGGGAAAACTGTAACTCTGTGAGATGAATTAACAGAACACAAAGCAGTTTCTCAGATAGCTTCTTTCCAGTTTCTAACGGAGGATATTTCCTTTTAAGCCATAGCCCTCTATGGGCTTCCAAATATCACTTTGCAAGTTTCACAAGAACACTCTTAGCGAAAGGCTTCCTGAGGGGAAAGTTGTAACTCTGTGAGATGAATTAACAGAACACAAAGCAGTTTCTCAAAAAGCTTCTTTTCAGTTTTTAACCGAAGATATTTCCTTTTTCAACATAACCCTGTATGGGCTTCCAAATATCACTTTGCAAATTCCACAAGAACAGTCTTAGCGAAAGGCTTTTAGAGGGAAATGTTGTAACTATGTGAGATGAATTAACAGAACACAAAGCAATTTCTCAGAAAGCTTCTTTTCAGTTTTTATCTTACGAGAGTTCCTTTTTCACCATAGACCTCTATGGGCTTCCAAATCTCACTTTGCAAATTCCACAAGAACAGTCTTAGCGAAAGAATTATTGAGTGGAAAGCTGTAACTCTTTCAGGTGAATTAACAGAACAAAAAGGAGTTTCTCAGAAAGCTTCTTTCCGCTTTTTAACAGAAGATATTTCCTTTTTCACCATAGCGCTCTATGGGCTTCCAAATATCATTTTGCAAATCCCACAACAACAGTCTTAGCGAAAGGCTTCTTGAAGGGAAAGCTGTAACTGGGTGAGGTCTATTATCAGAACACATGGCAGTTTCTCAGAAAGCTTCTTTCCAGTTTTAACTGAAGATATTTCCTTTTTCACCATAGCCCTCTATGGGCTTCCAAATATCACTTTGCAAATTCGACAACAGCCTTAGCGAAAGGCTTTTAGAGGGAAATGTAACTCTGTGAGATGAATTAACAGAACACAAAGCAGTTTCTCAGAAAGCTTCTTTCCAGTTTTTAACGGAAAATAATTCCTTTTTCACCATAGCCCTCTATGGGATTCTAAATATCACTTTCCAAATTTCAGAAGAACAGTCTTAGTGAACGGCCTCTTGAGGGGAAATCTGTAACTCTCTGAGATGAATTAACAGAACACAAAGCAGCTTCTCAGAAATCTTCTTTCCAGTTTTTAACGGAAGATGTGTCCTTTTTCACCATAGCCCTCTATGGGCTTGCAAATATCACTTTGCAAATTCCACAAGAACAGTCTTACCGAAAGGCTTCTTGAGAAGAAAGCTGTAACTCTGTGAGATGAATTAACAGAAAACAAAGCAGTTTCTCAGAAAATTTCTTTCCAGTTTTT
Organism: Chlorocebus sabaeus; assembly: GCF_047675955.1. Lineage (NCBI taxonomy): Eukaryota > Metazoa > Chordata > Mammalia > Primates > Cercopithecidae > Chlorocebus > Chlorocebus sabaeus. The sequence continues at coordinate 17,533 of NW_027327046.1, read as the reverse complement.
AATGGAAGATATGTCCTTTTTCACCATAGCCCTCTATGGGCTTCCAAATATCACTTTGCAAATTCCACAAGAGCAGTCTTCGGGAAAGGCTTCTGGAGGGGAAACCTGTAACTCTGTGAGATGAATTAACAGAACACAAAGCAGTTTCTCAGAAAGCTTCTTTCCAGTTTTTAACTGAAGATATTTCCTTTTTCACCATAGCCCTCTAAGGGCTTCCAAATATCACATTGCAAATGCCACCAGAACAGTCTTAGCGAAAGGCTTCTAGAGGGGAAAGCTGTAACTCGGTTAGATGTATTAACAGAACACACGGCAGTATCTCAGAATGCTTCTTTCCAGTTTTTAACGGAAGATATTTCCTTTTTCACCATAGCCCTCTAAGGGCTTCCAAATATCACTTTGCAAATTCCAAAAGAGCAGTCTTAGTGAAAGACTTCTGGAGCGGAAAGCTGTAACTCTCTGAAATGAATTAACAGAACACAGAGCTGTTTCTCAGAAAGCTTCTTTCCAGTTTTCAACCGAAGATATTTTCTTTTTCCAATAGCCCTCTATGGGCTTCCAAATATCACTTAGAAAATTCCACAAGAACAGTCTTAGCGAAAGGCTTCTTGAGGTGAAAGCTGTAACACGGTGAGATGTTTTAACAGAACACACATCAGTTTCTCAGAAAGCTTCTTTCCAATTTTTAACGTAAGTTATTTCCTTTCTCACCATAGCCCTCTACGGGCTTCTAAGATCACTTTGCAAATTCCACAAGAACAGTCTTAGCGAAAGGCTTCTGGGAGCAAAGCTGTAATTCTGTGAGATGAACTAACAAAACACGAAGCAGTTTCTCAGAAATCTTCTTTTCGGTTTTTAATGGAAGAAATGTCCTTTTTCATCATAGCCCTCAATGGGCTTCCAAATTTCACTTTGCAAATTCCACAAGAACAGTCTTAGCGAAAGGCTTTTTGAGGGGAAAGCTGTAATTCTGGTGACGAATTAACAGAACACAAAGCAGTTTCTCAGAAAGCTTCTTTTCAGTTTTTGTCTTAGGATATTTCCTTTTTCACCATAGCCCTCTATGGGCTTCCAAATATCACTTTGCAAATTCCACAAGAGCAGTCTTCGGGAAAGGCTTCTGGAGGGGAAACCTGTAACTCTGTGAGATGAATTAACAGAACACAAAGCAGTTTCTCAGAAAGCTTCTTTCCAGTTTTTAACTGAGGATATTTCTTTTTTCACCATAGCCCTTTTGGGCTTCCAAATATCACTTTGCAAATTCCACAAGAACAGTCTTACCGAAAGGCTTCTTGAGGGGAAAGCTCTAACTCTGTGAGATGAATTAACAGAACACAAAGCATTTTCTCACAAATCTTCTTTCCAGTTTTTAACGGAGGATATTTCCTTTCTCACCATAGTCCTCTATGGGCTTCCAAATATCACATTGCAAATCCCACAAGAACAGTCTTAGCGAAAGGCTTCTTGAGAGGAAAGCTGTAACTCAGTGAGACGTATTAACAGAAGACACGGCATTTTCTCAGAATGCTTCTTTCCAGTTTTTAACGGAAGATATTTCCTTTTTCACCATAGTCCTCTATGGGTTTCCAAATATCACTTTCCAAATTTCACAAAACAGTCTTAATGAACGGCTTCTTTAGGGAAAAGCTGTAGCTCTGTGAGATGAACTAACAGAACACAAAGCAGTTTTTCAGACAGCTTCTCTTCGGTAAGTATCTTAGGATATTTCCATTTTCACCATAGCCCTCTATGGGCTTCCACATATCACTTTGGAAATTCCTCAAAAACAGTCTTAGCGGAAAGCTTCTTGAGGGGAAAGCTGTAATTCTTTGAGATGAATTAACAGAACACAAAGCAGTTTCTCGGAAAGCTTCTTTTCATTTTTTAATTGAAGGTATTTCCATTTTCACCATAGCCCTCTATGGGATTCCAAATATCACTATGCAAATTCCACAAGAACAGTGGAAGCGAAAGACTTCGGGAGGGGAAAACTGTAACTCTGTGAGATGAATTAACAGAACACAAAGCAGTTTCTCAGATATCTTCTTTCCATTTTTTAACGAAAGATATTTCCTTTTTCACCATAGTCCTCTATGGGCTTCCAAATATCACTTTGTAAATCCCACAAGAACAGTCTTAGCGAAAGCCTTCTTGAGGGGAAAGCTGTAACTCGGTGAGATGCTTTAACAGAACACACGGCAGTTTCTCAAAAAGCTTCTTTCCAGTTTTTAACGGAAGATATGTCCTTTTTCACCATAGCCCTCTATGCGCTTCCAAATATCACTTTGCAAATTCCACAAGAACAGTTTTACCGAAAGGCTTCTTGAGAAGAAAGCTGTAAATCTGTGAGATGAATTAACAGAACACAAAGCAGTTTCACAGAAAGCTTCATTTCAGTTTGTATCTTTGGATGTTTTCTTTTTCATCATAGCCCTCTATGTGCCTTCAAATATCACTTTGAAAATTCCACAAGGAAAGTCTTAGTGAACGGCTTCTTGAGGGGAAAACTGTAACTCTGTGAGATGAATTAACAGAACACAAAGCAGTTTCTCAGATAGCTTCTTTCCAGTTTCTAACGGAGGATATTTCCTTTTAAGCCATAGCCCTCTATGGGCTTCCAAATATCACTTTGCAAGTTTCACAAGAACACTCTTAGCGAAAGGCTTCCTGAGGGGAAAGTTGTAACTCTGTGAGATGAATTAACAGAACACAAAGCAGTTTCTCAAAAAGCTTCTTTTCAGTTTTTAACCGAAGATATTTCCTTTTTCAACATAACCCTGTATGGGCTTCCAAATATCACTTTGCAAATTCCACAAGAACAGTCTTAGCGAAAGGCTTTTAGAGGGAAATGTTGTAACTATGTGAGATGAATTAACAGAACACAAAGCAATTTCTCAGAAAGCTTCTTTTCAGTTTTTATCTTACGAGAGTTCCTTTTTCACCATAGACCTCTATGGGCTTCCAAATCTCACTTTGCAAATTCCACAAGAACAGTCTTAGCGAAAGAATTATTGAGTGGAAAGCTGTAACTCTTTCAGGTGAATTAACAGAACAAAAAGGAGTTTCTCAGAAAGCTTCTTTCCGCTTTTTAACAGAAGATATTTCCTTTTTCACCATAGCGCTCTATGGGCTTCCAAATATCATTTTGCAAATCCCACAACAACAGTCTTAGCGAAAGGCTTCTTGAAGGGAAAGCTGTAACTGGGTGAGGTCTATTATCAGAACACATGGCAGTTTCTCAGAAAGCTTCTTTCCAGTTTTAACTGAAGATATTTCCTTTTTCACCATAGCCCTCTATGGGCTTCCAAATATCACTTTGCAAATTCGACAACAGCCTTAGCGAAAGGCTTTTAGAGGGAAATGTAACTCTGTGAGATGAATTAACAGAACACAAAGCAGTTTCTCAGAAAGCTTCTTTCCAGTTTTTAACGGAAAATAATTCCTTTTTCACCATAGCCCTCTATGGGATTCTAAATATCACTTTCCAAATTTCAGAAGAACAGTCTTAGTGAACGGCCTCTTGAGGGGAAATCTGTAACTCTCTGAGATGAATTAACAGAACACAAAGCAGCTTCTCAGAAATCTTCTTTCCAGTTTTTAACGGAAGATGTGTCCTTTTTCACCATAGCCCTCTATGGGCTTGCAAATATCACTTTGCAAATTCCACAAGAACAGTCTTACCGAAAGGCTTCTTGAGAAGAAAGCTGTAACTCTGTGAGATGAATTAACAGAAAACAAAGCAGTTTCTCAGAAAATTTCTTTCCAGTTTTTAATGGAAGATATGTCCTTTTTCACCATAGCCCTCTATGGGCTTCCAAATATCACTTTGCAAATTCCACAAGAGCAGTCTTCGGGAAAGGCTTCTGGAGGGGAAACCTGTAACTCTGTGAGATGAATTAACAGAACACAAAGCAGTTTCTCAGAAAGCTTCTTTCCAGTTTTTAACTGAAGATATTTCCTTTTTCACCATAGCCCTCTAAGGGCTTCCAAATATCACATTGCAAATGCCACCAGAACAGTCTTAGCGAAAGGCTTCTAGAGGGGAAAGCTGTAACTCGGTTAGATGTATTAACAGAACACACGGCAGTATCTCAGAATGCTTCTTTCCAGTTTTTAACGGAAGATATTTCCTTTTTCACCATAGCCCTCTAAGGGCTTCCAAATATCACTTTGCAAATTCCAAAAGAGCAGTCTTAGTGAAAGACTTCTGGAGCGGAAAGCTGTAACTCTCTGAAATGAATTAACAGAACACAGAGCTGTTTCTCAGAAAGCTTCTTTCCAGTTTTCAACCGAAGATATTTTCTTTTTCCAATAGCCCTCTATGGGCTTCCAAATATCACTTAGAAAATTCCACAAGAACAGTCTTAGCGAAAGGCTTCTTGAGGTGAAAGCTGTAACACGGTGAGATGTTTTAACAGAACACACATCAGTTTCTCAGAAAGCTTCTTTCCAATTTTTAACGTAAGTTATTTCCTTTCTCACCATAGCCCTCTACGGGCTTCTAAGATCACTTTGCAAATTCCACAAGAACAGTCTTAGCGAAAGGCTTCTGGGAGCAAAGCTGTAATTCTGTGAGATGAACTAACAAAACACGAAGCAGTTTCTCAGAAATCTTCTTTTCGGTTTTTAATGGAAGAAATGTCCTTTTTCATCATAGCCCTCAATGGGCTTCCAAATTTCACTTTGCAAATTCCACAAGAACAGTCTTAGCGAAAGGCTTTTTGAGGGGAAAGCTGTAATTCTGGTGACGAATTAACAGAACACAAAGCAGTTTCTCAGAAAGCTTCTTTTCAGTTTTTGTCTTAGGATATTTCCTTTTTCACCATAGCCCTCTATGGGCTTCCAAATATCACTTTGCAAATTCCACAAGAGCAGTCTTCGGGAAAGGCTTCTGGAGGGGAAACCTGTAACTCTGTGAGATGAATTAACAGAACACAAAGCAGTTTCTCAGAAAGCTTCTTTCCAGTTTTTAACTGAGGAGATTTCTTTTTTCACCATAGCCCTTTTGGGCTTCCAAATATCACTTTGCAAATTCCACAAGAACAGTCTTACCGAAAGGCTTCTTGAGGGGAAAGCTCTAACTCTGTGAGATGAATTAACAGAACACAAAGCATTTTCTCACAAATCTTCTTTCCAGTTTTTAACGGAGGATATTTCCTTTCTCACCATAGTCCTCTATGGGCTTCCAAATATCACATTGCAAATCCCACAAGAACAGTCTTAGCGAAAGGCTTCTTGAGAGGAAAGCTGTAACTCAGTGAGACGTATTAACAGAAGACACGGCATTTTCTCAGAATGCTTCTTTCCAGTTTTTAACGGAAGATATTTCCTTTTTCACCATAGTCCTCTATGGGTTTCCAAATATCACTTTCCAAATTTCACAAAACAGTCTTAATGAACGGCTTCTTTAGGGAAAAGCTGTAGCTCTGTGAGATGAACTAACAGAACACAAAGCAGTTTTTCAGACAGCTTCTCTTCGGTAAGTATCTTAGGATATTTCCATTTTCACCATAGCCCTCTATGGGCTTCCACATATCACTTTGGAAATTCCTCAAAAACAGTCTTAGCGGAAAGCTTCTTGAGGGGAAAGCTGTAATTCTTTGAGATGAATTAACAGAACACAAAGCAGTTTCTCGGAAAGCTTCTTTTCATTTTTTAATTGAAGGTATTTCCATTTTCACCATAGCCCTCTATGGGATTCCAAATATCACTATGCAAATTCCACAAGAACAGTGGAAGCGAAAGACTTCGGGAGGGGAAAACTGTAACTCTGTGAGATGAATTAACAGAACACAAAGCAGTTTCTCAGATATCTTCTTTCCATTTTTTAACGAAAGATATTTCCTTTTTCACCATAGTCCTCTATGGGCTTCCAAATATCACTTTGTAAATCCCACAAGAACAGTCTTAGCGAAAGCCTTCTTGAGGGGAAAGCTGTAACTCGGTGAGATGCTTTAACAGAACACACGGCAGTTTCTCAAAAAGCTTCTTTCCAGTTTTTAACGGAAGATATGTCCTTTTTCACCATAGCCCTCTATGCGCTTCCAAATATCACTTTGCAAATTCCACAAGAACAGTTTTACCGAAAGGCTTCTTGAGAAGAAAGCTGTAAATCTGTGAGATGAATTAACAGAACACAAAGCAGTTTCACAGAAAGCTTCATTTCAGTTTGTATCTTTGGATGTTTTCTTTTTCATCATAGCCCTCTATGTGCCTTCAAATATCACTTTGAAAATTCCACAAGGAAAGTCTTAGTGAACGGCTTCTTGAGGGGAAAACTGTAACTCTGTGAGATGAATTAACAGAACACAAAGCAGTTTCTCAGATAGCTTCTTTCCAGTTTCTAACGGAGGATATTTCCTTTTAAGCCATAGCCCTCTATGGGCTTCCAAATATCACTTTGCAAGTTTCACAAGAACACTCTTAGCGAAAGGCTTCCTGAGGGGAAAGTTGTAACTCTGTGAGATGAATTAACAGAACACAAAGCAGTTTCTCAAAAAGCTTCTTTTCAGTTTTTAACCGAAGATATTTCCTTTTTCAACATAACCCTGTATGGGCTTCCAAATATCACTTTGCAAATTCCACAAGAACAGTCTTAGCGAAAGGCTTTTAGAGGGAAATGTTGTAACTATGTGAGATGAATTAACAGAACACAAAGCAATTTCTCAGAAAGCTTCTTTTCAGTTTTTATCTTACGAGAGTTCCTTTTTCACCATAGACCTCTATGGGCTTCCAAATCTCACTTTGCAAATTCCACAAGAACAGTCTTAGCGAAAGAATTATTGAGTGGAAAGCTGTAACTCTTTGAGGTGAATTAACAGAACAAAAAGGAGTTTCTCAGAAAGCTTCTTTCCGCTTTTTAACAGAAGATATTTCCTTTTTCACCATAGCGCTCTATGGGCTTCCAAATATCATTTTGCAAATCCCACAACAACAGTCTTAGCGAAAGGCTTCTTGAAGGGAAAGCTGTAACTGGGTGAGGTCTATTATCAGAACACATGGCAGTTTCTCAGAAAGCTTCTTTCCAGTTTTAACTGAAGATATTTCCTTTTTCACCATAGCCCTCTATGGGCTTCCAAATATCACTTTGCAAATTCGACAACAGCCTTAGCGAAAGGCTTTTAGAGGGAAATGTAACTCTGTGAGATGAATTAACAGAACACAAAGCAGTTTCTCAGAAAGCTTCTTTCCAGTTTTTAACGGAAAATAATTCCTTTTTCACCATAGCCCTCTATGGGATTCTAAATATCACTTTCCAAATTTCAGAAGAACAGTCTTAGTGAACGGCCTCTTGAGGGGAAATCTGTAACTCTCTGAGATGAATTAACAGAACACAAAGCAGCTTCTCAGAAATCTTCTTTCCAGTTTTTAACGGAAGATGTGTCCTTTTTCACCATAGCCCTCTATGGGCTTGCAAATATCACTTTGCAAATTCCACAAGAACAGTCTTACCGAAAGGCTTCTTGAGAAGAAAGCTGTAACTCTGTGAGATGAATTAACAGAAAACAAAGCAGTTTCTCAGAAAATTTCTTTCCAGTTTTTAATGGAAGATATGTCCTTTTTCACCATAGCCCTCTATGGGCTTCCAAATATCACTTTGCAAATTCCACAAGAGCAGTCTTCGGGAAAGGCTTCTGGAGGGGAAACCTGTAACTCTGTGAGATGAATTAACAGAACACAAAGCAGTTTCTCAGAAAGCTTCTTTCCAGTTTTTAACTGAAGATATTTCCTTTTTCACCATAGCCCTCTAAGGGCTTCCAAATATCACATTGCAAATGCCACCAGAACAGTCTTAGCGAAAGGCTTCTAGAGGGGAAAGCTGTAACTCGGTTAGATGTATTAACAGAACACACGGCAGTATCTCAGAATGCTTCTTTCCAGTTTTTAACGGAAGATATTTCCTTTTTCACCATAGCCCTCTAAGGGCTTCCAAATATCACTTTGCAAATTCCAAAAGAGCAGTCTTAGTGAAAGACTTCTGGAGCGGAAAGCTGTAACTCTCTGAAATGAATTAACAGAACACAGAGCTGTTTCTCAGAAAGCTTCTTTCCAGTTTTCAACCGAAGATATTTTCTTTTTCCAATAGCCCTCTATGGGCTTCCAAATATCACTTAGAAAATTCCACAAGAACAGTCTTAGCGAAAGGCTTCTTGAGGTGAAAGCTGTAACACGGTGAGATGTTTTAACAGAACACACATCAGTTTCTCAGAAAGCTTCTTTCCAATTTTTAACGTAAGTTATTTCCTTTCTCACCATAGCCCTCTACGGGCTTCTAAGATCACTTTGCAAATTCCACAAGAACAGTCTTAGCGAAAGGCTTCTGGGAGCAAAGCTGTAATTCTGTGAGATGAACTAACAAAACACGAAGCAGTTTCTCAGAAATCTTCTTTTCGGTTTTTAATGGAAGAAATGTCCTTTTTCATCATAGCCCTCAATGGGCTTCCAAATTTCACTTTGCAAATTCCACAAGAACAGTCTTAGCGAAAGGCTTTTTGAGGGGAAAGCTGTAATTCTGGTGACGAATTAACAGAACACAAAGCAGTTTCTCAGAAAGCTTCTTTTCAGTTTTTGTCTTAGGATATTTCCTTTTTCACCATAGCCCTCTATGGGCTTCCAAATATCACTTTGCAAATTCCACAAGAGCAGTCTTCGGGAAAGGCTTCTGGAGGGGAAACCTGTAACTCTGTGAGATGAATTAACAGAACACAAAGCAGTTTCTCAGAAAGCTTCTTTCCAGTTTTTAACTGAGGAGATTTCTTTTTTCACCATAGCCCTTTTGGGCTTCCAAATATCACTTTGCAAATTCCACAAGAACAGTCTTACCGAAAGGCTTCTTGAGGGGAAAGCTCTAACTCTGTGAGATGAATTAACAGAACACAAAGCATTTTCTCACAAATCTTCTTTCCAGTTTTTAACGGAGGATATTTCCTTTCTCACCATAGTCCTCTATGGGCTTCCAAATATCACATTGCAAATCCCACAAGAACAGTCTTAGCGAAAGGCTTCTTGAGAGGAAAGCTGTAACTCAGTGAGACGTATTAACAGAAGACACGGCATTTTCTCAGAATGCTTCTTTCCAGTTTTTAACGGAAGATATTTCCTTTTTCACCATAGTCCTCTATGGGTTTCCAAATATCACTTTCCAAATTTCACAAAACAGTCTTAATGAACGGCTTCTTTAGGGAAAAGCTGTAGCTCTGTGAGATGAACTAACAGAACACAAAGCAGTTTTTCAGACAGCTTCTCTTCGGTAAGTATCTTAGGATATTTCCATTTTCACCATAGCCCTCTATGGGCTTCCACATATCACTTTGGAAATTCCTCAAAAACAGTCTTAGCGGAAAGCTTCTTGAGGGGAAAGATGTAATTCTTTGAGATGAATTAACAGAACACAAAGCAGTTTCTCGGAAAGCTTCTTTTCATTTTTTAATTGAAGGTATTTCCATTTTCACCATAGCCCTCTATGGGATTCCAAATATCACTATGCAAATTCCACAAGAACAGTGGAAGCGAAAGACTTCGGGAGGGGAAAACTGTAACTCTGTGAGATGAATTAACAGAACACAAAGCAGTTTCTCAGATATCTTCTTTCCATTTTTTAACGAAAGATATTTCCTTTTTCACCATAGTCCTCTATGGGCTTCCAAATATCACTTTGTAAATCCCACAAGAACAGTCTTAGCGAAAGCCTTCTTGAGGGGAAAGCTGTAACTCGGTGAGATGCTTTAACAGAACACACGGCAGTTTCTCAAAAAGCTTCTTTCCAGTTTTTAACGGAAGATATGTCCTTTTTCACCATAGCCCTCTATGCGCTTCCAAATATCACTTTGCAAATTCCACAAGAACAGTTTTACCGAAAGGCTTCTTGAGAAGAAAGCTGTAAATCTGTGAGATGAATTAACAGAACACAAAGCAGTTTCACAGAAAGCTTCATTTCAGTTTGTATCTTTGGATGTTTTCTTTTTCATCATAGCCCTCTATGTGCCTTCAAATATCACTTTGAAAATTCCACAAGGAAAGTCTTAGTGAACGGCTTCTTGAGGGGAAAACTGTAACTCTGTGAGATGAATTAACAGAACACAAAGCAGTTTCTCAGATAGCTTCTTTCCAGTTTCTAACGGAGGATATTTCCTTTTAAGCCATAGCCCTCTATGGGCTTCCAAATATCACTTTGCAAGTTTCACAAGAACACTCTTAGCGAAAGGCTTCCTGAGGGGAAAGTTGTAACTCTGTGAGATGAATTAACAGAACACAAAGCAGTTTCTCAAAAAGCTTCTTTTCAGTTTTTAACCGAAGATATTTCCTTTTTCAACATAACCCTGTATGGGCTTCCAAATATCACTTTGCAAATTCCACAAGAACAGTCTTAGCGAAAGGCTTTTAGAGGGAAATGTTGTAACTATGTGAGATGAATTAACAGAACACAAAGCAATTTCTCAGAAAGCTTCTTTTCAGTTTTTATCTTACGAGAGTTCCTTTTTCACCATAGACCTCTATGGGCTTCCAAATCTCACTTTGCAAATTCCACAAGAACAGTCTTAGCGAAAGAATTATTGAGTGGAAAGCTGTAACTCTTTCAGGTGAATTAACAGAACAAAAAGGAGTTTCTCAGAAAGCTTCTTTCCGCTTTTTAACAGAAGATATTTCCTTTTTCACCATAGCGCTCTATGGGCTTCCAAATATCATTTTGCAAATCCCACAACAACAGTCTTAGCGAAAGGCTTCTTGAAATGAAAGCTGTAACTGGGTGAGGTCTATTATCAGAACACATGGCAGTTTCTCAGAAAGCTTCTTTCCAGTTTTAACTGAAGATATTTCCTTTTTCACCATAGCCCTCTATGGGCTTCCAAATATCACTTTGCATATTCCAAAAGAACAGCCTTAGTGATCGGCTTCATGATAGGAAAGCTGTAACTCTGTGAGATTAATTAACGGAACACAAAGCAGTTTCTCAGAAAGGTTCTTTCCAGTTTTTAGCGGAAGATATTTCCTTTTTCACCATAGTCCACTATGGGCTTCAAAATATCACTTTGCAAATTCCACAAGAACAGTCTTAGTGAACGGCCTCTTGAGGGGAAATCTGTAACTCTCTGAGATGAATTAACAGAACACAAAGCAGTTTCTCAGAAATCTTCTTTCCAGTTTTTATCGGAAGATATGTCCTTTTTCACCAAAGTCCTCTATGGGATTACAAATATCAGTTTGCAAATTTCACAAGAACAGTCTTAGTGAAGGGCTTCTTGAGGGGAAAGCTGTAACACTGTGAGATGAACTAACACAACACAAAGCAGTTTCTCAGACAGCTTCTTTTCGGTTTTTATCTTAGGATATTTCCATTTTCAAAATAGCCCTCTATGGGCTTCCAAGTATCACTTTGCAAATTCCTCAAGAACAGTCTTATAGAAAGGCTTCTTGAGGGGAAAGCTGTAACTCGGTGAGATGTATTAACAGAACACACGGCAGTTTCTCAGAAAGCTTCTTTCCAGTTTTTAACGGAAGTTATTTCCCTTTTCACCATAGCCCTCCATGGGCTTCCAAATATGACTTTACAAATTCCAGAAGAACAGTCTTAGCGAAAGGCTTCTGAAGGGGAAATCTGTAACTCTGTGAGTTGAATTAACAGAACACAAAGCAGTTTCTCACAAATCTTCTTTCCAGTTTTTAACGGAAGTTAGTTCCTTTTTCACCATAGTCCTCTACGGGCTTCCAAATATGACTTTGCAAATTCCACAAGAACAGTCTTAGCGAAAGGCTTCTTGAGGGGGGAAGCTGTAACTCTGTGAGATGAATTAACAGAACACAAAGCAGTCTCTCATAAAGCTTCTTTCCAGTATTTAACTGAAGATATTTCCTTTTTCACTATAGCCCTCTATGGGCTTCCAAATATCACTTTGGAAATCCCACAAGAACAGTCTTAGCGAAAGGCTTCTTGAGAGGAAAGCTGTACCTCGGTGATATGTACTAACAGAACACAGCGCATTTTCTCAGAATGGTTCTTTCCAGTTTTTAACGGAAGATATTTCCTTTTTCAACTTAGCCCTCTATGGGCTTCCAAATATCACTTTGCAAATTTCACAAAACAGTCTTAGTGAACGGCTTCTTGAGGGGAAAACTGTAACTCTGTGAGTGAACTAACAAAACACAAAGCAGCTTTCCATACAGCTTCTTTTCGGTTTTTATCTTAGGATATTTCCATTTTCACCATAGCCTACTATGGGTATCGAAATATCACTTTGGAAATTCCACAGAAACAGTCTTAGCGGAAGGATTCTTGAGGCAAAAGCAGTAACTCTTTGAGATGAATTAACAGAACACAAATCAGTTTCTCAGAAAGCTTAGGTATTTCCTTTTTCACCATAGCCCTCTATGGGCTTCAAAATATCACTTTGTAAATTCCACAACAACAGCCTTAGCGAAAGGCTTCCTGAGGTAAAAGAGTAACTGTGAGTTGAATTAACAGAACACAAAGCAGTTTCTCAGAAAGCTTCTTTTCAGTTTTTATCTTAGGATGTTTCCTTTTTCACCATTGCCCTCTATGTGCCTCCAAATATCACTTTGCAATTCCACAAGAACAGTCTTAGTGAACGGCTTCCTGAGGGGAAAGCTGAAGCTCGGTGATATGTACTAACAGAACACACCGCATTTTCTCAGAATGGTTCTTTCCAGTTTTTAACGGAAGATATTTCCTTTTTCACCTTAGCCCTCTATGGGCTTCCAAATATCACTTTGCAAATTTCACAAAACAGTCTTAGTGAACGGCTTCTTGAGGGAAAAGCTGTAGCTCTGTGAGATGAACTAACAGAACACAAAGCAGTTTTTCAGACAGCTTGTTTTCGGTATGTATCTTACGATATTTCCATTTTCACCATAGCCCTCTATGGGCTTCCACATATCACTTTGGAAATTCCTCAAAAACAGTCTTAGCGGAAGGCTTCTTGAGGGGAAAGCTGTAACTCTTTGAGATGAATTAACAGAACACAAAGCAGTTTCTCGGAAAGCTTCTTTTCATTTTTTAACTGAAGGTATTTCCATTTTCACCATAGCCCTCTATGGGATTCCAAATATCACTATGCAAATTCCACAAGAACAGTGGAAGCGAAAGACTTCTGGAGGGGAAAACTGTAACTCTCTGAGATGAATTAACAGAACACAAACAGTTTCTCAGATATCTTCTTTCCAGTTTTTAACGAAAGATATTTCCTTTTTCACCGTAGCCCTCTAGGGACGTCCAAATATCACTTTGCAAATCCCACAAGAACAGTCTTAGCGAAAGCCTTCTTGAGGGGAAAGCTGTAACTCGGTGAGATGCTTTAACAGAACACATGGCAGTTTCTCAAAATGCTTCTTTCCAGATTTTAACGGAAGATATTTCCTTTTTCACCATAGCCCTCTAGGAGTTTTCTAATATCACTTTGCAAATTTCACAAGAATCGTCTCAGTGAACTGCTTCTTGAAGGGAAAGCTGTAACACTGTGAGATGAACTAACAGAACACAAAGCAGTTTATCAGAAAGCTTCTTTACAGTTTGTATCGGAAAATATTTCCTTTTCCACCATTGCCCTCTATGAGATTCTAAATATCACTTTCCAAATTTCAGAAGAACAGTCTTAGTGAACGGCCTCGTGAGGGGAAATCTGTGACACTTTGAGATGAATTAACAGAATACGAAGCAGTTTCTCAGAAAGCCTCTTTTCGGATTTTATCTTACTATATTTCCTTTTTCAACATAGCCCTCTATGGTCTTCCAAATATCACTTTGCAAATTACACAAGAACAGTCTTTGTGAAAGACTTCTTGAGGGGAAAGCTGTAACTCTCTGAGATGAATTAACAGAACACAAAGCAGTTTCTCAGAAAGCTTCTTTTCAGTTTTTATCTTAGGATATTTCCTTTTTCAGCATAGCCCTCTATGGGCTTCCAAAAACATTTTGCAAATTCCACAAGAACAGTCTTAGCGAAAGGATTCTGGAGATAAAAGCTGTAAATCTGGAAGATGAATTAAAAGAATTCAAAGCAGTTTCTCAGAAACCTTCTTTTCGTATTTTATCTTACGATATTTCCATTTTCACCATAGGGCTATAGGGTTTCCAAATATCACTTTGCAAATTCCAGAAGAAAAGTCTTAGCGAAAGGCTTCTTGAGGGTAAAGCTGTAACTCTGTAAGATGAATTAACAGAACCCAAAACATTTTCTCAGAAACCTACTTTTCAGTTTTTACCTTAGGATATTTCCTTTTTCACCATAGCCCTCTATGGGATTCCAATTATCACTTTGAAAATTCCACATGAACAGTCTTAGCGAAAGTCTTCTTGAGGGGAAAGCTGTAACTCTGTGAGAGGAACTAACTGAACACAAAGCAGTTTCTCAGAAAGCTTCTTTCCAGTTTTTAACTGAGGATATTTCTTTTTTCACCATAGCCCTTTTGGGCTTCCAAATATCACTTTGCAAATTCCACAAGAACAGTCTTACCGAAAGGCTTCTTGAGGGGAAAGCTCTAACTCTGTGAGATGAATTAACAGAACACAAAGCATTTTCTCACAAATCTTCTTTCCAGTTTTTAACGGAGGATATTTCCTTTCTCACCATAGTCCTCTATGGGCTTCCAAATATCACATTGCAAATCCCACAAGAACAGTCTTAGCGAAAGGCTTCTTGAGAGGAAAGCTGTAACTCAGTGAGACGTATTAACAGAAGACACGGCATTTTCTCAGAATGCTTCTTTCCAGTTTTTAACGGAAGATATTTCCTTTTTCACCATAGTCCTCTATGGGTTTCCAAATATCACTTTCCAAATTTCACAAAACAGTCTTAATGAACGGCTTCTTTAGGGAAAAGCTGTAGCTCAGTGAGATGAACTAACAGAAACCAAAGCAGTTTTTCAGACAGCTTCTCTTCGGTAAGTATCTTAGGATATTTCCATTTTCACCATAGCCCTCTATGGGCTTCCACATATCACTTTGGAAATTCCTCAAAAACAGTCTTAGCGGAAAGCTTCTTGAGGGGAAAGCTGTAATTCTTTGAGATGAATTAACAGAACACAAAGCAGTTTCTCGGAAAGCTTCTTTTCATTTTTTAATTGAAGGTATTTCCATTTTCACCATAGCCCTCTATGGGATTCCAAATATCACTATGCAAATTCCACAAGAACAGTGGAAGCGAAAGACTTCGGGAGGGGAAAACTGTAACTCTGTGAGATGAATTAACAGAACACAAAGCAGTTTCTCAGATATCTTCTTTCCATTTTTTAACGAAAGATATTTCCTTTTTCACCATAGTCCTCTATGGGCTTCCAAATATCACTTTGTAAATCCCACAAGAACAGTCTTAGCGAAAGCCTTCTTGAGGGGAAAGCTGTAACTCGGTGAGATGCTTTAACAGAACACACGGCAGTTTCTCAAAAAGCTTCTTTCCAGTTTTTAACGGAAGATATGTCCTTTTTCACCATAGCCCTCTATGCGCTTCCAAATATCACTTTGCAAATTCCACAAGAACAGGTTTACCGAAAGGCTTCTTGAGAAGAAAGATGTAAATCTGTGAGATGAATTAACAGAACACAAAGCAGTTTCACAGAAAGCTTCATTTCAGTTTTTATCTTTGGATGTTTTCTTTTTCATCATAGCCCTCTATGTGCCTTCAAATATCACTTTGAAAATTCCACAAGGAAAGTCTTAGTGAACGGCTTCTTGAGGGGAAAACTGTAACTCTGTGAGATGAATTAACAGAACACAAAGCAGTTTCTCAGATAGCTTCTTTCCAGTTTCTAACGGAGGATATTTCCTTTTAAGCCATAGCCCTCTATGGGCTTCCAAATATCACTTTGCAAGTTTCACAAGAACACTCTTAGCGAAAGGCTTCCTGAGGGGAAAGTTGTAACTCTGTGAGATGAATTAACAGAACACAAAGCAGTTTCTCAAAAAGCTTCTTTTCAGTTTTTAACCGAAGATATTTCCTTTTTCAACATAACCCTGTATGGGCTTCCAAATATCACTTTGCAAATTCCACAAGAACAGTCTTAGCGAAAGGCTTTTAGAGGGAAATGTTGTAACTATGTGAGATGAATTAACAGAACACAAAGCAATTTCTCAGAAAGCTTCTTTTCAGTTTTTATCTTACGAGAGTTCCTTTTTCACCATAGACCTCTATGGGCTTCCAAATCTCACTTTGCAAATTCCACAAGAACAGTCTTAGCGAAAGAATTATTGAGTGGAAAGCTGTAACTCTTTGAGGTGAATTAACAGAACAAAAAGGAGTTTCTCAGAAAGCTTCTTTCCGCTTTTTAACAGAAGATATTTCCTTTTTCACCATAGCGCTCTATGGGCTTCCAAATATCATTTTGCAAATCCCACAACAACAGTCTTAGCGAAAGGCTTCTTGAAGGGAAAGCTGTAACTGGGTGAGGTCTATTATCAGAACACATGGCAGTTTCTCAGAAAGCTTCTTTCCAGTTTTAACTGAAGATATTTCCTTTTTCACCATAGCCCTCTATGGGCTTCCAAATATCACTTTGCAAATTCGACAACAGCCTTAGCGAAAGGCTTTTAGAGGGAAATGTAACTCTGTGAGATGAATTAACAGAACACAAAGCAGTTTCTCAGAAGGCTTCTTTCCAGTTTTTAACGGAAAATAATTCCTTTTTCACCATAGCCCTCTATGGGATTCTAAATATCACTTTCCAAATTTCAGAAGAACAGTCTTAGTGAACGGCCTCTTGAGGGGAAATCTGTAACTCTCTGAGATGAATTAACAGAACACAAAGCAGCTTCTCAGAAATCTTCTTTCCAGTTTTTAACGGAAGATGTGTCCTTTTTCACCATAGCCCTCTATGGGCTTGCAAATATCACTTTGCAAATTCCACAAGAACAGTCTTACCGAAAGGCTTCTTGAGAAGAAAGCTGTAACTCTGTGAGATGAATTAACAGAAAACAAAGCAGTTTCTCAGAAAATTTCTTTCCAGTTTTTAATGGAAGATATGTCCTTTTTCACCATAGCCCTCTATGGGCTTCCAAATATCACTTTGCAAATTCCACAAGAGCAGTCTTCGGGAAAGGCTTCTGGAGGGGAAACCTGTAACTCTGTGAGATGAATTAACAGAACACAAAGCAGTTTCTCAGAAAGCTTCTTTCCAGTTTTTAACTGAAGATATTTCCTTTTTCACCATAGCCCTCTAAGGGCTTCCAAATATCACATTGCAAATGCCACCAGAACAGTCTTAGCGAAAGGCTTCTAGAGGGGAAAGCTGTAACTCGGTTAGATGTATTAACAGAACACACGGCAGTATCTCAGAATGCTTCTTTCCAGTTTTTAACGGAAGATATTTCCTTTTTCACCATAGCCCTCTAAGGGCTTCCAAATATCACTTTGCAAATTCCAAAAGAGCAGTCTTAGTGAAAGACTTCTGGAGCGGAAAGCTGTAACTCTCTGAAATGAATTAACAGAACACAGAGCTGTTTCTCAGAAAGCTTCTTTCCAGTTTTCAACCGAAGATATTTTCTTTTTCCAATAGCCCTCTATGGGCTTCCAAATATCACTTAGAA